>NC_057866.1:143882800-145082800 GCF_019393635.1 Dromiciops gliroides
TATTTGTTAATTCTTAAAGTGAAATCATGATTAATACAATTTTCAAATTAAAATTTGTATAATCAGATATATTTAGTTTGCATTTTCTTTTTTTTTCTTTTTTTTTTGGGGGGGGGTGGTAAGGGTCAGGGGGGGAGTTATATCCCTAGCAGCCATTACCATAGTGCCTAACAAAAAACAGTTGTTTAGAAAATATTACCATTGCTTCCTTTTTTAAAATGTTGCTACTATTTAATTTAAATATGTGTCTTTTGATCCTTTAAATAAAATACCTTGGGTATATTACCACAGTATGATAAATAGGTAAAATGAGGATGAAAAATATTTTAGCTCATATTATAAAATGACATAATGATTTTAAAAAATTAAACAAATTCAGAGATCTGTTAGAGTAATAGTGGGACTGTTTCTCAATATCAATATCAATATTGGACTCATTGTTGTAAACTAATTCAACTTAATTACTTAAAATGGTTCATAAATTAATAGAATTTTGTTTCCTTGATGATTACAAAGTTTGAGCATTCATTTTTTTCAGATTATTATTGATTATTTGTATTCTTTCAAGAATTCCTTTTAAATTTCCTTTAACCTTTTCTCTACTGGAAAATTGATCAGATTTTTTAAAATATCATATTTTTAGATTTTAATACCAAACACCTATCAGAAATTTTCATTTCCATCACCTCTTTGTTTTCTTATTATTCTGGATGCATTAGTTTAATTAGGGTGAGCACATGAGTATTAAAATAAATTATATTGTTTGCTCCTACACATTCTTCTACTTGTTGAATAAATACATTTTACTCCCCTCCACAACTACGATAAATATATAATTATTATTTATCTATTTTATACATATAAATGTTTAGTTCATTGATCCATTTTGAATTTATTGTTCTATATAAGATGTGGATTTAATGAGACCTTTTTGTTTGTCATTGAATTTTTTGATTTTTCTAATATTTTATTGATCCTCTTTCCTAATGTTCTGTGATCTTGAATTTATTATATACTAGCTTATTATTTTGTTGTTGTTCAGTTGTTTTTCAGTTGTTTCCAACTTTTCACGACCCTTTCTGGAGTGTCTGAGGCCAGATTTAAACTCAGGAAAATGAGTCTTCATCTGGACACCATTCATTCATTCTGAATACCAGGTACAGCACTCTACCTATTGTGCCACCTAGTTGCCTCTATTTTACTGTAAACCTTTTTTTGTTTTTTTGGTGAGGCAATTGGGGTGAAGGGACTTGCCCAAGGTCACACAGCTAGTAAATGTTAAGTGTCTGATGCCGAATTTGAATTCAGGTCCTCTTGACTCCAGGGCTGGTGCTCCATCCACTGCGCCACCTAGCTGCCCCTGTAAATCATTTCTAATTTTTGATTCTTTATGTTTGTTCATCTAGGAAGCAATGTAGTACATTAAAAATCATTCTGTGGGGCAGCTAGGTGGTGCAGTGGATAAAGCACTGGCCCTGGATTAAGGAGGACCTGAGTTCAGATGTGGCCTCAGACACTTGACACTTACTAGCTGTGTGACCCTGGGCAAGTCACTTAACCCCCATTGCCCAGCAAAAAAAAAAAAAAAAAAAATCATTCTATTTTTGTTTGGAGAGTACCTGAGTCTAGTCTCTAGCTCAGATGAGTACTACCTTTGTAATCTTGTGCAAATAACCTACCTGTTCTGAGTTTCATTATCTCTAAAATCAATATGTTGTACTAAATGCTTTCTTAGGTCTGTGATCTTGTGGTCACTTCATACTGGATAATTTATATCAATTCAATAACAGTGAGTATTAGAAAATTAAATTTACTTTTTAAAAAATTCTATCGATCAGGGCAGCTAGGTGGCACAGTGGATAGAGCGCCAGCCCTGGATTCAGGAAGACCTGAATTCAAATCTGGCCTCAGACACTTAACATTTACTAGCTGTGTGACCCTGGGCAAGTCACTTAACCCCAATTACCTCACTAAAAAAAAAAAATTCTATCGATCCATAAACATTTATTTTCCATCAAATTCACGATTTGCATTTAAATGAACCAAACAAAAGCTACATATAAAGAGAAAAAATTCCATATGGCAAATATTTTTGAATAGTATTTTTTTAAACTACACATTAAGTTATTTGTGGTTTAAAATAAATGTTTTATTATGTAAGGGGAAGAATCCCATATAATTAAAAAACCTAACCAGTCTGTTGTCATTTGGGTTTGTCAGTCACTTTTTTGTATCTTTTAATAAAGAACTTTTTTTTTGTATTTGCAAATATTCATTCATTTCCTTTATATCTTCAGCTTCATTGGCTATACATGTGTTTATAACCTTATTTTTCCTGATTTTTTCTTCATTTTTTTCATTATCTTACTTTTTCTCCCTTTGGATGTTGATAATTGGATTTTCCCTTCCTTTTTTATTCAATTTGCCAAGGGTTTATGATTTTATTGGTCTATTTAAAAAGTCTTTACCTCAAAATGTTTTCTTATTTCTGAAACAATCATACACCAAGGTTATAAAGATAATTTTCTCTTTATTTCTGCAAATAGTGGGTTAACTGGAGACTTTTTTCATTGATTTTATATTTATAGTATTAATTTCTAAATAATCACATCATTTGTCTGTTTAGAGCCTTAGCCCAAGCGACAAAGATACAGTACATGTCCTTTTAGAAAAAGCACTATATTTTATTATAAAGGACAAAAGTCAGGATCTGGCATCAAATATCCTTGGATAAAATCTGAGTCTTGTGCTTCATTACTATATGGACATCGGCAGATCACCTGATATCTATGATACTTCCTATAGGATACACGCCCTACTTCATGTTACTCTTCCTAGTTAGGAGATTAGTGGAATAGTCTATATGAAAGGTTAAAAAAAAAACATGGTCAGGGTGCTGGTTGTGATAATGGAAAGAAGGCATCATACACAAGGAATATTTTAGAAATAGGATGTGGTAACAAATTGACTGGTACTGAACAAGGTAGAGAAGAATTAAAACAGGCTTTTTATTCTTTTTATCTATAAAAACTTAATAAAATCTGACAGAGGGCTTCAAATATTAAAAATATTTATTGGCATAATTTTAATCCAGATCTTTGTAACTCCAAGGTAAAGCCTATAATTAGCTTCATTTTACTATGTTTGGATATTATTGTGCTTATTTTACTGATGAGGAAAGTTGTTGAGAACAGTTGAGTGCCCATGATGAACCAAATTAGAATTATTAAAAAGAAGCAAAATTCAAACCTAGGCCTTCTGAAATCCAACTCTGATATTCTATCCTCTACACTATTATTAGACATTTATCTTGTCTAAAGCCTAGCACAAGGTGCTTGGGAAATAATGATACAGTGACATAAGCACTAGTGATTGACAAAATATTAGCAAGGGTGGGGACTGTTGAGGTGGCAAGCATTAATTTTGTATTGCTCCAGATATGTGAGCTTACCTTTATTCTTTCCTTAGGAAGTGAAGCTGTTCATTCATCTCACCTTTGAAACTTAGTTTTGTGAACATGGGTTAGTCACTCACAATCTTAGTCCCTTCTTTTGAGTAATGGGTTTAATAATTAAATCTACCTCACAGAAGTTGAAATTGGGGTTAAATGTTATTAAATGTGAGAATTGGAATGACACCTCCTTCTGGGAGGGAGATTGTGAGCTCTGGCCGTGAGAAGAAACCATGTGACTTTAAAGTCTGGACCTGACCTTTTCTGGGGTTTCGAAGTTCAGTTTGGCATCAGGAAGTGATGTTGCCCATGGGTCCTGTCAATCAAAGTTACCAGCCAATTAGTTTGGAGCTATGTGTGTTTGTATGGCCTTTTTTCCTGTTTCACAAGAGGTTCTGGGCGTAGCGACTGAAGCATTGGGTTTTGGGTTCCTGACCTCTGTATGGTGGGTGAGATTCTGGGGTCTCTTAGAGATAGTTAGATTGTTGCCTCTCTCTCCTCACCAAGTTCTTATGCACCTTAATAAATACTAAAAGTCTAAACTCTTGCTAAAGCTTCTAATTTAAGGTGAGCACTCATTAGATTTTAGACATCATAGCTAGAATTTTAGCCTCTTACATAGGAATACATTGCTTTATGAACTTTAAAGTACTATATAAATGCTAGCTGCTATTATTTTATTAATCTTGTTTTCTTTATACATTCTCTGAAGTTCAGATAGAAATGCTTTATTATGTAATTTCTAAAGATAACTGTTATGGTACATCAATAAAATATTCCTCAACACATATATGAATCCAGCATATTTTCATATTTTCAAAAAAGAAACTTATAATTTTGTTCATTTGGGTCATTTATAGAGATAGGAGAGACCAAACAATACAACAAACAAAAAAACAAACCCCCCCCAAAAAATGACAAAAACAACATTGTTAGCATAATGTCCTCCTGTTTTAGTCTTTAAACGAAACCTGAATGTTTCCCCTTTTCTTTTATGCCTAGTGGAATCCCTAGCATTCTTCAATTCACACATCAGGTATCATCTCTACAGTGATAATTTATGTTTTTCGCTATTGGTGTATTACTACTCTTGAAATTAATTTCTATACTTTCTATTTAGTTATTTGTCTATATCATTTCTCTCCTCCTCTATGATATCTAATTTCCTTGATGGTAAAGGTTCTTTTACCTTTATCTATCTATCTATCTATCTATCTATCTATCTATCTATCTATCTATCTATCTATCTACATAGTCCCAATATATAGGACAGTCTCTGGCACATAGTAAGCACTCAATAAATGTTTGTTCAAATGAATATATGACAGATGGAGAAGGAAAAAAAATGTTTTGAGTTGATAAGAACTTGAAGTGAAATGACAAATGTACTTCCTATGCCAAGATGGCCAAATGAGAAAGCAACCCACAGAAGCTCTCCCAGATTTACCTTCTAAACAGAAATAAAACTACCTCTGAATTGTTGCAGGAGCAGGGAAACAGCCTACCAGCCCTGCAGGACAGGTCTGTCTTACATGGGTGGAAGGGAGGCGAGATACTGAGCAGAAGCAGCAGCAGCTTCTGGGCTTAAAATAGGAAGCCTGAAGCATGGCTTTCAGCCTGGGGGGCAATCCAAATGTGAGACTCCACCCACCTGCAAACAATCAGCTCCCTGGGCAGGTGCGCCATCTGGGAGCATAGCAGGGACCCTCACCAGTTACCCCAAAGCTAGCACAGACAACCAGAGAGTCTTTAACACCATTGCTGACCAGTAGTGAAGCCCTGCCTAGCAGGTCAACAGCAAGTTCCTGCTCCTGTGAACTTCCAGCAGAGAGATTATTTCCAGTGCAAACCAGCCCCAGGCACTCAGCAGATTGCAACAAAATAACCCTTCCAGGGCCTGCTAGCAGAGTGACTGATTACAATAGCAACATAACAGCAGGACACCCCCTTCCCCAGACCCCACCCCCACAGATTGGAAACAAAATTACTCCTCCAGGGCCTGTTAACAGAGAGGCCTTGCTAACAGAGTAACCCAGCACCAAGGCACCACCCCTGGTGCCGACAAACAAGAATATCACTCCTCCAAAGCCAGTCACCAGAAAAAAAACTTTGTTAAATTTAGCAACCCAGCAAAAGCAAATGGCTAATCCCTGAAGCCCAATGAAAACCAGCAATAAGACCCAGAGCCTCAGCACAAACCTTGGGACAGTTTAGGAAGAGAGGCCAAATCAAATAAAAATATCATGGCATAAAATTAAGTAAAATAAAATTAAATTTAAAAAATCTTGACTATTGAAAATTACTACAGTGATAGGGAATATCAAAGTATTAACATAGAGGAGGAAGGTAACAAAATGGCTACAGGTAAACATTCAAAGAAAAATGCAAATTGGTCTCAGGCCCAAAAAGAATTCCTGGAAGAGTTTAAAGAGGATTTTAAAAATAAAATTAGAGAAGTAGAAGAAAAATTGGCAAAAGAAATAAAAATAATGCAAGAGAACCATGAAAAAGAAATAAAAAATTTACCGAGGAAAATAACTCCCTAAAAAAAAAAGTTAGCCAAATGAAAAAGGAAGTACAAAAGGTCACTGAAGAAAATAATTATTTAAAATTTAAATTGAACAATTGGAAACTAACGACTCTATGAGACACCAAGATACAATAAAACAAAATTAAAAATTAAAAAAGAAGAAGAAAAAGAATGTGGAATTTTTCATTGAAAAAAAAAATGAGCTAGAAAATAGATGCAGGAGAGATAATATAAGAATTATTGGACTACCTGAAAGCCATGACCAAATAATAATAATAATAATAGTAGTAATAAAAGCCTGGACAATATCTTTTAAGAAAATATCAAAGAAAACTGCCCTAAGATATTAGAACCAGAGGGCAAAATAGAAATTGAAAGAATCCACCGATCACCTCCTGAAAGAGATACCAAAATGAAAACTCCCCAGAACATCATAGCCACATTTCAAAGCTCACCGATCAATGAAAAAGTATTGTAAGCAGCCAAAAAGAAACAATTTAAATACCATGGAGCTACAGTCATAATTACACAGGATTTGGCAGCTTCCACATTAAAGAATCACAGGGTTTGGAATGTAATATACTGGAAGGCAAAGGAGTTAGGTTTAAAACAAAAATCGCCATCAAAATTGAATATATTCTTTCAGGGGGAAAATGGATGTTTAACAAAATAAAGGACTTTCATACATTTCTGATTAAAAGGCCAGAGTTGAATAACAAATTTGACCTCTAAATACTAGATTCAAGAAAAACATAAAAAGGTAAAAAAGAAATATAAGAAAAACTGTAAGAAACTTAATAAGGTTAAACTGTTTCTAGATCCATATGATAAGATAATACTTTTAAGTCTTCATTATAAAAACAATTATTAGAGGAATTAGGAGTTTATGTAAAGAAGTTGTGTTCATAAGTTAATATTGAAGGGATGGTAATATTTTTATGTCTTAACAACTTTACTATAAGAACAATTAGAAGCAGTATATGTAGACAGAGGATGTGGTCATAAGGTGACATTGATCAAACAACACCCCAGTAAACAAAACAAAAAAAGGCTAAAAAGAAATTGCATGGAAGAAGGAGGGGAGGAATGGAATGGGGTGAATTGTCCCCCCCCACACACACACACACAAAGAGACATAAAATTGCTATCATAATGGTGGGGAAGATGGGAGCATGGGCAAAGATTAAACCTTACTATCCTCAAAGTTGGCTCAGAGAGGGAATACCAAACACATTCATTTGGATATAGAAATATATCTTACCCTAAAAGGAAGTTTAAAAAGGGATGGTGATAATAGAAAGGGGAGAAAGGATTTATACAAGAGAGGGGATATTGGGGAAGGTGGTGATCATAAATAAAATACTTGTAAGAAGGGAGAGGATGCACGGTCAGAGTGGATAGGATAAACAGATAAAAAATAGCATGGAGAGAAATAAAGAGTTAGTCATCATAACTATAAATGTGAATGGAATGAATTCACCCATTTAATGGATGTGGGTGGCAGAATGGATTAAAAACCCAAATCTTACAATATTTTGTTTACAAGAAACATGTTTAAAGCAGAGAGATACACACAGGGAACATGTAAGAGGTTTGAACAGAATCTTTTATGCTTCAGCTGAAGCAAAGAAAGCAGGGGTAGAAATCATAATTTCAGACAAAGCAAAAGCAAAAATTGATCTAGTTAAATATATAAAGAAGTCAACTATATCTTGATGAAAGGTACCATAGACAATGAAGTCATATCAGTACTTAACATATATGTGTCAAATGGTACAGTTTCTAAATTTTTGAAGAAGTTGAATGAGTTACAGGAGGAAATAGATAATAAAATTATCCTAGTGGGGGAACTGAACCTTCCCCTCTCAGAACTGGATAAATCTAACCAAAAAATAAACAAGAAAGTTAAGGAAATGAACAAAATTATTGAAAAGTTAGATATGATAGATCTCTGGAGAAAATTGAATGAGAATTAAAAAAATATATATCACTTCCTCTCAGCAGTACATGGGACCTACATGAAAATTGACCATGTATTAGGGTACAAAAACGTTACAACCAGATGCAGAAAAGCAGCAATAGTAAATGCATCTTTTTCAGATAAAATAATAAAAAAATATATTAAATAATGAACAATTGAGAGATTAAAAACCAATTGGAAAACTATCAACATATTTGACCATATCATTAACAAAAGCAACAGAAATCATATGATTATCTCAATAGATGCAAAAAAGGCCTTTGAAAAAATGTAGCACCTATCATTAGAGAGCATAGGAATAAAAGGAGCTTACCTTAAAATGATAAATACTATTAATCTAAAACCAGAACCAAGCATTGTCTATAATGGAGATAACCTAAAAGCCTTCCTAATACAATCAGAGGTGAAGCAAGGATGTCCATATCACCTCTATCATTTAATATTGTATTATAAATGTTAGCTATAGCAATTATAGAAGAAAAAGAAATTATAGGAATTAGAATAGGCAATGAGGAAACAAAACTATTACTCTTTGCAGATGATATGATGTTATAATTAGAAAGTCCTAGAGAATCAACTGAAAAGGTACTTGACATTATTAACAACTTCAGAAAAGTTGCAAGATACAAAATAAACCCAAATAAATCATCAGCCTTTCTATATATTGTCACTAACATCCAGCAACAACAGATAGAAAGAGAAATTCCATTTACAATAATGGTAGCCAATATAAAATACTTAGGAGTCTACCTCCCAAGACAAACACAAAAATTATATGACCAAAACTACAAAACATCTAAACAATTGGATAAATATTAATTTCTGATGAATAGGCAGAATCAATATAATAAAAATTACAATCATACCCAAGTTAATTTATTTATTTACTGCTATACAAATCAAACTATCAAAAATATTTTTTAGAGCTAGAAAAAATAATAACAAAATTCAACTGGAAAAACAAATGGTAAAGGATATCATGGGAATCACTGAAAACAAATATGAAAGAAGGTGGTCTAGCAGTACCAGATCTCAAACTGTATTATAAAGCAGTAATGCTCAAAACAATCTGAAATTAAAAAAAAAATAATAAAATGCTTTTATTTAAAAATCAAAAAAATAATTAAGAAAAACAATTTGGTACTTCCTAAGAAATAGAGAATTAGATCATGGAATAGAATGGATGGAAATCACACTATAGTAAATGACTATAGTAATCTAGTATATGATAAACCCAAAGATCCAAGCTTTTGGAACAAAAATTCATAATTTAACAAAAACTGCCAGTAAAACTGGAAAACAGTATGGCAGAAAGTAGGTATAGAACAAAATCTCACACATATACTAAAATAAAGTCAAAATGGGTACATGATCTACACATAAGGGATGATAGCATAAATAAATTAAGGGAGTATAGAATTGTTTATCTGTCAGATTTATGGGCAGGGCAAGAATTTAGCTCCAAAGAAGATAAAGAGAATAAAATTAAATTTAAAATAGATACTTTTTATTACATAAAATTAAAAAGCTTTTGCACAAATAAAAGTAATGTAAACAAGATTACAAGGGAAGTAGAAAACTGGGAAAGAAATTTTGAATCAAATATCTCATAAAGGTCTCCTTTCTCACATATGTAAACTGTGTCAAATTTATAGAAATATAAGTCATTCCCAATTGATAAATGGCCAAAGATATGAACAGGCAGTTTTCAGACAAAGAAATCAAAGCCATCTATAATCTTATGAAAAAATGCTCTAGATCATTATTGATCAGTGAATTGCAAATTGAAACAACTCTGAGGTATCACCTCACACCTATCAGAAATGTAACAAAAATAGAAAATAATGGATTTTGGAGAGGATATGAGAAACCTGGGATGATAATCCACTATTGGTGTAGTTGTAAAAAGATCTAAACATTTTGGAAAACAATTTTGAACTATGCCCAAAGGGCTATATAACTGTGTATGCTCTTTGATGCAGTAATACCATAGCTAGGTTTAAATCCCAAAGACATCCCCAAAAAGAGAAAAAGACCTATTTGTACAAAAATATTTACAGCAGCTCTTTTTGTGATGGCTAAGAATTGGAAATCAAAGGAATGCCCATCAATTGGGGAATAGTTAAACAAATTGTGGTATATGATGGTGATGGAATATTATTGTGCTTTAAGAAATGACAAGCAGGATGACTTCAGAAAGGTCTAGAAAGACATTTATGAAATAACGTATTGTGAAATGAGCAGAACCAAGAAAACAGTGTACACTGAGACAACAATATTGTTCGATGAACTCTGAATGACTCAACTATTCTCAACAATACAATGACCTAAGACAATTCCAAAGGACCATTAATGAAACATACTATCCTCCTCCAAAGAAAGAACTGATATTCACGGAACAGACTGAAGCATGCTATTTTTCACTTCTTTTCAATTTTCTTTATTTTAATTAAGTTTGCTTATGCAAAATGACAAATATGGTAATGTTTTACATAATCATATATGTATAATTCATATCTGATTGCTGTCTTAGGAAGGGGTAAAGGGAGGGAGGGAAGGAGGGATAAAATTGAAACCCAAAACTATAAATAAAAATGTTTATTAAGAAAAAAAAGGAAATAACAAATATAAAGTAACCTGGAATAAGATTCTGTAGTAGTGCTGGAGATATATGAACAATGGATGACTACTCAGTATTAAAGCAGTTTCTACATGGCCAATTGAACAGGTGTGACCATAAAAAGTAGGATTTTGATAGACCTAGAATAGATCTTAGATATAATCTAGAGGTGAGGAAATTGAAGTCTTTCACCTATTCAAAAGTCTTTAATGGCTACCTATTTCCTCTGGGACAAATCAACACATTTTCTGCCTGCAATTAAAGCCTCCCATAATATTCATCTCATCTATCTTAACTTATGTTATTCACCTTTAACTACTCACTGTTCAAAAAACAAACTGTCCTCTTAACTGTTCCTTTTACTAAATTCTATATCTCATGCCTCTGTACCTTTGCCCAGGTTATCCCTCAGTTACAGAATACATTCCCTTCTCAGATAAAGTGCCACCTCCTGCATGAGGCCATTTCTGATTTCTTACAGTCTACCACACTTTATTTCCCATATAAATCACCTTGTATATCCTCTCCACCAAGCTTCCAGGGATTGATTGCATAAGTCCTTAAGAAATAGGGGAAGAAGACGTGGAATAATCTAGTACCAGCTCTTGCAGCTCCATTAATTTTAAACACGTAGCTCTTTAGAGAAGAAAATGTTAATATTAGATATGGAAAAAGGAGTGAAAGAATGTTCCGAGTAAAGGGAATGTCATCAGCAGAGAGTAGGAGGAATTCTCAAGTGTTAACAGATTTTTACCTGACAAACACAAGTTACTGAGAACTGACTAACTTCATTTAGTTTTGTTTCTTCAGACCATTGAATTGCCTTGGACTGACCAAACTTTATCATTACTCTCAACTTATTATATAAAATAAGTTAATAGGTGAAACAAAAGTTAATCAACCCCAAAGGAAGCCTTTTTATTTGTTCTATTCTATTTTGTTGTTGCTGTTGTTGTCTGTACCTTTTATGAACTCTCTTTTCAGTCCCATCCTTTAGATACTCCTAATATCTGCTATGGTGGTATCATGAGTTTTAACTCCTCAAGTCCCATTAAAGACCTTAATTTTTTTTTGTTGATTGTTTTAATAATTTCCAGGTTTTACGCATCCCTTGGCTGAGAGCATCTTTTTTCTTCCTCCTTCTTCCCTACTACAACCTATCTTTGCAGATGGATATTTCACATAAACATAGACACACACATATACAACTTTCCACAAATTTACATAGATCTTACACTTCAATTTTTTTTATTATTTTTAAGCTTTATTCCTTTAGATAAATAATCCATTGTTCCTATATTTGACTGATTATGCATGTACATATAATGCTAAAGAACTAATGGCTAGATAGGGAGGAACAAAAACAGTTGAGGTCTTTTGTTTTCTTTCTCTTTTTGTTAATTTCCGATAAGTTAGTACTCTACTCCTGGCTTGGGGACACTTAAAGACATCCTTTATTATCTGTTATCCGTAAGTCAATCCCTTGTTCACAGTAAGGTCTATGTAGACTTTTGCCCCCTCTCTTTCTTGGTTGGGAGGGTTGTCAATTTGGTTTGCAAACATCCCTCCTTTTACTCCTTACGATTACATAGTGGAAGTAATAGTCATTGGGGGCAGAGCCAAGATGGTAGAGAGGAGTCAACAAGTTGCCTGAGCTCTCCTTCTGTTCCATAAAAAAGAACATTAAATCAAGCCTCTAGATGGATTCTGAAACTACAGAACCTGCAAAGAGACAGAGAGACACAGTCTTCCAACCAGTGATAATTTAGAAGACTTCAGGAAAGGTCAGGCAAAAGGGAGGGGCAGCACAGGGTGGCAGAGCAGTGCCGAGGGGTTTGGGGCAAGTCAACAGGAAGCTGTGGGCCACAGCCGAGAAATTGAAGCCCCTGGACCCTGGCTCAAAAATCTGGTGGCGCCACAGGACAGTGACGAAACCCAACTGCACCAGCCGAGACGGCAGGTTGCCAGCTGGAGGGCTTTGCACAGGACAGGCGTGACCAGGCCTACTGATCCCAGCATGCTCTGACAGGAAGTCCAGGGTGGGGAGAAATCCACAAACCATAGAGGCCTCAGTGTAGAAAGCCAGTGACACAGCCCCTAAATCCCAGCATAAGAAGCTTGGTGCCCCAAGAACAGACCTCAACTTAAAATAAATAAATAGATAAATAGATAGGTAGGTAGATAGATAAATAAATAAATAAATAAGTTGCACTATGAGTAAGAAACAAAAAAGAGTTCTCACCATTGAGAGCTTCTGTATCCACAGGGAAGGGACAAACACAAACTCAGATGAGGACAACACTCTCAAATTGCCTACATGTGAAGCCTCAAGAGGGAAGATGAATTTGTCTCAAGAACAAAAAGCCTTCTTGGAAGAGCTCAAAAATGATTTTAAAATTCAATTGAGAGAGGTAGAAGAAAAAAATGGGTAGAGAAATGAAATAAAAACAAGAAAATTATGAAAAAAGAATCAGCAGTTTGGAAAAGGAAGTACAAAGATTTACTGAAGAAAATAATTCCTTAAAAAAGTCATTTGGCCAAATGGAAAAAAAAAAGTACATAATCTCACTGAAGAAAACAATGCCTTAAAAATTAAAATTGGACAGGTGGAATATAATGTCTCCATGAGACACCAAGAATCAGTCAAACAGAATAAAAAAAATTGAAAAATAGAAGAAAATGTGAAATAATACCTCATTGGAAAGACAACTGTCCTGGAAAACAGATCCAGGAGAGACAATTTGAGAATCATTGGACTGCCTGAAAGCCGTGATCAAAAAAAGAGTCTAGACACCATATTCCAGGAAATTATTAAGGAAAGTAATAGTCATCTAAATTTTGTATATGTTTCATGGAAGGCAGTAATAATCTAATACAAGGACTCGTGATCTGGGGTACACAAATAGATTTTTTTAGAGGGTCTTTACTATTTGATGGAAAATGGATCTATTTGTAATAACCTTTTTATTAACATTTGCTTTAAATTAAGATATATGCAACAAACCACAAACTTATCAGCAGTACTTTTGTCACCATTAGAAATAAGATATTTTAATATAACATTATGGTTATTTCAGATATCTCAAAATATTGTTTATGCTCCTCATTATATTCAAAGTATTTTAATTATTAGACCTACTGCTATATCACAGGAGACCCCAGTTTTCCTATCTACACATGCTAATGGGATCAGATATATAGACTTTTCCATACTACCAAAGCTGCAAATGATGCAAACAAAAGTTTAAGAACCCTGGCCTAGTGAATGGAGAACTGACCTGAGCCCATGAAGCACTAGGTTTAAATCTCACCTCTAACAAATACTGGTTATTTGATTCAAGTACGTCTCTACATTCTTGGCAGCTAAGACTATAAAATTCAAAGAAAATGCCCATCTGCTTTGATGGAGGGAGTTTTTCCATTTAGAAGTTCTCGTTACAAATGAACTCACAGGTCCAGTATCTATTTATTTTTATTTTTTATTTTTTATTCTATTTTATTTATTTATTTATTTATTTATTTTTAGTGAGGCAATTGGGGTTAAGTGACTTGCTCAGGGTCACACAGCTAGTACGTGTTAAGTGTCTGAGGCCGGATTTGAACTCAGGTACTCCTGACTCCAGGGCCAGTGCTCTATCCACTGTGCCACCTGGCTGCACCATTTATATTTTACAAATATATAAATTCTATCATAGATTTAGAAATGGAAGGGGACCTAGAAGCCATCTATTCAAATTCAGTCATTTTATAGTTGATGAAACTGAAGCCCAGGGAAGTTGACTGTGACAAGTGTTTGTTTTCCACTTGAAAGACAGTAGGTTTCCTGAGGCATTTGTAAATTTTTGTTTTTTCATCTCCAGTGCCTAGCACAGTGCCTGACATAGAGTAGGCACTTAATAAGTGGGTTTTCAATGATTGATTCAAACCCTTCAGATCCCTTTTTTTTAACTCTCGCAGTGGGGATATAGTAAGGGAAAGTTGACTCATAATATTAAGCAAGTAATGACAATAGAAGGCTTAGAAAAATACTTTTCTGCCTAAAATGTGATGGAATTTTTTAGGCATTCATAGTCTTTGATTAACAGACATGAGAAACTTTGTAAAGTGTGGCTCCTAATTAAAAGGTAGATCACATAAGTAGTCCATTTTCAGCCTCATTCATGAATGCAAATAATATGATTGACAGCAGTTTCTTCTTGAAATACTAAAAGCATTAAAAGTCTAATTTCAAGTTCAGGAATGGTATGCAAAGGGTCAGGTGTAAGCGTAGAGAATAATTATGGCTCTTCATAAAACAAAACAAAACAAAACAAAAAACAAAAACAAAGCTTCAACTTATAGTATTCCTTGAGACCTTTTTCATGTATAAAAATGCATAACAATATGTTAGAATGAAGATCTGTGGTCCTGGCTTTTCCCAAATATTTATCATAAGAAGAGTTCATAATGCTTTCTAGGTACTGGCCTACGAAATGCACAATGAATTATTGTAAATGGTCAGATTTTTTTAAAATAAAAATACCTTAACTTTTTGATTAAAAGTTAGAAATGACCATTTAGTAAAAATGAATTTCTCAAGGCAACAGGGGGGAAATAATATGCTTCATGTTTAAGAATAGACATTGATTCCAAATCTTCATAATTTTTTTCAGGTCTTTTTATTTTCTAATTTTCTCATTGAGGGCAATGAAACAGAACAAAAATATATGATGCCACATACTATAATGATTTCACAGAAGATTCCTAAGCTAAAATTTGCTAATGTGAGGGAGTTTAATTATCATGGTGTAAGCCACCTAGGGAATCATGTTTTTTAAATCCTGAATGAAAAAACAGCTTAAAGCTAGTTGTGGATATGTTCTTCCAGTCATATTAGATGCCACAAGACTCAATTGATGCTCATCTTTTACCTGTTATATTTTCATTATGTAAGCTACTTATCAGGGTAATAAAATGGTAGGTGAAGTTTAGTTTCTTTTTTTTAAAGATATCAGATCTTTAGTCAGATGACATCTTTGAAATCTGGCTTTATTTGTTTATTATCTGTCTTACCTTGAGCAAATCTTTTAAACTCTCTGGTTCTTATGAAATTAGAAGTTGGACTTGGTGTTCTCTAAGCTCACTTCAACCTTAAATGCTTTGACACCTCTATAAGAAAAATTTTATAGAGGTCCAAATAAAAGTAGTGCCTATTGATAGCAAAATGTTACAAATGGGTTCATTTTCAGGTGATATTGGATTAATTGCATGAAGCCATAAAATATTAATAAGTGTTCTAGTGAAATCTGAAGTGATGGGAGAATACAGATAATAACTTATACTGGGAAAAAAGTGGTGTTAAAAGGCATGAAGTAAAATTAAAAAAACATATTAATTCAGCTAATGAGGTTATAAATTTGATAGATATTAAAAATGAGTACTGAACTCAGGCCAAAATGGAATGGGAAGACTTTAGGCTGGACTATATTCAGAATCTCTTCAGTTCTTTTAATGATTCCCAAATTCTTATAGCTACAAAGCATAGTTTAGCTTTTTGGCTATAAATTATGAATGACAATACTATTTTGGAGTTGACAGTAACTCAAGGAAAAAAAAGGAAGATGCCTGTTGAACATAAGTGTTCTACATCATATTAACAGTGTTGGGGGCAGCTAAGTGGCACAATCGATAGAGCACCGGCCCTGGAGTCAGGAGTACCTGAGTTCAAATCTGGCCTCAGACACTTAACACACACTTACTAGCTGTGTGACCCTGGGCAAGTCACTTAATCCCAATTGCCTCACTTAAAAAAAACAAAACAAAACAAAAAAATAAACCCAGTGTTGACCTGATTATGTAAAGGACTCAGTAAAATGCAATTTCCTTGAGGGCAGAGAGACATTTTCACTTTATTTTTATATCCTCAGTATCTAGTAAAGGGCTTAATGAATACTTCTTTTATTAAACATGTATGCTTGGAATAAAATGTGAGCTTTTTACTTGGCAAGATGTAAGCATAATTAATGGTAACTCAAAGATTTTGAAAGGCTCAAAGGAGACCTGTTAGATCATTGTGTACATCCTCAAAAGACATGGAGAGTGCACAGAGTGCAAAAATATTGAGGGACTACAAGATATTACTAGAGGGAACATAACTACACAAACGAATTCTCAAGTTCATAAAATAGTGAAATTAAGCTTTCATGATGGAAATGAGTTATGTGGACAGCAGTATATCTGAAATTATGATGTATAATGAAGTGAACAGAACCAGAAGAATGTTGTACAGAGTAACAACCATATTGTTCAATGAAGAACCAAGAATAATTTGGCTATTCTCAGCAATACAGTGATCCAAGATGATCCCAAAGAACTAATGAGGAAGAATACTATCTGCCTACAGAGAAAGAAATGATATTGATTGAATGCAGACTGAAACATACTCTTTTTCACTTTCTTTTTTCTTTTATTGAAGTGTTCTTATACAAAATCATTAATATGGAAATGTTTTACATAATTGCATATGCATAACTTATATGTAATTGCTTACCACCTCAGGGAGGGGATAAGGGAGGGAAGAACAGAGGTATAGAATCTAGAAATCAAAACTTTAAATAAAAATGTTTTTAAAATAAAAAAGAAACCATGGATCTTTATCGACTGCCATATGAAGCAAGAATGTCAGTTGCTGTTTCTAGTAGTAATGTGATTCACTCTTTGCTCATCTACCCACTCATCTTTCTTCCCTTTCACATGTTCTTTCAGCTCTATCCTTTAGCCAAAAATAGATATTAAAAAATAAATTTCAAAAGCTTGTTTAGGGAATTATTTCCCATTTCTACATAGCTATTCCTCCTGTTACTTCTTTTATTTTTCTATCAGCAGTTTGAAAAATATAGTAATTGATGAAATGGATGAGCTTGGAAGCACAAATTAGTTCATGTAATTATTGCTTGTAATGCTGATGAGTGAAGGAAGGCTTATGACATGTTGGCTTTAAGCATCCCCTTATGCAAGTAAAGAGAAATACAAATTTGGCCTAGAAGATTAAGATTTCAAAGGATCAGTACCAGTCTATGAGTTTCCTTGTTGTTTGTGTCACAGTGCATGGCATATAGTAGGCATTTAATAATTGCTTGTTGAATTGAATAGACTTTCTGAGAGCAACACTGAAATAAGGAAAATCCTACTATTTCTTATCACCTCCTGAACAAAAGTAGATTAAAATATCAAATTGATTATTCCATTTCCATACCAGGTTCCAGATTTGGAACCAGATCTGTCTTTTAGTCTAGTTTTTATTCTGACTGACTTAAAGCTATTCCTATCAATTTGCACAATATCTTTAAATTTAGCTATATACCAAGAGGAATAGTTGAAAAAAACTTTGTAAGATTTGGAACTTTGTGGCTAGTTAGAGGTGTTTTCATATGTATCAATGAAAATCCTGAAGAATATCTAAGCCCAATGAAAGACACTTATACTCCATAGGAAAACAGCTATTCTTTACAAAAATTATCAAGAAAGGTGAAAATGGCTTGGGCTAGTATAATGAAGACAAACATAAAAACCTCAAAGTTCTTGGGCAGCCTGACATTTCATCTTCATATTCAGTTTCTTTACTCGTTTGAAAAATTATTAGTCCATATTCCTTCTTCATGGATTGCATTTCTTTATGCAGTGAACTTTCATGGTCAGATCACAGTGTTTTCCTTTCTATCTAGAGACAGTGATGCAAGAGGAATAATTTTTTTATCCATTTTTCTGAATGGTAAGCATAAAGGTAAAAATAATGGGATACTGAAATGCTAAATACAAATTCTCTGTCTCAGTCATTTTTAACTCTGTAACAGAGTATTTGCTTCAGGTTGGGGATGGCCTCATGTTTATTTTGTCTAAATTAGAAACCTGAAGCTTTCCATGTTTGATGATCACCATATACTATTTTCTCCTTCAAGGACAGAACACAGCATTGCAACTTCAGGAATGTAAAGAATAACCTTGTAGCCCAAAAGAGTTAATGAGTGCCTAAGTCTTCATCTTCTTCCCAGACAGTGACTGATGAGGTCATAGAAAGAAAGGCAGCCAATGTTTTCTCTATGCATGAAATGCTAGAAAGTGACATGCAGCATAATTTCAATGTCTTGTGAAAATAATCTATGAAAGTCAATCCAAGGCATAAATAATATCTATAATTTGAGTAAACTCAGATCATTTCAATGATAATGCAGCATGAAATGATTTGAAAAGAAACAGCTCCAATTTTGAATTTGATTACTTGGTGCCTATTTAATTTGTGGAAGAGATGAATGGGTGGTTTCAAAAGCTGTCAAAAAGCAATGGGAGAAGGTGCCCATTTCACATATTCTCTTATGAAGGAAAATTATGTAAAGTTCATCTGGGATTCCTAATCTTCTTCAGAAATTGAACCAGTGGTATAAACAAGGCAGAGGTAATTACTTTTCATTATGTCATTTTCAGCCTACTTATATTTCCTTTTTTCCTTTTACTGGATCTGAGTATTTGTAAATACCAGCCTTGGTCTTAAATTTACAGTCAACTGCTTGCATATATTTTTCCAATATTTGCTTGGGATTTCCCAATAATTAAAGGCCCTCATCACACAACCCTCCCCTAATATGGAGTTCTTATGCTGTCTTTCACATAGCAATGAATATTTAAATTATTTAATCCTCCTTCCAACATTTCCAAGAAAGAAAGAAAGAAATATTATAGACCATGAAAAGTGCACAATAAAATTGGGGGGAGGGTTATTTAGAAGCAATAACCTTCCTATCTATCCTGATGAAAATGAAGTATGTCTACAAAAAGAAATCATAATTGTGTCAATGGGTTGAGCTATAAATTCAATTGAAATTACAAACCTATTTCTTTCTCAATTCCACATGGAAAAAATATTCAAACTTTTCCCAACAGATTTTATACCTAAAAACAACAACAACAATAAAATATAACCTCATACAGATTGAATTTCAGATTTTTTTTTGGTCAGATGGTATTTGGCAAATGTACATTCTTCTTAGACAGATTACATAGTTTCTATAAACAAATTGATCATGGAAATTGAGAAAAACAAAACAAAAACAGGCCAGAGACATTCCCTGTAGAAGTATGAGCAAATCACAAGGAGAAGTTTAAGAAGGCTGGGCTGTGCCAAGAATTTTCTAAAGCTTCAGAACACTTAGGCAGATTTCCATCACTAACAAAAAATCCTATTATTCGTCAGCTCAGTTTGATGACCTTCAGATGTCCTCATCTTGGGTACAGCTAGCAATATTGTAGGCAAATAAAAAGAAGATGGAGACAGGAAAGGAAAATGCATAAGTAAGAAGAAATCCTAAGAAAAATGTTCTTTTCTGGAGGGCTTGAGTTATAAGATTAGATTATGGCTCACAGAATCAAGGGCACATAGGAATGGCACATGATGATTATGATTTATGGGAACATTATGGAAGGAGAGAATCAATATATATTCTAAAAGTTCTGTTTTGCTCAGTTTAATCTGAACTCTTTCCCTTCCCCCTTTTTTCTCTCTCTCTGCTTTCACAATGGTATACACATAAAGAAAACATTGCTGATTTTTCTCAAAAAAATTCCCTAGTTTTAAATAAATATTGCATTATTCTGCACAAAATATTTTCATTAAGTGGAGAATTCTCACCTTTGTTATATTTAAATTGCAGAACTAATGAAGACAGCACTCAATTTAAAGTACATGGCCTACCGATTTAGGATGAAGTCTGAAAAAAATATCTATGTGACTTTAGGCAACCTATTTCACTATGCTGTTCCTCGATTTCCTCATCTTTACAACAAAGGAGTTGGATTTGATTACTTTCTGAAGACCTTTCCAGCTATGCATGTCAAAATTCTATGTTAATGCTTTATTGTCTTATCCTAATCCAAATTAATTCTAGATTTAACCTTTTCCCATAACTAGACAAATCATGCATCCTGTTCATTAATGACACCTCACTCCTCATCCTCATGTATTGTTCAACTGTATTTCATCATAGTGTTTTTTTTTTATCTTAAACTTTTTAAAAAATGAGATATATCTTTCAAATGTGATACAATTCAACAAGCACAGAGAGTACACTTATTAAAACTTTTTTTTTTCCTGCTTGTACAGGGAAATACTGGTAGAATTCTGACCATGGCTCTAAAGCCAGCAGCATTTAGATTTGATGTTAGGAGGTAGTGAGGTTCTCACAAATAACTGAACATTTAACAAAGGAGGAGTTTTACTGTGCTCTAATGAGGCAATAACATGCAAGAAATACACAGTGATACTTAACTTCTCTGATCATCCCCCCATCTCTATCCTAAAATTCATCTGGTTAGTTTGTCATGGAGGTATGGTGACCCTATTAGTCTCAGGCACACCCATGCATCTATGAGACACTAACTAACCCTGCTGGGTTTTTTTGACTCCAGAACATGAAACTATGTCAGGAAAGAAATGGCTAATCAGTATTTTTGTTGGTTTGTTTGTTTTTTGGGGGTACTGTGAGATTGTGTCAGGTAAATCAACAGTACAAAACTGCTGGTCTTATCTCAACAGGTTTCTTTCCTTCAAGTAAATATTAGAATCAACTCTTCATATGTTTTATAAGGCTGTAGTGATATAGCACAGAATTAACCCATGCAGAAAGCATTAATTTCCCTCTTAACATTCTTTTAAAATCTTTATTAATTTTTATTTGTTCCAATTACATACAAAATTATATATATGTGTGTGTGTGTATTTGTATATATCTATATACATATCTATTTATCTAATCTTATTTTTATTTTGAGTTCCAGATTCTTACCTTCCCTCTCTGTCCTCATACCTCATTGAAAGGCAAGAAATTAGATATAGGTTATACATATGTAGTCATGCAAAACAAAATCTGGACAAAAATACTTGCTAGCTTTGTGACCCTGGACAAGTCACTTAACCCTTTTTGTCTCAGTTTGTCATCTGTAAAAAGAGCTGGAAAAGGAAAATACAAACCATTCCAGTATCTTTGCCAACAAAAAAGTTGGACATAATGGATATAGCTGAGCATGAACAAGAAGCAGAAAGAAAGCACAAACAAAGAAAAGGTTAAAAAGCATGCTTCAATATCTACTCAAATTTAATCAATCAGTGGCAGATCCAAGAAGGCAGAGAGAAACCAGAAAGTTGCCTGAGCTATCCATATTTTCCCTCAAAAACATTAAATCAAGCCTCTAAATGGATTCGGGAATGACAGAACCCACAATATTGCAGTGGAACAATTTTCGAGCTCAAGATAACTCACAGGGACCTCAAAAAAGGATTGTCTCACTTGGGTCTAAGGGGAATACAGCCCAGCACAGGTGGTGTCTGGCTAGCCAGCAGGAGGCTCTTAGCCACAGCACAGAGCAGCCAATGTGGCCCCTTGGTCCTGTCTCAGCAGGCAATAGCCCAGCTGTGAGGCCTCCAGCCCCAACACAGAAGGCACACTGCCAGTCTGGGAACCCCCTCCCTGCATACAACAGGCACCATTAAACCAGGCCACCCCAGCTGAGTGGGCAAGCTGGGAGCACCAGAGATCCCAGCACAGAAAGCCAGTGAGCAGGCCCCTGGCCTTGATTGCAAAAAGCTTGGCATAATACACCATGTGACCTGGGAGCAGAGATCAAATTTAATAGTCACAAAATAGGCTAAAATGGAGCAAAAAACAAAAAACAAAACAAACAAATAAAAAAAAAACCTGACCATAGAAAGCTATGAAGGATACAGGAAAGATCAAAACATAAACTCAGAGATCAATGTCAAAATGACTACATATGAAGCTTCATAGGGCCAAATGGGGAAAATATCCACTGATGAAAACAACTCATTTAACATTGAAATTGTCCAAATGAAAAGATAGGTACAAAATCTAACTGAAGAAAATAATTCTTTAAAAATTAGAATTGGGCAAGTAGAAACTAATAATTCTACTATGAGACATCAAGAATTAGTCAAACAAAATCAAGAGAATGAGAAAATAGAATAGAGTATAAAATACCTCATTGGTAAACAACTGATTTATAAAACAGATCCAGGAGAGATCATTTAAAAATCATTAGACTATCTTAAAGCCATGATCAAAAAAATAATCCCTGTACAACATCTTTCAAGAAATTATCAAGGAAAATTCTCCTGTTATCCTAGAACTAGAGATTAGTCACTGAAACAATTCACTGGATCACCTACTGAAATAGATCCCACAATGAAAATTTCAAGGAATATTATAACCAAATTCCAGAATATCAAGTCAAGTGGACTCCATCAGTCCCAGGAGTAGATAGCATTTTTCAACATTCCTTCAAATAGCTAAGATATTCATAGCTGATGATCTTACAACATTGCTATTACTATGTACAATTTTCACCTGATTCTGCTCACTTCACTTTGCATCAATTCATTTAAGTCTTTCCAGAATTATTTTTAACCATACTACTCATCATTTCTTATAGTTTAAGTGTATTACATTACAGCCATTTACCACAACTTCTTCAGCCATTCCCCAATTGATGGGTGTTCCCTTCAATTTCCCACCCTTTGCCACTGCAAAACAAAGAAGCTTATATACATTTTTTGTATATGTAGGTCCTTTTCCTTTTTTTTTTTTTTTTTTTTTTTTTTTTTTGCGGGGCAATGGGGGTTAAGTGACTTGCCCAGGGTCACACAGCTAGTAAGTGTCAAGTGTCTGAGTCCGGATTTGAACTCAGATACTCCTGAATCCAGGGCTGGTGCTTTATCCACTGTGCCACCTAGCCGCCCCCCCCCCCCGCCTTTTCCTTTTTAAAAACAAATAGTTTCAAATTACAGTCCAGAGTGTTTAGATCAGGTCACAATTCTATAACAGTGCATTGATGTCCCAATTTTCCCCAAAATCCTCAAATATTTTTATTTTTTCTTATCATCTTGGTCCATTTAATAGATGTAAGGTAGTTTCTCAGAGTTGCTTTAATTTTAGTTATATTTTTTAGTCAATAGTGATTTGGAGCTTTATCTCAAAACTTTGTGTTCATATCCTTTGGCAATAAATAAATTGTGGAATGATTTTTATTCTTATCAATTTGACTCATTTCCCTATATATCTAAGAAATTAATTCATTACAGGAACTTGCTGTGAAAATGTGGTGTTTTTTTTTTTTTTTGCTTTTTTTGAGGGTTTTTTTTTTACCTCTTATTGTGCTATAAGAAATGACAAGCAGGATGATTTCAGAAAGGCCTGGAAACATTTGTATGAACTGATGCATAGTGAAGTGAGCAGACACAAGAGAACATTGTTCACAGAGGCAGCAATATTATTTCATGAAGAACTGTGAATGAATTAACTGTTCTCAATAATACAATAATCCAAGACAATCCCAAAGCACTGTTGATGAAACATACTATCCAACTCCAATGAAATAACTGATATTTATAGAACACATACTGAAGCATGCTATTTTTCACTTTCTTTAATTAAAAAATATTCAATTTTTCTTATACAAAATGACTAATTTGGTAATGTTTTTATACAACCATACATGTATAACCTATATATGATTTCTTACCAAGTCAGGTAGAGTAAAAAAAAATAAATAAAAGAAAATGCTCTTTAAACCAGTCTTCTGTTTTCCTTCTAATTATGGATGTATTGGGTTTTTTTGTACAAACCCTGTTTATGGAATGTAATCAAAATTATCCATTTATATCCTATAATATTATTTATAACTTATTTAGTAATAAATTCTTCCGTTATCCATAGACCTGACAAGTAAACTATTTCATGCTCCATTAATTGGCTTATGGCATCACTATTTGTGTCAAAACCATGTAATCTACTCTTATATGTAATTCTATTTTATTGGTAAGTTCAATCCATTCACATTCACAGTTATGATTCCTAACTTTGTGTTTCTCTCCATTCTCCTTTTGCTTTGTTTATTCATCTCTCATACCTAGTTCTCTCTTATACCTAGTTCTCTCTCTCTCTCTGTCTTTCTCTGTCACTGTCTGTCTTTCTGTCTTTCTATCTGTCTATCTCTCTCTCTCTCCACCTTATACCTCCTCAAAAGTATTTTGCTTTTCTCCACCATTTCTCCTAACTACTGTCCCTTCTACTGTCTCTCCACTTTTCTTGTTCTCTACCTTCAAGGGAATTCCATTTAGGGTATGATGGATTTCTAAACCCAACAGAATATGTTGTTCTCTTTTGGAACCAATTTAGATGAGAGTAAGATTCAAGCACTGCCCCACCCCCACCTCTTTTTCCTCTAATGTAAAAGCTCTCCATGGCACTCTTAGGACAGCTATGAGACAAAGTGGATAGAGCACTGGGCCTGGAATCAGGAGAACCCAAGTTCAAATCATGTCTCAGACATTTGACACTACTAGCTGTGTGACCCTGGACATGTCACTTAATCCTGATTGTTTGATATATCTAAGGCCATCTGCATTCATCCTGATGTATATCTTCCCTCTAGACCCAAATGGCTAAGAAGGAGAGAGTGAAGCTGGTGACTTTGCATATTCCTGCT
Source organism: Dromiciops gliroides (assembly GCF_019393635.1). Lineage (NCBI taxonomy): Eukaryota > Metazoa > Chordata > Mammalia > Microbiotheria > Microbiotheriidae > Dromiciops > Dromiciops gliroides. The sequence goes on from NC_057866.1 coordinate 143,907,912, forward strand.
TCACTTAAATCCAATTCACTGCAAGTCATGACATCACCTTCTGATGTCATGGTCCTCTTTGAGAATGAAAAACAAACAACAACAGTAATATGGCACTCTTAACAAGAGTTCTGAATAAACCCGTTTTCCTTGATATCTCTAGCAATTAGGATCTTTTTTCTTTTTCTTTTCTTCCCTTTCTTTAATTTTCTTCTCTTCTTTTTGTGGGACAATGAGGGTTAAGTGACTTGCCCTGGGTCACACAGCTAGTAAGAGTCAAGTGTCTAAGGCTGGATATGAACTCAAGTCCTCTTGAATCAAGGGCTGGTGCTTTATCCACTGTGCCATGTAGCTGCCCTGAAACTCATTATTTTCAATCCAACTAATTTCATTTTGAGATAGTTCATATTTCCCATTGTTAGGAAAATAGTCATATTGAGCAGAAATCAGGAATCCTAGAGTTGTCACCCTTTGATCCCAGTTTTCCTCTTCAGGGACAAATAACATATTTGGTCCCTTTTCTGCTTGGCAGCTCTTCAACCTTTCTTCCCTTTTAAGAAAGGGTAAATAAGATCCTTATAGATGCATTAAGATTTATTGGAAAGAGCTCTGGAAGTGTAGTCAGGAAGGCCTGCATTTATGCCATATTTAGCATTTAATTGCTGTGTGAATATAAGCATATTCTGATTTTCCATTTAATCATCTCTGAAATGGTCATAATCAATCAACTAACATTTATTATATTTTACTATGTGCCAAGCATATAGGTGCTTGGAGTGCAAGGACAAAAATGAAATATTTCTGTTTTCAAAGATCTCTAGTATACAATATCTATAGTACAATAATATCTATAATATATCTCAGAGAAATTTCATGAGTCATAAATGAGATATGCTATTTTTTGTGGATAAATATATGATAAAGAAGCACAGATTTAGAAGTGAACCTAGAAGTGAGCCCCAATCATCTTTTATATGAGGAGACCACAGAAGACAGTTATCTAAGGCCACATCATAAGGGTCAAGTTTTGAACTATGTTCTTTTAATTATTGTACAATAGTTCCTATCATCCTGATCACTCTCCTCTGAAGACATCCCAGCTTTTCAATATCCTTCCTAAAATGTGATATATGCTATATATTTATATTATTAATACCAAACACTTCCTTCTTTTGAAATACCCCATTTTAGTTATTTTAGCCTGAAGTACCCAAACATTTTCTTGGCTACTGTGGCGCACTACTATCCATATTTAGCCTGTAGTCCACTCATATCCTGTAAGGGCACAAAGAACTGAATTTTTTCATTGTATATCTAGCATCTAAAACAATTCTTTGCATATAGTATTCTCTTAATCAATGCTCATTTCAGATTCTTGAATTTAACTTTTTTGTTATTTTTAATATTTTAATTGTTCTGATTAATGTGAAAATATGTTTAACATGATTGTAATACATAACCTATATCAAATTGCTTACTGGCTTTGGGTGGGGGGAGGGAAGGGGAGGGTGGGAGAAAATTTTGGAACTTGAAAAATATCTTTACTTGTAATTCACAAAAAATAAAATAAAATAATTAAAAAGAGAAAAAAATTTAAAATATTTTTTAAAAAAATCATATCTGTTTTTGTGGTCTTAATTTCCTTCCTGTGGACTTCTCTTTTACCCTGATTTGTCTTTTCCTTTTAGTATTTAAAGCAACAGCATCTGATCTAGCATTCATTTGCACACTTTGACATACATGCTTCCAAATTCTTGGGTACTTGTGAGACTTCACCTGGAAGTCAAATTCACTAAGATGAAATGTTTGCTTGCTCTAAAGACAATGAATGTTTTGATGTCACCAAGTAATTATTTGTTCTCGGTCAGAATCAGGTCAAGAATAGATTTCCCTCTAAAATCCTCCTCTGTCTAATGTGTTAAATCATTTTGCCAGCTATTACATAAATGTTACAAGGTAGTGTTACCATACAAAAGTGAGATGCTAAAGGATCTTACAGGCTAGTGTTTAATTAGTTTAACTCTTTACTATCTGTTATTCAAGAATCCCTTGCCTGTACTGCTGAAAATGACTTCTTAAACTCCAACCCTCAATCATGCGCACTATCTACCTTCTACGATTTTATCCATGACAACTGACTTGAAGAAAATTGTAAAGCTATAGGTATTAGTTCAGCTACAAATGTATATTATCTAACCTCCTCACTGCAGGAGATACTATTATTCCTTCCTAATATATTCTCGTGCATATGTTCCTTAGCAAACATTCCATAGCTTCTCAAATCCTCTCAAACATCACACTAAGCTGAGGACTCTCCTTCATACTTTACTGAAGACAAAAAACTCCAAAACAATACAAAACAAAAACAAACAAACAAAAAAACATTCACCTACAAATTCTCTTATTCCCTTCTCAAATCACATAACTTAGGCATCTTCTGCCACTCTTTCCTACTTTATTTCTGTCTCCCATGAAGTGATCATTCTCCCTCCACAGCCATAGAATTTTTTATTCAACAGTGAGCCCATCTTTTCCGATCTTAGATTTCTCAATTGTTATCAGAACTCATTAATCTTTAATCTCTCCTTAATCTTCTGGCTTCTCCTTTGCTGAACAAAACAACAGCAAGCAAACAAAAACAAAACAAAACACTTTCACCTAAGCCAACCATGCCTTTTTGCTATATTTTACATCTTTTTTTCCCTGTCTTAAATTTCTTGAGAAAACTATTTTACAAGGTTTTTAACTTCCTTTCTTTTCACTCTTTTATAAGTTCTCTGCAATCTGTTTTTCAAACTTCATCATTCAGCTAAAACCTCCCTCTCCAAAGTTACAAAAGAATTCTTAAGTGATAAATCTAATGATCTTTTTAAATCATCATTCTGCTTGATCCCTCTGCTGCTCTTGCCACTGTTAATGAACTTTTCTTCCTTATGCCCTTTGTCCCTGTGTTTTCATGACACGTCTCTCTTCCACTTCTAACAACTCTATTCCTGAATATCCATGCCACATCTGCTAACTGAAAATTTCTCACCTCTTTCCTGAACTATCTTTCCTTTTATTGCTACATTTTCTTACCTGGTATTCTCATCATAATCTATTGATTCAATTATCTTCTCTAGACTTAATTTGATCTCTACTTTTACTCAAGTCACATATTTAATCAGTTGTGAAATTCTGTCACTCTTGCTTTCACTATTGTTTGCTAAACATCCTTTTCTCTCTACTCCTAGCTATTTCCCTTGTTCATCAACTCTTACATGGAATAATGCAATAGCCTCCCAATTGGTCTCCTTACCTTAAGTTTCTCCCTAATTTAATCTATTTTCCCCTTAGCTGCCAAAATGATTTTCTGAATATGTCATTCTGACTATGTAACTCCTTTATTCAATAAAATCCTTAGGTTCCCTATTATTTCTAGGATTTAATAGAAACCCCTCTGTTAAACATTTATCTTTAAAATCTGATGACCTCATATCATATGGAATTGTCTTATATTCTACTCCCACCAACACATTGACCTCTTTACTTTTCCTTGAATGTGACACTCTATTGCTGATTCTGTGCCTTTCTACTGGCTCTCAACCATTTATAAAATGCTCTCTTTTCTCATTTATTTTTTACTTTTTAATTTAAATCTTCATTTTCTTAACTTCTGTCAAGACTCTCCTCAAATTGCATGTGCTATTAGAGGTTTTTCTTGGATCATACAAGGCCTAGTATCTTCCTTCTTTAGCTAAACTTCTGTCTACTTTGTATATATCTTCCACTTACATAGTTATTTGCATGTTTTGTATAGCATAAACCAAAAAATTCCAGAAAAAGAATGTCAAATATAAGCGTTTTCTCCCAAAGACCATGTGCTGCAAAAATAGCTATATATATATATATATATATATATATATATATATATATACACATACACATATATATATATTTATATGTTTGTATGTATGCATATGCATACAGAAATGCATGTACATGTACATACACATATATATATACACATATGTACTATGTACTTAAAGGCTGCTGATATAATTTAAATCTCTAATAAACCAAGCATTCTTATTTTTCTTTTTGGGGGGTTTATTTAGTATTTCATTTCCCCCAATTAAATGTAAAAACAATTGTAACATCCATTTTAGAAACTTCATGTAACAAATTCTTTCTTCCTCTCTCCTCACCCTACCACCTTTAAAAAGGCAAGCAATTCACTATGCTATACATATGTAGTCAAGAAAAACATTTCAACATTTGGCAGGTTTTTAAAGAAAACAGACAAAAATATCTCAAGAAAAATAAAGTAAAAAAATATACTTCAATCTGTATTCAGACACCATTAGTTCTTTCTCTGGGGATATATAGCATTTTTCATCATAAGTCCTTCAGAGATACCTTAGATCATTGTATTGTTGAAAATAGCCAAATGATTCACAGCAGATCATCTTACAATATTGCTGTTACTTTTTACACAGTACATTTCATTTTGCATCAGCTCATGTAAGTCTTTCCAGGTATTTTAGAACATCCTGCTCATTATTTCTAGTATCACAATAGTATTTCATCATAATCACACACCACAATTTGTTTAGCTATTCCCCAATCAATGGACATCCCCTCAATTTCCAATTTTTTTTGCCACAAGAAATTAGTTGCTACAAATATTTTGTACATATAGGTCCTTTTCATTTTTGCTTTTTTATCTCTTTTTTGGATACAACCTAGTAGTGGTATTGCTAGGTTAAAGAATATTTATGGGGGCGGCTAGGTGGCACAGTGGATAGAGCACCGGCCCTGGAGTCAGGAGTACCTGAGTTCAAATCCGGCCTCAGACACATAACACTTACTAGCTGTGTAACCCTGGGCAAGTCACTTAACCCTGGGCAAGTCACTTAACCCCAATTGCCTCACTAAAAAAAAAAAAAAAAAAAAAAAAAAGAATATTTATGGTTTTATAGCCCTTTGGCTATAGTTCCAAATTGCTCTACAGAACGGTTGAGTTAGTTTACAACTCCACCAAAATGCATTATTGTCTCATTTTCCCTATATTTCCTACAATATTTGTCATTTTCCTTTGCTGTCCTGTTATCCAATCCAATAGATATGAGGTAGTATCCCAGAACTGTTTTCACTGGCATCTTTTAATGGATAGTGAATTAGAGAATATTTTTTCATATGACTAAAATAGCTTTGATTATTTCATTTAAAAGCTGATCATAACTTTTGATCATTTCTCAATTGGGAAATGGCTTTCATTTTAATAAATTTAACTCAATTCTCTATATGTTTGAGAAATGAGGCTTTTATCAGACAAACTTGTTTCAAATTTTTTCACAGTTACTATTGCTAACTTTATTATTCTCTATCCCATTTCCTCCCCATGCCATTTATTCTATTATCTATCTCCTTTTACACTGTCCCTCCTCAAAGCTGTTTTGTTTCTGACTGCCACCTCCCCCAATCTTCCCTCCCTTCTATTGCACAGACTCCTTATCTGCTTATCCTTCTACTTTCCTGCAGAGTATGATAGATTTCTATACCCAAATGATTGTCTATGGCCATCTTTCAGCCAGTTCTGATGAGAGTAAGCTTCACTTACTGCCTTGCACGTCTATCATTGTCCCGTCCACCTATAACGTTTTTCTTGATTATTTTATGTGAGATAATTTACCCCATTTACCTCTCTCCCTCTGTCCCAGTGCATTCCTCTCTCAGTTCTTAATTTTATTTTTTAAAGACATCATTCTTTCATACTCAATTCACACCTGTCATCTGACTATATATATAGACTCCATCCAACTACCCTAATAATGAGAAAGTTCTTATGAGTTGCAAGTATCATTTTCCCATGTAGGAATATAAACAGTTTAACTGTTTAATAAAGCTTATGATTTCTTTTTCCTGTTTACCCTTTTTATGCTTCTCTTGAGTCTTGTATTTGAAAGTCAGATTTTCTATTCATTTCAGGTCTTGTCATCAAGAATGCCCCAAAGTCCTCTGTTTCATTAGATTCACATTTTTTTAACCAGAAGTATTACACTCATTTTTCCTGGGTAGGTGATTCGTAGTTGCAATACCAGTTCCTTTAAACTCCAGAATATCATATTCCAAGCCCTCCAATCCTTTAATATAGAAGCCCCTAAATCTTGTGTTATTCTGACTATGGCTCCACAATACTTGAATTATTTCTTTCTGGATGCTTGCAATATTATTTTTCTTGACATGGGAGCTCTCTAATTTGGCCATAATATCCCTGGTAGTTTTCATTCTGGGATCACTTTTAGGAAGTGATTGGTGTATTCTTTTAATTTATTCTTTACCCTCTTGTTCCAGAATATCAGGGCAATTTTCCTTGACAATTTTTGGAAGATGGTGTCTATGCTCTTTTTTGATCATGGATTTTAGTTACTCCAATATTTTTCAAATTATCTTTCCTGGATCTATTTCCCAGATCAGTTGTTTTTCTTCTGAGGGGATATTTCACATTGCCTTTTTTTTTCATTCTTTTGGTTTTGTTTTATGGTTTCTCAATTTCTCAAAAGGTATTAGCTTTCATTTTCCTAATCCTATTTTTTTGTTTTCATAAGATTTTTAGTTCCAAATTTTTCTCTCTACCTCCCTTGCCTCTCCCATCCCCAACACTGAAAGCAATCTGTTATGTTATATATGTACAATATCACATTAAACATATTTCTGCATTAGTTATGTTGTGAAAGAAGAATCAGAATGAAAAGGAAAAACATCAAAAAAGAAAAAAAATACAAAACCAAAAGTAGAATCAGTATGGTTCAATCTGCATTCAGAATCCACAATTCTTTTTTCTAGATGTGGAGAACATTTTTCAACATGAGTTCTTTGGAATTGTCCTGGATCATGGCACTGCTGAGAAGAGCTAAGAATATCACAGTTGATCACCACACAATGTTGCTGTTACTGTGTACAATGTTCTCCTGATTCTGCTCACTTCACTAAGCATCAGTCCACTTAAGTTCTTCCAGGTTTTTTTCTGAAATCTGTCTGCTTATCGTTTCTTACAGCACAATAGTATTCCATTACATTCATATAAAATCACTTGTTCAGCCATTCCCCATTACCTCAGTTTCCAATTCTTTGCCACCACAAAGAGTGCTGCTATAAATATTTTTGTACATTTGGGTCCTGTTCCCTTTTCTGTCATCTCTTATGGACCAGACTTAGTAGTGCTATTACTGGTTCAAAGATTCAAAGAAAAATATGAAATGGATATAGTTCCAAATTGCTCTCCAGAATGGTTGGATCAGTTCAGAACTCCACCAACAATGCATTAGTGTGGCAATTTTTCCACAGCTTCTCCAACATTTATTATTTTCCTTTTTTACCATATTAGACTGTTTTTAAGGTGCTCTTTTCTTCAGTGTTGTGTGTGTATGTCTCTTTTCCCAAGCTATTGCCTTTTTTCATGATTTTTTTTCATCACTCTCATTTCTTGTCCCATTTTTTCCTCTACCTCTCTTACTTTTTTTTTTTGCAGACTTCTTTGAGAGCCCTTCTATAGTCTTAGACCATTTCATATTTTTTCTTTGAATCTTTGAATGTAGGGGCTTTGACTTTGTTATCTTCTTCTGAGTGTGTATTTTGATCTTCCTTGTCACCATAGTAACTTTCTAAGGTCAGAATTTTTTTCTGTTGTTTGTTCATTTTCCCAGTCTGTTTCTTAACTTTACCTCTTTATCAAATTGGGGTTCTGCTTCCTTGGTGGAGGCTACACTGTCCCATGCTTCAGGGACTTTGTGCAGCTGTTTGTAAAGATATAGGGAATTGTAATTTTTCAGTTCTTCCAAAGTGGTATGATTTAAGGAACGGCAGGGTTACTACTCTCCTGGCCTGTGCTTTGGTCTGAAAGCAACCACAAGCTGTTTTTTTCCTGCACTCAAACTGTGAGGAGCTTCCTACTCCATTCTGATCACTAGTTCTGGTATGCTAGTGCTCCTTACCACCTTGGAATTGTCATCCAAGAATGTGATTTGGATCTGGGTATGGCTGACACGAAAGTCTTTCCTCAGTACTAGCACAAAGAGCCCTGTAATCTCCTTCTGGCCAATTTTTCAACCCCCTTACCCTCTGTGGGCTGAATTCTGGAAGCAGTTGATTCTCCTGCTGATTCAGTGGTTCCCAAGGCCTATTCCTGATTTGATGGGGCTGGGTCTGTGATGGCATAGCCTGTTCTGGACTGCTTTCCACATTTCTCCTAGTTCAGCTGAACTTTCCTATAGATATTCTAAGTTGTCTTTGCCTGGAAAATTATTTCAGCCTGTCTTTTGGTAGGTTTTGCTATGCCAAGAATTGTCTTATGGCACTATTTAAGGTATTTGGACAGGTTTTGTGGAGAGTTCAAGGGTGTTACTGCCTTTCCTCATCTATCTTGGCTCTACTGTTTTTTGGCTCTTTTTTTTTCTTCTTTTTTCTTGGCTCTTTTTTTTCTTTTTTCTTGGCTCTATTTTTTTATATTTTAAAATACTGTTCTTTCTCATAAGAAAATTAAAAGGAGTGAGGTTACCAGCAAACTAAGAACATTTCCCAGTTATTCTGCCTTTAGCAGAGAGATTTTCAGTAGATTTTCAGATCTTCAAACTGTGCCACTAAAACTACATCTTGCGTCTATGCCAATATTGTTATCTAGATCACAGAACACATTATCCATCTCTTCTTTCTAGCTGAAGAGTTTGCTATATTTTCCTGATATGCAAATGTACTATGCCATCCATTTATTTATTATGATATGCCATTCCATTGAAAAGTTCTACACATGGGTTTGAGACTCAACAAGTTTCAGTAACACTTGAAAGTTGATATTGACCTCCTTTCATCTGTCTTCTTCACTGTATCACCCATGGATTTTTCAACATTACCCCAAACAGATTTGCTAAAAATTTGGTCACTTAAGAATATACTACAAACAGTAATTGAACTCCATACATTATCTACAAGGAGTGTATATGGAAAGGAGGTCTTGTGGGCCACAGGAGTGTTTGTATGTTATGGGGAAAGAAAATGCAGCTTCATTTCTGTAATGTGGCACATTTTCTTGGAAACCCCGGGGGTTTCTCGCTAATGGCATTTCTGCCACAACTCTTTTTTCTTTCCAGATTAACTCCAGCATATTGTAATTAAGCAGGAATTGCCACATACTGAATAGACCATTAAAATAAAAGTTCAAGAGACCACAAAATTGTATTCTCACTCTTATAATCGTTAGTCTGTCCAAGTTCAAGTCTCTCAATTTTACTGGCAGAATACAATTAACAACATTTTCTCTGCCGGAAATTGTAAGATTGCATGCTATATTTTACTTGTCATTTTTACTCCATTTCTATGAGGCATGTGAGTCTTAAAATAACCATTTTCCTCCTTTTGATCCTCCCATTAAACACCAAAAGTTAACTATTTGACTCTGGCATAATATGCCTGTTTTTAAAATTCTAAACACGCAAAATAGTAAATACCAAATAATATTTGTCAAGATAGTGCATATAATGTCCATATTGCCTACAATTTGGTAGCTAATATGACTTTTCATCTGTTAATAATTTTTAATAACAAAAACAAAAAAATATTTTGTTTAGATGATGCCCCATACAATGGTTCTCAAGTATCATGTATTTTCTATAAAATTTAGAACAGCATCTAAAGAAAACATAAAAGGTGGACAAAGTAGTTTGGGATAAAATTATATCAAAAGATCCATTACAAACAAAAATACAACTATATCTGGGGTCTGCAGAATAAAAATAACAATAATCCTTGGTACATGCTTAAACTTTTAGCATTTTCTTTCCTTTCCAACTTCCTTCATTTTTTTATGGTCATTTGCTAATGAATGAAATGAAATATAATTTTCTGAAGCACTAAAAAAAACAGAAGTGATAAAGTGAATCATTATAGTTATTTTACAGGCCAAAGTATGAGTATATTCCTTATTGTTAGATTTACTTTACACATTTATATGGGGCTGGCCTGTTTTCTGTATAAATTAGTGTGTCTTATGTCCCTTGTAGAAAGCCAGATTAATAACTAAATTTGTTCTAGTTGGGCTTCCCTGGATTTAAAAAAATGTGTAAAGAAACTGAAATGGTTTTCTATTTCCTTCTGCAGTGGCTAAGGCAAACAGAGTTAATTGACTTCCCCAGTCATGGTTAGTAAATATTTGAAGCTACATTTGAATTTAGGTCCTCCTGACTCTAGACCCAGCACTCTACGCATTGAGCCACCTGTCTTTTGCTTTCTTGAATCTCACAGATGTAGTTGAAAGGAAGATCCTGGAAGCATACAATTTAGTCTTCTGAATTGTACCTTGAGGATGGGAAGTTTTATTAAACTGAATCTATTTATGACTTAGTAGAATATAGAGAAAATGGGGGCAGCTAGGTGGTGCAGTGGATAAAGCACCAGCCCTGGATTCAGGAGTACCTGAGTTCAAATTCGGCCTCAGACGCTTACTATCTATGTGACCCTGGGCAAGTCACTTAACCCCCATTGCCCTGCTAAAATTAAAAAAAAAAAAGAATATAGAGAAAATTAAAATACAGAACAACTCTTTTGCGGGCATTAAGAACAAAATTGAATGTTTAATTTCTACTCAAATAATTGAATCATTGAATTTTCAAGCTGGAAGGGCCATTAAAGGTCATATAGTCCAACCATATTATTTGCAGATAATAAACCTAAAACAAAGTCAGTTTAAGTGACCTACTTCAAATTCTGACCTAATTGGTGTCAGGACTAGGTCTAAGCTCACTTGATTCCCTGTGTAATGAATATCTCAGGATTTTATATCTATATAATTTTAGAGTTGATTTCTACAAAATGTTATCAATAGATTCTAACATAGTTAAATTATGAAATATTACCAGAAGGAAACCTTAAGTCAAAAAGTGAAGATATTGAAATTTGGAAGTGATCATAATCCAACAAATATCTATTCCCAACCATTCACTCCAGAGCTGAGTAAATGGAAGCACAGAGGCATGAACTGATACTAAATATCATTTTATATAATGTCAATGTTCACCTTACAAAAAGACATTTTTGTCCTTTTAAATCTTAATACATAAGTCATTAAAATTAGGCATCAAGATTACTTATGTCAAGATACCAGTGCCACTGCTGAAGTTGTGTCTGTTGGAAAATTGTTATAAATTATTCATTTTGGTATTTCTTCCTTCCCATTGTCTCTGTGGGTAGTGTTTTATTCTATCCATTGTTTGCTTTCTCTTTTTTCTCTAAGGGTTGTTTAGACAAATATGTCTTCATATATTTAATGCATAGAAACAACCAGAAAAGACATAACACATGGAGAAAACATGGACTCTGATGATAGGATGTGGATGAACCATACTATAACTGGATGGGAATGTATGGATAGGTTGATAAATGAATCATTGGAGCATATTGATGAAATCAGAGATGCAGTGAAGTATTAATTCACATATTGTGCATGTATATATTTTATATAATTTTATACATGTATGCCTATTACATATAAGGATTATTTTTAAAAGACCAGACTAAATGGAGGAAAAGAGTAATTACATAACAAGAGCTGTAGAACCACATTAAAATAATATTTTAGGGCAGCTAGGTGGCACAGTGGATAGAGCAACGGCCCTGGATTCAGGAGGACCTGAGTTCAAATCTGGACTCAGACATTTGACACCAGCTGTGTGACCCTGGGCAAGTCACTTAACCCCAAATGCCTCACTATTTATATATATAATAAAAAAGGAGATAAAATTGCTGGAACAAATGAAACAAGCTATTAAAAAATTACATTGAAACAAGGAATTTTTCATGGAAAAAATAAATATATGGAAGGAAGAAATTATTTAAGAGCCATCAGAATTCCTGAAAGCTATGCCCAAGCAGAAATCCTGGATACTATAGTTCAATAAATTTAAAATTAAAACTAATGAGATCTATTAGAACCAAGTCACATAAAGGAGAAAATCACTGGGCAGGGGGCAAAAAACCTTCAAATTGAAAACCTATGAGAATAACGTAGCCAAAAGCCAGAGGTACCAAGTTAAACAAAATACTGCAAGTAGCCAGAAAAAAAATATCATGGATCAAAAAGCCAAAGTTAGGATAACATTATGCTGCAAATGATGTAAAGGAGAAAAAATAAATCTTGGAATATGGAATTCCAAAGAACAAGAGATAAAACCTTATATTAAAACCATGTAAGTGTAATTTGCCAATAATAACATGCCAAAGCTATGGTAAATCCAGTTTTTAATCTCTGGGGTTGGGGGAAGTGGGGAGGAGCTACAACAGAAAAGAGGACTTTCAACCATTCTTGTTGAAACTTCCAGAACCAGGTACAATCTTTGAAATGCAAATACTGGATACAAGAGAAACATATACCAGTATTTAAGCATGAACCATGAGCAGCAGTTCAGTGGTGATGATGTGCTTACATTATAATAAGGAAAGAAACACCAACTGTCTATTCTAAACCCTATTGGATTCTAGGGTCAAAAAGGGACAAAGGATCTTCTGGTTGCCGTCTTCTAACAGTCTTATGTTTAAGAGATGAAATTAAAAGGATGGGGGAAGGTATCACTAAGGAAGAAATGAGGAAGAAGGGGAAGGAAATTACTATTTCTCATAATCTATGTGCACTATAAAACTATACAAACATGTAGGAGTGAGTAGGAGGAGAAGATAGCCCATGTATTCACTCATGTCTGAACTTAGTAAAATATGTGTTGAAAATACAAACTCAAATTCTTCAGGTTAGAAATATATTACAATGGAGAGATAAATAGACAGGAAAGACAGAGAGCTATTTGAGAAAACATAGAAGTAGGGAGGAATATTTCAGGAGAAATCATATTGGTAACAGAGGACATGATAAAAGGGAGACCAAAATGAGAGGGGAAAAATGTGTAAGAGCCAGTACACAGAATCTGGCCCATGTGAAGAAAAGAGAGGCAGTTGAGTAAGATCTAATTACTTCAATTATAAATACTAGTACAGATAACATTATTTTTCTTTCACTAAGGTCTTTATTTTAAATAAGTAGGTGGTGGATCCAAAAAGGAAAAATATATATATAATTGTGAGAAAACATAATTGTTAATCACAACTATGAATATTAATATGTTCAATATATCATCAAATAGAGGATAGCTGAATGAAGTACAAAGCAGAATCTTAAAATATGTTGTTTATGGTACACATGCTTGAAACTTAAAGGTTAATACCAAGTTAAAATAAAGACTTTTGAACATAATATTCTGTGCTTCAAGTAATTTTTTAAAAAAGGTATGAGCAATTAGGACATGGCATAGGGAAAATATACAAGACAAAAATAAGCTAGGAAATGACATTTTACCTAATAATACCATAGGTAATGAATACTGAAAAAAAATCCTAATTGAATTACAGAAGGAAATAGATGGCAAAACTATAATATTTGGTATTCTCAGGGTGCCCTTAAGATCTAAATAAAGAATAAAAAATTTAAATAATTCAATTGAAGTAAAAGCTATAAATCACCTTCCAAAAAGAAGGAGGGAGAAAGGAAAAATGAAAATTTCAGGACCCATTTCATTTACAATTAAATTTGATTAAGCAGTTAAAGAACATTTAATTCCATTTTTTTCTTAATTATCTTCCAAAATACAAAAAAGAATGTATAATCCCCCGTAAATTAATGTGAAACCAGTATATTCTTTATGTCTCAAGTAGTGGGAGATAATTCCAAGAATGAAAACTACAGATCAACATCCCTAATGAATATAAAAGCAAAAATATTTTTAAAATGTTAACAAAGAGGTTATAGAATACATAAAATGGATATAATTATGAAATTGAATTTATACCAAGAATCCAATGAATTTCTTCAATATTAGGAAAACTATGAAACTTGTAGATAATATTAAAAAGAAAAAATACATGAATAAATTAGTTGATACAGGACAATGATTTGATAAATAAAATACCCTTTGTACTTATGATGGTTTTCTTAGAGAACTCTAGAAATACAGCTAAAATACATTGGGAGTTGACTCTACCATTAAGAATATCTGGATTCACATCTGAATCATGATACATATTGTCTGTGTGACTCTGGAGAAGTCACTTAATCTCTTATTACCATAGTCAGTTCCCTCAGACAAAAACTTGTAGAGAAATCGCCAAGCCACATTGTTTAAAGGGATTTCCTACTTGGAGTGCTTCTTTTACCAATGAAATTCCACTAGTGCCTACCTCTACGTAAAATCAAGAAGTATTCTCCAGTACATGAATAATGACTGGTAAATCATCAAAGGAAGAAAGGCAACTATCAACAGCCATATGGAAAATGATCCAATCATTAAGTTATAAGAGAAATGGCAATAAAACAACTTTAAGGTTCCCTCTGACGCCCATCATATCAGAAAATTTTTTAAAAAGCCATCATTTTATCAAGAACGGTTGTATAGTAATAGGGAATGCTAATGCAATGTTCTAGTTGTGAAATGATCCAACAATTCTGGCAACCAGTTTGGAATTATAACCAAAAAGTGCACTAAGTCATGTTACCTACTGACCCACTAACATCATTCTTAATCTTATATACCTAGACTATGAAGACAGAATAATTTATAAATCCTCCTATTCCTCTATTTCCAAGGGAGACCAAATAATATTATCCCTTTAGCTTACAGTTTCCAGAAGTTGACACAGTCACACTGTGGAAGGCTTTCCTTTCTGCTTTCAGAATTTTAATTAAGCTTCAAAGCCTGGTTTACACTAGTTCCCTATGTTTCCATCATGGGGCCATGCCTTGAGACTTACCAAGTAACTTAGTGTTGATGTGGTGAATTGTAGGGAGATGATGAATAGAGATCAAGAATTGGGGCAGCCTAGTGATGTTTTAGAGGTCCTATACCCAAGGAGCCCTGAGCAACTGAAATACAATAATCACATTAGACCTCTCAATATGTGCTACCTGGGGGGTGGGGGGGGGAGGAGAATTAACTAATAGAAGAAAATACTATAATAATAGTACCTGGAAGGAGTACATGATCAGGTCCTGTTGCTTAACACTTTTTTTACTGTCTTTTTGTTTGTTTGTTTGTTTGCGGGTCAGTGAGGACTAAGTGATTTGCCCAGGTCACACAGCTAGTAAGTGTCAAGTGTCTGAGGCTGGATTTGAAATCAGGTCCTCCTGAATCCTGGGCCAATGATTTACCTGCCCTCTTGTCTATGGGTTTCTTAAAGAAACAAGAATTTTCATAATGCATATTATCTCCACTAAATACCATACCATTAGAAGGGGCATCTAGGTGGCCCAGTGACTAGAGCACTTGCCCTGAAGTTGGAAGGCCCTGAGTTAAAATCTCACTTCAGACACTTACTAGGTATATGACCCTGGGCAAGTCACTTATTGGTGACCTTGTACCACTCTTTCTGCTTTAAATACAATTCACTGCAAGTCATGATATCACCCCCAATATCATGGTCTTCTTCAAGAACAAAGGACAAACAACATTTAGAAAACTTCATGACATAAAGGGCCAGGTTTGGAATCAGAAAAATCTGAGTTTATGTTCTATTTGAAATATTTAATAATTTTGAGATCACATAAATAATTTAATCCCTCAGTACATTCATACTTCCAGGGAGAGAGAGACAGAGACACAGAGACACAGAGACACAGAGACAACAGATATGGAAAGTCAGAGATAGGTTGGTATAGCTTTGAATCATGTGCAGAGGTTATTTGTGGTTTGTATGTATTTTAACATTTTATATCCATTAATATATTAATCTTTAGTATAAAACAAATTTTAAAAATAACTCTTATATTTTAATAAAAAGTGAAGATATTCTGTGAACCACTTGCCCTTCCTCTCAAAACTCACATGATATGGTAAAAATAGAGTTCACTACCTTAGTCCTCATCCTATCTCTTTGTATACATCATCTTTCAAAAGATTTCATTATAGATCAGCTTACCAGAAACATTTCCATCATCCTTTTAGGAGCTCTTCAAAGATCAGTGTGGAGTTCACTTTTCACTCATCACATTAATGACCTGCCTAGCAATTGAACAAAATCTAATGTATTTATGCATGCAAATCATACAGCTCTCCTATTTACTGCAAATGATATTTCCTCCATTCCTAATACCCTTTTCTCTGAACTGCTGTATGTGATTAGCTTGCTAATATTCACATTTCTTCAATTTGTAGGGTGTAGGGAGAGGGGACTATAAAGCGTTTTACATTTCCTATTTTAGTCATCTCACTATTATCATACCATATCATATCTTATGATATAATGAGAAGCCTCATGGCAATATGAATATTCAACAGTGAATTATAAAGCTCAATGCTGGTCCTGGAGTAAAAAAGAAATAATCTGAATTCAGGTCCTTGTCTGATACATAATAATATTCTAACTCTTTCAAGACTAAGTTTCAGAAAAATTGCCCTTTTATAATATGGTTTCTTCCATTATAATTTAAGTTCATTGAGCACAGGGACTATTTTTTTGGAGGTATTAAGTAAATAACACACGTTTCATGAGATGTTGTTCGAACACATTTTTTTTAAAAGATGTTTAATATTGGAAGTTTCTGTACATTCACAAAATCACAGGTATAGTTATTTCCCTCTTTTCTATTTCTTTCTTTTTTCTGTTATTTCTTCCTGCCTTCCTTCCCTCCCTTCTTCTTTCTTTCTTTCTTCCTTCCTTCCTTCCTTCCTTCCTTCCTTCCTTCCTTCCTTCCTTCCTTTCTTTCTTTCTTTCTTTCTTTCTTTCTTTCTTTCTTTCTTTCTTTCTTTCTTTCTTTCTTTTCTTCCTTCATTCTTTCTTTCTTTCCCTTCTTCCTTCCATATTTTTCTATTTCTGTTGGGAAAAAAAACCCAAAACAAACAAAATTGGTATATCACTATTCTATTGTTGCTTATGATTACACCTGGACAGTTTATTAGGTATGTGGGTAAAATTATGGGTCTTTTAAATTTATTTTTTTGAAAGTCTTAAGATATAGGCATGTCTTCATAAAATCAGTGTAACACTTGACCTGAAGTCAGGAAGTCCTAAGTTCAAAACTAGCCTCAAAAGTTTACTAGCTGTATGACATTATAAAATTCCCTGAACTTCTGTCTCATTTTCCTCTATAAAATGGGGATAATAATAGCAACTAACTCCCAGGATTGTTTTGATGATAAAATTAATTAATATTTGTAAATCCATCTGCATACATTAAAGGATTATATAATTTTTGCTATTAAAATTATTATAGATGATGACTCATTGATTGATGAGGATTGGATAAAGATGAGGATTGATCAATAAGAATTGATTGATGATGATGACAAAACTTTTGGTACTTTGCTGTGCTATTGTGAAGAAAATCATTTGTCAGTTATAAGGTGCTATAAAAATGTTATCTATTATTGTTGCAAGAATAAACATCATAAGTTTATTGTGAAGAAATCTCTCTTTAAAATACTATATAAATGTAGTTTACTATAAAGAAAAATGATGAGCAGGATGCTATCAGAAAAACTTGAATAGACCTGAATGAGCTGATGCAAAGTGAAATGTACTGTATACAAAATAACAGCCAAATTGTAAGATGATCTGCTGTGAATGACTTGGTTATCTTCAGCAATGCAATGATCCAGGACAACTCTGAAGGTCTTATGAAAATTTCAATCCATCTACAGAGAGAGAATTGATGGTATCTTAATACAATTTGAAGCATAATTATTTTATTATTTATGTGAAGTTTTGTTTTTGTTTTCTTTCACAACCTGGCTAATGTGGAAATATTTTGCATCCACTTCTCATGTGTAGCTTGTGTTGAATTTCTTGAGTTCTTGGGGAGGGGGAGGGGGAGGACAGAGTGAGGAAGAGAATTTGGAGCACAAAGTTGTTTTTTTTTAAATGATGTCAAAATTTGTATTTTACATGTAATTTTGGAAAATAAAAATCTAAGTATTAAAAAAATTATTATAGAAAAATACAACACAGAAAGAACAAAGATAATAAGATATGTTTTCCTTTTATAGAAGGTTTTTGTTTGACAAATGTTTACATTTTGAGAACTTTTTATATAACTTAGCTTAGAGATTGTAAGCATTTGGTGTAACACCATCTATCCAAATTGTTACTCTTGAATTTCTGTTTATAAGGGTTATATACAAGTGATTTACATAATAGCTATAGTGCTTAATCTGTTACAGTGCTTAGTACAGCTGTTATTGCTTCTGCTACTACAACCACCAGCACCAAGACCATCACCACCACTACTACAACTACCACCAGCACCACTACTAAGTAGTTTGGTATGGAAGCAACACATGGTACCCCAACTCATATATTCATGCAAACACTCTCTTAAAAACAAATTTATTTTAAGATATACATTTTTAATTAAATTAGCCTTAAGTAATCATCAGTAAGTCATCTTAAAATCTCTAGTTAGTCATTGCGGAGTAGATCCTAAAATGGCTTAGAGTAGTGTAGGGATTCTTAACCTTTTATGTCAGGAACTCTTTGAAATTCTGTTGAACCCTAAGGATCCCTCCTGAAAATAATGTTTTAAAATCCATTAAATTTAAAATACATGCAGTAAGGATTCATATGAATATGGTAACATGAATTAATGTATTACTAGTCATGGCGGACACATTGTGGATTATACACACATAAATAGTGTGAAATAAGGGGAACATGTTATAACTTCCAAAAAGTCCAGGCTATGTTGGAAGAAAAATCAAGTTTAGAGAGGATACTAGATGTGGTCGTTTGATTCCCCCAGATTCATTCATCAGACTGTGAGTAGCAGTACAGGTGACAAATGGGGAGTAATCCAAGGTTAAAGTTTGGTAAGAGACAAGCAGGGATATGACAAAGGGAAGATAGATTTAAACATAAAGTACAGCATTGAATATAGCTACCTACAGGGAAGAAAGTAGAGTCAGAGCAAGGTTAAAGGTCTAAAAAAAGACAGAAGGATGGAGGGATTCCAGGATATAAGGAGGGCAATGAATAGGTTTACAAGGCCTCAAGCATAGAGAAAGAAGGTGTGATAAGAGATTATTGTCAGAGAGACATGGATGCCAGAATTTCTAATGAAGGAAGTAGAGAAATTACAGGTAGTAGTGATACAAGTGGGAGCTAAGCCATGGCATTCTGACTCCACTAACACTATTTACAACAAACTATAATGCTGTTCCACATTCTTTATTACACTGATTCTTTTGGGTATAATAGCTTTCATAGAATTGGTATTTTGTCTATCATTTCAATTCAAATACAACCAGCAGCACCCCAGCAGGAGCAGGACAGACAGGTAGAAATTGCCTTTCTCACTTTTATCCACCTATGCAATCCAATTCAGTTCATGTCTAAGCACCCACTCTGCACTCAGCACTGGGGAGACAAAACTATGACACATAACTTGCACTCATAGAAGTGACAACATAATGGGGGTGGAGGTATAGCATATGCTCAAACAAGTAGCTGTGATATATAAGGAACTTGTCATAAATCCCAGGAAGTCTAGGAAAAAATGCCTTGGAAAAAACAATGATTGGAGAGATCATTTTCAATCAGGACAGGAGTCAGGGGTAGGCAGGTGAGTGAAGACTACTGCATGCATGATATAGAAGGAAAGATTTCACTCAGAGACATACCAATTGTTGAGGGTAAAAAAAGGACTTTAAGAAAAAGCATGACACCTGGAATATGATGTTAAAAGTACAAAGCATTAAAAGTAGATTATATGGTAACCCATCACAATTTGCTGATGTCTATCCTTTAGGTACAGAAAGTTTGCTCTTCTGAAATGTTATCTAAGTGAATTCAAACAAAATTGTTGTTATATTGAAAAACTAAAATGAAAAGATGTTTACTCATCTTCCCTCCTCTCAAAAAAAAAAGTAAACAAATTCTTCTTGCATTTCAAACCAAACTCCATTTTGAATGAGAAATACAAGCACTGTAAAGAACTTGGTTCACTGTAAAGAACCTTTGATTGAGGAGCAGAAGAGCAGATATTATTTATTTTTTAATGTTATACAGCATAGCATAATGAATAGAGAGATGGACTTGGACACAGGTAGATCCGTGTTCAAATCTTGATTCTAACACTTACTAGCTGTGCCCCTGGGGGTAAGCCATTTAAGAATTCTCAGTCTCAGGCATTCTTTCTACCAATTTGTAAATTGCTTGAAATCTATGACTGTGAAAGTTCCCAACTGGATGAATTCAAGCATCTATTATATATGTAAGCTATATGAGGGCAATGGTTATTTTTGCCTTTCTTCTTATCCCTAACACTTAGCATATATAATGAACTTAACAAATGTTTTTGAAGGATGGACTGATGGACTAGCTCCATTATCTCCAGCTCCCCTCAAAACTCATCTCAAGTGGAACTCCTACATTGAAATCTGTACTGGATCCCACATCTCTCTGCTCCCCTAATTACTGTGTATATATCCTTAGTTTTTAAAAATACTTAAATACTTATGTGTTATTGGGGTTGTTTTGTTGATTTTTGTGGCCCAAAGGACTAATGCAATACCTGACACACAATGAGCATTTGCAAAGAGCTAATAATACTAGCTAACACTTACATAGCACATACTATGTGCCAGGCACTGTGCTAAGTGCTTTGCATTTCTTAACTCCTTTGATTCCCACAACAACCATGAGAAGTAGGTGATATCATACCCTCATTTTACAGACAAAGAGACTGAGCCAAACAAACAGGGGATGAGTGGATGACTGAGGATTATATAGCTACTAAGCACCTGAAACTGTATTTGAATTCAGAATTTATTAACTCCAGGCCCAGCACTGTGTCCCCTATGCCACCTAGCTGCCCCATTGAATAGATCTTGATTGATTGGATACATAATTAAATCTGAAAGATATATTCAGTATTGCATGGTTTCCACAGAACATATTTTTATCCTTTTCTGCACCTTTATTCCATGAATCTTCATGAGGAACAGTTGCAAAACTGGGGGGTGCCGGTGCTGCTGAAAAGCCTGAGACCGATGGGACAATTGAGTTTTGGAGTTCTGAGCTCCAGCATGGTTAAAACCTATCAGCTGTCCACACCGAGTCTGATACAAATATGGTAAGCACTCAGGACTAGACTCTTCAGAATGTCTAAGGGGGTAAAAGCTTCAATGTTAATCATTATTGGAATTAAAATGGAATAGTAGCTACACTTTCACTATGGTCAAGAAAAGGAAGACCCAGTTTGTAACCTTTTCCATGAATAAAGTTAAAAGGAAAAGAAAATAAATTAATATGAGGGGTAAACAAGAAGCAGACAGTTACTCTTAGGGTTGAAATATATTCTATGCAGAATGAATCATCTAGCCAATTATCTGAAGGAAATAGAAACAGTTTTCATTTTCCATCAATTATGTAATAAATGCAATAGAAATTTTCAAAGAGAAACTATTCATGCTGTCAATCAGTAATAGTTTCCAATGGCTGAAATAAGCAGCAAAACATAATGCATGTTGACAAGATGGAGGCATGTGCCCAGGTCATTTCATCTAGTTTGAAAATTAGAAGAATCAATGGAATGAGTTTGGAATAATGGATAGCAGAATAACCATTAACAAATTACTAAAATGCTTTCTTCTATTTAAAAGATATGAACAAAGTAAATATTTCATAAACAAGTTCTTAGAGAAGCAGACAAAATTAGCCAGCTTTCCAAAACTAGAAGTGGAAAAAAATAGTAGCATATGTCTACTCTGTATAAGTCTGGGAATACAAAGATAAAATGACATAGTTATTGTTCTCAAGGAAATTGAAATCCAATCAGGGATGCAACTAAGGAACAACTTAAAATATCATGTTTTAAGACAGGTCCAAGGAGATTAAAATGATGGGCTATGAGACATTCAAGAATGGAATGATGACTACTAGATGAGAGATTAAAGGAAAGTTTCATGACAAGGCAGCACACATGTTGGGGGAATATATGCATACATGCATACATATGCATACATACACACATGCATATAAACACATAGGTACATATCACACACACACAAAAATATATGCACATCTATATTCAAACATAATTGTCATATACTGCAAAACCAAAATGAGATGTTGACTCACCTTACCCCCAAAAAAGTAGTCTTTCTTCCTTCATTTCAAACCAAATTTTCCATTTTGAATGAGAAATATAAACAATATAAAGAAGTTGGAAGTGAATTTTAAATGAAAACTTTTTTTAGGAACAGAACAGATATTATTTATTTTTAAATATTATAGTGTATACACACACACATATATATACGTATATATACACATACCTATACGTACACCTATCTCTATCATCTCTATCTCTATCTCTCTACCTATGTATCTATGCATCTATCTATATATCTATCATCTATCAATATATCTATGTATGTATACATACGCACATTAAGGTCTTCTATCCCTACTTGACATCATAGATTTCTTCAAGTACTACTTCATAATATAGGACCATTATAGAAAAGTAGCCTTTGAACCTATTTCTTCCTATCTGGATGCCCAGTACTCTATCATGTACAAGAATGTTGTTAAATTCAAGTAGGAACTAGAACCACTAATCCATACATAAGTATCCCTGCCTGCTGAATATTGACTTAATTTTAAAATATAATGTTGTGTGTAATTTATTATATTTATTTGCTTTGTTAAATATTTCCTAATTACATTTTCATCTTGTTCAGGCCCACTCAGGTGTATTGTGGACAGCGGCATGTTTGATACCTCTGCTCCATAATGACTACCTCTGAAAAACATGTAATGTAGGTAATAATTTTCCTCATTCAATAATTTAAGATAAATACTAAAATCAATCTTATTGGTCAAATCTCTGTGGCTGACTGAAAATAAGATTCCGTTTAAGCCCTATATATTTCATAGTATCTTTATTTCAATTTCCTCGGTCTGGAAAAGATAATTGAATTACCTTAATGCTCACTAAAGTCCCCTCCAGTTCCAATGTTCTGATTTTGTTAAATAATACATTTTATAATTACACTAATATAATTTGTAATAACCATAGAATGAATATCCAAGGAATATTATTGGAGTGAGAAGCTAAGCCCCAGGTAGAATCTGGCCCATAAAGCACATTTTTTCTCTTTCCTCTCCCTCCCTTCTTTACCCATTCCCCTTTCACCTTTTAAAAAATCCTACTGAAAATAGGTTAGGTGGAGATAACCAAAATATTCCTTTTCCTCTTCTCGATGTGAAAGAAGATTTTCTGAAAGCAACTCACAAGCTCTATTCACCAAGGAGAGGAAATGTAGTATCCAATTAAATTCTTGCTTCAGAATTCTGATAATACTGAATTGAAAAAAAGGATGTTGGGCTAATGAGAATGGGAGAGGAAAAGGAGTAACTTTTGGGGTGTACAGATATAATGTGGTAAAAGTGTCCGTCTGGTTTTCCCAACTTCATACCTACCTTAGGGGATGTCGCTATTGCTCAGTAGTCATCCCAATCATGCCTGTTCAAGAGGGAGTCAGCTTTTCCTTACCAGAACAAGTCTTTTTACATAGACAGCATAACATTTCACAATCCATACCACAGAGGGGGTAAGGTTGAGGAAGAGGGGGAAAGTAAAATGTTGTTTGTTTGTTTGTTTTTAGTGATACTTGTAAGTATTCCTTATTACTTAGTGGGATAATTGAAAAAGCGGCGGGGGGGGGGCGAGGAAGGATTGGGCACGCAGACTGACTAATGTTTATAATTCTTCTGGAGTTAAAAAAAGACAAAGATTTAGGAGAGAATTTTTTAAACAAATATTAGAAAAAATAAATCATCTCATTTCTAAATCTACCAAATTTTCCTTCTGTTTATTTTTTTCCTCAGAATGCCTCCACACTGGCTCCTTAGATACACTCCTAGTACAAGCTGAACTTTCTATTTTAGTTAAAGGAATCCTTTCCCAAAAATGAACATTGAAAGGGATTTAATTAGGTCCATGGTATATGAAATAATTAAAACAAAATTATAATGTATTTATTATGTATAAAGCACTATGCTAAACATTGTGGATATAAATAGAAAAAATGAGTCAGGATTTTTTTTTTTTTTTGCAGGGCAATGGGGGTTAAGTGACTTGCCCAGGGTCACACAGGTAGTAAGTGTCAAGTGTCTGAGGCCAGATTTGAACTCATGTACTCCTGAATCCAGGGCTGGTACTTTATTCACTGCGCCACCTGGCCACCTCCTGCCCGAGACACTATTCTTAAGGAGCTCCCAATCTAAAGAAAGAGACAAGTTTTAGCTTCAAGTCCAATATTCTTTAATGTAGAATAGAAATATTGATGGTAATGCTTTTATGAACACCACTATGACCACTCATTTCTCTTCTAACCTATAATAAAAATTATTTTAAACCATAAAGGATAAAGGCACTCTTAGAAATTGAGAGAGAAGAAGATCCTTGATTAATTAATCTTTCAAAATGACTTTAGTCAGAGAAAAATGAGATTTGCTAGTTATTAGGCTGAGAAATCAAAAGCCTCCATAGAAATAAACTATACACTAAGGAAAACAAAGGCACTGACATCTAGAGAAAATGAAAAAACATTAAATATAAAGACATATAAGATCATGTTACTATTTCAGATGCTTAAATGAGGGATAAAAATAGCCAGGAAAACCTGGACAAAATCATGGAATAGGAGTTGGAAGAAGCCCCATGGACCAACCCTCTTTATTCTATCACTCTATGTATCTATGTACCTATGTACCTATGTATCTATGTATCTATGTATCTATCCACATCCAAATATATAAAATAATTATAATTATACACACATATAGTGGAAATACAGTTAATTGTGAGATAAACAGATATATTGGGACATATGGAGAATTAATCTGGCAGAAAAAAAAAACTCAGCTTCTCATTCACATTTTGGGTTGTACCTTGAAAATTTTGCTTAAGAGAGTTTTATCTATTGTATTGGCCTCTAGGGAAGAGGGGGAAAACAAAACAATACAAACAAAGCAAAAAGAAAAACAAACAATAAAAAACCAAGTCACAGCATGTGTAAGATGTATTAGAGGAGAAATCCACAACCTCTCTCTAAGAGGCCCCTCAGATCTGAACCCATTCATATAGTAGTCCTGTCTGAGCTAGGTTCGGGTATCTAATTAGAGTGGTTGCTTTCTTTTATCATACTCTTAAGTTCATTCAGTCTACCATCCTGGAGTACAGGGGGGAAACTACTTAAGGCTTAGGTTACTGGCTTATATTTAGGTACTCTCAAAATGGATATTAGCTTTTTATTCTACTATATATGTCAGGTAGAGGACAGTTATTTTATTCATACACACAGAAGTACTAAAACAGAAAAAAAGATAAAAAGATGCAATATTCATATTGATGCAATGATTGCAAAAATACCTTAAATTATAACTGAAATTACAATATCTTGAGAGACCAACACTTATAACCACATTAGAACTTAAAACAGTTTGTGGGATTGGTAATGTTAAATTTAACTTTATTTCTGCACTATTTAAACAACTCCTGCTGCATGTGCTATACTGGTAAAAAAAAAAAAAAAGCCTTTACTTGGGTCAATCCTCTTCTTAGGTGTTATCTTATACAGAAGTTTCCACTGACATCAGATAACCATAATAAATGGACACATGAACTTTGGAACTCACAAGGTAATCTCCAATCTTGGTTAGTTCTTCCTTGAAGTTGAAATTCATCTACACAGAAAAACAGAGAGAAGGCAGTTAGCTAGGGGCTCAGGTACAAACTCTTTAAGTTGAATCCACGTTCTATAGGGGAAATGATTTAGGGTACAGAAAAAAGGGACAGCTAGGTGACACAGTAGAAAGACTGCCAAACCTAAAGTTAGGAAAATGAATTTTCTCAAGTTTAAATCTGCCCTCATACACTTACTAGCTATGTGAATCTGGACAAATCACTTAACCCTTTAGGCCTCAGTTCCTCCTCATCTCTAAAATGAGCTGAAGAAAGAAATGGCCATTTTATTATCTTTGCCAAGAAAACTCCAAATGGGGTCACAAAGTGTCAGACACAACTGAACAAAAAATTGTAAAAAAAAAAAAATAAAGAGTGTAGGGAAGCTAGGTGGCTCAGTGGATAAAGTACTGGCCTTGGATTCAGGAGTACCTGAGTTCAAATCGGGCCTCAGACACTTGACACTAGCTGTGTGACCCTGGGCAAGTAACTTAACCCTCATTGCCTTGTAAAAAAAAATTTTTTTAAAAGAGTGTTGACCATTCCCCTAGTCCATTTTAGGGAGACTATAGACAGAATATATTACTAGCCATAAAAGGAAGTGAACAGAGAGACAGACAGAAACAATTTTAACCTGCAAATCTCTCCACTTCCCTGACACTATCATGGGGTGGGGGAATGACAAATTTTTTCACATGATGCCATAATACTAAGTTCTTTCAAGGCTGAAACACTTCAAGGTCAAAAGGAGCCAGACATTTTATCATCTTCAAGGCACCCAAATGTTGAGTCAGATGTTTGATTAGATGGATGTAGTCAGAGAATATCTGTGCATGCTTAGACAGAACACATTGCACTCTTCCTCTAGTAAAATATTTTCTGCCTTGAGAAAATCAGCTTGGGTACATTTGGCTCATTTTTCCATATTTCGAGACCTGGCTTCTAAGGAATGTTCAAGTACAAAGTTATGTAAATTCAATAATCAAATGACATCTTATAAAGCTTATCAGAGGTAAGTGTCTGTTCATTTCTATAAGGGGGCCTATATTAATCAAAGCAATCTTTAAAAAAAGGAAAAAATGAAAATTTTGAATAAATCAAAAACAAAAGGTAAGAAATGGATAAATGGGCAAAAAGAACAAAGCTTTCATTCTCAGAAGTACAATCAAGCTGCAAATGAGGTTCTTTTCATCACAGTGATTGGAGACATAGACTCAACCTGAAGTTAGAATCTCAAAAATAATTAAGAAGCTAAATAGTCCTGGGTAAAAAAAAAAAAATCTCCTTGATTCCCTTTAGCACATAGGCTGATCTAACTGGAATTTTGAAAAATGATGTTTACCAGTAAGCGTCTTTTTATGCCCAAGGCACAGTCAATATTCTCCCAAGTATCTTATACAAACAGAATAATCCTACCAGCTATCCAGATTATAAAGAATAAAAAACATTATCTGGGTCATTAGGGAGGAATAGAAAAGTATTTGACATACAATGTAAACTATGTATAGCCCAGATATTTTAGTCTTAAGCCTTATAACTAGAATATAGAAAAAATATTGACTTTAAAATAGTTTGAATTAATTATTCAATAAGTATTCATTAATAAAAATTACTATGTTTCAGACATTTTGTAAAGCACTTGGGAAGACATTCTTGTCCTCAAGGAAGTCACATTCTAATTGTGGAGACAACATGTAAATAACTGAGTAAATACAAGAAGAATTTGACCTTGCAAGGTGCTAGAAATTGGAGGGGATCACGAAAGGACTTTTGCAGAAGATGAGATATAAATTGTATTATTAATCAGGTCAGGAAAATCAAGAAGCAAATTAAAAAGGGAAGAACATTCTGGGCCTTAGACACAGTCAGATAATTAGGAGATGGATTGTCACAGATGAGGAACGTGAGTAGTTATGTCATAGAGTACATGGAAAGAACTAAAGTATAAGAAAACTGGGAAGTATGAAACCATGGCAAACCGAGCATCTTTTTTTAATAGTCTTGCTTTATTCAGACGTCCTTTCCTTTGCATTTGAAGGTCTTTCTCCTGATGGCTCACAGAACTTATTTCTGATTATTTTTATTTTTAATTTTTTTGTGGGGAAATGAGGGTTAAATGACTTGCTCAGGGTTACATAGTAAGTGTCAAGTGTCTGAAGTTGGATTTGAACTCAGGTCCTCCTAAATCCAGGGACGGTGCTTTATCCACTGTGCCACCTAGTTTCCCCATCAAATTTCTTGTTTTTGTTTGTTTGTTTTTGTTTGTTTTGGGGGGGGGGCAATGAGGGTTAAGTGACTTGCCTGGGGTCACACAGGTAGTACACGTCAAGTGTCTGAGGCCACAGCAAACAGAGCATCTCATATTTGATCAAAGAAACAACAAGGAATCATTGGAATCTTTTCAGTGGGGAGTAGGGAATGACATGACATGCTCAGATCTTCACATTAGGAAAACCAATGGTAGGTAAATGGAAGATGGATTGGAGTAGGTAAAAACTCAGGAATGGAGTCTTTAAAGTTAAGGAGAGGTAAGGAGACCATCTAGAAGGCTACTGCAATATGCAACAAAGACCTGTACCAGGTTTGTGGTTGTATGACTGGAGAGAAAGGGATGCATATGAGAGTCCTTGTGAAAGTAGCAATGACAAGATAACAATAATAGATTGCATATATAGGGAGAAGTGGGTGAGAAGTCAAGTTTTTTGTTTTTGTTTTTGTTTGTTTTTTGCAGTACGATAAGGGTTAAGTGGCTTGCCCAGGGTCACACAGCTACTAAGTGTCAAGTATCTGAGGCCCCATTTGAACTCAGGTCCTCCTGAATCCAGGACCAGTGCTTTATCCACTGTGCTACCTAGCGGCCCCAAGAATTCAAATATAACACCAAGTTTGGAAGCTGGATGACTGGAATAATGATCATTTCCTTGAAAGAAATAAAAAGAAAATAAGAAGAGGGTTGGTTTGGAGGAAGGAGCATAATGCATTTTTTTTGTAAGTGTTTAATTGTTTTGCTTACAGAACACACAGTTTGAGATATCCAAAAAGCTGTTAGTTGTGATTCCTAATTGGAAATCATAAGAGATTAAAGCTGGCTTTCTATATCTGGGAATCATGTACATAGAGATGATTATCAATCCCAAGTGAGCTGTTGAGATCACAGGGAGATATAGTATAAAGAACTAGAAGAGGGCCAGGAGGGATAAGTATGCAGTTCTGGCATAGGAGATTGAAAAGGGGCAGTAAAAATATGAAAAGAACCAAGAGAAGAGAATGTCCAGAAGAGAAGGTGACTGACATTGAGAAAAAACTGTAAATAGGTCAAGGAAGAGGAGGATTTAAATAAGTAATTAGATCGCTGGTAACTTTGGACAGAAAAAAATTCAGTTAAAAGATGAGATGGGAAGCCAGAGTATAAAGATTAAGAAAAAAATTAGAAGACAGGAAGTGGAAGCATGAATAACTGTTGGATTGCTTAAGGAACTTAGCAATAAAGTAATGAAAATATATACAATAATTATCAGAATTTTTCAGATCAAGTGAATGTTTCTTTAATTTTAGATGCAAGAGACATTGATTGGTTTGTTTGTTGGCAGCAGATGAGTAGTCAGTAGTATATAAAGAGATTGAAGATAGGAAAGAGGGTAGGGATGACACAGAGAGAAATATAATGGAAAACAGTTATATCCAAAACAAATTTCTCTTCAAAGAACTAGAAAGACTATCCATCATTTAAAGGTGCTTCTAAATAAGATTTAGAAAGTTACAGGCAGTTGATGGCTAAAAAGATAGATTATTACCAGATAGGATAAATTGAAAGTTAGGAAATTACTCATATGACAATATTATAATTATTGTAAACATGTGTAGTTTGTCTATGATAGTATTTTATAGCAAATATATTATAGTTCTATGAAAAGAAGAAATACCAAGGCAAGATAAATTTTTTAAAGGATATATTTTGGTTGTGTATAAAACAGACATAAACTACTTAGTCAAGTTGATTATATATAAAACAGATGGAAATTACTTACTCAAGTGACTATTTTAAAATTAAATTTCACCTCTAATAGAACACTTTTTGTTACTCAATAAAATCACCTTGTGGTTAATTTCTTTAGGAAGCTAAAATCTCTCTCTCTCTCTCTCTCTCTCTCTCTCTCTCTCTCTCCTCCCTCCTCTCTCCTCTCTCCTCTCTCCTCTCTCCTCTCTCCTCTCTCCTCTCTCTCTCTCTCTCTCTCTCTCTCTCTCTCTCTCTCTCTGCCTCTGAGTCTCTCTCTCTCCCTGCCTCTGCCTCTGCCTCCACTTTTACCTCTACCTCTAGCTATGACCATACCCATGACTGTACCCACACCCATACCTATACCCATTGCCATACACACACCCATATCTACATCCATATCCATAACCATATCCATATCCATAACCAGTTGTGGTATAAATCACCAGGTAATGTGATGGTATGTTTCAAGTCTTTAGATGTGGATCCTCAGGGAATAAATACTAGGCTAAAGGTGCAACAGGAAATATGATGGCAATTTAGAATTAAAGAAACACGAAAAAAAATAAGTTACTCCAGAGTATGTATAGGACTTAACATTTATCCCAATAGAGTGATTCTCACTTTTGGGGACCATAATTTAAAAGTCCTTGCAAACTTGAATGTGTCACATCTTTAACTTTAGGTAGTTTCTAGGTGGTAAAGAGTGCTTTCCTAAGATATTGGGCATGGAACAAACAGATTCAGAGACAGGATGCCACTGTACATTGTTCAAGAAGGTTTGTGTAGGAATATATTGCAGTAAATGAACTTGGAGAAATGATGCTAGAACACATAAGAGGAAATTCAGTAATAGGGAAAAGTTGTATGTGTTGAAATAAGTCACTGGCTAACATAATCTGATCTTCAGTTGATACATTTTCTGAAATATAGGTATTTTCTATACAAAGCTGACCCATGATTGAAGTGATTATTCAATTTTGAATAATTTGCTCTTATATGATAAAGAAATTATTTCTGCGTAAAAAAAAGTGTTAAAATACAACTGAAAGAAATGGCAAAATGTTAATGGAATTTCTACTCTCCTCTTTTCTATTAATACTTTATCTTTAAATGGAACCTTTTAGCTGAGCATTTCAAATTCAATTAATCAATACATGTTTATCAAGAATATTGGCAAGATATGAGGCAAATGATTAATATTGATTATAACTCAGTTAAAAATAGGTATGCAAAGGGAGCACCATTTTCATCCTTCAAAAAAAAGTACACTAAGGCAGAGGAGAGAGCTGTGGGTTGGGTATTGGTAACTGCAATTTCCATTATTTCATAACTAAGCAATATTTCTCTTTTTTGACATCATGAACACAATAAAAAAACTATGGAGAGAACTGTAAGAAATGGAATGGATCAGTATTCAACTTCTAGATTTGTGATATCTTTCACAAGAGATATTTACTTTATAAGAAGAAGAAGAAGAACAAGAAATTTTTGTCTTTGTTTAAATATTTTCCTGCTTAAATGAATCATCACAGATTTAGCTTTGTTGGGAGAGGAATAAGTTTTAAGTGCTATTTCTGGAGACTTCTGAGGTAGAGCCAAAATTGGAGAGCAGAGGAAGTACAACTGATCTCTCCCAACAGTCTCTTCCAAACAACTTTTTAAGAAATGACTGAAATTGAATTTTGGAGTGTCAGAATCAACAAAACGTAAGGGTAAGAAACTTAGAAAACTTAGAGGAATTGGGAAAAAAAGATCTGTGATACTGACTGATCCAAACTCATGAGGTTAGCAACACCAGCAGCTGTGGGTCTTGGAGTTGAGAGTGGCAGCAGAAGCAGCAACTTTGGTTGCTCTGAAGCCAGAGATAGTAAAGGTATTGTGTAACTGGTCAGAAAGAGATTACAGGGGACTCCTGTGCTAGCATTAGCCACAGGTAACTCTATTGTCTATACTGATTTCTGGGTCTCAATTCCAGGGTGTAGGGGAGCATTTGTTGTCAGTCACAAGAGAACAGGGTCCCTGGGGATCAATAATGCTTGAAGCTGCCAGGGATCAGTCAAACTTTCTGGACAAGGATTAGATGACAGATAAAGGAAAGCAATGATCCCAGTTCTTCCCATATCACACCACCTTGGAAACACTGAAAAAAAAAATCTAAACTGCAAGAACTAGTTCTGACAGCACGCAATATGAATGGAATTTTGAGGAACAGGGCAGTCCTTTCCCACTCCCACCCCAAAAAGAGCTAACTACTTCATAAAACAGTATTTCTTTTGTTTGGTTTTGTTTGGGGTTTTTTGTTGTTTTTAGTGAGGCAATTGGGGCTAAGTGACTTGCCCAGGGTCACACAGCTAGTAAGTGGTTAAGTGTCTGAGGCCGGATTTGAACTCAGGTCCTCCGATTCCAGGCCGGTGCTCTATCCACTGCACCACCTAGCTGCCCCCAATAAAAACAGTATTTCTAAGGTATAATTTTAGTATTTTATTGTCACAGGGGAGTTGTGATTTATTAGTGGGGTTAAAATTATTGTGGTAAAGATATTATATCGGAAATTTTAGCTGAATCATTTGAGAGATTGCGCATCCTACTGAAGTGGCTTTTGAAGGACCTCCTTCTTTGGGGAGGAGAAGGTGAGGAACTTCCAGGACGCGGACTTAAAAGTGAGGGCAGGAATAGAAGTTCTCTCTCTCTGGTGGTGAATTTAGCAATGACAGAGCAGGATTGAAAGGAGTGCAAGTAATTTGGTGTTCGGGCTTTTCAGAGATTCGTGGTCTGGCAAGCAGTTTGGGATTCTGTGAGTTTTATAAAGGAATAGACTAAGCTTAGATCTAAGATTATTCATTTGTATTTCTCCTCCTTATTTCCCTAATTGGTTTCAGCTCTTGTTGTCTAATTAATTCCCAAGCAATAATAAAATAAATACTGACCACATCACAGATTATAGCTCAGTGGCTCCTTTTTCGTAGAGAAAATTAAAGGGGGAGATAATGCTCCATATATCCAATTTGGCTCTCACGGTAGAGGAAAATTCATTATTTTAAATAATAGTATATTTGGAGCTGCTTCGTATGGCGTATTTGCTGAATGGACATAGTGAATCTAAGTGTACCGACCTCAGATTCTGTAAAGCCTAAGTTCAAGTCTCAGCTCTGACAGCCTGTGCCTCAACTCTTAACTTCTGTCAATCAAGGGAACCCAAACCCTGCAAATGCAGCTGTAATCCAGGGTTCAAACTCAGGGGTACTGTCCACATCTCTTATTTCTCTAGAGAGCAAATGCCTGAGACTATAAGCTACAGAGAAGGTTGTCCATCCTGTCTTGTTAGAGGAATTTCCTCACTTGGGAGTTTCCCATATAATTGAATTCCATATGTCCTCAATCTCTAATCTTAATCACTTTTATATGCTTTGTATACAAAAAATGCAAAACGATACAGTGAATTTCCTCAAAAAGTATAAAGTCCTAATTAAAGCAATTATAATAAATATATAAATAATAAACAAATAGAATGTGACAAGGAAAGCAGGTTCTAGATTAAATACTTTAAGAATAGGTGGTAGAGAGATTTATATCTATGTGTATCTGGAAATTAGAAGTGGTACCTTTGCTAAGTTTTAAAGGAAGGGGGGAATTTCAACAGACAGATGTGAGGAAAAAGTGCATTTCAGGCATGAGAAAAGGTCTATGAAAATGTATGAAAGTGATAAAAGGAAAGACAGCAGGGGGAACAGTCTTAGTGGAAGATACAGTACATAGAGTATGAAATAAGAACATAATGGTATGTTAGTGGTAATATTGGGAAAAGATTTGAAGTCAAGGTATGAATTTTGTCTTATCTTTTACGTATAAGATACCATGGGAAATTTTGAATAAGGAGGTTTGGGGGCAAGACCTATGAATTAAGTACAACTATGTGGAAAAGGGATTGGAAACTGGAGAAACTAGACACCAGAACAATCATGGTAGAATGAATCAGAGGGAGTAGGTATCTGAAGATACAAAAATATCTTTCTTCAATATTTCTGGTTAATTTTATACCAATCCACTGAAAAAAGAAACAAGCATATGACAGGGACTGAGTGAGATTAGCAACACAATACTGATTGTACAAGTTTTAAATTTTTATGGAAGTAGCAGAAACTAGTACTAGAGGATCTATCTACATAATATTCTGGTAATGGATAGGATTGCCATAGAGAATGGGAAAGGAGCTTTTTTAGGCTAGTCCAAATTACTGCATGACATTGTGGGAGTCTGAAAAAAATAATGAAAAAAACATAATATAAATTATTTGCTTTGGGAAGGGAAAGGTTGCTTTCTTGTGACAGACTGGATCTATGATGCTCATTCCTCATGCCTGCCTTGCCTACATTTTTTTAATCTTCTTTTCTTTAACTTTTCATAGGGAAAGCTTCCTTGTGACATCAAAAGTTGGAGACTTCTCAGAAACAATTGAGTATAACCTCTCTTCCATATAAATCATTGTTTTCCTTGGCCTGTTTTATCTTAACTACTAGAGGGTAATTAATTATCTCAGTATGAGGACTATCCTTTGATTGGTGGAGAGATGGTACAACTATACTCTAGGCAAGATTTATAACATAATTCAGTGATAGTTCAATATTAGGAAAACTCAGCATGTTTGATAATATCAATAACATAACAACAAAAATAATATAATCATGTCAATAGTTGCAGAAAAAGCTTTTGGCATTACCTAAAATTCCACATTTGCTCAATAGCAAATGACTATAACAACCAAATATTTGTTGCACCCAAAGATCTAAGCTTTTGGGAAAAGAATCAAAATTTGACAAAAGTTGTGGGAAAACTAAAAAGCAGTTTAGTACAAACCTAGACATAGATAAATGCCTCATACAGAGTTGCAACATAGGTAAGCTCGAAGTGTATAAATAATTTAGGCATAAAGGATTATCTCATAATTAAAACCTAGGGAAACATGTAAAATGCACCTGTTGGGTCTGTGTACAAAGAAATAATTTATGACCAAACAAACAATAGAGGGGATTTTGAGAAGTAAAATAGATATTTTGA
Organism: Dromiciops gliroides; assembly: GCF_019393635.1. Lineage (NCBI taxonomy): Eukaryota > Metazoa > Chordata > Mammalia > Microbiotheria > Microbiotheriidae > Dromiciops > Dromiciops gliroides. The sequence continues at coordinate 143,942,699 of NC_057866.1, forward strand.
TCACACATTTTTTTGGCAGGGCAATGAGGGTTAAGGTGACTTGCCCAGGGTCACACAGCTAGTAAGTTTCAAGTGTCTGAGCCAGATTTGAACTCAGGTACTCCCAAATCTAGGGTTGGTGCTTTATCCACTGCACCACTAGCTGCCCCACATATTTTTTTTTAAAGAAGTTATGCAAAACAAAACTATGCAGCCAAAAGAAGGGAAAAAAGGAAAGTGGGGAAAAACATTTAGCAAGTTTCTCTGATAAAGAATCCATCTCTCATGAATATAAGGAACTGGAGCAGCAGGGTGGCACAGTGGACCTGAGTCAAGTTGACCTCAGACACTTGACACTTATTAGCTGTGTGACCCTGGGCAAGTCACTCAACCATCATTGGCCTGAAAAAAAAAAAACAACAATAATATAAGGAACTTTAGTCAAATTTATAAAAATCACAGATATTCCACAGTTGGCAAATAGTTAAGTAATATGAACAGACAGCTTTCAGAAACTATCACTAGTTATATGAAAAAAAATGTTCTAAATTACTATATAGTAGAGAAATACACATTAAAAAAATCTCAAAGCTAACACCTCATGGCTATTAGATTGGCTAGCATGAAATAAAAGTACAATGGCAAATATTGGTGGGGTATGAAAAAGAAGAACACTAATGCACAGCTAATGGAATTGTGAACTAGTCCACAATAAGTAGATCACTTTGATAATATAGCCAAATATCTATTTACTGGGTATACCCTTTGACATAAACAATACCAGTACTAGGTGTTTATCCCAAAAAGATCAAAGAAAACGGGAGAGAGCTCCATATGAAAAAAAAAGAAAAAAAAAGGAGCAAGCTTTTTTTTTTTTTTTTGTGTGGTAAAGAATTAGAACTTGAGTGGTAGTCCATAATTGTGGAATGCCTGAACCAAGTATGTTATTCTATTGTGATAGAATATTATTGTGCTATAAAAATGATGAACAAGGTGGTTTCAAAAAAATAAAAGGGGAAAACTTATATGCACTCATACAAGCAAAGGAAGCAGAACCAACAGAACATTGCAAGCAATCACAGGCAATATATAAAGATGATCACATGTGAAAGGACTTAACCTACTTGATTAAGACAATAATCCAAGAGAATTCCAAAAAACACACGATTAAAAGTCTATTTCCAAAGAGACAATTGATGACCTTTGAATGCAAATGTAAACTAATACTAAATTTTTATTATCTTTATTATTTTTATTTTGTTTTTATTTTTTTTGCAAGATGGCTAAGACTTAAATATCATTGGAATGCTTTCACATGTATAAACAAAATAAAATTTCTTACCTGCCCAAGAATGGGAGAGAGGTGTGAAGCAAAAAGAACATAGAACTGAAAATTAGAAAAAAATATTGTTAAAAAATGTATATGTAATTGTGAAATAATGAAATATAATCATTTTTAAAAAGAAATGAGTTATGATACAAGAAAATTATGAAAAGAGAAGTAACATGTTTGTCAAAGAAGTACAAGATAAATTCTGAAGAAAATAACACCTTAAATTCAGAATTGGCCCAATTATAAAAGAGATACAAAGTTATTTTTAAAAAATCTTGAGAAATTAGAATGATCTAGTACAGCAAAAGACAGACATCAAGAGACACTAGAACATTCAAAAGAATAAAGAAATAGGGGGAAATGTGGAAAGAAATATCAGAAAAACAACTGAACTAGAAAATAGATTCAGGAGACATAATTTAAGAATGATTAGAACCTGAATGCCATGATCAAGAAAGAGCTTATACTTCATATTTCAAATTAAGGGAAAACTACCCTTATGTCCTAGAAAAAAAAGGTAAAATAGAGGGGCAGCCAGGTGGCACAGTAGATAAAGCACCAGTCCTGGATTCAGTAGGACCCGAGTTCAAATTCAGACTCAGACATTTGACTCTTGCTTGCCGTGTGACCCTGGGCAAGTCACTTAATTCTCATTTCCCCACCAAAAAACAAAACAAAACAAAACAAAACAAAGGTAAAATAAAAAGTATCTACTGATCATCTGAAAGAAATCCTCAAATGAAAACTACCAGGAATATTATAACCAAATTTTCAGAGTTCCTAGTTCAAACAGAAGTTTCTTCAAGTAGCAAAAATGAAATAATAAAATAAAATAAATAAATTCATGCAAACACCACATATTAAGTTAACACTAGATTTAGCAGGTACCAAATTAATGGAGTGAAAGGAGTGGAAGGCTTAGAATATGATATTCAGGAAGGCAAAGGACTAGGAATACAGTGAAGAATAAAGTGATAATCTAGAAAAAAACCATTTAAATCATCAATCACTAAAATACAAATCCTGAAATTCAAAGGAGAAATTATTAATATTGAAATAGAGAGATAGGATAGTGAAATAGATTATATCAACAATACACAGTAGTTTATGTTATAGCAATCTAGTTATTTATAAATATGAAATTCAAATTTTTGTGGCAAGATCTCACCATGTTTCAAAAAAAATTGTTGGGCAAATGAACCCTGTTTAACAGAAAGTTGGTACAGAACAATATCTCATATCACATACCAACATAAAGTCAAAACTAGGGGAGCATGAGAAATTATATGTCAGATATTGAATAGGAGAAGAGTTTATTGTCAAACAAGAGAGGAGAGGATCATGGGAAGTAAAATGTATAGTTCTGATTACATGAAATCAAAGTTTTTCAAAAACAAAACCAATGCAGCTAAAATTAAGAGTAAAGTAGGAAACCAATTAATTTTTTGTTTTCTGTTTAGAATTTTATTTTTCCAAATTACGTATAAAAACAAATTTTGTCATCAATTTTTTAAACTTTGTGTTCCAATCTCTCCCTCCTCTCTCCCTTGCCACCACTCACCCCCAAGAACTTGAGCAATCCAATAAAAGCTATACTTGAACAGTCATGGAAAAATATCTCCACATTAGCTAGGTTTGTCAGAGAAAACAAAAAACTAAACTTCATATTAAGTAGATGTCAAAAATGCTTCAATCTGTTTTTCAGACACCATCAGTTCTTTCTCTGTAGATGGATTGCAATCTTCATAAGTCCTTCAAAGCTATATTGGATCACTGCATCGCTGAAAATAGCCATGTCCTTCCCAGCAGATCATCTTACACTATTGCTGTTCTTTTGGATACAGTACATTTCACTCTGCTTCAGTTCATGTAGTTCTTTCCAAGTTTTTCTGATAGCATCCTCTTCATCATACTTTTATATATTACCTTGAACTTGACAAAGAATTTTCTTCAAATAACCCAGCAAAGTACCATACATTTTGGCATTATAATCAACCATGCTAACTGTTTGTCTCCATCCTATTCCCTTCCATGATATTTACTCTGTTTTATATCTTCTTTTACCCTATTCCTCCTCTAAAGTGTATTGCTTCTGACTGCCCCCTCCCCCACTCTGCCCTCCCTTTTTTCACCCTTCCCTCCTTATCCTCTTCCCCTCCTACTTTCCTGTAAGTTTAGATTGATTACTCATCCCAATTGGGTGTGTATGGTTATTCCCTCCTTGAGCCAACTCTGGTGAGATTAAGGTCTTTGAGCAATTCTGTGTTCTTAAATTTTCTTCCTCCCTCCCTCTTTAACCTTCCCTAAGAAATCAAGTAATTCAATATGTCATACATGGGCAGTTATGCAGAACATCTTTTACCTTCCTTGAAAGTGTTTGTTTTTTACTGTTCCCTTCCCCAATATGCCCTTCCTTCCTTCCCCTCTGTCCCCACCCCCCACCATCTCCTTCCCCTCCTACTTTCCCTCAGGTCAAATATGTATTACTATACCCCTCTGGAGTATGTATATTATTCCCTTTTTGAACCAATTCTGATGATAGTAAGGTTCACTCACTCCCCCACCCCTTCCCCCTTATCCCCTCCCTTGCATAAGCTTTTTTCTTTGTTTCCATCATGTGAGCTACCTCTCTCCAGTCCACCTCCCCCCCTTCCCTCTCCCCCAGTGCATTCCTCCTACCCTCAACCCTATTTTAAAGATGTCATCATGTGTTAGGTAGGTGTCACAGTGGACAAAGCACCAGCCCTAGACCCAGGAGACCTCGAGCCCAAATCTGGCCCTAACTAATAAATGATAAAAAATATGACAGGAAGTTTTCAGAAGGAGAAATTTAAGCTATCATTAGTCACATGAAAAAGTTCTCTGAATTACTACTGACTAGAACAATGAAAAGTAAAACATCTCTTAGATACCACCACACAAATATCAAATTAACTAATGGATTGTTGGTAGAATTTTAAGTCATCCAACTGTACTGCAGAACAATTTGAAGCTGTATCCAAAGGGCTTATATAACTGCACATACCCTTTGTCTCAATAATACAACTACTAGGTCTAAATCCCAAAGAGATCAAAGAAAGGGGGCAGGGAAAGACTTATGTACAATATGTTTTGCCACTTTGTTGGTGGCAACTTTTTTTTTGTGGGGCAATGAGGGTTCAGTGACTTGCCCAAGGTCACACAGCGAGTAAGTGTCAAGTGTCTGAGACCGGATTTGAACTTGGGTCCTCCCGAATCCAGGCCCAGTGCTTTTTTCCACTGCACCTGTAGCAAAAATTTTCCAGCTTCCCCTGGTAGCAAAAATTATAAAGTTATGGATAGGCCCCATCATAGGGGGAATGCTTAAACAATTTGTAGTATATGATTATAATATTCTACTATTGTGCTATCAGAAAATTAGTAGGATACTTTCAGTTAAAAACTGGGAAAAGTTGTATGAATTGATGCACAGTGAAGTATGCAGAACCAGAACATTGGTTACAGTAAGAGCATTATTATAATGATGATCAGCTGTGTAAGACTTGTTCAGTTGTTTAGTCATATCTGACTCTGACCTCTTTTGGGGGTTCTCTTGCCAAAGATACTAGAGTATTTTACCTTTTTCTGATCTCTAGTTTATAGACAAGGAAACTGAGGTAAAAGGGTTTAAGTTACTTGCTCAGGATCAGACAGCTAGTGTCTCAAGGCCTGGATTTGAACTCAGGTATTCTTTACTCCAGGGCCAGAGATCTATTTACTGTGCCACTTAGCTGCCTATGAAAGGCTTAGTTATTTAATTAATAGAATGAACCAAAGGACCCATGATGAAAAATGCTATCCACCTCTGAAAAGAGCACTGATGAATTCTTAGAATTTGAACACAGACTTTTTTATATTTATTTTCTTGCTTTTCTCTTTTCTTTTTAATTCTATTTTGCAATGTGGCTAATATGGAAATATTTTTTACATGACTTCACAAGTATATTGGAGCTTGGGGCTAGAGATAGAGAAAGAATTTGGAACTCAAAATTGTAAAAAAAAATGGGACACATGTATACATACATACATATATATACATACATACATACATACATGCATACTATTAATATAAGTGATATTGCCAGTATTAGAAGGTAAGTTTCAAAATTTGCAGGGGAATTCAGCACTTAATATTCAATCAACAATTTAAAAATTGTATTGAGTCAAACCATTTACCCAAAATGAATGAGAGGAACTGTCACACGGAAATTTCTAAGTCCGATGAAGGAAAAGAAAGAGCAAAGTCTCCAAGCCATAGAAAAATAGGCTTATTGAGAGAGGGCCTATCTCATAATAAAGCCAGTCAATCAGGGGTAGGACCTGAAAGACCTCGAGCTTGGGGCTCAACAGGGTTTTATACCCCCACAAGGCTTACTAATTTTAGACACACAATGTAATCAAAATGAGCATTTCTATAAGACAACATACTCAAACTCAAACGTAAAGCATATGAGTACATATTTTAAAAAATAAAACCTCAAGACATAAGCAAAGTGGGGCTTTCACAATTAAAGTAGGTGGGTCATAGTGGATGACCATTCCTGATTGGTCTATCCAGTTCAGGAGTTACTATTCTTGGTAGTTGACCCTTTAAATGGTGGATTTGACTGAAATTGTATGTGTGGATTTAGCCTACAGCTGTGTTTGAAGGACCTACTTTGATGTAGTATATGGATAGCCTAACTAACATCTATTTTACCTAAACCATTATTATTGACTTAATTTACTAATAAAGTAAAATATCTAGATATATTAAATCATAATTTTAATTAACATACTGATTATTTGCAATTGTTGAATCACTTATAACTAAGGGCTGGGGAAATCTCACTCAGAAATTTTAAATAAATTCATTAAAATAAATACATGAGGAAGATAATATAAAGGAAAAAAAATAAACTGAACAGCTAAGCAGGATGTGATGAAGCAATATGAGAATTATCAGACTTCCAGAAGGGCATAATGAAACAAATGAACAACTAAAAACAATCTGAGTTCTTTTAAAAAATTGCTCAGACCATAAGGTAAAGTTCAGAATGATAGAAGGCACTGTTTACCAGCAGAAAGAAACTTGTAGACAACATGACCCAAAACCAGATTGCTAAGCTTCATAATTCTGAAAGATAAACTATTTCAAATACCTTTGAAGAGACAGATGAAATAAGGAGGAATATCTATCATAATTATATATAACAATTCATCAATAACCAGAGCAATTAAAATGTGTTTTATGCCACATTTGAAATATTGCATTCAGATCCAGGCTTCACATTTTATGAAGTTTATTGCCAAGCTGGGGAAATTTTCAAGAAGTATAAGATACATAGTGAATAGTTTGGAGGAAGGTTTCACTTGAAGATTGGAAAAAGTATATGATAAAAGAGACACAAGGTATACTTTCAAATATTTGAAGAACTAGCATCTGGAAGAGGGATTAGTCTTGTTCTATTTGGTACGAGGGCAAAAAGTAGAAAAAAAGGGATGAATTGCAAAAATGGCATTCCACCTAACACAGTTCTTCAAAAGATGAAGGCCTGCCTCAGGAAGTAGTGTGGGTAGTTCCTTTACTAAGAAGATAGCACCCTACCTATGCCTTATAAAATGAATGAATGTGGTGGGGGTGACAGGGAGAGCATTGCGAAATGCCAAAAAAAAAAGTGTTCTAATTATACAAATAGCAATTTGAGATATTCACTTATCACAAATACTTTTCATAATAACCATATTTTGGAGAAACAATAAGTGGAATAAGATGCAAGGAAATTGAAAATCCTTCCAGTGGTCCTCTATCTTTATCGAATATTGTACTCAGTGACTTTCTACTATTTGAACTAGTGTGAATGAAATTGTCTATTCTATATGTGAGGAATAATAGAATCTGTATGATCCTGGTCCCCATTATTGAGATAAACATAGGTACTCCACATCACACAGTGGGAGGAAAAGAGATGGAGTGGAGGGGAATTAGCAGGGGAAAAAAAAAGCACAAAAGTTGTTGGGGGAGTTGTTGCTGTATTCCTCAGCATGTGATCCTCCTGTATCCTCTGATGTCTGGTGGTATTTTATACAACTGAGTCTCCTAAGACACACTTGTCCAATGTCATATCACTGCTAAATATGAAAAGACTTGGACTCAGGTTTTCTTTACTCTGTGCCCAAGGTATAATATAGGAGGGCATATATATGAGGGAATACTTCACCACTTTATTACTCCTGGAAAAGATTACTATTTTTGCTTTAAAACTTTTTAATAAACCTGAATTGATCATTAAGAATCTCAAAAGATAATAAGATGCACCCACACTCATTCACTCACTCAAACACCGCACACGCACACTCCCTTAATTCCTTTCAATATGAAATTGTTTCTTGTGGAGTTGGGGGGAAGCAGGGTACACATGCATATTACTCTCAATAATCTAATCTAATTCAGAATAGAGACCCAAAAGCAACCTCTGGAAATTTACCCCCAAAAAATTATTTTGGAAAAGCTGAGGAAATAACTTTTTTCAGATTAGATAGGTAACCTTCCAGAAAGGGAACTTTAAATAAAGGCACATGACTGGGTCAGTGAAAAGCATTTCCCTTTTGTAAAGCTATATTAAGGCTATTACAAGATCATTATTAAAATGTCAAAGTATAGCTAAAGGACAATTTATTTAAATTTCTAATGTTACAATTACCCAACTATCTGGACAAAGGAGTAGAGGTAGGTTAGGCTGGATGTGGCTGAGTATTCTAGGCTTAATACAATAAAGAGGAAGCACACTTTTTATAATCTTCCTGTTAGCTAATTGTCTAAAGGCTTAAAAAAAAGACAAATATGATAGCTTTATTTCCATTCTAAACATTTAGTACATAAATCTCGATTATTTAACATAAAATGTATTTGCCTATAATCCACAGAAATAGTGTGAATAATAAATTTCATTTGAATGATTCATGCCATGGAAATAAGTTTTCATGGTTATGTTTGTCTTTATAGAATGCATGTATTACCTAATTCTGTTCTCTATATTATCCTGTAAACTTCTTAAAACAAGATACTTCCAATTAATAGAGGTCCTTACCATCATTTACTACTTATCCTGAAATGATTTCTCTGAGTTGTTTAAAAAATAATTACTACTACTACTACTATTACTACTACTACTGCCACTGCCTGCTGATGCTGCTGCTACTACTACTACAACTATTTGGAGAAAACATGTATGAGGTGGTATCTGGGCTAAGCCTTAAAGATAACTATAGATGACTTCCTGGTACAATATACTTTAATTCATCCATGAGATTTTGTAAATTGTTTATATCTTTGCAATAATAGATTTTTTTTAAATAGCCTTATTATGGTTTTTGGTTGTGTGAAAAGCCCACAATATGTCTAATACATCAAAATGGTGAGTCCTGAAATCTATGGAAATTGTAGGTTTCCAAAGACAAGGTTTCTAAGATTACATATTTTTCTTCTTTATGCACACACACAGAAACCCAGTTTCATTAATCACTTAATCGTAAAATCTGATATGTCAAGGGCAATTCAAAGAATCATCTGTTTCTGCCCTCAGTTTTGAACACTGATATCATACAGACAATATTATAATAACTATGTCTATCAATCTATATGGTTGGTATAGCATTTTGCCTCATAACAAGCTTGTGAGTTGACTCTTATGTTTTTTTTTATCCCCATTTTGTGGATAAGAAAATTGAGGTTCAGTGGGACAATATGTTTGTCCATGTTTATATAGCTAGAGACAGAGGCAAAGACTGAATCTAGCTTTGTTGACACCTAGTCCAATTCATTTGTGTGTGTGTGTGTGTGTGTGTGTGTGTGTGTCTGAAGGTTTTTAAGAGATTATGATAACAATTCTGGTAGGGCAATGAATCTGGAGTAAAAGCAAATTTGTTCAATTCCATCTCTTCCACTTTCTACTCTGTGATAATGGACAAGTTTCAAATGTGACATTATATAAGTTATAAAGTTTTGCAGGACTTCAATTCCCATATATGTAAAATGATTAGGGTTGGACTCCATAGCATTCATGCTCTAAATATACGACACTTCTATGTATTTTGCAAGTTTGGTTATAGGGTAGTTTTTTGGGGTGTGAGAGGAGTGTGGAGGTGAGACTGGTTTGTTTGAATTTTGACTTTTCTTCTTGATCCCAACTAAGGTTTTTGCCTGCCTTCAAATTGTCATATAGAATGACATAGTTTTGGGGGCTATTGCTAAGCAGTATGGTTATGTTCGTATAACATAGATGTAGAGATAGCCCAAGTTATTAATTTATTGCAGTGCATGCTAGTCAAAATGGACAACTTCCTCTTTTGCATACTTATTCCCCCCCACTTTTTTGCCTTTGCACAATTTATTCCCTATTACTTACTACATTCTCTCACCACCTAAAGGCCTGGTTTTCTTTAGGGTTCAGCTTGGGTGTCCCTGTCTATACTAAACTTTTTCTTAATTTGTCTTGGTTGTCCATGGGCTTGTTCACCTCAAATGAACTTGCATAATCTCTATGTTAATGTTAGATCCTCATGATAATAAAGCAAATTCCTCAAGACTCATTTTTGTCTTTGTGTACCTGGTGCCAAACACAGTGTCTGGTACATAGTGGGTGCTGAATAAATGGTATTGTTAAATGATTTGTTAAATGAAACAATCCATCACCATGTGCCTCAGTTTCCTCATTTGTATGATGGCAATAAGAATTCATTTATTCCCTACCTCGGAGAGTTGTCATGAGAGCTTTTCAAATCATTGAACACTACATAAATGTGGGGGGGTTATTATCAGTCAGAGATATTCATACTCTGATTCCCTCACAAAAGCTCTGCCACTTTCCTGACAGAATTGTTTCCGTATTTCTAAAAATCACAAACAACCAATGTACAGATGCACAGACATGAACCTAAAATTAATCTCGTTAAAGGTTCCTTAAGGTACAACTAATCGGAAGTATGTTGTGTTTTTTTTCCTGGCTGAAAATCAGTCTGTTTCACATATAATTATTTTCACTCTGTCTGAAAAGGTTAATTTTCTTTTGCTAGAACCAATCAGTGGTGCTATATCTCTCTTCTGCGTTTTCTAAAATTTCCCCTACAGCTCTCAAAACAACCTTACAGTTGAAATCATGATAAAATGTCTGTGCCCATTGTTATGTCTATAGGATGTAATTAGTATTATCATGTATAGAACAGAGTATATCTTTTAACACATTATAATTATACCAATTATTATAACATCTGAAAACAACATTTTTACAACATATAGAAAGCACAGAATTTGTTATAGTTAGCTCTATACCTTTGAAATTTAAAGACATCTGTATTGATGCTATAATTTGTGGAGTACTGAGTCAGTCTTACTCTTGTAGTATGATTACTTATTACTATCATTACCTTGGAAAAATAATTTAACCTCCTTTGGACTCAGTTTCTTAATTTATAAACTGAAGGATTTAGACTAACTGGTCTCAGATTCCCTTCAATTCTACATATATTCTCTAAGAACATTTCTATCAATTATCAGTTCATTGTGAACCCTTGCACATAAAATGACATCATGCTATTATTTTCCCACTTAAAAATAAGTATTTCACCTTTTCCAAAAATTATCCAATTTGTAATTATTATTGGCATTATCTTCATCATTATTTTCCTTAAGATTCCCAGCATTATATTAATTTTCTTATTTTTCTCTATATATCTATATATGTATGTATATATTTATATATGCATGTTACACATACACATACATGTGTTTACACATATATGTGTATATGGATATGTGTGTATACGTGTATATACACACACACATACACATGTGTGGGTGGGTATATTTTTTCAGGAAATTGCCAGGATAATTTTCATGGAGAAAGTATGGAGAAAGGGAACTCTATAGGAGCCTGAGCAATGAATAGTGATGAAAGTAGGTCACACCACTGAGAAAGTGGAAGAGAAGGGATAGGAATAGTGTCAAAAAATCCTATGGGCTTACATGGGAATTTTATATAAGATGCTGGTTGTGAAATGATAAGGGAAGATAAGTTTCATAAAACCAGAATTTACACAAAACCATGTATAAGGTCTGCAGTGGAAGGGGATAAGAAGTCTTCAAAATAAGCTTTAAGATTAATATGATTATTTTAGTTGCTTACATTCTTTTTCTTCTTTCTTTCTTTTTTTTCTTTTTTGTGAGGCAATTGGGGTTAAGTGACTTGCCCAGGATCATACAGCTAGTAAGTGTCAAGTGTCTGAGGTCGGATTTGAACTCAGGCCCTCCTAATTTCAGGGCCCATGTTCTATCCACTGTGCCACCTAGCTGCCCCAATATGATTCTTTTAAAATGTGAATTTACTTGGACTGGGTCAGTTACAATTTCTCTAAGGAAGATACTGGAAATCTCCAATAGAGGATCAACATAGTAATAGCATTGAAATTGCCAACTTATGAGTAAAAATAACTTTGTAAGACAACAAATGTGACTAGTAATGAACTATAACAATATGGTGCTTACTATATGTCATACACTGCACTTAATGCTTTATATTTACTATCTTCACAGCAATACTGAGAGTTAAGTGTTCCCATTTACAGGTGAAAAAAAATGAAGAAAATAGTGGTTGTGACTTGCCTAGTGTCACACAGTTAGTAATTGTCTGAAGTCAGATTTGAACTCAGATTTGAAGTTCCTGCCCAGTGTCTATAATGCCAATCTGGGAATTGAAAATCCTGTATTTGTAAGATTAGAAGTTTAGGAAATCTGTTGGAAAAGGTTTAAAGAATAGAAAATAAGGTGGGAAGAAAATTATTAATCCCTTCTAGTGTTTGAAGAGAGCTATAGGAACGAAAGTATTATCAGTAACTGCTGATGCTTAAGGAGAGCAATTAGTGGTAAAAGCAGCTGAAAACAGTTCTATGCTTATTGAGGTACCAGAGAATAGAGTACAGGGACAAAGAACAATCACTATCAATTCATAAGAATCTATTTGGTATGGCTGGTAGGGAAATGGACCTAGAGACAGGAAGAGACCTGAATGAAAATCCAGCCTCAGATATGTTTAATAGCCACATGACCCTGGGCAAACCATTCAGCTTCTGTGTATCACAGTTCCCTTCATAGTCCTACCTACTTGTCACCATTGCTCTGAGGATCAAATGAAATGATATTTTTAATCTGCTTTGAAAAAACTCAAAAAAATTATATAAATGATGGTTGTTATTGTTGTTTGTTGCTGTTACTACCACTAATAGCTGTAGTTATCGTACTAGTAGAGTTGACATTAGCATTATTTGTTCTTGCTAAATGCAGCAGCAACCTTTCTTACTTCACATTGGTCAGCTATGACCCTAATGCCCCAGCAACCATGTTGAAGGGACTCACAGCTGGCATGGATCCTCAAACCATTTATTCCTATGTGGAAGTCTTGCAACATGGGAAAGTGTAGATAATTTCAAACGATCAAAGAAACAAGAACACTCAATGCTTGACAGGTTTGAACTCACAGGAATTCCCACTAGCTCCAGGAATATTCTTCAGATTAAAGCAACATTTATTATTGATACAAATGGTATCCTTAATGTGTTAACTGTGGATAATACCATGGCAAAAGAGAATAAGATCAAAAATCACTTTTGAAAAAGGTCATCTGAGCAAAAAAGACATGGAGAATATGGCCCAGGAAGCTGAGAAATAGAATGCTGAAGGGAAGCAGAGATTACAAATGGTCCTGCAAGAATTCACGTAAATCTTATGCTTTCATCATAAAGGCTTACAGTAGAGTATGAGAAACTCAAAAGGAAATTTTGTGTTGAAGACAAACAGAAGCTTCTTCACAAATATAATTAAGTAATCCACTGATTTAGATAAGCACCAGACTGCTGAAAAGGAAGAATTTTATCATTAATAGAAAGAAACTGGACAAAGTTTGCAATCCCATAATTAAAAGCTATTAAAAAGTGCATGAGGCATGATAGGAGGTAAAGATGTTGGTTTTCCAGGTGGTAGAGCAGCCCCATCCAAAGGTGCTAGAAACTCATCATCAAAGAGCTTTACTAAAATCATCACGAAGGGGCAGCTAGGTGGGCGCAGTGGATAGAGCACTGGCCCTGGAATCAGGAGTACCTGAGTTCAAATCCGGCCTCAGACACTTAACACTTACTAGCTGTGTGACCCTGGGCAAGTCACTTAACCCCAATTGCCTCACTAAAAAAAAAAAAATCATCAGAAGACAGAACATTCCATAGAGCTTTCCAAAACTTGAAGGACTCAAATTTGTAACCCAAGCCAGTAGCAATTTAACAAACATTTAAGCTACTGTGTAAATCTGGGCATTCTAACTAATTGAATGTGTGCGAAGGGAAAAAAGTGAACAACATTGCCCTTTATCAATACTATAAAATGTGAAAATATTATTCTTGTCCTAGAGACTAAATATAATCTATTTAAAAATTGTGTATACACACATATATTATAGGTAGGTATATGTAGGTATATGCATGTTAATATGTATATGCATTAATATATTATATATCTTATTATTACCTGTCTATATATTAATAATGTGACTACTAGGTGTTTCAGTTGATAGAATGCCAGCCTTGGATTCAGGAACATCAGAGTTCAAATCTGGTTTCAGAAACTAATTAGTTGTGTTGCCATGGGCAAGTCACCTTACCCTATTTGCCTCAGTTTCCTCATCTGAAAAGTGAGCTTCAGAAGGAAATAGCAAACTACACTAGTATCTTTGCTGAGACCAACAGGGTAATAAAGACTTAGACATGACTGAAGCAAATGAAAAAGAACAACAAAATATTAATAATATTATAGTAGAATTATGCCTACTGAAGCCTGGCCCATGATAAGAACTCTCTCTCTCTCTCTCTCTCTCTCTCTCTCTCTCTCTATCTATCTATCTATCTATCTATCTATCATCTATCTAGGCAAGTTTTACTGAATGGCACATTTGTCACTTTGTGTGAACTATGATGTGGTTATTATCTGTTTCATCAGGTTGAAAGAAAACTTTTAAACTATAAGCCTATATCCTTATGACGGTTGCTGGTTACTACACTTGGGGAGGGTTAAAGTGTCATAGCCTGAAGTTCCTATATATTCTGGGTCAGAGCAATGAGACAGAAACAATAAAAAGTCCCTGAAAATGGAAGTGGGGCCTTCATGGTTAGAGAGACTCTTGTAAATTTCCCAATATATATGAAAGAAAAATATGAATGTATAGAGAACAATCCCTTATAATGAAGAAAAGACTAGGCCAGCATAAATGATGTCTCCATTCACACAGACTAAACTGGCCTACTTTATTAGCAGATATGGCCCATGGAGATAAACTCCAATAATTAAATCTAATACCTAGACCTGATGAATTTGCAGTATGATATTAATTTGAAAATGAAAAATAATTGGTTTTGGGGGGTATGATTATGCCCTAAAACTTAGAGATTTTGCTGAGTACTAAATATAGAATTCACAAGCCTTAAGTAAGTTATACATTTTCTTCAACCTAAGGTCGTAAAGCACTTTGAAGATGTTCTCTATTTATTTATTTATTTGTTTGTTTGTTTGTTTGTTTATTTGTTTGTCTGTCTGTTTATTTATTTATCCATTCATTCATTCATTTTGTTTTGTTTTGTTTTGGCTGGGCAATGGGGGTTAAGTGACTTGCCCAGGGTCACACAGCTAGTAAGTTTCAAGTGTCTGAGGCCGGATCTGAACTCAGGTATGACCGAATCCAGGGCCAGCACTTTAACCACTGCACTATCTGGCTGCCCCCCATTCATTCATTTTAAAATCTATTTCTTTCTTTCTTTCTTTTGGCAGGGCAATGAGGGTTAAGTGACTTGCCCAGGGTCACACAGCTAGTAAGTGTCAAGTGTCTGAGGCCAGATTTGAACTCAGGTACTCTTGAATTCAGGGCCAGTGCTTTATCCACTGTGCCACCTAGCTGCCCCTGATTAATTAATTCTCTGCCCCTTCTATAATACTGTGAGAAAACTCAAAAGTACGTGCATGTGTATGTGTGTTCATGTATGTGTGTATATGTGTGTGTGCATGCTTAATTCCTGGAACCATTATAACAACGGTGAAACTTAAGATTTAGGTAGGACAAATTAATTTTCTTTAGGTACACAAGAAGCCAAGAATAAGACTCAGGTCTCTTGCTTTCTAACACTCATACCTACTTTTTTTCAAGTGATTTAATTTTCATATTACTGTTCAAAGTAAAAGAAATATTTGGATTGAGTAGAATATACTTTCTGTTTGTCTAAACACACTTGTTCATTTTTTTATTAAGTAAATAAAATTTTCCAATTTACACTGTTAAGCAGATTTTCCCTTCTGATATTACAGAGCTTCAGAACTAATTTATCTCACAGGAGAAAAAAGCCCATTTTTATTCATATTTAGCTAAGTAATATTATCAGTAATAGAAGTATAATCCCATTTACCATGTATGATTTTCAAGACATTCAAATAATATAGGTAGCATATTGAAGGTCAAGATTATTTTTAGTATTTTGATATTAACAATTAACAATCACCCTTCCTGCCCCTTCACTCTCACAAGAAGTTTTCATATTTTATCCTCCATCGTCATACTCTCAGAACTAGTAAAGTGATCTTAGAATTCATTTAGTCTAAATTCACATTATAGATTAGAAAAGTGAGACTCAGACACATTAAGTGATTTGCTCAAAATCACACAGGCAGCAATTAGCAAAAGTTTTTATTTGAACGCAGTTGTAATGACCCAAATTTCAGTGCCATGTCCACCTATACTGCAAACCCATGTCCCATTACTGCTACTTTTAGGTATTCTGTGTAAACGTGGCATTTTGCTTTAATTTTTCCAATATTTTCACTAACTTAAATTCATCTCTTATAATTTAAACATTATGATAGTAAGAACTACATGTGTATGTGTGTGTGTATATGAGTCTATCTTTGTTCAGCATCTCACAAATTGTCATGCATATAGTAAGACCAAAATAAAACTTTAAATCCAGAAGACCCTTATAGTAGTAGTAGTAGTAGTAGTGGTAGTAGTAATTTGATATACTGTATTGTTGAATGTGTAGGCAATTCCATGGGATTCCTAGTGAATGATTTCAGCTTCTCATACTTCTTATTAATCTATAGATAATGTATTACTTTTCACACATTTAATTTCCATTTTAGAGACTTATTATGTTTTTTTTCCTCCTGTTTACCAAAAATGTCATTCTTTATACTATGGCTGCTCATAAGTTTAAATATACTGTATCATAGTCAAGTAAAAGGACTATTTCAGGAAATGTAATCTATCAAACATTAAAAATAATAGACCTCTTAGAATTGTCCATGGTAAGAAATCATGAAATCTTAAAAATCATGATGATGCACATGTGTTTAAATCTTTGATTTCCAAGGATGAGTTAGATTACCTTGACAACTGAAAGGAACAGCCTGTATGGAACAGTGGATATTTTCTTTTTTTTGGAAAGCCATTATCAGTAGCATTCTTAAATGATCAGGCAGGGGGCAGCTAGGCGTCACAATGGATAAAGCACTATCTCTGTATTCAGGAGGACCTGAGTTCAAATCTGGCCTCAGACACTTAACACTTACTAGCTATGTGACCTTGGGCAAGTCACTTAACCTTCATTGTCCCAAAGAAAAGAAATAATGATTAGGCACTGGTGATTTTATATTGAAACAATTTTTTTTTCATTTTGCTAAAAATATAAGTAGTCAGGTATTGAGAAATCCTCCCTTCCTTAGATAAAGGAAATGATTAATTGATTATCTTTCCCCCCATCTAAACTTGCCTAAACTAGACAGAATATAAATACATATTTCCAGTCATTATAATAGTAATAGAGGTTTTAAACACTGAACCAAATCTTTCTTCCTAAGTAGGTGCAATGAGCTAAATTTATTAAGAAATAGATAATTGTAAACCAATAATATTTACACATGCATGTAAATATTATCAGTTTACAGCTATCAATCTATCTATATGTTTCAAAACAAAAGTTTCTTATTTCTGAAAATGAAATTGATTCAGTTATCATTTTATCAGGATAAGCAACTCTCTTCACTAATTCAAATGGATACTTTTTTATAACATTAATTTAGATAGCTGTCTTTGAGCAATGAGAGATCATATAACTTCTATAGGCTAGAGTATGTATTTGAAACAAGAACTTCCTAACTTCAAGGCTTAAAGATGCTACACAATAAGCTGTAGATTCTCTTAAAAGTACATACGGTGGGGCAGCTAGGTGGCATAGTGGATAAGCACCAGCCCTGGATTCAGGAGGACCTGAGTTCAAATCTGGCTTCAGACACTTGACACTTATTAGCTGTGTGACCCTAGGCAAGTAACTTAACCTCAATTGCCTCACCCCCCCACCCCCCCAAAAAAAGGATACAGCAATAGATGCTGGAGTAAAGCAGGCTCTCCCAATTCCCCTCCAAACTATGTTAAAATAATGTCTCAGATGCATCCTGCAGTGGCAGAACCAACAAAAGGTTTGGATAAAAGTATTTTCCAGCTCAACACAATTTACAAAGTCTGACATACCTGGGGTCATGCAGTGGGTGAGTGTCTTGTGTCTGAGGCCAGATTGGGGCTGGGGTCCTCCTAAATCTAGGGTAAATGCTTTGTCCATTGTATCACCTAGCTGCCCCATGATGACATCTTTAGGGTAAAATTGAGGGGTTAGAGGAATGCACTGGGGGAGCAAGAAAGGGAGAGGTATCATGGGTTGAAATCCCACAAGAAAGTAACAGGAAAGGGCTTATGGAGTGGACAAAGAGATGGGGGAGGAGCAGGATAGTAAATGAACTTTGTACTCATCAGAATAGGCTCAAAGACCTTAATCTCATCAGAGGTAGCTCAAGGAGGGATTAACACACACACCCAATTGGGTGGAGTAATTTATTTAATCTGGGCAGTAAATGAGTCTAACATTCATCAGAATTGCCACAAAAAAATTCATCTCATCAGAATTGGCTCAAGGAGGGAATAACATACCCACTCAATTGGGTGGAGTAATCTATCTAACCCTGCAGGAAAGTAGGAGGGAAAGGGGATAAAAAAGGAAGGGCAAAAGAAGGGAGGGCAGATTGGGGGAGGGGACAGACAGAAGCAAATCCCTTTTGAAGAGGGATAGGGTGAAAAAAGATAATAGAGTAAATATCATGGGGAAAGGAATAGGATGAAGGGAAACAGTTAACAATAGTAATCGTGAAAAAGAGGAAAGGGGGAAAATTGTACAAAAAATATTTATAGTAACTCTTTGTGGTGGCTAAGAATTGAAAATAAAAGGAATGTCCCTCAGTTGGGGAATAACTGAAGAAGCTGTGGTATATGATTGTGATGGAATATTATTTGTGCTATAAGAAATTACAACTAGGATTATTTCAGAAAAATCTGGAAAGACTAATATGAACCAATATATAGTGAAGTGAGCATAAATGGGATGAAAATTGTGCACAGTGACAGCAGTACTGTTCTTTGAGCAATGCTAATGACTTAACTACTCTCAGCAATACAATGATCCAAGACACCCAAGGGACTATTGATGAAGCATGCTATCTACTCCCAGAGAAAGAACTGATATTGATTAAACACAGACTAAAAGAACATAGCACTTGTGGATTGTACATATATACCCTATATCAGATTGGTTGCTGTCTTGTGGAGGGGGGAGGAAAGTGAGGGAGGGAGAAAAATTCAGAAGTATAAATCTTATGAAAATGAATGTTGAAAACTACCTTTGCATGTAATTGGAAAAAATGAAATACATGTTTGTTACCAGAAAAAAAAAAAATTGAGTAGTTTGGGAAAATGAGCAAACATCAACAATCAAAAGAACCTAACCATAGAAAGTTACTATGGTAACAGGAAAGATTCAATGCCATACCAAACTACCAAATAATTTATAGAGCTAGGAAATAAAAATGAAATTCAACTGGAAAAATTAAAAAAAATATATGTCAACAAAAATCAATTTAAAATAGTGAAGAAGGTGACTTAGCCATTAAAAAAATATCTTAACCTGAATTACAAAGTAGAAATCATCAAAAGAATCTGGTACTGGGTAAGTAATGGAGTAGAAGGTTAGTGGAATAGATTATGTATATACTCAATACACAGCAGTAAATGATAATAGAGTGGTGTTTTTTTTTTTAAATGCCAAGATCTAAGCTTTGGGGACCCAATCTCACAATTTCCCAAAAACTGCTAGGAAAATTGGAAAACTGTATGACATAAACTAGGTTCCGACCAACCTCTCATACTTTGTAACAAGAAAAGTTCAAAATAGATAAAGTACCTAGACTTAAAGAGTGATACCATAAGTAAATTATGGGAGCATACACTAGTTTACATTTTAGATTAGGGAAGACATTACAACCAAACAAGAAATACAAAACATTACAGGATTTAAAGTGAATAATTTTTATTACATTATTTTAATTGCATAAACAAAACCAATGCAAAAAAGATTAGAAGGAAAGCAGAAACAGGGAGGGGTTGATTACAGCAAGTATCTCTGATAAAGGCTTCATTTCACTAATATATAGAGAACTGAGTCAAATTTATCAGAAGACATGACATTCTCCAATTCATAAACAGAGAATATTAACAGGAAGTTTTCAAACAAAGACATCATGCCCATATGAAAAAAAAATGCTCTAAATCACTATTAACTAGAGATGTGGAAATTAAAACACCTTGGAGGTATCACTACACACTTATCAGAATGGCTAATATGACAGGAAAGAAAAATGAAAAATGTAATGGGGTAATGTGAAAACACTGAGACACTGATGCACTGTTTGAGTTGTGAACTGATCCTAAGCCTTTGAGAGTAATTTGGAACTCTGACAAAAGGGCTATAAAATTATACATACCTTTTGACCTAGAAATATCACTACTTGGTCTATATCCTAAAGAGATGTTTTTAAAAATGGAACAGGACCTACATGTTCAAAATATTTATAACAGCTCTTTTAGTGGTGTCAAGGAATGACAAATTGATAGCATGTCCATCATGTGGGGAAGGGCTGAAGAAGTTACATCATATAATGGTGATGGAATAATATTGTTCTTTAAGAAATGACATGCAGGATGTTTTTAGACAAATCTGGGAAGATTTACATGAACTGATGAAAATAGAAGTTTGCAGAACCAAGAGACCATTGAATTCACTAACAGCAATATTGTATATTGATCAACTATGAGTAATTTAGCTATGAAATACTCAGCAGTATAATTTTCCAAGAAAATTTGAAGAACATGTGTTTAAAGAAGTTATCCACCTCCAGAGAAATAACTGATAGAATCTGAATACAGATTCATTCATACTTTTTTGAAACTTTCTTTTTCTTTTTTTTTTTGAGGGGGGGGTCTGTATTTTCTTTCATAGTATAACTAATATGGAAATCTCTTTTAAATGACTGTACATATAAAAGTTTTCTTTTCAAATTGCCCTATTTGTCACAGAGATTGGGAGAGAAAGAGAGAATTTGAAATTCAAAATTTTAAGAAGATATTAAAATGATTTTACATGTATTTGAAAAATATTTTTTCATGCTTCAAACTGTTTTTAGATATTCTTTTTTCTTTCTCTGTAGATGGATTGCACTTTTCATAAGTCCTTCAGATTTATCTTGAATAATTGCATTGCTGAAAAAAACAAGTCATTCACAGCACATCGTCTTACAATATTGCTGTTATTTTGTATACAGTACATCTCACGCCCCATCAATTTATGTAGGCCTTTCAAGGTTTTTTCTGTTAGCATCCTGCTCATCATTTTTCTTTATAGTAAATTGCATTTATATAGTATTTTAAAGAGAGATTTCTTTACAATAAACTGATGAGGTTAATTATTGCAACAACAGCAATAGATAACATTTATAGAGTACCTTATAACTGACAAAGAATTTTCTTCACAATAGCCCAGCAAAGTAAGTACCATATTTTATCAACATCATCAATCAAAAATCATCAATCAGTCCTCCTCATTATCAGTCCATCAATCCATCAATTAATCAATCCATCAATCATTCATTCATTCATCATCATCATCATCATCATCATCATCTTACATTGCTCTTGCCTCTGTTTCAATTTTTTTTCAGTTACTATTGTTAACTGTTTCCCTCCATCCTATTCCATCCCCATGATATTTACTCTATTTTTTTCTTCCACCCTATCCATCCTCAAAAGTGATTTGCTGGCCCCTCCCCAAATCTGCCGTACCTTCTTTGACTCCTACCCTCTTATCCCCTTCCCCTCCTACTTTCCTACAGGGTTAGATAGATTACTCTACCCAGTTGACTGTGTATGTTATTCCCTCTTTGAGCCACTTCTGATGAGAGTAAGGCTCACTCATTCCCCTGCACCTTCCCCATCTTCCTCTCTACTCCATAAGCCTTTTCTTGCTTCTTTTATGTAAATAATTTTACCCCATTACACCTCTCCCTTTCCATTTCTCCCAGTGCATTCCTCTCTCAGCCCTTTATTTTTTAAAGACATCATCCCTTCATATTCAACTCATACCTGTGCCCTCTGTCTAAATATACTCCATCAACCTAGCCTAATAATGAGAAAGTTCCTATGAGTTACAAGTATCATTTTCACATCTAGGTATGTAAACAGTTTAACCTTTTAATAGCCTTTATGATTTATTTTTCCTGTTTACTTTTTTATGCTTCTCTAGGTTCTTGTATTTGAAAGCTCAGGTCTTTTAATCACAAATGGCTTGAAAGTACTCTCTCATTGAATTCTCGTTTTCCCCTGAAAGATTATAATCAGTTTTGTTGAGGAGGTGATTCTTGGTTGTAATTACTATTCCTTTGCCTTCTGGAATATATATTTCAAGACTTCTGATGCTTCAATGTAGAAGCTCCTAGATCTTGTATTATCCTGACTGTGGCTCCAGAATACTTGAATTGTTTCTTTCTGGCTGCTTGCAGTATTTTCTCTTTTATTCGAGAGTTCTGTAATTTGGCTGTAATATTCCTGGAAGTTTTCATTTTGGGATCTCTTTCAGGAGGTGATCAGTGGATTCTATCAATTTCTATTTTGCCTTCTGCTTGTAGAATTTCAGGGCAATTTTCCCTGACCATTTCTTGTTACATGATGTCTAAGCTCTTTTTCTGATCATGGCTTTCAGGTAGTCCAATAATTTTCAAATTATCTCTCCTGAATCTATTTTCCAAGTCAACTGTTTTTTCTAAGGAGATATTTCACATAGCCCTCTATTGTTTCATTCTTTTTATTTTGATTTATTGTGTCTTGATTTCTCATAAAGTCATTAACTTCTATTTGCTCAATCCTAATTTTTAAGCAATTATTTTCTTCAGAGAGCTTTTGTATCTCCTTTTCCATATTTGGCTTTTCATGAATCTCCTACATCACTCTTATTTCTCTTTCCATTTTTTCTTCTACCTCTCTTACCTTATCTTCAAAGTCCTTTTTAAGCACTTCCATGGCCTAAGACCAATTCATATTTTTTTTTTTGAAAACTTTGGATGTAGGATCTTTGACTTTGTCATCTTCTTCTGCAGGTATATTTTGATCTTCCTTGTCACCAAAGAGTCTTTCTTGTATCCACTTTTTTTTTCTGTCTGCTCATTTTGACAGCCTATTTCTTGACTTTTAACTTCTTTTTAAAGTGGGTCACTGCTTCCAAGGAACACTTTTCCAAGTTTCAGGTGGTCTCAGGTGGTACAATTTAAGGAGAGTCACATTCTACAAGTGCCTGTCCTATCCTATTACCTGTAAGTAACAACAGGCCTGCTTGCTCTTTAACCCAGGAACACAATTCTGTTTCATTCTGGTTGCAATCTCTGGCATACCTTGCCCCTCCCCGACCTGGACCACCACTCAAGACTTCTGCCTGGTTCTAAACATGGCAACACAATAGAGTTTTGTCTCAGCACCAGTAGAGACTCCTTCAATCTCTCCCAGCCAACCACTTGACCCCCTTACTAGTCCATGAGTTGATTTCCAGAAGTAACTGCTGCTTCATATGGTCCCAAGTCTCCAGAGGCCTGATTCTCTGAGACTGAGGCTGGGTCTATGTGGTGTTGCCCAGATCTGCACTCCACTATCACCCCAGTATAACAGACCTTTCCTGATGACATTCTAAGCTGTCTTTGGCTGGAAAATGATCTCACCCCTTCCTTTTGTGGATTCTGTTGTTCTAAGAATTGTCTTATGGCATTATTTGAAGGGATGTGGTGGGATTTGGGGGAGCACTCTGAGGAATCACTGCCTGTCCTCTGCCATCTTGGCTCTGCCCCAGAATGAAGGAAAAATATATTTTAAAAAAGTAAATAAGCTATTACATTTTAAGGAAATAATTACAATAACTACTTTCTATATTTCAATATATCTTCTTTATCAAAGCTATTTGCAGTTAGAATCAGTTTTATTTTCTTTAGCATTCTGCTCTTCCTCTATAAATAGCACTCTTAACATTGTCCTCATGATATCTTTTTCTCCTAATATCTATCCTGCTAGAATAACCATGTTTCCATTTTTTGTTGTTGTTGATTTTTGCAATATTATTAAATTGTTTTAGGATTGCTGTTCTTAGAAGAAATGTAGACAGAATGAAGGCTGGTATATTAAAGCAAATATAGGAATGACCAGGCCCAGAAATATTGGTTAATTTATTAAAGTGCACCTGGTCTTATTCAATGATCAGTTAAGTTCAAGATTTTTACAATTGACTTGAATAAGACTTCTTCCTCAAACAATGCATGTATTAGAAGCAAAAATGAGGTTTAAAATTTTCTCTAGGGGGCAGCTAGGTGGCACATTGAATAGAGTACCAGCCCTGGAGACAGGAGAACCTAAATTCAAATCCAGCCTCAGACACTCAACACTTACTAGCTGTGTGACCCTGGGCAAGTTACATAACCCCAATTGCCTCACCAAAGCAAACAAACAAACAAATAAATAGTTTTTTTTAAATAGATAAATAGATAAATAAATTAATTTAATTAATGTTCTCTAGATGTAGTCAGTGAGTTATTTGATGGAAGGATATCCCAAACTAGGAGTCGCTTTCTTACAATAATTATTATTAATTATCAAAAAATTAATTGATTGTAATTATTAATTATGCCATTCTGTTAACAAATTAATTTTATTTCATCAAATTACATAGGTCCTGACAATGTCTCTATCCCACATAATCTTTCAGTTAATATATGAAGTACATATTAGTTGTGTTTTCCTCAATTGAGAGGTTGTTTCTAAATTGAATTGAGATTCTAACATTCACAAAGAACTCTTATTTGTGTTTACCTATTACATAATAATTTGAATAATTATAAGTAAATCTTGCTTACTTCAATTCTGAACAACATTACCCATTGCCACTTGGCCTCCTTATATAGACTAAGGATCTATGAACATTCTTACCCATCCCATCAATGCACCCTTATGACATGTGTGACTTTCCATTTGGTGTGCAGTTTTACTTTTCCATAATGTGGTGTCTCTCCCCATTAGAGTGTGAATTAATTCAGGGTAAAAACTGCCTTACTCTTTCTATTTGTATCCCAGGTCTTGGCACACAAAATATGCTTAATAAATGCCTTTTTTTACTAATTCCTTCATTCATGAAGGACAACATAAGTAAAATAAATATGTATCCATTTAATATCCAAGTATATGAACACACTCTTCATCTTGTTCCCTATAATCACCCTTAATTTCCATTCCCTTTGCCAGGACCCTACTATGGACTTCACAATTTCAGGACTGTATTGTTTCAATAACCTCATTTCTCCAGCTTCTTGATTACAACTCCATTCCCAACCCCCAACACTCTTCAATTAAGTCTATACATTGCTATCAGTGTAATTTTCCTAAAAGAAAATTTATATCATTTCATTCCCCAATTTAAAACTTTTTGATTTCTTATTGCCAAAGAAACAAATGATATATTCATCTTGTCTTTCAAAGCTCCCTATAGTCTTTTCCCAAACTATTTTTCCAACATCATATGATATCATCTTCTACACACATCCTATGCACTTATCAAAGCAATAGACTTGCTGTTTGCTACCCCTGCATTTACATTCTGTCACTTTCTATGCCTGGAATTTGATCTCCTATTTTCAACACTACAAGATATCTATCTATCCTTGAATACTCAGCTTAAGTGATACCTCTTCCATGAAATCTTCTCTGATCACTTCAGAAAAACATGATCCTTAGTTCCTTTGATTATTCCAAATCTTTGTATTGTTCACATACTATCTGGTTTTTTAATTATTGGGATACGTGGATTTTTTCCACCTATGAAAAATGTAAGCTCCTTAGGCTACAAGATTTATCATTTCATGAAAAAAAATGTGGTCATGCTATGTTGAATTATTCACGATGAAGATTTTTAAATAATTTTGTAGGAAGATGAAGCCTATTCATTAACAGCTGCTGTAAAGGAAGAGGAAGAAGATGACTACTATGAAGAACCAAGGAAGAAAATCACATTTAAAGCAATCCATATTTTAATACTGAGTGACCTCACTGAAAATATGTTTTTAGGGAAGATGGTAAAAAATATGTTGGAAAATTCTGTTCAGAAATATATAAATAAACAAACAAAACCAAGAGAAGTTAACTACATAAAGGTCCAAAAGTGATCTATTATAAATGATTTCTTTAAAAAATAAGTACAGAATAAGTACTGAATAACAGTAAAATTAAATTATTTATATTACAAAGAGAAAACTTCTGGATAGCAATGTAGTCATCCTTGCCGAATCAGCTATTTGCATATAGCTAGACAACAAATTGTAAGAACCAAAATAAAAATTAATAATATGTAGAAGAAAGACTAAAACACCTGAAAGCATAATGCATACAAATGAAGCAACTCAAATATCACCTGCTTTACCAAGGTACTGTTGCTAAAAAAAATGAGAAATTACTAAAAAAATTCTTTTAAATGTCTCATTGGACCAGATTACCATGAATTACTACGGATTTTTAAGTGATGTTAATCAACTTTTCAGGGAGCAGCCCCAAAGTTACTACAGACTACTTTATTCATCGAAGACATAATCTCTTTTTCATACATGTGTGCTCACATAAAAATATACACACATGCATATGTATACATGCATATATTTATATTTATATGTGCACATATGTGTCTATCTATCACCTATATGTATATACACACATCCCTGAATTACAATATAAACTCCTTTTTTAAAATCATCCTCCCCTTGGTAGAAATACTTTCTGAATAAATTTCAACTTTCTTTTTTATTTTAAGTTATACTGTAGCCTATATTAAGGTAGTATGCCTCATGGACTCTTTTTTTTTGTGGGGCAATGAGGGTTAAATGGGTTTAGTGACTTGCCCAGGGTCAGATAGCTCGTAAGTGTCAAGTATCTAAGGAAAGATTTGAACTCAGATCCTTCTGAATGAAGGGCCAGTGCTTTATCCACTGTGCTGCCTAGCTGCCCCCATCGTGGATTCTTAACATACATAAACTGGACAGAAGCCAGATCAGTCAGTTCATTTTAATACTTTAAATTTGAAAATACTATCAATGACTGACATGCCTCCAAGATAACAGATCTAATTTCCTAATAAAATCAATGATGGTATTGTTTAAAATTTCCTGATTTTTCAAAGGCTTTTGAATTATTCCTTAGACTCAGCAGACATGTAACTAGCCAAACCTGACCTTCATTTGGTACACATTTCTATTATAAGTAATATAAAAATATACCAAACAAAAAAAAAATTATGAATACCTATCAAATTCCACATTCACAATAAAATATGCACATCACCTTTCATCAACCAGAAAGAAACACTTCTTACCCATAGCCCATTTTACTTGACAGGATATCCCTCTCTGATCCTTTTTACCTGAATTGGCTCTTTATTGAAAGTCTCTTGTATTGGTCATAATGTGGGGGCCGAGTAAAAACGCGCACACACACACACACACACACACAATAGATAAATAGATTATCAGATCAGATAATTGGTTTGATAGATAATATAATTTTCCTTAAAAGTGCTGCAAAAAGCATTTAAAGCTCACATTAACTTTAATAAATATCATGATATTACTATGTAGCTTACAAACCTAGGAACCAGCTTTAAATGGGAGTTTCTCCATTAAAGCAGAAAATTACATGGAAAAAATATATTTTGTTTCAAAGCATGAGTTTCACATATTATATGGATTGCTTTACATTCACAAAAGACAAATTTAAATGTTCTTTCTTGCTGTTTGAATAAATATGAAACCCTGTGCAACCATCTAATCGAAAAATGATCTCTAACAGAAAAATACATGTATAGATTTATTGTGAATATGTCTCAAATATGTTAAGGATATCTGTAAAATGAGGCTAATAACCCAAAATTAATGCTATTAATTATATATATAAAATTTAAATATAGAGCATCTATTAGTTTTAAAATAATTAAGTTAATAATAAAAATGAAAGAATTTATTAAGCACCTAATCTGTGTCAGGAAATATGATAAGCACTTTACAGGTATAAATATATTTTTTTTTCCTTTCAACAACATGAGAGGTTGGTGCTATTACTCTTCCTTCCCCTCTTCATCTTCCTTCTACCACTACTACAACATTTTACAGTGGAGAAAACTGGTTATATGACTTGCCCAAGGTCACACAGCTTAGTTAATGTCTGAAGTCAAATTTGAATTCAGGTCTTCTGATTGAACTTCCAGTACATTATCCACCGTTCTAACTAATAGAAGAAACTATGAAGTTGGTATTGTTATCATTCCAGGTGGTTCCATGAGATCATAGTTACAGAAATTACCATTTTACAACATTACTCTAGAATAAATATCCTAGGTGATATATGCTAATTCTCAAATCCTTTTAATATAAATTCAAATTATTCTTATCAATACATTGGAAAATTTGCGGGCTTTGGCAATAAAACGTGGAAAACCTATATAAGTAAAATATTATCTAACTATGTGCTTTCTTTATCTGTGGTTTACATGAAAGAATCTAAATTTGGATTTTTTTCATGGCAAGATACAGTTGATCCAATTATACTCCAATCAGGAGTTCTGCTTTGAAGCATGATATTGTCAGAACCTTTTTTATCATAAAAGTATTTTATTATTTTCTTGTTACATGTAGAGATAGTTTTCAACATTTGTTTTTACAAAATTTACTCTCTCTCTCTCTTTTGTCCCTCCCTTCCCTCCCCAAGACAGAAAGCAATCTGATATAGGTTATGTATGTACAATCACATTAAACATATTTCTGCATTAATCATGTATTGAAAGAAGAATGAGAAGAAAAGGGAAATTCTCAAAAAAAGAAAAAAAAGTAGAAACAGTATGATTCAATCTGCATGTAGATTCCATGGTTCTTTTTTTTTTTTTTTCTGGATGTGGAGAGCACTTTCTATCATGAGTCCTTTGGAATTGTCTTGGATCATTGTATTGCTGAGAAGAGTTATGTCTATCACAGTTGATCATAACAGAATGTCACTGATACTCTGTACAATGTTCTCCTAGTTCTGTTCATTTCACTCATCATCAGTTCATGTAAATGTGTCAAGGTTTTTCTGAAATCTGCCTGCTTACTGTTTCTTACAGTACAATAGTATTCCATTACATTCATATACCACAATTTGTTTAGTCATTCTCCAATTGATGGGCATCCCCTCAATTTCCAGTTTTTTGCCACTACAAAGAAAGAAGCTATAAAT
Source organism: Dromiciops gliroides (assembly GCF_019393635.1). Classification (NCBI taxonomy): domain Eukaryota; kingdom Metazoa; phylum Chordata; class Mammalia; order Microbiotheria; family Microbiotheriidae; genus Dromiciops; species Dromiciops gliroides. The sequence goes on from NC_057866.1 coordinate 143,971,802, forward strand.
ATGTTTTATATGTTGGTCGTTTTACTTTTCTCATGATCTTTTTGGGAGAAAGACCTAATAGTGGTGTTGCTGGGCCAAAGGGTATGCACAGTCCCATATCCCTTTGGGCATAGTTCTAAATTACTCCCCAGAATGGATGGATCAGTTCATAGATTCACCAACAATGCATTAGTGTTCCAATTTTTCCACAACTTCTCCAAAATCTATTATTTTCCTTTTTTTGTGTGATATTAGCCAATCTGATAGGTGTGAGGTGGTACCTCAGAGTGGTTTTAATTTGTATTTCTCTAATCAGTAGTGATTTAGAGCATTTTTTCATATAGCAATAGATAGATTTGATTTCTTCATCTGAAAACTGTTCATATCCTTTGACCATTTCTCAATTGGGGAATGACTTCCATTCTTATAAATTTGATTTAGTTCCATATATATTTAAAAATGAGGCCTTTATCGGAAACACTGGCTATAAAAATTGTTTCACAGCTTTCTGCTTCCCTCCTAATTTTAGATGCATTGGTTTGGTTTGTTCAAAAATGTTTTAATTTTATGTCATCAAAATCATCCATTTTGCATTTTATAATATTTTCTATCTCTTGTTTGGTTATAAATTCTACTCCTCTCCATAGATCAGAGAGGCAAACTATTCCTACCTTTCCTAATTTACCTATAGTATCACCCTTTATGTCTAAACCACATACCCATTTTGACCTTATTTTGGCATGTGGTGTAATTATACCTGGTTTCTGCCATAACAGTAAGCAATTGTTGACAGAAACTGAGCATAGGAGAGAAAAGCAGAGCAGTTACTTTAAAGACAGATCAAATGTATGGAGCAAGACAAGTTTTTCAGTGACTACTAGGAGGTGATCTGATTGAAAGAAATTAAAACTATTCAAAAAATCTCATTGGAAAAAAAATCCTCTGCTAATTGAATAATTCTGGGAAAAGGAAAGGTCAGGGGCCTTTTCCTTTATTTCTATCTTCAGGTTGAAAAGTGGAAACATCTCAGAAATTTTTCTACCTCACTACTTACTATTACTGTTTTAAAGTGAAACCCTTCAAAAACCAATGAGTAGAACTGAATAGTTCTACACATCCTGAGCTTTGGATCTGTTTCAAAACAAAACAAAAATTAAATAATACTTCCATAAGCATCCAGAAGAAAAGCAACTCCAGTAAGGGAAAATCCAAGCCAAAACCAAAACCCAACAAACCAAAATAGAGAGAGACAGAGAGACAGAATGAGACAGAGAAACAGAGACACATAGGCAGAGAAAGAGAGACAGAGACAGAGAGACAGAGACAGGGAGACAGAGACAGAGAGAGACAGAGAAAGAGAGACAGAGGGAGAGAGGAGAAGCCCATAAAAGGAATGACCCCACACAACAAGTTATATACATTTTGACCAATATCAACACAAATGCAATTCATAGACCAAGATGTCAATGACGGTGAGATACATAAACTTGGGAGTGCTTTGCCTAAGCAAAATATGGCAATAGAAACAGGAATTCATGGGGTATACATATTTTATGTTATATCACTGGGAAACACTTATCTAAATTATTAAGGAAGGCTTTATGTAAGGAGAAACATTTTAGAGACATGAAAAACAAACAAAAAAATGTAATTTTATTTCTAATGAGGAAGGAGAGAAGAGTAGAAGAGTACTCGAAGCATAGAAAAAACAATGAACAACAATGAACAACAACCTTAGATCAAGAATGAAAGGAATAGACAATAGAACATGTTCCTGGTTCCTGGTGTCCAAAGCCTATTGTAGGCTCTTAGTAAATACTTGTACAATTTCATTTAGAGATCAAAGGGTGCAGAGGTTCCCCTTTCCAAAACAGTTATTTAACAAAATAATAAGTGGAGACCAGGAGAGGTAAATTGAATTTCCATGTCATACAAGTAGTAGTAGCAAAGGATAAATTTGAATCTGAATTCTTTGATGCCAAATTCATTGCTCTTTGTATTGTACCAAATTCTACCCTTAAGACTAATGGGAAAATTGGGAAGGGGTACATTACTTCTAGCAATCCATTAACATATACTTTAATCAATCCAAAAATGTGAAATATATGATTTCATGAAAGTGCATAATACCTCTACATCTGGCAATGAATTTTCCTAGACTAGAACTTTATTTTACTTTCCCCAAATTTATATGTTTTTGTGCTAATATCAAAGTTGAATTTCAGGATTACAATTAGTTTCCTTGACAGTTTTATCTTGGCATTATATCATTCAAGTTTGGAATACATTATCATATTGTTTCATTGTTTAGTCACCTTAGAGTTTTTAAGAGAGAGAAATTATTCTGAAAGATTTACCAGATGTTCTGGCTGTTTTCTTGATGGGTTATCATGTGCAGTGGGAAATATTTGTTCCAACATGAAATATGAAATGCTTAAATATAGTATTTTCTTGATATTTTATAGAAGGTAGGGTTATTTTTCACCAGATAGGTTAGTGGGATTTTCTAGGACCTCCTAAATCAGAAAAAAATGAAGCAACATGCCCAGTAACAAGAGGACTGCATTTAGAGATTAAGGTGCACTTAACTTCTGTTTTACCTCTGTAACTATGAGCAAATCATTCCATCCTTTTTTAGAAAATGCCTATACACACCCACACATATATACATATATATGCATATATACATGTGTATGTATATATGTGTTATATATACACATATACATTTGTGTGTATATGTATGTGTGTATGTATGTATGTATGTATGTATACCAAACCTATGCTTTCTAGAATGCCTGGTCCATAAATAGATTTTGTCCTTTTTTTTTTTTCTTTTCTTTCTTGCATTCTCTGAGACCTGGCTTTTCACAACTTCCTTAGCTTTTCAGCAGTTTGGACTTCTACTTATAACCCTGACTTACATTCAATTGAAACTATTATTTACAAAGTTAGAATTGTCAAATCTAACAGCCTTTTCTTAATCCTTTTCCTTCTTGACCTCCTTGAAGCTCTTGAAACGATTGATCACCCCCTTGTCTTGATGCTATTCTTTTTCTAGGTTTCTATGACACTTCTCTCTCTTGCTTCTCCTCTTCCTCCAAATATATGCTTTATTTGTAACCAAGAAATGGCACAATGTAGATTCATGAAAATTTCTTGTCTACATGAATGATGTCAGAACTTTAGCCCTTTTGAAATAAGCTTTACATTTTATACAAAATAGCCTGCTTGCTATGTCCTCCTAGATAAGAACAAAGTAAAAGTTACTACTTTAATAAAATAACAAAGAAGATGCAGATATTAAGTTACCTAAAATATAAATGAATGTGATTAAACCAATAAAAAAAATCAACATGAGAATCAGAAGACCTGGACTCTACTCTTCTTTCTATTATTTCCTCATAATGTGAACTTAGTCCAATCCTATCTTTTCTCTGGGCCTTACTTTTTTTGTTCTATTTCATATGTCTCAGGGTAGGAGCGTGATATAAAAATCATTAATTTTATTCTCCTCTTTATTACAAATGAGGTACAAGTCCCACAGACATGAAGTTATTACCTCAAGCTATAATGTTGCTGAATCAGAACTTCAGCATAGGTCCTCCAATAATATTTACACGAGCGAATTGTAAGGATTTGCCTAGATTTAAGAGTCCATATTTCTTGAAAAATCTCTGTAGTGAGAAAAGAACGATTATAAAGTGCTTTTACAAGTAGAATGAATACATTAAGATGATATTTCCTGAACTTGTGCCCAACAGCAAAAGACCTGAGTTGAGAAATGGAATATACTTGACCTTAATGAAAGAGAAAAGTTATGTGTGTGGAGTATCGTATGGGGGCACAGTATTTAGTAAGTGTTCAAATATTTATATACATCAATAAAAGCCTAAGGCTAGATATGGTGGCACATATCTGTAATCATTGCCTCTGGGGAGGGGGGTGGCGCTGAAGCTTTTGAAGCAACAGGATTTCAGCATTCTGAGCTTCAAGAAGAATAAAGCTGATAACGTATCCACATTAAATTTGTCACCATTATGTTGAGACTATTTAGGAAAGGGGGCATTAGTCATCATCCTTAAAGAGGTGAACTGGCCGGGGTTAGAAAAATAATATATCAGAGTTTCCAGACTGATCAGGTGTGGAGCCAAACCTATGAATATCTATTGTACTTCCAGCCCGGGTATGATAGGGAGACTTGGATCTAAAGCAAAACAAGACCAAAAAAATATAAAAAAATGATCTTAATGAATACTGAACAAGTTATTTAAATAAATTTAAAAATAACTTTGGACCCAGAAGTTTAAACTGAAATGTAATTCCTAAGTTTCTTGCATGTTCCTCCCTTATTGCTAAAACAGCATTCCCATAATTAAGGACCCCTGAGTTAGAGTAAACAGGAATAACTCTGTACAACTAAAATTCAATCTAATAGTGCAGTGAATAGCTTTTCATGTTGCAATGCATCCTTATCTGGCTGGCCAGTGTAACTATTCCTCCCTTTCATCCCACAAATTGGAAATAAAAGGACTGATATTCAGGGGATTTTCCTTGAACTCACTTGCATTGATATGATTGTAATAAATGAATTGTATATCTTTCTATCAATTGGCCCTCTCTTTCACTACATGATCAGAAGATCTTTTTTTCTCTCATTTTTTGGTAACAATTATTTTCTTTTGATAATCCTTAATTGTAATCCTTTGATACTTTAGTATCCAATAGTCAAACCCACCCAAATATCCGAAGGATATTTAGATTAAAATAATTTATTTTAATTTCAAGAAGAGACTTGAAGGAGACGAGGAATGGACCATTCACAGTTGTGAAATAAAAATAAATAATATTAAGATAATAGATAAAATAAGAAATAATGAAAGAAAAACAAAATTCACCTAACAAACAGAAGCCATGTTATTCTAAATTATCTCTTTATGTTGTGTTTCTGGGAAAAAAAGAAAAAAGTGATTTGTCAGTAATTCACATAAAAACTCTCTGTGCATTTTACTTGACCACACATTTAGATGAGCCAACATTGGTTTTTGCCTACTAAGATGTAAGCTTAGGTTGCATTTTTACATCCAGAACCATCATTGAGGCATAGTTTTTGGAAGTGGTTTTGTAGGGATAAAAATAAAAACAACAACAAGGGCAATTAGGGAATAGTTTTAAGATTATTAAAAAACAGTACTAAAGATGTTTATAATTAATCTTTATTCTCTTAAACAGTAGTATAAACATAGAGTGGACCCATTTAATTCAAAACTTTCTTTTCTGTTAGATGAAATTATGTATACAGGGAAAAAAACCAACAACCCCATAATCCCTATTTCATTCTCTTTCTTTGTCTGTTATTATCTAGGTTAATTCTCACTTCAAGCTAATCCATGCAAAATTCTACTTTTTTATGAATCATAAAATTTCAAACTAAAGATCACCTATAAACTTTATGAAATGAGAAAATTAAGTCTTGATCAGATAAAATATCTTAACAGGGAGTACATAAGTAGCTTAAAATTATGTCCTATATCTACTTATTCCCAATTTTATACTTTTATTATTATGAAGTTCCTCCCATGTTTATACCTCTCAGATAACTTAACTTGTATCTTTTATTTAATTGTCTTCTTACCAGAGCAGGGTTTTCATATCAAGGTCAATGTACTTGACATATTCAAAATATTTGAGTGCTAAATTTATATTAATTAACCTTTACCATTTTTTCAGATTCTGGAAAATATTTGCATGTTTTGGTCTCCATATGTTCTACATGGCCATATGAAAAAGTTACCTAGTGCTTTGAATACATACTATTTGAGAGGTTTATGGGAAGTCAGCAAATTGCATATCCTTCCTATGTTATGATATTATAATATACTCACTGTGACCTGTCTGCTCTGATTCAGAAATAACTGCTTACATGGTATTTATGAGAAACCATGAAAGCTAGGAATCAAGTTTTGAAAGAAGATAGTGATTTTGGGGAGGACATTTCTGTTGTATATTAAAGAGGCACCAAATTTATTAGAAAATACAAACTTCTTTGCTTTCTACAATAAATTCCAAAGTATTAGTGAACATTATATCCTCAGAAGAGCACATATAGAAAAATGTTGAACAAATTACATTTTCATCAAAACACTATTTGGTTACACAAAAAAAATTATGAGATATGGTTTTTAAAAGATAGGTGATATAGAACTTAAGATATTTGGAAAACAAAATCATATTTCTTAACATTTTCATCATGCATTTTAAAGCAATAAAATTTATTTATAAGTACAAAACATTTTATGATTTTATTGCCAAAATTGAGAATATATACAATAGAAAGATTGAGGCATAATCAAGTTACTATGAGAATATAGAGATATACATTTTATATAGAATCTAATGGAAAAACAACATTAAACTTAGAGGATCTGGGTTTCAATAATGACTTCAGTACATACTATCTGAGTAATTTTGGAAAAGTGACTCCACTTCTCTGTCTGTTTCACTTTCTGAAAAATGAAGATGTTGGACTAGATGATTTCTAAGATTCCTTCCAAATCTAAAACTATGATTCCAAGTCTCACAAATATGACTTCTTCCAACTTTTTGTGGCCTCATCCCCTTGTTTTACACTCACAATAACTGCATTTATCTAGTCATTTCTATTTTCACTTTAACACTCAATCTAAATTAACATGGTAAAAGTCTGAGTCACGTCCAACATCTTCGTATAAATATACCCTATTATTGCCCCATATTTACTTTTTTAATTTTAACTGGTTGAAGTATAGTTATTCAGTCAACCATTCCTTCAGGTCATCAAGATTAACCTCTTTCACCATTAAAATCAATCATAAACTGTAAGAAAATAATAGCACTGAATGAGGTCCTAGGGTAGGTACAAAATTTAGATCATTAAAGCTCTCTAGGAGTTTATAATCAACAACCATCAGTGATTTTTCCTATGAATAATTAAATTTGCCTGGAGCAGCTCACCAAGGTTGGCAACAGGCAGTGAATGGTAAAGTTGAGAAATTCAATATTCTATTGTTCTCATTATTGTCTATTACTCTTTGATGCCATGTTTCATCTGTATCATTCACACTTTTATTGTTGAATGGTGGGTCATGGTTTACAATTATCACAACTACAGGTCTCTGCTCTTCATAATAATCCTTGCCTAGAGCTAGGGAATTGGGGTCTTGGCAGGGAAAAAAAAATGTAGAGAATTTGGCAATTAAGATTGTTGTGGTTTCTACTGACACCTCTGCCCTCTCTTTTCATGTGCTTCCTTCATTTCCTGTCTTTCTCTTTTTATATCCTTAATCTTGGCAGAAACTGCTGCACAGGAAGTTCTATCAAGGCATCCATCTTTATTTGGATCAATTCCCTTTGATTAACTCACTGCTTAAGGTCATCATCACAGGTCACTTTATTACTTTTAATAGCTTCCTAAATGGTTTTCAAGCAAATATATTTTCTCCACACTTGTCCAATCTTAAGATATTTGTCATACGATTCTTACTAATTTTAATATAACCATTTAGGCCCCCTTTTCAATAACTTTTAGTGCTTCATATATAAAATAAAAACTGCTTAATGTAACATTTAAGATTCTCTGCAATTTGGTTTTTAAGGCAAAATCAAATGGTGCTATGAATTATTTCTCTATATTTATTCCATGCTAGTCAACTACCCTACATTTAGACCAAACTTATCTACTAGTTATTCCCTGGATTTGACATACAATTTCCCCCTTCTTTGCAATTGAATAGGCTTATTCCTTACCTTTTCTCTTCATTTCCTTTTAAAAATTAGCATCCTTCCATGACACCTTCTCCATGAAGAAATCTTGATCTCTACTGATGAAAATTTTCTCTTGCTACACAACAGACATCTTGTTTGGGTCTCTTAAATTCTGTAGGTCATCTTCTATCCCTATAATACACTACACCTCCACTTCTACCTCTTAGAATTGCTAGCTTTTTTCAAGTCACAGTACAGGTGCTATTTCAGATTTAAATTCTTTATTGATTCCCTGGTTGTATATGTGGCATTCCTCCCCAAATTATCTAATATTTACTTTTCCATGGAAAATCAGAAAATTTCAGAAATTTATACTTAGAATGGGAGTTTAAGAACCTAAACTAGGATAAGGGATGAAAATGTGAAGAGGATTCTTTCTCCATGGCAGACAATCAGCACTGAGGGTTATAAGGCATAAGGGTGACTGAACCAGCAATTCTAAGTGGAGGCCAGGGACTGAAGAGGAATGGCAGCATCAAAGCAGACAAAATATTTTCTTTCAGGACATTACTTGAAACACCACTTGTGGGAGGTGGAGCCAACATGGTGGAGAGTAGCCAGCAAATCACTTGAGCTCTCCTTCTGTTCCCTCAAAAAGAACATTAAATCAAGCCTCTAAATGGATTCTGAAAATACAGAACCTACAAAGAGACAGAGAGACACAGTCTTCCAACGAGAGATAATTTAGAAGACTTCAGGAAAGGTCGGTCTCACTCAGGCAAAAGGGAGGCTCAGGTCACTGCAGCACTGCATTTGAGAGAAGGCGGGACAAGTCAGCAGGAAGCTGTGGGACACAGCCGAGCAACTGAGGCCCTTGAATCCTGACAGAAGTCGGGGGAGCAGCAGAACAGTGGCGAAAACCCACCTGCACCAGCCAAGAGGGCAGGTTGCCAGCTGGAGGGATACCCACAGGACAGGCACCAGAAGGCCTACTGATCCCAGCACGCTCAGAAAGGAAGCCCAGGGCAACATCCACTGATCCCAGCGTGCTCAGACAGGAAGCCCAGGGTGGTGAAAAATCTACAAGCCATAGAGGCCTCATTGTAGAGAGCCAGTAACATAGGCCCTATATCTCAGCACAAGAAGCTTGAAATGGACCCTGGTACCCCCAGAGGAGACCTCAACTTTAAAAAAATTAAACATAAAATAAGCTGCATTATGAGCAAAAAACAAAAACAAAAAAGAACTCTCACCATTGAGAGCTTCTGTGTTGACAGGGAAGAGGCAAACACAAACTCAGATGAGGACAATACTCCCAAATTGCCTACATGTGAAGCCTCAAGAGGGAAGATGAATTGGTCTCATGAACAAAAAAGCCTTCTGGGAGGAGCTCAAAAAGGATTTTAAAAATAAATTGAGAAAAATGAAAGCAACACAAGAAATTTATGAAAAAAAGAATCAGCAGCTTGGAAAAGGAAGCACAAAGATTGACTGAAGAAAATAATGCCTTAAAAAATTAATCTGGGGGGCGGAGCCAAGATGGCGGAGAGGAAGCAGCAAGCTGCCTGAGCTCTCCTTCTGTTCCCTCAAAACGAACATTAAATCAAGCCTCTGGACGGATTCTGAAACTACAGAACCTGCAAAGAGACAGAGAGACACAGTCCTCCAACCAGAGATAATTTAGAAGACTTCAGGAAAAGGTCGGTCTGACTCGGGCAAAAGGGAGGCCCAGCGCAGGGCAGCAACCCAGCGCCGAGGGGGTCGGGGCAAATCAGCAGGAGCTGCGGGTCACAGCCGAACAACTGAGGCTCCCGGAACCTGGTTCAAAAATCTGGTGGCCAAGAAGGACAGTGGAAAAACTTACCTGCACCGGCCGAGAGGGCCACGAACGGCGGGATCAGACGCCGGGGTCTGGCGCCTGGCTGGCCGAGCACAATCAGACAGGAAGTGCAGGACAGGGGATCTCCACACACCATAAAGGCCCCAGAGTAAAAGCCCGGTCACACAGCACCTATACACCTGCACAAGAAGCCCAAAACAGGGACCCTGGTGCCCCCAGAGCAGACCTCAACTTAAAGAATAAATAAATAAGCTGCAATAATGAGTAAGAAGCAAAAAAGAGCCCTCTCCATTGAGAGCTTCTGTATCAATAGGGAAGAAGCCAACACAAACTCAGATGAGGACAATAGCCTCAAATTGTCTACATCTGAAGCCTCACAAGGGAAGGTGAATTGGTCGCAAGAACAAAAAGCCTTCCTGGAAGAGCTCAAAAAGGATTTTAAAAATCAATTGCAAGAGGTAGAAGAAAAAAATGGGGAGAGAAATGAAAGCAACACAAAAAAACTATGAAAAAAGAATCAGCAGCTTAGAAAAGGAAGCTGAAGAAAACAAAGCCTTAAAAAATTCACTTGGCCAAATGGAAAAAAAGCTGCATAATCTCACTGAAGAAAACAATACCTTAAAAAATTCACTTAGCCAAACGGAAAAAAAGGTACATAATCTCACTGAAGAAAACAATACCTTAAAAAATTCACTTAGCCAAATGGAAAAAAAGGTGCATAATCTCACTGAAGAAAACAATGCCTTAAAAATTAAAGTGGGACAGTTGGAAGAAAAGGAATCCATGAGACACCAAGAATCGGTCAAGCAGAATAAAAAAAATGAAAAAATAGAAGAAAATGTGAAATACCTCATTGGAAAGACAACTGATCTGGAAAACAGATCGAGGAGAGACAATTTGAGAATCATTGGACTGCCTGAAAGCCATGACCAGAAAAAGAATCTAGATACCATATTCCAGGAAATTATTAAGGAGAACTGCCCTGATATCATAGAATCAGAGGATAAAATCATCATTGAAAGAATCCATCGATCACCTCCTGAAAGAGACCCCAAAAGGAAAACTCCAAGGAATATTGTAGCCAAATTCCAGAATTATCAGGTGAAGGAGAAAATACTCCAAGCAGCCAGAAAGAAGCAATTTAAGTATCATGGAGCCACAGTCAGGATTGCTCAGGACCTGGCAGCTTCAACATTAAAGGACCGCAAGGCTTGGAATATGATATTCCGGAAGGCAAAGGAGATTGGATTGCAGCCGAGAATCTATTACCCAGCAAAAATGTGCATTTTCTTTCAGGGGAAAAGATGGACATTTAATGACATTGGGGACTTTCAATCTTTCCTGGTGAAAAGACCAGAACTGAATAGAAAATTTGATCTCAACATACAAGACTCAAGAGAAGTTTAAAAAGGTAAACAGAGGGGGAAAAAAAAAGTTACCCTATTAGGTTAAACTGTTTATATCCCTACACAGGAAGATAATACTCATAACTCTTAAGAACTGTAAATGTATTTGGGCAGAGAGAAGGACTTTATATAGAGGGTATAAATATAAATTGTCTTTGATGTGATGATACAAAAGAATTAAGGAGATAAAAAGGGAGTCTATGGGGAGGAGAGGAAAGGGGAGGTGGAATGGGATGAATTATATCATATGAAGAGGTGGAAAAAAACCTATTATAATAGAGGGAAAGAAAGGAGGGGGGAACATGGTTTCAACCCTATTCTCATTAGATTTGACTCAAAGAGGGAATAACATATACGTTCATTGGGATAAAGAAACTTAACTCACTCTTTAGGGAAACAAAAGGGGAAGGGAAAGGGGGGAACTGAGAAGGGAGGACAAAAGCAAGGGAGAAAAGGGTAAAGAAAAGAGAGGGGGGTGATAAAAAGGGAGGGCAGATCGGGGGAGGCAGGGGTAAGAAGTAAAACATCGGTGAGGAGGAATAGGGTGAAAGAAGGGGGGAAAAGTACAAAGGGGGTAAATAGAATGGAGGGGAATAGACAGTCAGTAATAATAACTGTGAATGTGAATGGGATGAACTCTGCTATAAAACGGAAGCGAATTGCAGAGTGGATTAAAAACCAGAACCCTACAATATGCTGTTTACAAGAAACACATTTGAAGCAGAGAGATACACACAGAGTAAAGGTAAAAGGCTGGAGCAGAATATATTATGCCTCAGCTAAAGTAAAAAAGGCAGGGGTAGCAATCCTTATCTCAGACAAAGTGCAGGCAAAAATAGATCTCATTAAAAGAGATAAGGAAGGAAATTACATCTTACTTAAAGGTACTATAGATAATGAAGTAATATCAATATTGAATATGTATGCGCCAAGTGGTATAGCATCCAAGTTCTTAGAGGAGAAGTTAAATGAGTTACAAGAGGAATTAGATAGTAATACTATACTAGTGGGGGATCTGAATCTCCCCCTCTCAGAATTAGATAAATCTAGCCAAAAAATAAATAAGAAAGAAGTGAAAGAGGTGAATAGATTACTAGAAAAGTTAGACATGATAGATGTCTGGAGAAAATTGAATGGGGATAGAAAGGAATATACCTTTTTCTCAGCAGTACATGGCACATTTTCAAAAATTGACCATGTATTAGGGCACAAAAACATCATAGTCAAATGTAGAAAGGCAGAAATAGTAAATGCATCCTTCTCAGATCATGATGCAATAAAAATTACATGTAAGAAAGAGCCAGGGAAAAGTAGAATGAAAATCAATTGGAAACTAAATAATTTCATTCTAAAGAATGAATGGGCCAAACAAGAAATCATAGAAACAATCAATAACTTTATCCAAGAGAATGACAATAATGAGACAACATACCAAAATCTATGGGATGCAGCCAAAGCAGTGCTTAGGGGAAAATTTATAGCTCTAAATGCTTACATGAATAAAAAAGAGAAAGAGGAGATTAATGAATTGGGCATGCAACTTAAAAAGCTAGAAAAAGAACAAATTAGAAATCCCCAATTAGACACTAAATTAGAGATCCTGAAAATTAAAGGAGAAATCAATAAGATTGAAAGCAAAAAAACTATAGAACTAATCAATAAAACTAAGAGCTGGTTTTATGAAAAAACCAATAAAATAGATAAAATACTGGTTAATTTGATTAAAAAAAAGAAAGAAGAAAACCAAATTACCAGTATCAAAAATGAAAAGGGTGATGTTACCACCAATGAAGTGGAAATTAAAGCAATAATTAGGAAATATTTTGCCCAACTGTATGCCAATAAATTTGACAATCTAAATGAAATGGATGAATATTTACAAAAATACAAACTGCCCAGGTTAACTGAAGAGGAAATAAAATCCTTAAATAAACCCATATTAGAAAAAGAAATTGAACAAGCTATTAATGAACTCCCTAAGAAAAAATCCCCAGGGCCAGATGGGTTTACGGGTGAATTTTACCAAACATTTAAAGAACAATTAATTCCAATATTATACAAATTATTTGGAAAAATAGGTGAAGAAGGAGTTCTACCAAATTCGTTTTATGACACAAATATGGTGGTGATACCAAAACCAGGCAAAGCAAAAACAGAGAAAGAAAATTATAGACCAATCTCCCTAATGAATATTGATGCTAAAATCTTAAATAAGATATTAGCAAGGAGATTACAGCAAGTGATCACCAGGATAATACACTATGACCAGGTGGGATTTATACCAGGAATGCAGGGCTGGTTCAACATTAGGAAAACTATTAACATAATCAACCACATCAATAAGAAAACCAACCAAAATCATATGATTATCTCAATAGATGCAGAGAAAGCTTTTGACAAAGTACAGCACCCATTCCTAATAAAAACACTAGAGAGTTTAGGAATAGGGGGAGCTTTCCTTAGAATAATAAACAGTATCTACCTAAAGCCATCAGCAAGTATTATATGCAATGGAGATAAATTAGAGGCCTTCCCAATAAGATCAGGGGTGAAACAGGGATGTCCATTATCACCCCTATTATTTAATATTGTCCTAGAAATGTTAGCTTTAGCAATCAGAGAAGAGAAAGGAATTAAAGGAATTAGAATAGGCAAGGAGGAAACAAAACTATCACTCTTTGCAGATGATATGATGGTATACTTAAGGAATCCTCGAGAATCAAGTCAAAAATTACTTGAAACAATTAACAACTTTAGCAAAGTAGCAGGATATAAAATAAATCCACATAAATCATCAGCATTTCTATACATGACCAACAAAGTCCAGCAGCAAGAGATAGAAAGAGAAATTCCATTTAAAGTAACGGTAGGTAATATAAAATACTTGGGAGTCTACTTGCCAAGACAAACCCAGGAACTCTATGAACACAACTACCAAACACTCTTCACACAAATCAAATCAGATCTAAATAATTGGAAAGATATCAATTGCTCATGGATAGGCAGAGCTAATATAGTAAAAATGACAATACTGCCTAAATTAATTTACTTATTCAGTGCCATACCAATCAGGCTACCTAAAAATTATTTTATACAGCTAGAAAAAATAATAACAAAATTCATCTGGAAAAACAAAAAATCAAGAATATCCAGGGAAATAATGAAAAAAAATTCACAGGAAGGTGGGTTAGCGGTACCAAACCTGGAGCTTTACTATAAAGCGGCAGTCATCAAAACTATCTGGTACTGGCTAAAAAATAGAGTGGTAGATCAATGGAATAGGCTAGGCTCAGGAAATGCAGTAGTAAATGACACTAGTAATGTAGTGTTTGATAAACCCAAAGACTCCAGCTTCTGGGATAGGAACTCAGTATTTGACAAAAACTGCTGGGAAAACTGGAAGATAGTATGGCAGAAATTAGGCATAGACCAACATCTTACACCTTATACTAAAATAAGGTCAAAATGGATACATGATTTAGACATAAGAGGTGATACCATAGGTAAATTAGGAGAGAAAGGAATAGTGTACCTATCAGATCTTTGGAAAGGAGAACAGTTTTTGACCAAACATGAGATAGAGTATATTATAAAATGCAAAGTGGATGATTTTGATTATATTAAATTAAAAAATTTTTGTACAAACAGAAGCAATGCATCCAAAATTAGAAGGGAGGCAGAAAGCTGGGAAACAATTTTTGAGGCCAGTGCTTCTGATAAAGGCCTCATCTCTAAAATATATAGGGAATTAAATCAAATTTATAAGAATCCAAGTCATTCCCCAATTGAGAAATGGTCAAAGGATATGAACAGGCAGTTTTCTGATGAAGAAACCAAAGCTATCTATTCCCATATGAAAAAATGCTCTAAATCTCTAATGATTAGAGAGATGCAAATTAAAACAACTCTGAGGTACCACCTGACACCTATCAGATTGGCTAAAATGACAAAAAAGGAAGATAATAAATGTTGGAGAGGCTGTGGGAAAATTGGAACACTAATGCATTGTTGGTGGAGCTGTGAGCTGATCCAACCATTCTGGAGAGCAATTTGGAATTATGCCCAAAGGGCGATAAAGCTGTGCATACCCTTTGACCCAGCAATCCCACTTTTAGGTCTTTTGCCCAAAGAAATCATGGAAGGGGGAAAGGGACCCACATGTACAAAAATATTTATAGCTGCTCTTTACGTGGTAGCAAGGAATTGGAAGTTGAGGGGGTGCCCATCAATTGGGGAATGGCTGGACAAGTTGTGGTATATGAATACAATGGAATACTATTGTGCTGTAAGAAATGATGAGCAGGAAGAGTTCAGAGAAACCTGGAGGGTTTTACGTGAGCTGATGATGAGTGAGATGAGCAGAACCAGAAGAACATTGTACACAGTATCATCAACATTGAGTGTTGACCTACTGTGATGGACTATATTCTTCTCACCAATGCAATGGTACAGAAGAGTTCCAGGGAACTCATGATAGAAGAGGATCTCCAAATCCAAGAAAAAAAAAGAAAGAAAGAACTGTGGAGTATAGATGCTGATTGAACCATATTATTTCTTTTGTTTTGGGTGCTGTTGTTTTTTTTTTCTATTTTGAGGTTTTGCATCACTGCTCTGATTCTTTCTCTTGTAACAGGATTAATGCAGAAATAGGATTAATGTTATTATGTGTATATATATGTGTGTGTATATATATATCTATATGTATATGTATAGATATATATAGATATAACCTATATCAGATTACCTGCTGTCTAGGGGAGGGTGGGAGGGAGGGGAGGGAGGGAGGGCGAAAAATCTGAAATTGTAAAGCATGTATAAACAAAAGTTGAGAACTATCTTTACATGTAACGGAAAAAATAAAATATCTCAAAAAAAAAAAAAATTAATCTGGCCAAAATGGAAAAAAAAGGTGCATAATCTCATTGAAGAAAACAATGCCTTAAAAATTAAAATTGGACAGTTGGAAGATAAGGAATCCATGAGACACCAGGAATCAGTCAAGCAGAATCAAAAAGAATGAAAAAATAGAAGAAAATGTGAAATACCTCATTGGAAAGACAACTGATCTGGAAAACAGATCCAGAAGAGACAATTTGAGAATCATTGGACTGCATGAAAGCCATGATCAGAAAAAGAATCTAGACACCATATTCTAGGAAATTATTAAGGAGAACTGCCCTGATATTGTAGAATCAGAGGATAAAATCATAATTGAAAGAATTCCCTGATCACCTCCTGAAAGAGACCCCAAAAGGAAAACTCCAAGGAATATTGTAGCCAAATTCCAGAATTATCAGGTGAAAGAGAAAATACTCCAAGTAGCCAGAAAGAAGCAATTTAAATATCAAGGAGCCACAGTCAGGATTGCTCAGGACCTGGCAGCTTCAACATTAAAGGCTTAGAATATGATATTCCGGAAGGCAAAGGAGCTTGGATTGCAGCCAAGAATCTATTACCCAGCAAAAGTGAGTATTCTCTTTCAGGGGAAAAGATGGACATTCAATGACATTGGGGACTTTCAATGTTTCCTGATGAAAAGACCAGAACTGAATAGAAAATTCAATCTTAACATACAAGACTCAAGAGAAGTTTAAAAAGGTAAACAAAGGGGAAAAAAAAGTTATTCAATTAAAGTAAACTGTTTACATCCCTACACAGGAAGATAATACTCATAACTCTTAAGATCTTTAAATGTATTTGGCCAGAGAGAAGGCCTATACACAGAGGGTATAAATATAAATTGTCTTTGATATCATGATACAAAGAAAATTAAGGGGTTATAAAGGGAGTCTATGGGGGCAGCTAGATTGTGCAGTGAATAGAGCATGAGCCCTGGATTCAGGAGTACCTGACTTCAAATCTGACCTCAAACACTTAACACTTACTAGTTGTGTGACGCCGGGTAAGTCATTTAACCCCAATTGCCTCACCAAAAAAAAAAAAAAAAAAAAAGGGGAGTCTATGGGGAGGAGAGGTAAGGGGAGGTGGAATGAGGTGAATTACATCATATTAAGAGGTGAAAAAAACCTACTACAATAGAGGGAAAGAAAGGAGGGGTGAACATTGTTTCAACCCTACCCTCATCAGATTTGATTCAAAGAGGGAATAACACATACATTCATTGGGATAAAGAAACTTACCTCATTCTTTAGGGAAGCAAAAGGGGAAGGGAAAGGGGGGGACTGATAGAAGGGAGGACAAAAGCAAGGGAGAAAAAGGTAAAGAAAAGGGAGGAGGGTGATAAAAACGGAGAGCAGATTGGGGGAGGCAGGGGTAAGAAGCAAAATGTCGGTGAGGAGGAATAGGGTGAAAGAAGGGTGGAAAAGTACAAAGGGGTTAAATAGAATGAAGGGGAATAGACAGTTAATAATAATGACTGTGAATGTGAATGGGATGAACTCTGCTATAAAATGGAAGTGAATTGCAGAGTGGATTAAAAACCAGAATCCTACAATATGCTTTTTACAAGAAACATATTTGAAGCAGAGAGATACACACAGAGTAAAGGTAAAAGGCTGGAGCAGAATATATTATGCTTCAGCTAAAGTAAAAAAAGCAGGGGTAGCAATCCTTTTCTCAGACAAAGTGCAGGCAAAAATAGATCTCTTTAAAAGAGATAAGGAAGGAAACTACATCTTTCTAAAAGGTACTATAGATAATGAAGCAATATCAATATTAAATATGTAAGCATCAAGTGGTATAGCATCCAAATTCTTAGAGGAGAAGTTAAATGAGTTACAAGAGGAATTAGACAGTAATACTATATTAGTGGAGGATGTGCATCTCCCCCTCTCAGAATTAGATAAGTCTAGACCAAAATATAAATAAGAAAGAAGTGAAAGAGGTGAATAGAATACTAGAAAAGTTAGACATGATAGATGTCTGGAGAAAATTGAATGGGGACAGAAAAGAATATACCTTTTTCTCAGCAGAACATGGCACATTTTCAAAAATTTACCATGTATTAGGGCACAAAACCATCATAGTCAAATGTAGAAAGGCAGAAATAGTAAATGCATCCTTCTCAGATCATGATGCAATAAAAATTACATGTAATAAAGAGCAATGGAAAGGTAGATGGAAAATCAATTGGAAACCAAATAATTTCATTCTAAAGAATGAATGGGTCAAACAACAAATCATAGAAACAATCAATAACTATATTCAAGAGAAGGACAATAATGAGACAACATACCAAAATCCATGGGATGCAGCCAAAGCAGTGCTCAGAGGAAAATTTGTAGCTCTAAATGCTTACATGAATAAAAAAGAGAAAGAGGAGATTAATGAATTGGGCATGCAACTTAAAAAGCTAGAAAAAGAACAAATTAGAAATCCTCAATTAGATACTAAACTAAAGATCCCGAAAATTAAAGGAGAAATTAATAAGATTGAAAGCAAGAAAACTATAGAATTAATCAATAAAACTAAGAGCTGGTTTTTTGAAAAAAAACAATAAATGTAGTTTTTTATTAAAAAAATAAATGATGAGCAGGATAATATCAGAAAGCCCTGGAGGGGCCTGCATGAGCTGATGCAAAGTGAAATGTACTGTATACAAAATAATCTATCACAAAATAATATTGTGAGATGATGTGCTGTGAATGAGTCATTTATTTTCACCAATGCAATGATCCAAGATAACTCTGAAAGACTTATGAAAATTGCAATCCATCTACAGAGAAAGAACTGATAGTATCTGAAAACAGAATGAAGCATAATTTTTTTGATAGTTCCTTAACGTGAAGTTTTGTTTTGTCTGTTTTCTTTCACAACCTGGCTAATATGCATGACTACTCATGTATAATTTATATTGAATTGCTTGAGTTCTTGGGGAGGAGGAAGAGAGGTAGGAACAGAAGTTGGAACACAAAGTTTTAAAAATTTGATGTCAAAATTTGTTTTTACATGAAATTTTGAAAAATAAAATCCTAAATAAATACAATTTAAAAATAAAAATAAAATTAATGGGAAAACAAAAACATAAACAATAATAGATCATATATTTATGATACTTCCTTTTTAAAAAAAAAATCAGGTAACACTTGTCTGGAAGCCCATTGTTATGGGCCTCTTCTTTAGTAGAAATGAATGTCCTGCCTTGGATGAAGGGTAGTGTTGGTGAAAGGATAGACAGCTACGGCCTTAGTGAATTGTTTTCCTGGGTCTCTTAAAGAGTCCCTTTGTTGTTCATCATTGTTTTGGCATTTTAGGCTTCCACTTTGAAAGGGAAGGTAGAAGAGGACAACCTCACTTCAAGTTGCTGAAGGAATAACAGCTGACTTCAATCTTAGTGAGTTCCACATAGGGTTGGGGCCAGATAATTCCCAAAGAGGGGACTGGCTAAGGCTGGAGCTCCCTTTTTCCTCTCCCCAAAACTGCCCTTCATGCAGGGCAGGGCCAATTTCTCCACCAACCAGGAGATAATTCAGTAAAAATTGGCTTTAGTATGAGAGTTACAATCACAAAAAGAAACAATACATAGGTGGTAGAATAGCTGGCTCTAAGGTCAAGAATACATAAATTCAAGTCCTAGCACTGATTAATAATTAGTCCAACACTTCATGCCACCAACACCATCTCCATACTGAACTCCCTCCTCACCACCACCTCTTAGGATCACTAGTTTCCCTCAAAGCTCAATACAAACCCAACCTACTACCTGAAACTTTTCCTGATCATTCCAACAGGTGGTGCCTACATAATCACCTTGTATGTATTTTGTGCAAATGAGTTTCTACTTATACATGCTATCTCTCTGACTAGAATGTAAGTTTCTCTTTTCTTTTTTTTTTTCTTCTTTCTTTTCTTTTTCCTTTCCTTTCCTTTTCTTTTTTCTTCTTTATTTGCAGGGAAATAAGGGTTAGTTGACTTGCCCTGGGTCACACATAAAATATAAATTTCTTAAAGACAAGAACTTTTTCTCTCTTTCTGTGCCTATGTGTGTGTGTGTGTCTGTCTGTCTGACTCTTTATCTCTGTGTCTTGTCTATGTTTCTGTTTCTCTGTATCTCTCTTTTTCTGTATCTCTCTGTGTCTTGTGTCTTTGTATCTCTCTCTCTCTCTCTCTCTCTCTCTCTCTCTCTCTCTCTCTCTCTCTCTCTCTCTCTCTCTCTCTCTCATTTCTCTCCTAAAGTCTTTGAATATGGCCTGAGGCATAATGTAAAAATCAGGACTTGACCTCAAGTTCTACTAATTCCAAGCCTGACCCCTCTATCCACTGTAGCATGCTTCATCAGAGAGAATAGTACTGCCTCAATTTCCATAAAGTATGAGTCATTCAAAAATAAATTAATTTCACCTTTCAAAGCAAGCACGAAAGGGAGTATTCATTTGAATGTCTTCTTAACTTAATGATAGTATGGCTTTACTATTGGCAAGTCTAATAACATCAACAATTGCAATATTTTGTTTGCCAATAAGAAAAATCTCTAGGGAAACTACTTGGTGATGAATGAAGATTTGTCTCTGGATAAAGTAAGAAAAATCCACATAGAATGTGAATAATTGGTTAAATCTGGACAGTCTCACCTACTAAAACACATTAATGAGACTTGAGACAAGTTGAGAAAAATCCAGGTTTTCAGGCAAGAAACTCTAGAATGTGACAAGATTCATCTCTAAGTCACTGAGATGAGGAATCAAAAATGCTTAGTGAAAGGAAACAATTAAGTAGACTGAGGTTCTCAGAACCTAAGGCTTTATATTACAATTCTCACAGATTTGGTTGATTGAATTTTGTTTTGAAAGTTAAGCATCAATTCCAGAATCAAATGACAGTTAGAAATGCACAGAGATAATAGCTTTCTTCATGTTGTTCTGACAGGCAAAGACTGACCTAAAATACTGGTAAAGTGAACCAAAAGTTACATTTAAAAATGCTTTACATCCAAGTACAAGTTAACCATCACTAGAAGTTGTATTAATAATATCTGTTGGTGGATGATTGCTACTCTGTGATTTCTGTTTATTACATCCATTTCATGTTACATATCCTTGATCAGATAAAACCCAGATTCGTTATTCCTTCAAGATATTCTTAGACATACACATACGTGTATATACCCACACACATGTAGATTGACACTGCACCAAGTCAGAAATGTGTGTTAAAACCTTGCCTCTGATATTTAGTAGCTATATTATCCATGGCAAGTAAAATCAGTTCAAAATTTATTTATTGATCTCTTTTGGCAAGTCAAAGGTCCTGTTAGGTACTGATGACAAAAACAAAACAAAAAAACACAAACCAAAAACAAACCTTGAAAATTATCCTTAATGTACTTCCTAGGCCATAACTATTTAATAAACCCCAAGAACAGAAACAAAATCTAACATTTTGAAATTATATGATCGTGCCTGTCTTTGTTCTAGTTTTTATGGAAACAGCTAGGGTTTCTAATATATTGCTACTTATAAATTAGAGGCCTTAGCATCAGTTTGGGGTATTAATCATTTATTAAATCATATTAAATGTTAATAAAGAGAGAGAGAGAGAGAGAGAGAGAGAGAGAGAGAGAGAGAGAGAGAGAGAGAGAGAATGCACATGGCTTCAAAAGTTCAGAAGCCCTACATACCTAGGATAGAGGGGAGAGAGAAAGGGGCCAAGTGGCAGCCTCTTTCAGCATCCCAGTCCAAGAAAGCAAGTGAAAGAGCTTAAGCTCCCTGTTTGTGGCCCTTACACACTACTCAAAACTAATTGGCTAGCATCATTCAAATATATTGGTTTACTGGACTTCAGGGTGGTATGTGAGCAGTATGTGCTGAGGTCAGAGTCCAGAGGATAGACTCTCTGAGGGGAAAAGCTTTCAGGAAGGTGTGGTTTTAATCTCTATTGACTCTATTTACAATCCAAGGTCCAACTTGACTGACTCTGGGATGGCCTTAAAAGAGGTCAGGCAATTAAGCACTCAAGTGTGTTTGTTTGGTGGGGGGCCTCTGGGACCCCCAAAACCCATTAATTTCTCACATTATTATTAGTAAACAAGGACTTTTTAAAATCCCAAAATTTATATTTTCGCTTAAGTAAGTATATTCAAATAAAGATGGAAATCACATATTCAGCCCTAGTTTATTTGTGAAATAGGACACAGAGGTCTATGGGGATGTAAGAGCACTTCGAAGAAATAGTTGAACAAATCAGAAAATCAGTTAGGCTGCTCATATAAGTGTACTTTTAGCCCTGTGTTCTACTCTTACCCTCATGTTCTCAAGAGAAAATGAGATAGAGAGACTTCTACTGTATTTGGTGGCTCCTGCTATGGTAAGTTTGTAGGCAGTCATAGCAAAACAGTCAATACAGTATGACAAGACATAGGAAGTTTCAGATTTGCATTATTGTAAGAATTTATGAATGAGGTCAATGCTTTATTTAGTCCTCATTGCAATAATGCTATGCATTAGTTGGCCAGCTTACTTTGAAAAACATACAGTAGGACTCTGAGAGATGAATGGAGGATAGGTAAATTTTGAGTAAGAAAAAATTGGACAGCTAATTGAGTGCCATACAGCTCTAGGAAAGGCACACAGGTGATACATTTCATTCATGTCATAATTTTGCCTTAAAAATGTAAGAAAATATATATCTATGGGTAATTACATATATACATCTCCTCATAAGGTATTTTTTGTAAAAAAAAATTTAGACAACTTCAAGGGCAAATAATCCTTTTGACATTAAAATGCCCGTTCTACATGAGGCAATCATTTAAATCAATGAGAGATACATTAATAGACAGTTTTTCAGCATCTGAATCCTGATTCTCATTTGCCTTTGCTAAATGGTGGGACTCTATTATTTCAAGCCCTCAGTTTGTTCTCAGGGTATAAGTTGAAATGTGCTTTAAAATGAGGAACTCACACCTGTTACCATTTTAAGATAAACTTCCTTTTTTGACTAATTCCAATCTCCAAAGCAGCTCATCAGGTGTGTATCCATTTCTGACAGTCCTGGAATGTTAAAGGGGAATGTTATTTTCCATTTTTCTATAATGCTTCAAGCCATGAGGGTCTTCTTTTTTTTTCATTTTTACATGAAAACTTCTAG
Organism: Dromiciops gliroides; assembly: GCF_019393635.1. Taxonomy (NCBI): domain Eukaryota; kingdom Metazoa; phylum Chordata; class Mammalia; order Microbiotheria; family Microbiotheriidae; genus Dromiciops; species Dromiciops gliroides. The sequence goes on from NC_057866.1 coordinate 143,994,812, forward strand.
CAGAAAGCTATGCATAATGTATTATGCAAAAGCTGAAGAAATCTTCAGTGATTTTCAGCAACAAAGGTCACCTATTCTACTGAGATCCTAGTGACCTTTAAGTTAATTTTCTATTTTATGGATTTTTATAAATTATTTAGTAGAGTGGATCATGTGGATGTACAGCAGACCACAGAAGTCTGAATTTATATTAAATTAACTTTTATGAATCATTAGATAAGCATCAACTTAAGCACTCATTTTGTTTGCAGTATATATTTGTGTTGTAAGTAGTAGAGAGGAAAAAGTTCTTTTATACTATATGAATAACAAAATATTCTAACAGATGTCTTATAAAACAAATAATTTAAAATAATTCAAAATGGTCTTCTTTGAAATTTGAAGGCTCTGCCAAAAAAGATGAGAATAATTTCTCTAAAATAAGTCTCAATTGAAATCAAATCATCAATTAAGTATGTGCAAAACCATGGGGCTTTATTTATTTATTATTATCATTATTGTTATCATTACTACTTCTACTAATAACCCTTGACCTCAAGGGAATCAACTGGAATGTATTACACACTTAAATATGATAGGTTTTGTTAACCACAGAGGATACTAAGGAAAGGCAAAAGATAATGCTGCCAAGTAATTCAAAGTTCTAGGGAAATTATATATCTACTATATAAGAATTATAGTCATAAATTATATTGTTTAATGACTATCCTCTGGCAAATTGGGCTTTTAAGGCATTGGCCTTTTCTCTATCTTCACCATAAACATTTAATGAGGTGGTGCACTGGATAGAGCACCGGCCTTGGAGTCAGGAGGACCTGAGTTCAATTCTGGCCTCAGACACTTGATACTTACTAGCTGTGTGACCCTGGGCAAGTCACTTAACCCCAATTGCCTCACTAAAAAAAAAAAAAAAAAAACAACAACAACCCAAAAAGCAACATTTAATGAAAACCAATTGATTTAAAAACAGTATTTTTTGATTTCTTGACTTTCTATATACACATTAAATTAAATATATATGTATTTAAAGTCAAGAAAAATGTATGTGTATGTACACACACTTAATGTTCAAGAGCTAGAAATGAACTTAAGAAACACTCAGTCTAACTTCTTTATTTTACAAGTGAGGAAAATTGGGGGCAGCGAGGTGGCACAGAGGATAAAGCACTGACCCTGGATTCAGGAGGACTTGCCCTGCCCCCCAAAAATAAAAATAAAAATTTCTGCCATTGTGAGTAGATATGGTAAATAGTAACAAGGGCTAGAATTTATAAATTAGTTTAGAGGTTTTCAAAGTGATTTTACAAATAAGACCTCATTTTATCCACATAAAAATCCTGGGAGATGGGTGCTTATTATCATCCCCATTTTACAGCTGTGGGAAATGAGGTAAATATATTGATCGATAACTTGCCCAAGTCGCCACACAAATAAATGTTTGAGGTGAGATTGAAACTCAATTAATCCTGACTCAAGATGCAGCTTTTGATCCACTGTGCTATTAGGCTAATTCTAGACTAGGTAAACAGTATGACCATCTATATATTTATTTGTTTGGGAGGGGGTATAAAAGAATATTTTAGCCTATTTGCTAGTTCTCTGATATTCTGATATATTCTCATGATTTTAGATTTCAGCGGGGGAAAAAAAGGGAAGAAACAGAAATTACAATTATCATGAAAAGAGATGCTTTGTAGTTCTGGGTTTGTTCTGCTTTAAGGATTTTCACTATCTTCTTTTCCCAAAGAGGATAAATAAGTGCTGGAATCCTAGAGACATGTAGTCCCAAATAAACAAAATGAGAGCAGAAAAAAACCATCTTAAATTGCCAAGAGGAAATATTAGATAAATCCAAGGAAGAATGAAAGGGGTATTCCTGATTTTACTGCACAAATTCTATTGTGAATTTTTCCTTTGTCATCATTTGTCCTTTAGAGTATAAATGAAGAGTTTTATGATCAAATACTGATTGTGATGTTCCTATGACCAAGTTCTCTGCTGGGAAATAATGTTTGAATAGAAACATATACTAAACCAAATGTGTGTTTGTTTTTTCTCTTGTTTTTGACTAGGAGGTAAGGGCCCTCAGATTCAATATTACAAATGATGAATGCTTCTGATTTTTCTAGGCATTTAATAATTTAGTTAAATTACATCATTAAAATTATAACTTTGAATGAACATATTAAATGAAGAAATGAGGGGAAAACAAAAGAAGGGATATGTGTAATAGTATGAGAACATGGGACATATATATGCATGCATGTATGATATACATGTCCACATAAATATATACACATATATGTATATGCATCTGTATGTCTATTAATGTGACATATATGTGTGTATATATGAGATGTATGTGTATGTATATAATGCATATGTATGTGTATGTGTATGTGTATATGTATATATATGTGTGTGACAATGAGTCAGCTGCTTAACTCCTCTAATCTTTAATTTCTTCATTTTAAAAATGATTAGAATAACACCTGGATTACTCACCTCATAGATTATTAATAAAATATATGCAAAGTGTTTTGAAAACTTAAAAAAACAGTGTAAACGTCTTGTGCTCGTTGTTTTTTGTTTGTTTCTTTATTTATCTTTTATTTTGTTTTGAGAATCAGCCTGATAAAGGAAAAAGTTTTACTAGAAGAAGACAAGTACCTGGGTGATTTTTCCTCTCTTGAGTGGCCATTCATGGTGGCCACATTTTAACAAAGAAAAGAGAAAAAAAGTGGTTGAAGTCTATACTGGTAGAGGAAATGTCCATGCTAATGATGTCATGGATTATTAAATGAAGACGCTTAAAATTAAATAATTATAATGCATTTAAAATGAACTATAAAATTATCTACATGGGGACTCCGTTCATTGATATAGACTATAACCAATCTAAACCTTTTCATCCAGTGTAACTCATATCCATACCTATAAATTGTCCATAGACATCTAACTCAATACACTGTAGATCTTCATCCAATTCATTTAATATTCTGTGAGTAGCAGTGTTACACTTAGATTTATCCTTTGTCTGCTACATAAGTTTAAATCTGATTTTCAATTAAATTTAATGAAAAAACAAAAATCAAGTTCCTAGTCTTTGAAAAACATCATGCTTCATATTGAAGCCCAAAAGTACAAACAATTAAACAACTTTTGCCCTCAAGTAACTTATTTTTCCGTGAGGAGAAGCAACATTCAGAGATAGAGAAAACAAGAATATAAATGAAATAATAAAAAGCTTGGTATAATACATATGTCTGTAATCCCTGAAACTGGAGAGACTGAGGGTGGAATTTGGGAGGATTAAACTGATGTCCTTAAATTTGGCACCAGGATGATGAGCCCTGGAAAGTTGTGGAATGGGAATCACCAGGCTGCATAAAGAGGGTATAATTGCCCGAAGCTGAAATGAATTGGTCAAAGTTTCTGTGGTAATTAGTAGTGTGGTAACTCCTGTAAATGATCACCTTATTTCCATTTAGATGAGATAGTAAGACCTAGAAATCATCATTATCAACAACATCGTCATCAATTGTTATAAGATTTTTTTAAGTCTTATGCGAAATAGCACCATCTGAGCTGTGCTTTGAAAGAAGCTAGAGACTCTTTTAGATAGAATTAATGAGGAAGCAGGTGTGTACTGTTAAATGTTTAACAACCAGCTCTCCTGGTAATCAGGGTCGATATACACATCATAAGTTCAGTCAACATTATGAACGTTTCTTTTATCAATTTTAAAATTTAAGATAATCGATAAATCCATGAATTAAGCCCTAATTTTATAGTGTTGTTTTAAATTCCCAAAATGCAAATGTTCATACTGAAAATGTATCTGTCCTCCTGGGCTTTTTCCACTGTACAACTGGGACAAAGTATTGTATGTTTGGAATACAGGCTTCATAAATCCATGAAAGTAGGAGAAAGAAAGGCATGAACAGAGAATAAACAAGTCAGTTTGACTAAAATGATAACAGAATTAAGAAGAGTAATATTAAATGACTAAAAATGGAAGCTGGAACACTATTGTGGAAGTCTTTCAGGGTCAGACTAAAGATTTAATACTATGTCCTTGAAATAAGAAGGAATAATTTAACGTTATCAAATAGTAGAATATACAATAAACAAAATACAAACAATAAACTTTTTGTTTTAATGACATCAAATGTTTGTTCATCATATATGTCCTTGATGAGATCTTTTGCAGAAGGTTTCATGCAAAAGAAATAAATATCCTGAAGGCAACTTTCAATTATCATGGATTCTTTAATTATGACCTAGCAGAGAAAGATTCTTTAAAGCAGAGCTTCTTAACCTAAAGTCTACTGAAACATAAGGACTCTATGAACTTGGACAGGAAAAACTTTTCACCAACCATTTCTTCTATTTGTAATTGCATAGCTGCTTTTAAAAATTCATTTAAAAGGGCAAGTAGGTGGTGCAGTGGATAAAGTACTGGCCTTGGAATCAAGAGGACCTGAGTTCAAATCCAGCATCAGACACTTGACACTTACTAGCTGTGTGAACCTGGGCAAGTCACTTAAACCTCATTGCCCCATCCAAAAAAAAGTTCATTTAAAAACTTAATTCTTAAAAGTGGTCCATAGACTTTACCAAGCTGCCAAACAGTTTCATGATGAACAAAAGGAAATGTCCCTGTTTAAATTATTTTTGCAATGTAGCGAAGGTTGCTGAGTCAAATCCTTTCTCATATGAGTTAAATTTAAATATTCTTGGTCTCTTTAAATGACCTGTAAGAATAAATGGAATTGTGTTTCTATGAAATCAAAGTCGTCATATAATTGCCTTCTAATAAATTCTATTGATGATTACTCCTGTACTTTATTTTTTTCTTTGCAGGGCAATGGGGGGTTAAGTGACTTGCCCAAGGTCACACAGCTAGTAAGTGTCAAGTGTCTGAGGCTGGATTTAAACTCAGGTCCTCCTGAATTCAGGTATGGTGCTTTATCTACTGTGCCACCTAGCTGCCACTACTCCTGTACTTTATAAGGATCTTATCATTTGATAAATGAAGATATAGAAGTGCTCCTTTCATTTCACAAAGCAGGAAAAATCAGAATAAAAAATTTACAACATATATCACATTTCTAATTTTTCAGTCTTTTCTTATGAATATGTGTATTTTGAATGTGAAATACCTCTTTAAAAATGTGACCCACAAGGGGTGGCTAGGTGGCGAAGTAGATAAAGCACTGGCCCTGGATTCAGGAGGAACTGAGTTCAAATCCAGCCTCAGACACTTGACACTTACTAGCTTTGTGACCCTGGGCAAGTCACTTAACCCCCATTGCCCCGCAAAAACAAAAAACAAACAAACAAACAAACAAAAACAAATAAAAAAAGTGACCCACAAAAATACCATTATAGAGTAAAATTATTAACTTGAAGATATAAACAAGAGAAAATATTAAAATAAGTACATAGAATAAGATGTCTATATAGTATGGAGACATATAATATATGTGTGTGTATATAATGTGCATGCATTTTCATGTATATATTAAAATATACAATTTCTTCCACATTATATAACTCATATACAAAGATAGATCCATCCATACATACATACATACATAAAAACACACATACATACATAGTGTGTGTGTGAGAGAGAGAGACTATTAAAGACATACTGCATATTATTAGAGAAATGGTGAAACAGTGGGTATAGAGGAATTTTTACTTCTGTTTAAATATTTAAAGAAACATCAATATTCCTAGCCATTGCTTTGATCTGATCTTCATTCACTTCCTACTTCCTCAACGAATATTTAAACAAAAACCTAAAAAATTATTCACATAATCAAATACTCTTATTACCATCAGTTCTGTCTTCAAGGAGAGACCAGTCAGGTGTCCAAAGTAGATGGATTTATGTGTATTCCACCTGAGTCACATAATAATTGTCACATCCAGAGTTATGTGTCATATGTCTCCCAAATATCTCTGGCTCCAAGGTTCAATGTGTCTTATTTTCTAACTGAAAAAGAAAGTGGGAGCTAGATTATTCTTATTATCATGGTTTTGTTTCAATGACTTAAGTTGTTGTTATTTAGTTATTTTTGGTATGTGTGTGCATGGGTGTATTTTGCTTATATCTCAACCAAAATCGAATACTTTTGGGCCACAAAAAATAGCTCATGTCTTCATTTTTTCTTCTGCTATCTATTATACCTTAAATGCCATACTCCTGTACCACTGAATTTTTGCCAAAATCTTATTAACTAAAATCCAGATCAAATATCCCATTTTCTGTGAAGCTATCCGTAATCCTATAATCTCAATTTTCCACCTTAGATCTTGCACAGAATTTTATTTTTAGCCATTTGATATAATCATCATGTGATATTATTTTATAATTCTTGATATTGATAATTTTAAAGGTGAATAGTACAATCAAATGACTAAATTCAACAAGTGTCTAATGAATCAATACCAACTTGTAAGGAAGTGTTCAGTGGAATGCCTCACAGATCTGTATTTGATCATGCTGCACAGCATTTTGATCAGTGATACAGATGTATATATGTGTGTGTTTGTGTGTATATATGTCTGTGTGTGTATAGATATGTATGTATGTATGTATGTATATCTCTTGAGATGCTAGAAAATTTGGCTACATATAAAAGGATGAAATGTATTAGAGATGGATATCTCATATTTGGGTACCAATAATTGACTGAGCAATGTGCAAGATGGCGAAGGTATATAGTGTGAGAATTGGAATGACACCCCCTGCTGGGAGGGACATTGTGAGCTCTGGCCTGCAAAGAAATCATGTGACTTTGGCATCCAGAAGTGGTGTCTGCCACCCATGTGTCCTGTCAATCAGTGTTACCAGCCAATTAGCTTAGAGCTGTCTGTGTGTATGGATGGTACTGTTTCTGGTTTCACAGGAAGCTTCTGGGAGAAGCCTCTCAGAAGTGTGGGCCTTTTGTTTCCAGACTTTGGCATGGTGGGGGACTTCATACAGTTCTGCTGGGAAAGGAAGGTTTTTTTCTCTCTGGCTATACTGAATATATCTAAACCAGGATTCCCCATGCTATAAGGAATCTGTTCTCAATCTCTCTCTCTCTTCACTAACTTCTAATGCACTTTAATAAATACTTAAAAGTCTAAACTCTTGCTAAAGCTTCTAATTTAAGGTGACCACTCATTAGATTTTAGACATCACAGCTAGAATTTTAGGCCCTTACAACAGATAACAGATTCTCTTGAAAAAACATCTAGAGAAGAGGGGTTAATGAACTAAATATTTAATAGATGTCCCCAATTTAACATGGCAGCCAAATAAATTATAAAAAAAGAAAAAACAGTGCAATCTTTGGCTACATTAAGATTGATATAGCTTTTTAAAAAAGAGAAGTTAATAAGATCTCTTTACATTATACAGGCCAGACAAAATCTGAAGTAATATAAACTATTATAGGTACTATGTTTAGAAAGGACATTGAAAAATTTGAAAGTACCAGGAAGAAGGCAAGAATAATATGGAATGGCACTGAACCCATACCATTTGAGAATAATTTTAAGGAATGTATGATTTTAATGCTCAAAAAAGGACTGAATAGCAACATGATGATTTTTTTTTCAAGTGCTTGAAGATTTATCTCATGGGATAAGTATCAGTTCCTGTTCTCTTTGTTCCCAAAAAGCAAACACATAAACTTTGGGAAAAAGTCACAAATAGGCAAAGGTATGTTTTATGTAAGAGAGTAGGGGACATTACAAAAAAATTGAATTGCTGAAAAACAGAATAAGCCACAGTGAGTGAGGAGTTCCCTATGTTAGAGGCTTTAATGCAGTAAATATATGACAGCTACATTCATACATTGGAGGTGTGTCTGTGTGTGTATGTGTGTGTGTTGGTGTGTCTGTTATTTTGTTTTATTTTGTCATTGATATATTGAAGGTTTTGTTTTGTATTGTTTTGTTGATTAGTCATATCCAACTCTTCATGATACCATTTGGGGTTTTCTTTTGTAAAGATGCTGGAATGGTTTTCAATTTTCTTCTAATGATTAAGAAACTGAGGCAAACATGCTTAAGTGACTTGCTCAGGGTCAAACAACCAGTGTCTGAGGCTGTATTTGAACTCAAATCTTCCTACCTCTAGATTTGGCACTCTATCCCTTCTGAACAGGAATTTCAATTCAAATACAATTTGGGTAAGATAGCTACTTAAGTCTTTTCCCAAATTAATTTCTGTAATTTTGGCTTATACCTCTATGAGATTACATAAGGCTCAAGTCAAGGAATATACATTAGCAAAGCTTTCTATCCTCTGCATCCAATGCAATCCTCTTTCTGAAAAATAACTTTGGAAAAAGTGGTACTATGTTTCATTATATTTGAAAAGTCATATGCCTTTTTTACCATTATGTCATTTTTCCTTTAAGATTTTTAATTATAATTCCTTATCTTTGCTACTGATAATTCCCTACTCTTAATGGACAATTTTATTTGGACTTTTTAATAGTTGTTTATTTTTTATTATAGAAACAAATCCACAAACACAACTATGAGGAATATCTTTTGTTCAACAATAAACATGGAACATTAGAATTTTAGATAAATTTGTAGGTTGAGAACATAAGTTCAGACTTTGTTTCTGTTGCTTACTACCCATGTATCACCTTGCATGAATCAATCAACATTTTTAATATGGCCAGTCTGGGAATCTATTTGCTTGACAACACTTTTTTTCTTTTACTTTTAAAACTGTGGAGTAAAGATGGGAGAAAGAAAAATAAAATGTTTGGTAAATGGAAAAAAAAATAGTAGCAAAAGGTTTAGTTCTTTGCTTTATCACATTTTAATTTAATGATTTTCCTTGTCTACCAAATGACTTGTCTACAAATTGACCATGAAAGACAAATCACCTCTAGTCAAGAATTTACTTCCCAATGAGTATTCATTGCTTTGTATTTAATGTTCAACTTGATGGAACAAAATCATGACCTAAGGAAATCTAATGAAAACAAAATATATTTGTGGCCTATCTCTTGAATTCTTTTATTTAATTATTTTTTGTTTAGAATTTTATTTTCCAAATACATGTAAAAGCAAATTTTGACATCAATTTTTTTGAAACTTCGTGTTCCAATTTACATTCCTCCCTCCCTTCCCACCACCCCCAAGAACTCAAGCAAATTCAATGTAAGTTTTACATGAGTAGTCATGAAAAACATCTCTACATTAGCTAGATTATGAGAGAAAGCAGATAAAAACAAAACTTCAGATTAAGGAGTTGTCAAAAAATATGTTTCAGTCTGTTTTCTGATACCATCAGTTCTTTCTCTGTAGGTGTATTATAATTTTCCTAAGTCCTTCAGAGTTATATTGGATCACGGCCTTGCTGAAAATAATCACGTGCTTCCCAGAAGATCATCTTTACACTATTGCTGTGATTTTGTATACAGTACATTTCTCTCTTCCTCAGTTCATGTGGGTCTCTCCAGGTTTTTTCTGACAGCATCCTGTTCATCATAACTTTTATATAGTGCCTTAAACTTGCTAAAGAATTTTCTTCACAGAAGCCCAGCAGAGTAGTTACCATACGTTTTGACATTGTAGTCAATCATCATAATTATTTTCCTCCATCCTATTATGTTCCAATGATATTTACTCTATTTTCTATCTTATTTTGCTCTATTCCTCCTCAAATGTGTTTTACTACTCACTGCCCCATCTCCTGCTCTACCTTTCATTCATTCACCCTTCCCTCCTCATTCTCTTCCCCTCCTACTTTCCTATAGGGTTAAATAGATTACTCTTCCCCATTAGGTGTTTATGTTATTCCCTCCTTGAACCCACTTTAATGAGGTCAAGGTTTTTGAGCTAATTCTGTTTTCTTAAATTTTTCTTCCTCCCTCCCTCAACTCTCCCTATGAAATCAAGCAATTCAATACATGTCATACATGTGCTATTTTGCAGAACATCTTCACCTTCCTCAAAAGTATTTTGCTTTTTACTGCTCCCTCCCCAAAACTTCCCTTCCCTCAGTACCCTCTTCTCCCACCCCCCCTTATCTCCTTGCCCACCCACTTTTCCACAGGGCAAAAATATATTACCATACCCACTTGAGTATGTATGTTATTCCCTCTTTCAGCCAATTCTGATGATAGTAAGGTTCACTCACCACCCTATTCCTTCCCATTCTTCTTCTCCTCTCCATAAGCTTTTTTTTTTTGTTTCCTTCATGTGAGCTACCTCACTCCAGTCCATCTCTCCCCTTCCCCCTCCCCCAGTCTATTCCTCCTACCCCTCAACCCTATTTTAAACATATCATCATGGATTAGTTAGGTGGCACAGTAGACAAAGCACCAGCCCTGGACCCAGGAGGCCCTGAGCCCAAATCCAGCCCCAGACATAAGATACCCCACCCTGTTTTCCCCACAAAGAACAAGGATAAACAAAAAATGAATGCTTTACAGATATCATCCCTTCATATTCAGTTCATGAGAAAAAGGACTTTCAAGCATTTGTGATGAAAAGACCGAATTGAATGGAAAATTTGACTTTCAAACACAAGACCCTGGTGAAGCATAAAAAGGTAAATAGGAAAAAGACTTCATGAGGGACATTAAAAGGATAAACTGGGGGCACCTAGGTGGTGCACTGGATAGAGCACCGGCCTTGGAGTCAGGAGGACCTGAGTTCAAATCCGGCCTCAGACACTTAACACTTACTAGCTGTGTGACCCTGGGCAAGTCACTTAACCCCAACTACCTCACCCCAAAAAATTTTTAAAAATTAAAAATATTTTTTAAAAAAAGGAGAAACTGTTTGCATTCCTACTTGGGAAGATACTACTTCAAACTCATAAGAACTTTCTCAGTAAGGAATTCATAGAAGACACAGGTCTGAACTGAATATGAAGGGATGATATCTGTAAAGTATTTATGTTTTGTTCTTTGTGAGGCAAACAGGGTGGGGCATCTTGTGTCTGGGACCGGATTTGGGCTTGGGGCCTCCTGGGTCCAGGACTGGTGCACTGTGCTTTGTGCTTTGTGCCACCTCGCTAATCCATGATGACATCTTTAAAATAGGGTTAAGGAGTAGGAGGAATAGACTGGGGGAAGAGGAGGGAGAGAGATAGTTTGGGGAGAGGTAGGAAGGAAACAAAAAAAAATGCTTATAGAGAGGAGGGGAAGAGGGGAAAGGAGTGGGGGAGTGAATGAACCTTAATATCATCTGAATTGTCTCAAAGAGGGAATAACATGCATACTCAAGTAGGTATAGTAATATATTTTTGCCATGAGGGAAGGGAGGGAGATAAGGGGTGGCAAGAAGTGGGAAGGATTGAATGTCAGATTGGGAGAGAGAACAGGAAAAAGAAAAACACTTTTGAGTAAGGTGAAGATATTCTGCATTACTGCACAAGTATGACATATTGAATTGCTTGATTTCATAGGGACTGTTGAGGAGGGAAGGAGGAAGAAAAATTTAAAACACAGAATTAGCTCAAAGACCTTAATTTCATCAGAGTGGGCTCAAGGAGGGAATAATATCAACATGGAATTGGGAGGAATAGTCTATTTAACTCTACAGGAAAGTAGGTGGGGAAGAGGATAAGGAGAAAAGTGAAAAAAGGGAGTTCAGAGCGGGGGAGGGGACAGTCAGAATTAAAACACTTTTGCGGAGGAATAGGTTAAAAGAAGATAGAAAATAGAGTAAATATCATCTTAGGGGAATAGAATGGAGGGAAGTGGTTATGATGATTGATTCTAATGGCAAAGCATATGGTACCTACTTTGCTGGGCTAATATGAAGAAAATGCTTTGTCAAATTTAAGGTACTATATACAGGTTATGATGAACAGGATACTATCAGAAAAACCTGGAAAGACCTACATGAACTGAAGCACAGTGAAATGTACTGTATACAAAATAACAGCAATAGTGTAAGATGATCTGCTGGGAAGCATGTGGTTATTTTCAGCATTTAATGATCCAATATAACCCTGAAGGATTTACAAAAATTGCAATCCATCTATAGAGAATGAACTGATGGTATCTAAAAACAGATGGAAACAATTTTTTTCATTTTTTTTTGTTTTTGACAATTCCTTAACGTGAAGTCTTGTTTTTTGACTGTTTTCTCTCACAACCTAGCCAATGTAGGAAGGTTTTCCATGACTACTCATGTATAACTTATTTTGAATTGCTTGAGTTCTTGTGGGTGGGGGGTGAGAAGGGAGGGAGGAAGAAAAGTTGGAACACAATATTTTTAAAAATTGATGTCAAAATTTGTTTTTGCATATATTTTGGAAAATAAAATTCTATTTAAAAAAATAAATGAAGAATCCCTATTGTCTCCACTCTCTACACTACAGTATGCTATTTCATAGGAAACATAAGAGGTTGGTGCAAAAGTACACTTACCTGGACTCCAGAATTGAAGAAGAACATGAAATTGTGGGAAAAAAAAACAAAAAACCGAGATTGACATAATTGAAAAAAAAAGACTTGAGGTTCACCCGAGGGGAATGGAAAGGAAAATAATTGGTGTGAACAAGCTGTAGCACATTACAAAGGAAGTTTTGTATAAAAGCAGTAGCAAAAAGAAATATCATCTGAGATGTATGCCTGGAAAAAAGAAGAGATGAGTATAGTAAGCATTAGGAATAATCAATACATTTATCCATTTGTTTCATTGGTATGCACATAATGACAAGATATCTTGACCTATCTCAAATGCAGAACAGCAAAGAATCTGATTAAAAGAAAGTTCTCAGTCATCACACATTTTGAGCTTTATTGCAACACAGATGCCTGATGGCCTAGCTTCATGAATATTTGTTCTGTACATAATATATCTCTTTTATATGGCTCATCTTCTCCTATAAAGGGAGACAACTCTTGAAAGCATATAAAGTATTGGTTCAGTCCACTTCCAAGTTTACTGGTTAGGATTTTATTCTAATTTTTTTACTGGTGTCGCTTAACCAGAGAAGATTTAGGTCTTTTCCATGTCAGAAGTGATCAATATACTTACTACATAATCAATTCTCATAGGACATCAGAGAGTTGGGTGGCCCATAGCATGTGATCATTCTCTGTCCTGCAGTGGACAAATTCCTACCTTCTTCTTTCATCATTCTTATCATTAAGTCAATATCTGCTGAGGTAAAGATTATTTTCCCTTCCTCTTTCTTCCCATATTATATTCCATTAAGCCCCTGAAATTCATCTGGAACGCTCATTCTATTGTTAATACATTTTCTTTATCTCAGATCTCCTCATCTCACAAATAAAAAAATATATTTTTGAATTGCCCATTATGCATGTCTTATTATGCTTTCTCTGAAGAAACTAAATCCTTGGCCACCCTAACCAATAGCAAATGTTCCTTTTTAAGGCCTAAAACAGTTGACCAGGATAGAAAGTAGGCAAAATAATCTCTTCATACCCCCATTCCCTTTTGTCCCAACATTTAAAAGTGTGGCGATTCCAACTATCTGTATTGCTCAAACACCTTGTACTGATGAATTGGCCTCCAAATCACTATGCCTTCTTTTTTAAAGATTTAGATGCTTGACACAGTTTTCCTCTCTACTGTAACCCCTGCAATAGAACGTAGAGAATTCAAATCCCCTTTGAAAAGTCTCTTCTCCAACTGGGTAGAATAATCTATCTAATGCTACAGGAAATTAGGAGGAGAAGGGGATAAGGGGGGAGGGGTGAAAGAAGGAATAGCAGATTGGGGGAGGGGACAGTGAGAAGCAAAACACTTTTGAGGAAGGATAGGGTGAAAGAATATAGAAAATAGAGTAAATATCATGAGGATGGAAGAGGATGGAGGGAAAGACTGTTAACAATAGTAAATGTGAAAAAAATTGAAGCAGAGGCAATAGTAATTAAGATGATGATGATGGTGGTGGTGGTGGTTGATTGATGTATTGATGATTGCATGAAGATGAGGATTGATTAATGAGGAGGTGGACTGATTGATGATGATTGATTGATGATGATTGATTGATGATGATAAAACATATGGTACTTACTTTGCTGGGCTATTATAAAGAAAATTCTTTGGTATAAGGTACTATATAATTTTTTTCTATTACTGTTGGTGCAATAATCAACCTCATGGGTTTATTGTAAGGAAATCTCTCTTTAAAGTACTATATAAATGTAGTTTAATATAAAAAAAAGATGATCAGGATGCTGTCAGAAAAACCTAGAAAGGCCTACATGAGCTAATGCAGAGTGAAATGTACAGTACAAAAAATAACAGCAATATTATAAGATGATCTGCTATGAATGACTTAGTTATTTTCAGCAATTCAGTGATCCAAGACAATTCTGAAGTACTTATGAAAAATGTAATCCATCAACAGAGAATATCTGAATACAATTTGAAGCATAATTTTTTTTTGTTAGTTCCTTTATCTCAAGTTTTGTTTTTGTCTGTTTCCTTTCACAACCTGGCTAATGTAGAAATCTTTTGAATTACTACTGATGTATAATTTCTATTGAATTTCTTGAGTTCTTGAGGGTGGGGTGGGGAGGGAGAGAGGAAGAGAATTTGCAAACAAAATTATAAAAACTGATGTCAAATTTTGGGAAATTAAAAAATTCTAAATAAAAAATGAAAACCCTAGTGGCCAATCCTCAATCCTCTAAACTCCTGTGACTTCCATCATCACTATACCATAACCACACACTGTAATATTTATATCTTAATTTTACTGTAGTTGTTCTGCCTTCTTTATTAAACTCTTTGAAATTCCTTTCTCTCACAACAAGTATAGACATAGCCTTCTATCATTTAGTTTTTTCTTCTGTTTTTCCTATCCCAAGCCAATTCTTCATCCTAACCATCTTGTAAAATCCCTCCAATCCTCCATATTTTCCAAGGCACTCATTCCTACTTTGGCTTTACTATCCTCCTACTGCATTGTGGTAAAAATTATTTGTGGTAAAGATTAATATTGAAAGTTTTAGCTGAATCATTTGAGAGGATCCATACCTGGCCCACCCTGAGATTGTGCATGCTACTGAACAGCTTTTGAAGGACCTCCCCTTTTGGGGAGGAAATCTCAAGGAACTCCTGGAACGCCAACTCAAAAGTGACCATGGGAATGGAAGTTCACACTCTCTGGTGGTTGACCTAGTCGTGGTGGTGGCACACTAGCACGTGTTTCATACTCTGTTTCGGGGATTGCTGAGTTACCTCAGACTGATCGGGTTGGTGAGTTAATGACTGAAAACCCTAAGTTTAGTGTTAAGACTATCTATCTGCATTTCTACTTCCTTATTTCCTTAATTGGTTTCACCTTTGTGGTCTAATTAATTCCCAAGCAATAAAACCTGGTCCTTTATGAACTAATGAACTAAAGCTCAGAGGCTCCTTTTCTTATTAGCTTAGGAGGTGTATATATATATATGGGAAAGTATAAAAGGGGGAGATTAATACTCCATATATCCAATTTTGATTCTCACAGTATCCTGGACACAAAAGGCAATGTGGTATGCTCATTAGGGCATTGGACTCTATTCCAACCCCTCATCATCCATATACTTGATAATTGGACCTGGACTTCCAGTTACTAAAGTATAATATAAGGAGTTTTAGACTAGATGATCTATTTTTAACTTTACAGGTTTTATTTAAAGATCCTTTGATGACATGGTGTATATCACAATAGCTCTAATCTTCAGTATCCCCATTTGTAAAATTGGATAATAATATTGAACCTGTCTCACTGGTTCCTGTAAGGAGCAAATCAAAGAAGATACATAGAACATTTTGCAAACTATTGTTTATCATAATGTTGCCCCTCTACATTAATACTTTGGGAGATCCTTGGAATAGAATCCCTCTCTACTGGTGGAAATGGCTATTACTTAGTAATTTTTCGCATTGGATTTTATAAAGTTTATTAAATTAGAACATGGGACAGCTAGGTGGCACAGTAGATAGAGCACCGGCCTTGGAGTCAGGAGGACCTGAGTTCAAATCCGGCCTCAGACACTTAACACGTACTAGCTGTGTGACCCTGTGCAAGTCACTTAACCCCAATTGCCTCACTTAAAAAAAAAAAAAAAAAGAACATGAGGGAAGTTAGGTGGTGCAGTGGATAGAATACTGGTTCTAGAGTCAAGAATACTCATCTTTCTGAGTTTAGATTTGACCTCAGACACTTATTAGCCATGTGACTCTAAGCAAGTTACTTAACTCTGTTTTCCTCAGTTCCTCATGTGTAAAATGAACTGGAAAAGGAAAGGGAAAACCACTTCTGTATCCTTTTTTTTTTTGGGGGGGGGGTTCTTAAACTTGAGTGAGATTAGAAAGACTCAAAAATGGCTGAAATAACTGAAAACCAGCAAAAATTAGAGCAATAGTCAGTGTCACTAATAAGTTCCATTCAAGTTAATTCAGCAATTGTTTTTAAATTATTTTGTATGTGCCAGATTTGGAGGATACAACAACAAAAAAAGGAGGACTAAACATCTCTTTTAATTATACTAGTGTTAGGAGGCATACTTCACAGGTACGCAATCAGGTAGATACAAAATAGAAAACATCAACAACTGAGAAAATTATAAAATGCTTCTTGTAGGATATAAACAAACTGAGTTATTTGCCTATGGTTATATAGCTAATAAGTGTAAATGGCAGGATTTAGGTCTATTTCTTCCTGAAACTAACATTAGCTCTCTAACTATACCTTTCCTCCCATAGTATAAATTATCAAATATCATTCAATTCCTTACACATTCAGGATGATTAATAAATATTTGTTGAATGTAATTGAAATGTTTCTTCTGTGCTTACTTTTAACTACTACATTAACTAGACTTCTATGCCACAGAGGAAACAGAAAAAAATATACAAATACAAAAAAAGGAGATAAAAACCCTTTCTATTTTATAACTGACTGTTCATTTAAGTAAAGATGAAATTCAATGGGTAAGAATTTGGGTAAAATCCTATCATTTAATAATGAAAATGCTGCAATACTCAGGAACTGGTACATGAAAGAGCTCAAATAAAAAAGTACAGGTAGATGAATCTTTAAAAATTTAAGAAGGGATCAATAAAAATGCACCTTCATTAATAAAATATGTAAAAAAGTGGTAAATTATGCATCTTGAATTTTAACTTATGCAAATTGATCTTCAACAGGAATAGTAAATTTGAATAGAAAAAAATATGTACATAAATGAATGGAGCCATAGCAAACTAAGCAAAATGATGCCTGCATTATGTACTTGTCACTGGGGTAAATGAAATATTAATTAGCAAATGGTCCTGCTGTTTCAGTAAAGGGCCAGTAATAAGGCAGAATGGGAACTATTCCTGTTCTCATACTCCTTCCTTGTAAGAGTTTCTGTTCTATATGGTTACTATCATCACTTAATTGCAAAATTAAGTGGCCAGCTGCACAAAGAACTGTGCTGAATGATGCCCAGACACTATTTAATGGACATTTCAACAGTCTTGGAGTAGCCTGGGGCATGGCTGCACCTGCACATGTCCAAACTCATATGTGAGAAATCTGACTGATTCTCTTGTATTAGGATCTGTTCAGATTACATCTGTATAGATTGGTATTTGCATGTCCTTGGCTTTACATGACCCAAATCAGTCCCCTGGCAGTTTTGGTACAATGCCTGACTAAAAGGAGACACTTGTAGATCATTTAAGAGTTAAAAAAAATAGATTTACTTAGCCATAACAGTAGAAGAATATTTCACAAGGGTATGAATTGAAATTATTGCCTGATGATTCAGCTGAGCAAAGATATGCATGATTTACCCGTTGTGTTCCTTAAGCAATGTATCATAGGGAGACTGGAGCTTCTCATGTCTGTTTTGTACTCAGGCAACTAGGAATATATTTCAAAAGCCTAAGCCTTTAGTCCCCTGATCCAATCAAATTTCAAAAGTTGTTTCAATACCATTTTTAAGGGAAAAAAATGTTCTACCCTCAATTTGGAGTGGGAATAAGGTATCGTTCATACCACATGACACATGCTAATGAGCATTACAATCTCCATCACTTTCACATGCATATTCAGTTCTCTGAGTAAATGAAGAGAGGAACTTTCCAGAATAATGAAGGAGAAGATGAGACATGCACACCATATTGTTGAATTGGGGAGGCCAAAACTAGGGACATTGGAGTAATGATTACTAGTTTAGAGGGACCACAGGCTTCCTGGGTCAGGGATTGCCTAGAGGAGGTTGAAGGATAGGAATTTGTTATACTACAATCCTTCTTCAAACATAATTAACAAATATTTTTCTGTAAGAGAAAGCAAGGTAAAGATGGACACCAAGAAGAGTATTGAAGAAGAACATTTACAGAAGCATCACATGAAACAAGAGAAGTGTTTGCAGAAGGGGCTGGGATCAAACCAACTGGATCACTGATCAATGCCACAGAAAATAATATTAGATCTTTAACACTTAGAGATCTATAATAGAAGGGATCTAAGAAAGTCATCCAATATAACACTCAGATTTTACATGAAAGGAAATTTAATTCTACAGATATAAAGTCACTTAAGATCATACAGGTATTAATGATAAGAGCCAAGATTTTAAATTAATTTTGGTTCTAAAAACCTAGCTCTTTTGATTGAGCCATTCTCTCTTTCTATATACCATACTATGTTGTCATGGGTATCATTTCTACCAGTCACTGTATGATAATACAAACTGAAGATAAGTTGTTTCTTTCTGATAAAGTTAATCAAAGGAGCTATAAAAAAGATAGATCTATGTGGAATAGGGAAGTATTTTTTAAAATCTTTTTTATGATCATAAGATGATAGACAGAACTGGAAGTGACCTGAAAGGTCATCTTGTCCAATGAATTCCTCATTTTACAGTTGAGGAAAATAGAGTCCAAAGCTATATCAAATGCTAAATGTGACATTGTAATCCAGTGCATCAAAAGTGGCAGAGGCAGAACTGGAACCCAGATACTTTTTGTTTTTTGTGGGATGATGTGGGTTAAGTGACTTGCCCAGAATCACACAGTTAGTGTCAAATGTCTGAGGCCAGATTTGAACTCAGGTCCTCCTGAATCCAGGGCTGGTGCTTTATCCACTGTGCCACCTAGCTGGCCCCCCAGATACTCTTTCAATGTTCTACTCTTCTTTCTAGGTAACATGTAAATAATTTTCAAATTTAATTTGGAGGGATCAAAAGTCTAGCCTTTCTATTTGGAGCATGTTTCCTTTCTATTTTGGTTAATCAGATATTCATTTATATTATTCTTCATATTCAATACTTCCAGAAATTCTGAAAATCTTTGATTTGGTGGAATCAGGAAGCCAAATTTAAATTTCTATCTCTGAAATATACTTAGTCTGTTACCATAGGCAAATTATTTAAACTTTAACTTTCAGCATACAATTTTTTTTTGCATTTCTATTTATTTATTTATTTCCGTTACATGTAAAGATAGTTCTCAACTTTTGTTTATACAAGCTTTCCAATTTCAGATTTTTCTCCCTCCCTCCCCTCCCTCTCCCCTCCCCTAGACAGCAGGTAATCTGATATAGGTTATATATATACACATAATAACATTAATCCTATTTCTGCATTAGTAATGTTACAAGAGAAAAATCAGAGCAATGATGAAAAACCATAAAATAGAAAAAACAACAGCACCAAAAACAAAAGAAATAGTATGGTTCATTCAGCATCTATACTCCACATTTTTTTTTCTTGGATTTGCAGATCCTCTTCTATCATGAGTTCCCTGGAACTCTTCTGTACCATTGCATTGGTGAGAAGAATATAGTCCATCACAGTAGATCAACACTCATTGTTGATGATACTGTGTACAATGTTCTTCTGGTTCTGCTCATCTCACTCATCATCAGCCCACGCAAGACCCTCCAGGTTTCTCTGAATTCCTCCTGCTCATCGTTTCTTACAGCACAATAGTATTCCATTGTATTCATATACCACAACTTGTCCAGCCATTCCCCAATTGATGGGCACCCCCTCAACTTCCAATTCCTTGCCACCACGTAAAGAGCAGCTATAAATATTTTTGTACATGTGGGTCCCTTTCCCCTTTCCATGATTTCTTTGGGAAAAAGAGACAAAAGTGGTATTGCTGGGTCAAAGGGTATGCACAGCTTTATCGCCCTTTGGGCATAATTCCAAATTGTAATCAGTTCACAGCTCCACCAACAATGAATTAGTGTTCCAATTTTCCCACAGCTTCTCCAACATTTATTATTTTCCTTTTTTTTTCATTTTAGCCAATCTGATAGGTGTCAGGTGGTACCTCAGAGTTGTTTTAATTTGCATCTCTCTAATCAATAGTGATTTAGAGCATTTTTTCATATGGGAATAGATAGCTTTGATTTCCTCATCGGAAAACTGCCTGTTCATATCCTTTGACTATTTCTCAATTGGGGAATGACTTGGATTCTTATAAATTTGATTTAGTTCCCTATATATTTTAGAGATGAGGCCTTTATCAGAAGTACTGGCCACAAAAATTGTTTCCCAGCTTTCTGCCTCCCTTCTAATTTTGGATCAGCATACAAATTTTTAAGACTATAAATAAGGGATAATTTTATGAGTTTTATCTATAGAGACATTTCATACTGTGTCATGGGAGGGAGTTTCCACACTCACAATTCTCTGTAACAATGAAGTCATAAATTGGAGGGGGAAAAAGATTATGAGGTATTTTCTTTGGCATTGGTCCTGTTCCTGGTCTCAAAAAATTTAAAACAAAGCCCCAAAAAGCATTAATAAAAAAGGTTGTTGAAAAGTATTTGACAAAACTTTTTTGTGTCTGGATCTTTTAATGCCCATACTTCTATTAAACTAGGAAATAGCTTATGATTATTGTGATTTTTATATTTCTTAGTTTATCCTATTTTCCTTGTCTTTTGAAATCCTTAAGTAACATTATAGATTATCCTGTTTTTCGAGGTTTTTCTATAGCCACCTGAGTTAAGTAATCTTTATTATGTCAATTTTACAGATGGGGAAACTGAGACTTTGAGAGATGACATTACTGCCCAATCTAAGATCCCATAGCTGCTTAGCATTGGGGGTGAATGTCACATTCTCTTGCTGAAATTAAAAGTTGAAGAAGAGGTTTCAAATGTCATTAGACTCCTCTTCTGTGGTAAAAGGCCTTGTGCTGATTCTATTCCAGCTGAAATTTAGAAAGCAGGGGTTCCACTGCTCTTACAAAAGCTGACTGAAATTTCCCACGTAATAAGGCAATAAGAGGTAAACTCTCAGACTTTCAAGGATTCCTCCATTGTTCATCTCTATAAAAATAAAGGAAATAGATTTTCCTGTGACAATCACAACAGAGTCTCTCTCTTAATCCTTTCTTGCAAGATTTCCATAATCCTCTTTAATAAACTGATCCTTCATCTGGAAGATGATCATCTACCTGAAAGTCATCTTGGGTTCAGAAAGGGTTGAGGGATGGCCAATATGGTGTTTCCTGCTCAACTACAGAAGAAATGAAAGAAGCAGAATAGAGGTCTGTATAGAATGTTCATCAACCTGACCGAGGCCTTGGATACTGTCAATCTTGAGGGCTTATGGAAATCAGGCCAAAATGTGTTTGTTGGGAGAAGTTATTCAGTAGTGTAAGCCAATTTCATGATGCATGTCTGTGTCCTGGATAATGGATAATGCTCTTGCATTTTCCCAGTCACCAAAGGAGTGAAGCATAGCTGTGTGCTTACTCCTGTGTTTTTTAGCATGATGTTTTCAGCAATGTTGTCTGATATTTTCTTTTTTTTTAATTATAAAAGTATTTTATTATTTCCCAGCTACATGTTTTCAACATTTGTAAGATTTCTAGTTCCAACATTTACAAATGTTTTCAACAGTTGTAAGATTTACAGTTCCAAATTTTTCTCCCTCCCTCCCTTCCCTCCCTTCTCCCCAAGACAGAAAGTAGCTTGATATAGTTTATATATGTACAATCACATTAAACATGTTTCTGGTTTGTCATGTTGTGAAAGAAGACTTAGAACAAAAGGGAAAAACCACAAAAAACAACAAAAGTAGAAACAGTATGGTTCAATCTCAATTCAGATTCCACAGTTCTTTTTGCTGAATGTGGAGAACATTTTCCATCATGAATTTTTTGGAATTGTCTTGGATCATTGTGCTGCTGAGAAGAGCGAAGTCTATCGCAGTTGATCATTGAACAATGTTGCTGTTACTGTGTACAATGTTCTCCTGGTTCTGCTCACTTCACTCAGCATCAGTTCATTGAAGTCTTTCTAGGATTTTCTGAAATCTGCCTGCTCCTCTTTTCAGACATTTTCAATGAGGATAGAAATAGTATCAAGTTTAGCTGCTGCATTGATGGTAAATTATTTAAATTGAAAAACCTACCAGCCAAGACTACACTAGAAGATATGGTTTCAACCATTTTGGCAATGTCAGGGCAAATGTTCTGGATAAAGTCGAATCCCTACTCAGTAATCTCCAACAGCTTTATATTGCATCTATAATGATAGTTAAACTTGCATTTGTCATTTAAACTCTTAACAACCTTTTTTTTTCTTCCCAGTCTTTTAACACATCTCTATTCTGCATGCATTATGATGAAGCTATTCTACTCCATTTATTGTTCCTAACACATCACTTCATTCACTGTCCTTTTTGTCCCCATGCCAGAATGATTTCTTTCTGAACCTTTAATTCGTATAATCTGTGGTTTTTCTCAAATTAATCTCTTAATTCTCAGATCAAGTATCACCTTCTTCAGAATTTTTTTTCTTCAGAAATCTTTCCCAGTACCCCTGCCTACTAAAATATTTTCTTAGAGCCTTTGTCAACTTTCTATCTACTCTGTATTTATATTGAATATGCTAATTTTATATATCTGATCACCATCCTATCACAATGAATTCCAGAATACTATAGATTCCTCAGTTACAGAATAGCAAAAATTATGATAACCATTTACAGAGGACAAATAAAGTGCTTTTTAAAATGCATCCTTTGTACATGCAACTAGTGATATAGCCTATTGAAGCAGTTTTCATGAGAAATATTGTGGGCACTATGAGATTTAGGAGAGCAAGACACAGCATTTGGAAACTTTTCCATTTCTACAAGTTCACTGGTACAAAATATACACTGCTACAAAAGCTTATTGTTCACTTAAACAATGATATCCTCCTGTAGAGGTTTTATCATAAAACACCTTATGTACATGAGAATAAAAAAGTTCATACAATGGGCAGGTGTGTGTTGTGCATAAGCTGATAGCTTTTTAACAATGTTCAAAAGCATTTATTTTAAGGATATGTGATCAGAAAAAGGGATCAACTGATCATGTATGAAGAACAAGAGACAAGAAAACAAAAGCACATCAATAATACAAAGTAATTAAGAGAACCACAGTAATTCTTCTAGAATATTGTCCTACAAAGAATGAAATGTATGAAAACATAAATGCACACAAGTACATGTGCACACATGTGCACACGCGCGTGCACACACACAACCAAAACTATCTTTCTATAATTATACTAAAGAATGCAGGTGAGAAAGAATGCCTAGTTTCTGATGTTTAATGTTGAGAGGATCTATCTCAAATATGAAATTAACATATTTTTTTTTTCCTTTTCAAGACCTGACTTTTTATTCAGTGCAGATAATTTCTAGTATGGAAACTCCTTATATAAATTCAGATTGGCTTGTCTTTAAAATAGTCTTAGAAGTTTGTCTTCATTTCTTAAAAGTTAAGTGACTTGCCCACTGGATAGTTACTAAATGGCATAATAATAGCTAGATGCAGAGCTTCAAGATTTGTAATACACTTTACACATTATTCCCACATGATTCTTAAAATAGCCTGGTGACATATATGCTATCATTATTCCCATTTTACAGATGAGGAAACTGAAGCTCAGAAAGTTTAAATGACTTGACCACTTATATAGCTTGGAAGTGTCTGAGAGAGGATCCATACTTTTCTTTTGCTAACTCCAATGATGACAATTCATAGACTGTGTCATATAGCTACCTCATAGGCAGAAATTAAACCCAATTCTCCCTTATTCCAAGACTAGCCTTCTATCTACTCTGCCATACTTCCTTTCTGACTCTAAGAAAATTAAATATTGATATTTTCTCCCTTAAATTTTGGAGGAAGATTAAAATCCTATCCATAAATTTGTCAAATGTGAAGTTATTTGAAATTCATTTTAGCCTCTTAAGTACTACTGAAGCTTTTGAAACAGAGGAAGAGACCAAATTAGCTATAACTATGTGATGTTTCAAGTGATTATTTTCCCAGCTAAGTCATCTATCTCCTAGTATTACATAACTGATCTTCTAAATATCATAACTTTGCATGGTTGAATTGTTCTTTTTCATCTTGATGTTTTGGTGCATATGAAATATTTTGGATCAGAAAAAAATCATATGCTTCACATCACTAGGAGATATTCTTCATGACATTTGCAAAGTGATTCTATAGGTAGCAGAACTTGATATATATTGTGTCATTTTAAAATCTGAAACATGAAAAAATACTTTTTGCTTGTAATTTATCCATTCATGATATCTATAGTAATGGCCAAAGCTAATTCTATCTATGGGTAAAAGCTCTAGATAACTGAATACTAATATGTCTTAGTGAGCATAATTTAAGAATCACAATTTGGAATCATAGTTTGGAATATATACTTAGAGACTGCTGTAATTTTCCATTTATCACCCACTGAAAGGAGGAAGGAAGGGAAAAAAAATATCTGCCATGGTTTATCTATACATCGAGAATTTTGCTCCTTTAAATCAATGTCTTTTCATCTTTTTATGTGTGCTAAGTAGTGTTGTGTTTTGGATCATTTTGAGTTTCTATTAATGGCGTATGACTGGAATTCACAGAATTACGGGCTCCAGTGCTTTCCAACATGTTGTTGCTCACACTAACTTTGCAGAAATAAAGTATTGTCATGTAAACTCATGCTTATTCCTTGCTTTTTTTTTCTGATCCTAAGACAATTACATAAGGCCTCAAATTATTTTCTGTCTTCAGGTATCCCCTATTAAAATGCAAATATTCCTGGGAGGAGATGCACCTTAAAGTCAGTAGGCCCAGACAAATAAAGTCAGAGGAAGGCAGGTCAGGAGCACCATGATAAGCATATTGGGATTGTAACACTTAAAGGGAATAAGCAAAGTGTTCTGCAACCAAAATTTTACCAACTTCTCAATTTCCCATAAAGTCTTTTCTGCTCCTATAGTTGGAAAGAATGGTATAAAAAATTGTTCACAGAGAATATCACAAAAAAGTATCACAAAACACATAAAATCTAGTTCTCCCTCCACTTAGCATATCAAATACAAAAAAATAAAATTATTGAAATTAATTGATTTGGAACTTTACTGCCTTCCCATGATTATTTTCTTTCAGATACTCAATTGGCACTGAAAAGGAAAAGGGAGGGACATTGTAGACTGGGTTAGTCCCAAATAGATTTTTCAGTTTTTCAGCAATTGACATTTTTTTAAATATTAGGGTATTAGAGTTTTTAAATGAGCATCTCAAAAAAAGTTTGAGGCTCTTACATTCAATTTAATCAACTTTAATTCAACAATCTTTTATTAAGCTTTACTGTGTGTCAGGCACTGGGCTATATGTTAGAGAACCACAGGCAAAAATAAAAGAATCAGCCCCTGACTTCAAGCACTTTACATTCTATTAGATGATGACAAACATTGAAAATGAATGATTGATATCTTTTATAGAGAGGCAAAATAGCATAGTGGAAAAAAATGTTGGACCTGGAGTCTGGAAGACCTGGTTTTTAATCTTTCCTCTAATTTTGTTGTGTGTTCATTTATGTCATTTAACTTTTCTGAGTGTCAAATTCATTAAGATTTAGCTACTAAGTTACCAGACTGATAATAAACTATGTTGGTGAAGGGAGTTCCCATGTTGATGAAATTGTCTATGTTTTGGTATATTAGCTTTTATATACAGAATTTTGAGGCAAATTTTTGGCATTTTTTTATTAGCAAGCAAATTTATTCCTCTATGTTCTAAAATGATTAATCTGAGACTTTTCTAATGGCGCTTGTATCCACCCCATTAATCTGATGCCTTAGTTCCCTCTGTCTTCCCAAATCTCAGCCAAACCTCCTAGCAATGATATCCATGACTCAGCTTGTCCATTTATCCTTGGTTTGGGTACTACTGGAACTGTCTATAGTACTTTTTAGTGCCATTCAATAATGATTTGAAGTAGATTCTGTTCAGTCTATGTTTGGCTGCCCTCTGTTGGTCTCTCCAGTTGGTGGTGTTTTCCAGCTCACATAACTCCTTTTTCTCTGTCTTTGGCTAAGCCTCTAAACCAGTTCTCTTCTAAGCCAGATAAAGATGCAAATGAAATAAATACAAATCATCACAAATACACAATACTTAAGACATGAATGTTAAAAGAAAGTTAAAATCTACTCTGCAGACATATTGTAGACAAAAATGCTAGACATGAAAAGTTATTTAATAAGGTTTGATATGTTAGATTTAGCTATTTCTTGTCAGAGTTATTATCAACATTCATTCAAGTTGAAAAATTATTACATGACAAAAATCTCATATAACCATCACATTATTTTCCCCTTTCTATTAAGTAGCTTATAAAAGAATATGAGAGAATTAAAAGTAAAGCAATGCATTAAAAAGCAATGGCTCTGCTAAAAAGTTAGATTGTGCTTCCAAATCATTTGATTCAAATATGGGCAGCTTTCAGTGTAATGTGGGAAATGGTTGGGATTTTAGTTACAAAGCCACTTCTAATTTATAAATAGATTATGCTATCTTTCTGTATGAGCTTAATCAAGCCCCCAATTATTCTTTCATTTTTCTACTATCTCTCTTACATCCTCCATAGAGCTACTAAAACAATCTTCCTATCAAATGGGTCATAGAACTCTAGATCTGGAGCTGGTGATCTAGTCAAATATTCTCATTTTACAGCTTTGGAAACTGAAGCTAAGAGGGAATAAGTAGCTTTTTTGTTCTCTCTCTGGACTTAAGCTTGCAAGGCCAGAAAATGACAGACATAATTTGAACACAGGGCCTTTGGCTTTTAAGTCGATTTCCTTTCTGCTGAACCATAGTCATACCCTGCTTGAGATCTTCAGAGGCTTACTATTGCCTCTAAATAAAGCACAGATTCCTCAGTGTTACATTTTTATCAGGTTCCCATTCTGAGACTAGCTGTGTGACCTTATGCAAGTCACTTAACCCTGTTTGACTGTTTCCTCATAGGTATAATAAACTAGAGAAGAAAATGGCCAACCACTCTACTTTATTTTTGCCAAGAAAAATCCAAAAGGGGTCATGAAGAGTCATATACAACTGAAAATGACAAAAAAAACAACAAAAATAGGGACTAATCTGACTTAGTAATTAAAAGTTAAGCAATAGATAAGGCCACAGAATAAAATTAGGCACTAAAAGCAACTGAAACTTAGTTGCAAAGTCTTCTTCCGATGTGAGGGAAAAAAAGGAAACCCTAATGAACAGCCTTTCATCTCTCATACATTTGCTTCAATTGAGTAAAATAATAGGGTCATGGGACTTGAGGATAGTGCATTACTACATCTGGGCGAGCTTTTTCTCTTCAGTTGTCAACTCACACTAGTAATTACTTTCAGCATCCAAAAGAACAGGAGATCTACCATGGGATTTTGTTTCTGCTCCTATCCTCATTTTCTGTTTGGGTCTAATTCCTCATCTATCTAATTTTGATCTTTGCTGAATATCTTTTCTTCTTCCCATGCCTCTTAATCATAACTTTTGACTCTGAGCTGAGTCCCTAAGTGGCCCCCTGTCATCTAGAGCATTTTGATCTAGGATGTGGCAGGAAGTCCAGAGCCAGTGTGACAATTGGGGAGTACAACAGTGGAGCCAAAGAACAAACAGCTCCACTGATTGTTACTACCCTTCCTAATGTGATCCACAATATGTCTTTCACCCACTCAAGCATATAAATTTAAACTCTGTCATCCATTCCTTGAATCTTAGAAAATTATAAAATGTGTTTTCAGTTTGAGATCAAATGTAGCAGTTGTGTGCTGACAAGGATGACCTACATAAAACTCACAATGAGATTTTAAAAATATAGATCTATCTATCTATCTATCTATCTATCTATCTATCTATCTATCTATCTATCTATCTATCTATCTATCTACCTATCTACCTATCTAATTACTCTAATGGGAGACAGGCTAGGAGAATTTGAAATCAGTAGATTTGCATTCAAATCTTGGCTCTGCTATTTTGATACATCACTTAACCTATCTGGACATTATTTTTTTTTTCATTTATAAAATGAAGTTTGGTATAAATGACCTCAAAAGTCCCTAATAGCTCTAAATCTATGTCCAAATACACATTTCCATAATGATCAGAGTGGTATTTTATTTTTGTACTTAATCCAAAAGTCTGTGTAGTTTAATAGGTATTTTGATAGCTTCTAATTGTTAACATGAAAAGCCACTTTTTTGTTGTTGTTTTGTTGTTTAGTTATTTGGTTTGTTTGGTGAAGGGGATGAAGGTTTTAGGATCTGTCATATCAATGACAAAGGAAGGTAAACTCAGATGGTGAAAAAATCCTCCCCCAATGCAGATGAGTAATTCATCTAGTATTTAGAATCCGAGGGTAGTCTAATGAATGGTAGGTTAAGTCACATGCTCATGATCAAACAATTATCATGTGTGAGAAAAAGAAGTTGAACCCATGTCTTTCTATTCACCCTACTTTTCCAGGCCTTAATTTAGGAAAGAATTAAGAGTCAGAAACAGTTGGTGCAAAACATAAGAACTGAGAAATAGGATAATAGTCATACTAAAACAAAACAAAAAAAATAGGATATCAAATTTTATCTAATAATTGGAAATTTTAGAGAATCTTAATTGACATACATTGTCTCATTTAATTCTCACAAGAGCCCAGAGAGGTAGGTACAATTTTACAAAATCAAAAAATAATAATTCCTTGTCTATGAGGAGCTTACATCTAACAGCAAACGGACAAGTATATTCATTGTGATGTGAAGAGGGATTTAATGTTTTTTTTAATCTTTAAATTTATTTATTTAAAGTTTTAAGTCCTGAATTCTATGCCTCTCTCATTCCCTCCCTCCCTCCCTACCTTCCCCTGCTCCCCAAGGTTGCAACCTATCAGTATAGGTTATACATGTGCAATTGTGTAAAACATCACCATGTTAATCATTTTACATAAAAGGCAAGTAAAAAAAGGAGAAACAACAAAATAGAATGCTTCAGCCTGTGTTCAACCAATATCAGTTTTTTTTCTCTGAAGGTGGATAGTATGCTTCACCATTAATCCTTTGATATTGTCTTGGATAATGATAGTGGTTAAGTCATTCACAATTGTTCATAGAACCATAATGCTGTCTCTGTGCACAATGTTCTCCTGGTTCTGCTTACTTCACTACACATCAGTTCATATGAGTCTTTCCAGGTGTTTTTTTTTTTTCTGAAATCATCCTGCTTGTCATTACTTATAGAACAATAATATTCCTTTATAATCATATACCACAGCTTATTCAGTCATTCTCCAATTGATGGACATTACATGGATTTCCAATTTTTAGCCACCACAAAGAGTTGCTATAAATATTTTTGTGCAATTTTTTTCCTTTTCTCTTTTTCACAGTTACTATTAACTGTTTTCCTCCATCCTATTCCCCACCCCATGAGCTTTACTCTACTTTCGACCTTCTTTTACCCTATTGCTCCTCAAAAGGGATTTGCTTCTGACTGCCCCCTCCGCCAATCTGCCCTCCTTTTTTTTTCTTTTTTTAAAACCTCCCTCCTTATCCCCTTCCCCTCTTACTTTCATTCAGGGTTAGATAGATTACTCCACCCAATTGAGTGTGTATGTTATCACCTCTCCCCTTCCCCTCCCCCAGTGTAATCATCTGACCCTTCATTTTTACCCTTAAAATGTCATCACGGGTCAGAGGGACTTATTTTTATCAAATAATCCATATGTTAATAAAGGGTCTACTCTTTCAAGTTTTGTTAACCTGGGATCCATAAACTATTGTTTTGTTGTTGTTTATTTGTTTTCCTTTTTATATTGTATAATTCTATGGCAAAATCATGTTTCTTTGAAATCCTATGTATTTTATTTTATACTTTTACAAGTTTTATTCTGATTAGGAAATTGAGGGGTTGCCCATCTATCTGGCTGAACAAGTTGTGGTATATGAATGTAATGGAATAGTATTGTACTGTAAGAAACAATGAGGAGGCAGATTTCAGAGAAACCTGGAAGGACTAGCATGAATTGATGATGAATGAAATGAGCAGAACCAGGACAACATTGTACATGGTATCAACAACATTATGTGTTGATTAACTGTGATAGACTTAATTCTTCTCAGCAATACAATGGTCCAAGATAGTTCCAAAGGACCCATGATGGAAATTGCTCTCTAAATCCAAAAACAAAAAACCTGTGGAATACAGATGCAGATCGAACCATACTATTTCTATTGGGTTTTTTTGTTGTTTTTCTTTTTTGAGGTTTCTCCTTGATGATTCTTCTCTCATAATACAACTAATGCAGAAATATGTTTTATGTGATTGTACAAACATAACCTATATCAGATTACTTGCTGTCTTGTGGAGGGGGAGGGAGGGAGAAAAATTTGAAACTAGAAATCTTATTAAAACAAATGTTGAAAACTATCTCTACATGTAACTGGAAAATAATAAAATATTTATATGGAAAAAAATATTCTAAGAAGGGACAACACAAAACAAGTTAAGAAGCCCTGGTCTATATGACATTTCTTCTTCACAATTCAAGTTATTAAATAACATGCCACAAGATCCTGACACAATATTATTTTTTATGACCCAGAAACCTCCAAAAACCTGTTAAGAGTTTTTTGGGGAATGGCTTAGACACCTAATATTGGTTGGTATTCTTGGTTTTCAAATCTTCATCCCCAGTGATAGAAATTGAATTGAGAGCATTGTAACACAGTGGGAAAACAAACAAAGAAAATAATTCTTTGGATTAAGGGGACTATGGTAAAAAATACCAGATTAGAATATTACTTGTGTGACTTTGTATATCTAAGTCAGCACTATGGGCCTCATTTTCCACATCTATAAAATGGAAGAATTGGACTAGATGGCCTCTGAGGTCCCTTCCAGATAGAGATTATCTATCTTTCCATGATCGTATGAACAAGGCTTGCTCTTACTGTGTTATCTTTTTATATGGGATGAGGGTGAAATCATCCGTATGTATCTGGTGTGCTGTTGGTCTCCGTGGCTTCATTAGCTGTGTCTTTTCTTACTAGTCTTTTGTGCCTCTTCATATGCTATTTACACACACAATGCTGATTTATGTGAGGAAATGTTTTTCCTCCTGTTACATCCTACAAGGTATTAGGAAAGTGTTTTACCCCTATGATTCAAGTAAATATCTGTTTAAATACACTTTTGCACCTTTTCAAGTAATATCTTCTGAGAGGAATAATAGACCTCACAAGGATTCCCTGTTCTTGGTAGGAACCCAAGGTAAGATTCCCTGTTCTATTTCTTCTTTTTTTTTTTGGGGCAGGACAATGGGGGTTAAGTGACTTGCCCAGGGTCACACAGCTAGTACGTGTCTGAGTCTGGGTTTGAAATCAGGTCCTCCTGAATCCAAGGCTGGTGCCTTATCCACTGTGCCACCTAGCTGCCCCCCAATCCCCCCCCATTCTATTTCTAATTGTGTAGGGGAGAGGGGAAAGAAACCAAAGGATAAGGGAGAAGGAAAGTAGAGAACCAGGGTGGGAGGGAGAGAGAGAGAGGGAAGGAGACAGACAGACAGACAGACAGAGACAGAGACAGAGAGAGAAGGAAGGGGGAAAGAGGGAGAGATAGGTGGGTAACTATTCTAATTTGAATTACATTAAAATAAATCTAAATAGAAGACAATAAACTTATTTGATTTTAGAAAAATGGAATGTGTTAGACTTGAAAATTCAGAAAAAAATATAAAAATGCCTTGTTTCCTTTTTATTCCCTTAATATTCAAGGGCAAATATAGAAAGATAAATGCCTATTAATCAAAACAAGAATATAGCTTCAGCAAATGGTTAGAAATCTACTTTTTGTACTGTTAGCAATAATTATCTTTTCTGTACTTATTATATAATTATACTATTGAATACAATTATTATGGGGTATTGAATATTAATAGCTAAATTAAACTAGACCAGCACTACATATTTACACATGTACACAAACATACACAGAGTAAACCACTGTTTGGAAGAACAATAACACTAACACAAAATTGACTGATTTTGATTTAAGAATTCATCAGTAGAGGGAGAGGGAAATTTCAATCACTAAAGCTTTTGAAAGTTAAAAGCAGTTCTGTACTTAGAACACACATGGGAATTGTTGATTCTGGGATTATAATAGAAATTGATTATTGTTTAAAATATGTTGCTTATTACAAGAGGTGGCTTATTATTAGGTCTTACAGAATAAATGCAAAAAGAAAAAAAAATAATAAATTCATGTAGTGAAAAAAACAACTTTGAATTTTAGATAAGGGATATGTTTGTTGTTGTTGTCAATTCCTTATTCAGACATTTCAGAAGTCTCTTTTTTGAACGGGAACTAGGTTAAACTTTCAGGGATCTTTACATCTTCTTAGAGCCACTATCTGAATGGGTGGCGACACCCTTCTGCAAAATTCATAGGTCTTTGGCATCTTGACCTCATTGTTTCATCTTATCTTCATCTTTCTCTCTCAATTGTACATTATCAGTCACTTAGCATTCCCATTCTCTCTCTGTGTATCTCTCTGTCTCTGTTTCTATCTCCTTTCCTTCCTCTGCCCCTCTTCCACCTCACTCTGTCTCTCATTTTTCACAATAGAACTTCTTGTCAAGAAAGTGAAGTGCATTTCATACTAATCGAAATGATTAATTTCATCTAAAGTGTTATCCCATTGAGGGTTAGATAGCTTTTGGAAGATAGAGAAAAGCATAAGGAAAATGAATAAATTAAAAGGAAATTTAGCATATCAGAATTAATGTGGAGAATTATTGGGGGTAGAGAGTAAGTTGTGAATATCAGGGTATTCCTAGTAACTTGGAAATTACACAACATAGACAGTGATCTAGTCCACTTAAGTAGAGTGCTGGACCTGGAGTTACAAAATCTTACTTCAAATTTGGTCTTATAAACAATTTTCAGCTATGTGACTCTGCCCAAGTCATTTAATCTGTCTGTCTCAGTTTTGTCTTATGTAAAAAAAAAAATAAAATGAGGATAATAATAGTACCTATCTCCCAGAGAGATGAACAGCTGAGATAGTATTTATGAAATATTTTACAAACTGTAAAGTGCTATATTAATACCATCTATTATTATTATTCCTAAGATTTGTTCTCCAAGTTACCTTGTTCCACGAATCTCTAATGAAATTTATCATTTAGGAAAAAAAAACCTAACAGTCCTTACACATAAGACACTAGATAAATATTTATTGAATGAATGACTGTATAAAGATCCTAAGAAAACTACTATATCTATATCTATATCTATATCTATATCTATATCTATATCTATATCTATATCTATATCTATATCTATATCTATATCTATATCTATATCTATATCTATATCTATATCTATATCTATATCTATATCTATATCTATATCTATATCTATATCTATACCTATATCTATATCTATACCTATATCTATATCTATATCTATATCTATATATTTAGCTATCTAAATCTATATCTATATCTAACAATATTGTTTGTTATTTAATCTTACAATTACAATAATTTAGTACTAAATCTCAGTAAATGAATATTTCTATGAAAATCATTGTTTGTATATACCCATTCTAATGACAAACACAATTTCTCTTTTCCATTTAAATATATACACACATACATATATGTATATATATACACACATATATTGTTTTCTTTATTTTAGTACTTGAATATTTAACTCAAATATCAAAGTTATAATCTTTGGGTTTTTATCCCTTTCTTTAATTTTATACTCATGTGCAATTATGTGTGTATGGAGTAAATAAGGGCTGATATTACCTTATAGACCATAGTAAATATGGGTTGATTTCTCCTCACTAGTTTGGTGATTTTCAGCAGGAAACCTGAAAACTGGTTTCCTAAATAGTTGCTGCCTACTCACTGATATTATAGACTCAAGTAAACATTTAAATGATACTTAAACACTAAATAGCTGTATTTCTTTGAAAAACAATGGTTAATCTGTTTCTTCATCTAAAAAAAGATAAATAAATAAAAAGGCATTTAATAATAACTAACAAGGTTGCTGCAAGAAAAGTGCTTTTAAAAATGTAAGGGAGCATACTAATGTGAGCCACAGAAAGGAAATATGACCTAGTAGAAAGAGAGCTAGAAACACATAGTTTCTAGACATACATCTTTAATTTACTGCTTATGTTGCCCTGAGCAAGTCACTTAAGCACTCAATGATATAGGCAACCTTCTAAGATTCTAAGTAATAAAGAAGGTGCAGACCTGCATTTGGTAGAACATTGTCTTTATCCTAGGAGTTTCTTCTTCTCAAAAATTGACTCATTTATTTTGTGTGTGTGTGCTCATCTGCTCATTTATTTATTTCATCTCTTCACTTATTTATTTATTTACTTATTGCTTATTTGTTTGTTTATTTATTTACTTACTTACTTATTTAATTTTTGTGTGGCACTGAGAGTTAAGTGACTTGCCCAGGGTCAAGTGTCTTAACTGCTAAGTCTCAAGTGTCTGAGGTTGGATTTAAACTAAGGTCCTCCAGAATCCAGGGCTGTTGCTTTATCCACTGTGCCACCTAGCTGCCCCTAATATGAGGAGTTTCTTACATTCATGAAATGACAGCTTTTAACACTATTTCTATGGAAATATGAGCTATTAGGTACAATATATTTCCAATGATTTTTTTTCCAGAAAAAGATCTGGAACATACAACTGGAGACATATATGAGAGGAAAAGGAAGTAAGCCAGTTAAATAATGTACGTAAGGGATAATCAATAGATATCGTATTCTCATGTGCCATAAATTCAATGTCTATGCAAGTGTGAAACTTAAAACTACACTTTTCAAATCCTGTTTCAGATAATCACTATAAATGTGACCTTGGGAATGTCACTTAAATTCTTTATGCTTTAGGCTTCTCATATATGGAATGGAGATAATAACAGAACCTACATTACTGGTTTGTTTAAGAAATAAAATGTAAATATCTTTAAAAAATTTAAATAGCTATAAAAATGGTAGATTTAGAATCATGATTAGTGTTAGTGTTAGTATTATTATTATTCCTTGAGGTACCCCATAAAGCTTCTTGATGAGTTTTCAGTACTTCTAGATATGAACTGTACTGAAAATCAAAGGGAGTATAAGGTCACTGGGAACAGAGCCAGTCCTCCTAGAAATGAAGCAATACTTATTTCAATCTACATCTGTTGGGCTCATCCTATACATAGAATAAATGACGACAATATCTCCAAACATCTGCTATATGGGGCACAAAAGTGTGGAAATTAAAATTGGGGAGCACAAAATAAACAATTCAAAGATTCACCAAAGTGATAGGATGAGATGAGGGGTAAACCATAGCAGCTGATAGAGCAGCTGGGCTTTCAACAATAAGGAATGGAGATACTTTTTTTTAGAGCAAACATGTTGAGCAACTCTACATTTAATAGGCAGAATTGTAAATGGTATAGGAGTTTTCAGGTACCAACTAGGGATGCTTAGCCAAGACATGCTCTCTCTGATTGCCATCACTCAAGTTCAGGTTATCATTACTAATCATTTGAGCCACTGTACTAATCTCTTTACTAGTCTCCCCACTTCTAGTCTTCTTTCTGGTCTTGCTATCCCTGCCAGATAATTTTTCTCTAACCCTTAGATGTTATGATTATCTTACATACATCACACATTTAAAAAAAAAGTTTCAGTGCCTCCCCAAAGTCTACAAAACTAAGAACTATAGATTTATGATTGAGACGAACCTTAAAATTTGTCTAGTCAGATCCCCTTAATTTACATTTGCATGGAGAAATCAAGTGATTTGCCAAAACATGGATTGGTAGGAATCATATTGCCAGGCATCAAACTCAAGGACTCTGATTCCAAATCCTTCACATTCCTACTACACAAGTCCACTTCCCATGGCCTCCTTAAACTAGTTTTCTGGTCTTATCTCATCCTAAAGGATTTTAGGATTTGTCCTTCTGGACAAATTTCAGATTGCATATTCCAAATGTAGTGTTTCTAAACACTTCTCACTCTTTCACTTTTCTTTACAGAGTTCTCTCTACCTACAATGCCTTCTCTCCTCCATTTCTGCTTTTTTGCAATCCTGACTAATTTTGATGGCCTCTTTAAAATGTCACTTTCTTCTTAAGCATTTTCTTGATCTTTCAGGAAGAAGAAACTTTTTCCTCTGCATATTGAGAGTATTTAGTGCATAAAACCTTTAAGTAATTATCAGACTAATGGGAATTGAATTTCGTTGAATAATTATGTGATTTTCACAAAAAGATGGTTAAACTTGTTGGGATACAAGGTCCCTGATAGATCTTTGTACTTAACACTGCACCTAGTTAAACAAATAATTACTGAATATTTTTAGACTGAATTGATATATCACCCTGACCTTTTCAACTTCTCTTTCCCACAACACAAAATACATGTTAATAAAATAGAATCATCTTACAGAGTGATGGTTGCATGATTACTTTACAAAATATTGACTAAGTTGCCTTTTTATATCTTTGCCTTATCTCCTTGACTGAATGGACTGGTAAGAAATTATCGAATGTGTAAAGGACTGGAGGGCATGGAATATGATATTCCAAAGGGCAAAAGAAATGGGATTACAACCAAGAATCACCTACCCAGCAAAACTCAGCATTATCTTTCAGCGAAAAAATGGGACTTTAATGAAAAAGAAGACTTTCAGATATTTGTGATGAAAAGACCTGAACTGAATGGCAAATTTGACTTTCAAATACAAGACCCTACAGGACCATAAAAAAAAAAAATTGGAGCTGGGGGGACATACCTGGGGTCATACAGTGGGGCGACTCTCTTGTGTCTGAGGCCAGGTTTTGGCTGGGATCCCCCTGGGTCCAGGGGTGATGATTTGTCCACTGTGTCACTTAGCTAGATGATAACATCTTTAGAGTTAAATTGAGGGGTGAAGGGAATTCATTGGGGGAGGGGGAAGGGCAGAAGTGATATCCTACATGAAAGTAACAGGAAAAGGCTTATGGAGTGGGGGAAGAGATGGGAGAGGAGCAGGGCAGTAAATTAATTTTACACTGATCAGAAAAGGCTCAAAGACCTTAAACTCATCAGAGCAGCCTCAAGGAGGGTCTAATAGACACACCCAACTGGGTGGAGTAATCTATTTAATCTGGGCAGTAAATGAGCCTAACACTCACCAAAATTGGCTCAAAGACCTCAATCTCATTAGAATTGTCTCAAGGAGGGACCAATGTACACACTTAATTGGGTAGAGTAATCTCTATAACCCCGTAGGAAAATAGGAGAGGAAGGGGATAAAGAGAGAGGGGCAAAAGAAGGAAGGGCAGAGTGGGGGAGGGGACAGACAGAAGCAAATCCCTTTTGAAGAGTGATAGGATGAAAGAAGATGGATAATAGAATAAATATCATGGGGAAGGGAATAGGATGGAATGGAAACAGTTAACAATAGTAATCATGAAAAAGAGAAAAGGGAGAAAAATTGTACAAAAAATATTTATAGCAATTTTTGGTGGAGACTAAGAATTGAGAATCAAGGGAACATCCATCAATTGAGGAATGATGGAAAAAGCTCTGTTATATGATTGTAGTGGAATGGACTTGTGCTACAGGAAATGACAAACAGGATGATCCCCAAAAAACCTTGAAAGACTAATGAACATGGATGTATGGTGAAGTGAGCAGAGCTGAGAGGACATTGTGCATAGTGACAGCAGTATTGTTCAATGAGTAATTGTGAATGACTTAGCTACTCTCAGCAGTACAATGATCCAGGACAATCCCAAGGAACTAATGAGGAAGCATACTATGCACTGCTATAGAAAGAACTGATAAAAAGAACACTTGTGGATTGTACATATATAACCTGATTGTGATCTTGTGGAGGGGGGAGGAAAGGGAGGGAGGGAGAAAAATTTGGAACTCTAAATCTTATGAAAATGAATGTTGAAAACTACCCTTACATGTAAATGGAAAATAAAATAAATGTTTGTTAAAAAAAATTGTCTAACGTGTAAAGCAAATTGAAAGGAGAAGTGAAGTCTATACTGCCTTTAGGAAAGTGAATAGTTCTTTTATGAACCCATGCTTCTCCCTCAAATAAAGATACTCCTTTTTTGATAATGTTTTTTCCAGTAATGTAATGTGATCTTAAAGTACAGTTGTTTAACAATTAAAATTGAGAATTACCCAAAGGGCAATGATAAGGTATATTGTAGATATGAAATTCATTAATGTGCACACAATTGTACAGAAGTTATATAAAGGATATGACTAAATAAATATGTCACCAAGGGTGGTAAAGCATATGGAAAAATATAGAAAAATCAAGAGACATTCCATTTTCTTTCTTTGTAACCAATAAAAAGGCAGTGTTTCACTGGAAAGGCAAGAATGGTATCCATTCTGAATAATTGAGGCAGTACCTATATTGGTGAGATAATGTATGTATGAGAGTATTGGATCATTTTGGAGAATGTATTTTTTAAATCTTTAAAAAAAATGACATATATTAGCATAGGTCATTAAAGCCTTGGCAATGTAAAATTATCACAATTGAATAATGAGCCTTGATTACAACTAATTATAATTGAGAAGCCACAACAGAAGAAGTTATATTCATGTTGACCTAAGGGACTGACCCAAAATGGAAACTATAAATAAGATCATGTTGGTGAATGCAATTAGGGAAATTGAATGTGTCTATTAATTCCACTTAACCATATCGTGTATAAGAGCTCAACAAATATCAAGCATGATTTGCAAAGAAGTAAGCTCTATGTAAAATAGTGTTGTTGTTTTTTTCAAACTGCAGAAAGGAAACTATTACTTAAGCTTCCAAGGTAATCAAAATGCATTTTTAAAGTGGAGCAGTATGTGTGTGATTTATTAAAAATGATCACAACCCTACCACTTATTACTAGTTCTATCTTGTGTAAGTTACTTCACCTATCTTGCCCTCAGTTTACTCATCTGTAAAATAAAAGGTTAGAATAGATAATGTCTAAAGACTGTCTTTTTGAGAAATGTTTGACAGACACAAAGTGAAATACCTTGATCCTATGAATCTTATCAATAGTTAGTTAGTTTGAATGTTAATTATTTAAGGTCAGAGCAAACATTAGGATAATTCAGTCATGACAAAATTAATTTTGTTTTATTCATTATTTATGTAAAATACACAGAAAATTAAAAAAAACTGAAGAATTTGGTAATTATGTTGAATGCAATATTCAAACTCACCAAAACAAATCATAAACCATATGGTGTGTGTGTGTGTCTCTGGAAAGTATGTATCAGTTTTAGTTTCACTTGCCATTCAATGTTATCTATTTAAACATTTTATTTTAGTTTCTTGAATACCATATTCATTAAACAACATGAAATAAATACTAATATCCTTACTTGCTTGTTTCTAATAATGTTGCATAGTTATGATTTATCGATAACTGAAGATCAACCACTACAGAGAACACACACACGTACATACATGTGCACACACACAAAATTAAATCATTTGAATAGAATAATATAACCAAAGGATGACAATGGATCAATGATTTTGTTAGACTAGAAAGCTCAAATAGTGCATCAAGAAACATATTTTTGATATAGCAACTGAATACCACTGATGGCCACTGAAATCATTAATATTCCAAGGTCTTTTAAATAAGAATAGAAATTTAGTATTTTTTATTCATTGAACTTTTAATAAGATATTTATTTAGCAATGTCTAGGAATATACAAATTGTTGGTAGTTTTTTGACAATGGAAATTTAATGGCCCCTGCTATAACCTAAACAAAAGTAAGGATATTATGATAAAAGTTTCTCTGCTGAGTGCATAATATCTACTTTAATGAATTGAATCAAATCTAATAGAAACCGCAGTAAAAGAAACTAAGTCCAAAGAAAAAAGACCTACCCAATATAATGTGGAAGTTTTTGTTGTTGTTTTGTTATCTGATAAAATACATATACATATATATGTATATATATATAATTTTAAACAGACTAATTTTGAATTATTGTAGAAAAATTACAAGTTATTAAAATTTCCCTTTCAAGCTAGTATTCAAGTCATCAAAAATTCAGAACCCTCCTGACCTTTTTTTCCAAAGTGTGAATTAGCAGCCTATTGGCAATATTCAGATGCCAAGAGATGTGTAAGTTCCCTTTGATGAAGATAATGTCAGAAAGTGCTTCCCTACTGAGAATCATCTTCACTTGTGAAATAGTGTTTTGGAACAGGGCTTTTTGTAAAGGGTATAAGATAGCTACGGAATGTAAAAGAAAAAAAAAATATATATATATATGTGTGTGTGTGTGTGTGTGTGTATACACACACATATACATAGGTATGCCTTTACATGCACACACAAACACATATTACATACTATATAGTATATACTATATCATATAGTATATACTGTATAATATATACTATATAATACATTATATAGTATATGCACACACACATATATATGTGTGTGTGTATACTTTGCAAGTCCTTTTTGGGGGGAAACATCTCCAGTTTTACAATATTTTTTGATTATACAATCAAATTATATAGGTTGCAATGTTCACATTTTTAAAAAAATTAATTATTCCGTAGGGATTCCAGGTATGACTCTCTTAAGAACAAGGATGGTCCCAATTTTGTCTGCTTAACCCCCTGTTTTTTGTCACAATGTCTGATTAATTAAAACTCAGTAGAATTAGAGAATGACAGCATTTCCAAGAAGACAATAACAACAACACCCAAAAAAACAAAACAAAAAACAAAAACTATGCATTCTTTCTTTGAGGATATTAAAATGTAAAATGCTGATCATGTCATTTTATAAATTAATAACCCAATTCTACAGTATCATGAAGCTAAAATTTGTATACACACACACACACACACACACACACACAGAGACATGCACACAGAGACATGCACAGAGGGAGACACACACAGAGAATCAGAGACAGAGACAGAGACAGACAGAAACAAAGACAGAGACACAGAGAGACACAGAGAGATACAGAGAGAGAGACAGAGAAAGAGGAAAGAGACAGAGACAGAATCAGGCCATTCATTAAAGAAATATTTATTGAATAAACTATGTGTAAGTCACCATAAGAAAGAAAAAAAAAATAGAATAGTCTTTGCCATCAAGGAGCTGACAATCTATTTGGACATTATTTCATATAGGTAAGGAGTATTTATTGCATTTTTTCTATTTTTCTATTTGTGGTGGTTACTATATAACATTCCCAAGTTGTGTAATTGTTTTGTTTTTTAAAAAAGATATTCTCCAATGCTTTAGTGTTGGATCTTTGGATTCAGAAATGGGTTCAAACCCCAGTTCTGCTACCTAGTACTTAAGTGATCTTAGGCAAATAATCGCTCAAAAGCTGGAAGGTATGTTGGTAACTAACTAGTGCAACATTCTCAGGAATTTGTGCTTAGGTGAGTTTAAGGCTCTTAACCAAGGAAATATAGGGAAAAATCAGCAGAGGCAGGATTTGAACCCAGGTGATTTTTGCAGTGTAATATGAAGTGTCTGTCTCTGGACTTCATTTTCCTCAAATATAAAATGAGAGTATCAGATTGGATACCCTTTTCCTCTAAAGATAATCAACTTAATACTTATAAAACTTAGCTTTAACACCTAAATCTCCCCTGTTACTAACATCTCCCTTTACTCTAGATGGTACCACCATTTCTTCAGTCAGGTTTATAGTCTTGCTGTCATCCTAATCTGCTCCCCACATTTAACATTTTTTTAAATCTGATTTTTTCTACCATTACAACTTGCCCCATATATGAACCTTTCTCTCCTCTGACAATATAAGTGCTTTTCTATGATCCCTCATCACTTCATGCCTAGACTCTTTCTAAAGTCTTCTGCTTGTACTCCCTGCTCTATCTCTTCCCACTCCAATCCATCTTCCATTTAGCTGTCAAACTGACCTTTCTAAAATTCAGGTTTGAGCATAATGTTCCAACCCATTCAATAAATGCCAGTGGCTCCCTATTACCCACAAGAATCTAAAATAAAATCATCTGTTTGACTTCCATAAACTTTAGGAATGTGTCTTCTGTGTGCCTACCTTTCTATTTTTATTACACCTAAATCTATGGATGTTGTAATCTAGGGACATTGTCCTCCATTCTTGTACATGAAACAACTTCTTCTGACTGATTTTTCATTGGCTATCCCCATGGCCTGGAATTCTTACTCTTATTCTCCACTGCCTATCTTTTTATTGTTTCCTTCATATTTTAGATAAAGTCTCATTTTCTACAAGAAGCCTTACCTAATCATTAAATCTCACATCTCTCCCCCTGAGATTAACTCCAATTTATCCTGTATATACCTTGTTTGTATATAATTGTTTGCATATTGTCTCCCTCATTAGCCTGAGTTCCTTGAGAGTGAAAACTGTTTTTTGCCTTTTTTAAAAATATCCCTAGCACTTAGGTAGGAATATATGGCCTATAATTGGCATTTAATAAATGCTAGTTGACTGAATGTCTACCTCTAAGGTCCTTTTGACTACTAAATCATGGCATCTTCAGAGTTGTTTTCTGAATTATTATTTTTCTGACTTTCAAGTTCTCTTCTTTTATTCATAACTGAAAATGGAATTTCATGAAGAAAAACATATTTTAAGTAAGATAAAGGGATGCAGTTTGATAAATAACTTGGCAACACTAGACAATTCAACCTGTAACAATGTCCTGACTTTTAAAATTAATAAATTTACTTGATTTTTTTCATAGAATTACAATAACATGGACAAAGATGAAATAAAATGGAGGCAGGTAAGTAGTGCAGTGGATAGAGCATTGGGCCTGGATTCAGGAAACATGATTTCAAATATGGCCATAGATACCACCAGTGGGATCATGGATAAATCATTTGATACATTTCCCTCAGTATCTTCATCTATAAAATGGTAATAATTATAACACCTACAACACAGGATTGTTGTGGGGATCAAATGAGAATATAATCGTACAGCACTCAGCACAGTGCCTGAAACATAGAACTATATCAATGTCAGCCATTATTTGTAGGATTAGTATTATTAGTATTAATATTAACAACATTTAATTTAACTTCTTATTTATTAAATATAGGATGGATGTGATTAGGTCAACAAAACATTGCTTTTCAGCAACAAGGGACCTTAGAAACCATCTACTT
Source organism: Dromiciops gliroides (assembly GCF_019393635.1). Classification (NCBI taxonomy): domain Eukaryota; kingdom Metazoa; phylum Chordata; class Mammalia; order Microbiotheria; family Microbiotheriidae; genus Dromiciops; species Dromiciops gliroides. Next base: position 144,038,360 of record NC_057866.1, read on the forward strand.
CAACTTACTCATTTACAACATGGAGAAACTGAGGCCGATATGGGTTAAGAGTTTTGTTCACAGTCACATAGGAAATATTAGAGTCAGAGCCAGGATTCGAACATAAGTGCTCTGATTCAGATTCTAAACCCACTCAGTGTTCTTTCCACTTAGTCTACTATATGGAAATATATACATATTTGCATATACGGATGTGTGTATAAATATATACATATAGGTATAATACACGTACATTTGTATATGGTATGTTAAATATGTGCATAAATTAAAATTCATATATATATATTATATTGCATATATGAGTATGTATATGCATATGTATAAAAAGAGAGAGACAGACAAAGAAAGAGAGAACTGAGAGTTGCTTTTTAGCCATTTTCAGTCACATCCAACTATTTATGACTCTATTTGGGGTTTTCTCGGTAAAGATATTAGAGGGGTTTGTCATTTCCTTCTCCACCTCATTTAGCAAATGAGAAAACTGAGAGAAACAGTATTAAATGAATTCCTCAGGGTCACACAAGTAGTAATTTCTGAGGCCAGATTTGAACTCAGGAGGGTGTGAGCCTTCCTGACTCCAAGCTATCCACAGTGCCACCTAGCTGCCCCTAATGTGTCTGTATTTGTGTGTGTGATCACAAAATAAAACCCAGTTCTTTATGTTAAGGCAGGTAGTTGAAGTATAGAGTTATCAAATATAAACATTGTTATATACATATATATATATACACATATACACACATATATACATATACATACATATATACATATACATATACATACAAATATATATATATATTTTTTTCATTGCTTTCATTAGGATTTATCTTCTTTTGTTCCCTAGAGCAGAAGTGTAATTTCATTCTCCTAAGCTTTTCCTGAAACACTTATTTATTGATGATTGAAGACAGCTTTCTCAGGCCATGATAATAATATGTAGATAAAGGGCATTGCTTAAGAATTAGCAGTGTCCATTTTCATCATAGATACCCTGATTATATAAGTAAAAAGATACAAAACCTCACATCATACCTACTTCTTCATAATGTGGCAAAATTGTCTAAAAAAGTAGTACTTTGACCAGAAAAAAATCAAATAAATGCCTTCACCCTTTCCTAAGAGCAGTTTGCTGGTTTTTATGCTAATTAGATTGACTTTTCAAGTGTGTGTGGGGGCATATTGAGAATCTTCTGTAATCTTCTGGTTAATCAGTCATAAGAATTAATAGTTTTCCCATTTTTCTTTATAGGTATCTGAACAAAATATCCATATTAACTTAAAAAAAGCCACTGAAAAATCCAAAAACAATAGAAATTTAGCTTAGAATCCATTCCAACTTGAAACTTATTTTCTAACAAGATATATTAAATCAAGAAATATTCAACATTAATAGTTTTTTTCTTTTCTTTTCCCTGTAATATTTTGGGAAAGAGTTTCTTCAGTAATTTGGATTGTCTCAAATTCCTTTGATTTAATAGTAGTTGGGATGTAGGTTTTAGTTTCTGGCACACTGTTGGGTGAGTGATGCTGTTGGGTGGGGACACTCATGGGCAGGGGCATAGAGAAAGAGAGTGATGAGAAGACATGGGTTAAAGGATACAATTTGATCTCCATTACTATTAAGTGTCTGAGGCAGGATTCAGACTTAAATATTTCCTCACTCCATGTCTAGAACTTTTATTGTTTCTAGCTATGAATTACTTAAAATGGTTGTTTCAGAGTAGGGTGTACTTCTTCCATATGTGACCACAAATAAAATGATTGCCCCAAATTATCTAGATATAACATTGATCACTGAAAATTCGAAATTAATGTTTTAATTGACGTTGGTATACTAAACACTCATAATACCCAAACCCCATGTAACAAAAGCTCCCAAAATATAGACAGCTAGCAGAAAAAATCAAAGCTCTAAAGGAATAAGAACATTTTCTTTACATTGTCATGTCCTTTAGGAAAAGAACATCAAATGGTACAAATAGTATAGAACTTGGAGTTAGGACAAATTTGGTTTCAATCTAGTCTCATGGTATTACTCTGGGAAAGTGATTAAAACTGTCTTGCACTCAGTTTCTTCATCTGTAAAATGAGGGTGTTGTTCTAAATGACATATAAATTTCTTTCCATCCCTACATCTATCATCATTAGAGAATTGTCCTGGAAATATTTTAAGTGAATCTATAGATGACTATACACTTAATACTTTTTCATCCAAATAAAACAAACAAAAATAATGATTTTGCTTACTTTTGCAATAGTAGAGGAGGGTCATATCAAAGGATGATTTCAATTTGAATTACTTTGAATATAAATAAGAGAAACTAAAACAAAAATAGCAACAACACAAATAACAACAATACATACCTTGTAATTAATCAACCAAAATTTCTAAACTCAAATCACAGGAACTTCCATATCTTTATACCCACGTTAATTTTTTAGTGATACTTCATAGGTAAGAGTTGAGGAATACTACAATGTAAAGTAACAGAACACCCAAAAGATAATAAATATTTATTTTTGTTGAATGTGTAAGACAATAGCTGAAAAGTATAATCAAACACATATAAGATTAGAATGGGAAGTGGGTCAGTCATGTAGCAAGAGATAAAGGTAACTTTTGGAAAAGTCATAGCCTTCATCAGTGGTCACCCAATAGAAAGAGATCTAGAGGAGACCCCCTAAGATATTGGGTAGACTCTATGTTAATTGTTTCCATTTAAATTGGTATAACCATATGTTACATTTCAATGTAGGAGAAATGACAAAAAAAAGAAAGATGCTGTATTTTTCTATGCCCACACAAGTGTGCTTATCATTACCTAACTCTTGAAGTCAAATTCCATTCCATGGAGATATTGACTTGATCAAAGTGACTGAAATGAATTACAAGAAAATAGAATTCAAGTTTCCAATTTTCCTCTGTTTTTCAGCAAGATATATTCTTAATTTTAAAAAATCATAATATTTCATTGTATATTTAGATTTTTTTTGAAAACTTGTCTATAAATTGTAGTTCAAAATCCTTAGGCATATTGGAAGGGGAAAGTGGGGAGATATCTTACATTGAATGAAATCAACTTGGAAATGCCTAGCTGAAAAGAACTTTAGCCACAAATAATCCACATTTCATATCAACCATGAAGTTGACTTTGTATTTGACCTCAATATAATATTTTTTTTCAGAGAGCTCAGAACATTTTGAAGACATCATCTAATTTGTCCTCCCAATTTTAGTGGAATAGGGAGCAGGTGGTGATGTTCTGATTTCACAGATGAGAAAGTGGCAAAAAGAGACTTAGTTTGTCTCTTATGTGTAACCAGCAAACTCCACTGAAATATTTCCAATTTGTTCCTTTTGATGCCCTTCAGAATTGACACTAAGAATGTATAGAAATCACTGATATGGACAACATGAATTAATCAGATGTGTTTTGGCCTATTCATAAAACCAATCTGAATTACCCCCCAAAGACATTTTCAAATCAATGGAAATAGAAAGGAAAAGGTCTAGATGTTGTTTTTGTCATATGACATGTTAAATTATTATATACTGTGATGCATTTTGCTCTTCTATGTACAGGATTCAGTAATTCTTTTGCCTAGTTATAATATTGCCATAAAGCAAACTGAATTTTATTTTGTATTAAGGAAAGGGGATTATTTCAAGAACATTTTGCCAGCTGAATCTCTTTCTTAGTGACATCTACTACATTGACTAAATTCCCAATCATAAAGCTATTTCTTTCTTCATTTGTACTTTTTAAATATTATCTAGCTAGCTAGCTATCAATCGATCGATCGGTCGGTCTGTCTGTCTGTCTGTCTGTCTATCTCTGTAGCTAAATCTAATCTTTTAAATAAGATCATAGTATTAAGGGTTGGAAAGGATCTTTGTTGTCCTCAAGTCCAACTATTTGGTTTTGCAAAAAAAAACAAAAACAAAAACAAAAACCTGAGGCTTCAATTTTTAACCAACTCAAAAATAAGATAAACAAGAAATGAACCCAGGTTTTTTAACTCCCAATCATTATTTTTCCATGCCACCCTGCCTCTATATAATTAATTTGAAAAATTGAACAAATTAAAGCAATAAGAAATGCTCTCCTAGCTTATTACATATTTTTAAAAGATTAAATATCTTAAAAAGTTATTCCTATATATAAATCATTTCATATATAATTAAGAGGTATAAGATCCATCCATGTACACAATAACTCACCCATACGTGACCAATAATTATCTTCCAATTCCTTTGATAAGGTTATGAAATTAGGTTGAACCAATATTGCACATGGTCTATCTCATTCTTGCTTCCATAATGAGTGTAACTTCTATATTTCTCATAACAAATTTCATTTTTGGACTGTTCAGTTTTTTTCAATCCTGTCTCACTCTTCATGACTCCATGTGAGGTTTTCTTGGCAAAGATACAAGGAATGGTTTTCCATTTCCTTCTCCAGCTCATTTTACAGATAAGAAAACTGAAGCAAACCAGGTTAAGTGACTTGCCCAGAGTCACACAGCTAGTAAGTTTATGAAGCTGAATTTGAACGCAAGTATTCTTGAATCCAGGCCTGGCATTTTATCCACTGTGCCACCTAGCTGTTCTGGCAAATTTTATACTTCTCATATAATACCTTGCTCATAATACATTGCCATCTGCTCATACCTATTATTCTCCTCTCTATTTTATTTTGCCTCATCCCAATTTCAATTCTTTAGAAAATAGTGCACAACTAAAAGTTATACATTACTAAATTTTTCATTTAAAACATTAGCATTTCTTTCAGGTATAAGTGTCTCTCTCATTAATGGAGCCTTATAGTCTCCTAATGGCAATTCAGATCATTCTTTCCTTGTTTGATTTTGGGCCCAATTTGTTATCAGCTTTCAGGTACTATGCAAGGAACTGGAGATATAAAGACAAAAAAAGAGTAGTGCTATCAAGAAGCTTACATTCTGAACACAGCTCTTGTAGATATCTACAAGAGAGATAGTTTGTATGTGTTTTGTAGCTGTCCCATATAAAGAAGGCTTTGGAACCTGCCCAGTCAAACCCCTTAGGGGTTTCTCCATGTTAGGCAATCTAGGAATGTTCTAAAGGTAAGATCAACTTTTACACATTTGAAGTAAATATTCCTCTGTACAAGCTAATCTGTTAGTGGCTAAATGGAACTGTGTAGAGGAGAACCACTCCCTACACTTCTGGAACACCAACAGTGAGGTAGGAGTTATTGGAAGAGAGCAGAGATGTATCTCCAAATCACCTTGAGGATGCCAGAGAGCCTTTGGGGAGAAACTAAAATGTAAAATACCTAGCCTTCACACAATAGGGTGCAAGTTAGGTAGTGTAACATTAACAAATGTATATTGTGGGGACAGATAGGTGGCACAGTGGATAAAGCACTGGCCCTGGATTCAGGAGTACCTGAGTTCAAATCCAGCCTCAGACACTTGACACTTACTAGCTGTGTGACCCTGGGCAAGTCACTTGACCCTCATAGCCCCACAAAAAAAAAATGTATATTGTACCCCAACATGTAGGACTTTATTCCCCTCCCCTGTGCCTTTTGAACAATCTGGTTCTCTCCAGTATATACTTCAAGCACCAAGTCCAAAATCGCTCTCAACCTCAAATTCCAAATTTCATGGTTTCTTATGGTTGCCTTTTTGACTTGGCTTTTTGCAATGTCCTACCTGGAGTCCTGGCTCCAGTTTCCAAGTCTTGGACTCCTGGGTCAGGTGGGATCACTATAACACATAAAACTGAGGACAACTTACACAGAACAGAAACAAGGGAAGGAAGGAAGGAAGGAAGGAAGGAAGGAAGGAAGGAAGGAAGGAAGGAAGGAAGGAAGGAAGGCTAAGGAAGAGAAAGAAAGAAAGAAAGAAAGAAAGAAAGAAAGAAAGAAAGAAAGAAAGAAAGAAAGAAAGAAAGACAGAAAGACAGAAAGACAGAAAGACAGAAAGACAGAAAGAAAGAAAGAAAGACAGAAAGAAGAAAAGAAAGAAAGAAAAGGCTACATACAGAAGTGGTTGGGGAAAGTCTTAATCCAAGCAGACCTAAAATTAAGTTTTTGAAGGCTATGTTTAAAAGGGAACCACTAATAACCACACTCTCTTCTCAGCTAGCTGTCATGATTAAAGTTCATCCTTCCCTTATATGTGATTATAAGGCACCTGCAGACTGGAATGTTCACAGATTGCTTTGGCTCTGTGCTTCAATCTGGTAAATTAAGGTTGTCTTATCTAAAGATATCAAGATGAGTACTAGACAATGAAATAGCTTGGAAGTAACTGTCAAATATTCTCTTTGAACGATTGTCATTTCTTTTTTCTGATTTCAGATTCACTTTTATTTTGCCCCCTACCATCAACAGAAGGAATTATGCTTTCCTTGTTTTTCACTAAATGTCTCTGACATGCAGTTGGCAAACTTAGCTGTGAAAAGCTGTCCAAAGTGTTCTAGGTCAATCTCACCCCTTGGGAAGAAAGCATAAATGATAACTTTGAATAAATCCCCTAGAACTTAGGAGAAAAAAACAACTCAATATACTTTGTTCATGGCCCTCTTTCAGTATTGTTAATCCATTTGCTCCATTTGAAATACATTTTAACATTTGCAAGTTTGTGCATTCAGTGACTCATAATTTTCCTCTCTAATAAGCAGTGGTGATTAATTGCCACCTTGAAACCACTTCCATGTGTTAGCACCGGAAAAGACAACTTTACTCTAAAAGGTAACAGGTATTAAATAAGTATCAATAAATGATAAATTGAATTTGATTAAGTAGCTTTGCTTGCTACTCGATGGATATTTATCATTACATGGTTCCTTTCTGTCATAGATTCTGTATGATGACAAGAAAGAAGAAAGGAAGTAAGGAAAGAAGGAAGGAAAAGTAAGAAAAAAGAAAAGAAGAGAAAACATAGAAAAGAAATGGAAAAAAGGTTAGCTTTATACAAAAGTGATTGGGAAGAAACATGAACAAAAGGATTAAATTCATCTGAAATTTCCAGAATGTCAGAGGGATTTCTGTATCAAAGTGAATTTTATTTCACCCTTGCTTATTTTGTTTTAAGTTCTTATTTAAACTTTCCATTCAAATAAATTTTATTATTTCCCAATGTCTCCATGGAAAATAGGGAATCCTGAGACAATTTTCCAGATGAAATAGTGAAAAAGAAAATTAATTAATTAATCCAACTCTGTTATTTCTTGGATAATACAAAGAAGATCAGGTTTTGAGTTGGGAGATAAATGAAATATTACATCTTTGCTCCAAAAAGGGTTGAGTGTTAATTTAATCTCAAAAATTTATATTCCCCATTGTTGTAAATTGCCATATTAACTACCACTTTGAGATGATGATTATAAAATGTATTATTACTGTTAATTTCTTTTAAAATGACTTTATTAATATATTTTGTGTCTATGTCACATTCATTTCACAATATGAATTACCTAACCCTTGCCCACACTTTTCATACAAAAAAGTAAAAAAGTACCATAAATCAAATAAATGTGTAAACCAAGTTCTAAGGTATAGGTAGTTTTCCATGCCCATTCACCACTTCCACCCCTCTAAAAAAGGAGAGAGTTGCATTCTCATATTTCTGTATCAGTGTTATACAGTATTTAAGGTTATTTTGTGATTCCATTTATTGGTTTTTTTGTTTGTTTTTTGGGGGGTTTTTTTTGTTTGTTATTTTAGCGAGGCAATTGGGGTTAAGTGACTTGCCCAGGGTCACACAGCTAGTAAGTGTTAAGTGTCTGAGGCCGGATTTGAACCCAGGTACTCCTGAGTCCAGGGCCAGTGCTCTATCCACTGCGCCACCTAGCTGCCCCTATTTTGTTTTTAATCATAAAACTATTTTATTATTTTCAAGTTACATATAGAGATAGTTTTTAACATTTGTTTTTATAAGATTTCTAGTTCCAAATTTTCTCCCTCCTTCCCTTCCCTGCCCTTCCCGAAGACAGAAAGCAATCTGATATAGGTTATATATGTACAATCACATAAAACATATTTCTCCATTGGTCATATTGTGAAAGAAGAATCAGAACAAAAGGAAAAAGCCTTAAAAAAGAAAAGAAAAGAAAGTAGAAACAGTATGGTTCAATCTATATCTAGATTCCACAATTCTTTTTTTCTGGATGAGGACAGCATTTTCCATCATGAGTTCTTTGGAATTATCTTGGACCATTGTATTGCTGAGAAGAGCCAGGTCTATCACAGTTGATCATAACACAATATTGTTGACACTGTGTACAATATTCTACTGGTTCTGTTCATCTTACTCAGCATCAGTTCATGTAAATCCTTCTAGGGTTCTCTGAAATCTGCCTGATCATTTTTTCTTGCAGTACAATAGTATTCCATTACATTCATATACCACAACTTGTTCAGCCATTCCCCAGTTGATAGGCATGACCCCAATTTCCAATTCTTTGCCACCACAAAAAGAGCAGCTATAAATATTTTTGTACATATGAGTCCTTATCCCTTTTTTAGCATCTCTTTGGTATAAAGACCTAATAGTGGTATCACTGGGTCAAAGGATTTGCAAAGCTTTATAGCCCTTTAGTCATAGTTCCAAATTGGTCTCCAGAATGGTTGAATCAGTTCAGAGCTACACCAACAATGCATTAGTGTTCCAATTTTTCCACAGCTTCTCCAACATTCATTATATTCCTTTTCTTGGCATATTTGCCAATCTGAAAAGTGTTTTACTTTGTATTTATCTAATCAATAGTGATTTGGAGCATTTTTTCATATGGCAATAGATAGCTTTGATTTCTTCATCTGAAAACTGCCTGTTAATATCATATGACCATTTCTCAATTGGGGAATGACTTGGATTCATATAAATTTGATTTATTTCCATATATATTTTAGAAATGAGGCCTTTACCAGAAACACTAGCTGTAAATTTTTTCCCCAGTTTTCTGCTTCCCTTATAATTTTGGTTGCATTACTTCTGTTTGTACAAAAACATTAAATTTAATGTAATCAAAATCATCCATTTTGCATTTCATAATATTGCCTATCTCTTGTTTGGTCATAAATTGTTCTCTTCTCCATAATATCTTCCTCTCCTAATTTACATATGGTATCACCCTTTATGTCTAAATCATGAACCCATTTTGACCTTATTTTAGTACACAGTGTAAGATGTTGGTCTATGCCTAGTTTCTGCCATACTATCTTTTTTTTCATTTTGTATATTGTTTTATTGGTTCTGCTTACTTCATTCATCATCCAATATATGGTGTTACTTCTTTCAAGTAATATTTAAGTAAGTTTTATACTATACCAAACAATGACAAAAATTCATTAAGATAAATTCAGGTCAATTTAATACACATTTATTTTAATGCCTACTCTGATTAGAACACTGAAGTTAAGGGTAGGGGGGGAAAGGTATAAATAAGAGACAGCACCTCAACTACAATAACTGTAAGACTACTGAGAAGAATAAGAATGCATAACATCTATACAAGTAACAAATAAATAATAAATGATCAAGTGCATAAGATCATTAATAAAATGCCATGTTAGGTTAAACTTAATGTCAGAAGATGATTATCAATTGGATTTTAAGCAGACAACTTAACTATATCTGAACTTCCTATAAGTTAATATAGCCTATGCATGATAAATACATTCAGCATAGTCTTGTAGAGAGATTATGGATAACTTAAAGATGTCTCACATGCTCTATTAATATCCACATAATTTTGAGAAAACTAGATCAAGACCCCCAATATAGTGGGTGGGATCCCTATAAAGAACTCTTAGGATTCCACAAATACAAGTCATATATAAGGATAAATATCAGGATATAAGAATACTATAAGGATAAAAAGGCATAAATATACTGTAATTATCCTGATTGGAAGGTGTACACACTATGATCATATAAATCCACCCCAGTTCAAAGACATTAAAATTAGTTAGAATGTGTGTAGATTAGAAAATTTTTATAAGCTATTACAATAATCTAAGTAGGAGATAACAAGATGATCTATAGTTATATGAATAGAAAGGGTGTGAATTTAAAAGTTTTGTACAGTTTCATCCATTAATAATAAAAAATCTTTCTGGTGAAATGTTATAATCCTCATTTATTAAGCAGAAACTTTTAAGAGAAGTTCCCTTAGGCATCACTCATGAAGGGCATTCTCAGTAAAGTAATTTCAACTATTTATCTAGTGCTTTAAGTTTTGCAAAATGCTTATATATGTTAAGAGTGTAAGGTAGGTGATATTATTATCCCCATTTGACATATGAGGAAACCAAAGCAATCAGAAGTTGTTACTTCCTCATTAGCATGCAACAAGTAAGAACTGAAATTTTTCTTACTCTGAGATCAGTACTCTAAAAAGCAAAACACCTATATGCCACTTTTTGTTAGAGAACAGAGTTCAGATTCTTCTTTGGTTTAACTTATCTGAAAAAACATTAGGAATGAAGAGAATAGATACATACATACATATATATATATATGTATACACACATACATAAACACATACACATTTGAATATATATGTGGGTGTGTTCATGCATATGCACATAATACATACATAGATATACACCCAGATATATACATATATGCATATACATGCATGTGTGCATGTATGTGCATGCCTGTATGCCCATGCATTTATATTCACACACACATCTAGAGAGAGAAAGAGACAAAGAGAGACAGGGACAGAGAAATAGCGAGCGAGAGAGAACAAATATAAATAGCTTTTGGTGTTACTTAGGGAATGATGACCAAGTCCTGGTCTTAGGGTGTTAGAGTAGTTTTGCCTCAAATTTGAAAAGAATATTAGAAGGCATCTAATCTAACCTGTAGCAGAGAATAAATACCTATTATTTTATTTTATGATGATGATTAGTGAGCTACCTTTCAAACTTTGATAATTCTGGCTATTATTCCTCTTCTTTTCATTTGCTTCATATTTTCATAGTATCACATGGTATGAAAAATATTATGCTATATTCCAACTTATTAATGATATATTTTTAATGTTCAGATAATATAATGAAAATCATGTGTCTACTTTCATATTCTTTCACTCCATAACCTTAGGGCCCTTTGATTTTCATCTGTATACTTTTATTTTAATGTACAGCATTTTCTATATTAAACAATTGCAGTACAGTTGCCAATACAACACAAGTATTTAAATATTTCCTTATCCTCCAGAAAAAAGAAAAGCCATGCTTGAAATGAAATGAGATTACTGACAAATAAACACACCCACTTTGTGTGTGTGGGTATGTGGGTGTGTGGGTGTGGGTGTTTCACGCTGAGGAAATCAGGAAAGATTCATCACAGATGAGATCAAAATTAAATTAATGTCAGACTATTGGTTAGTTGAAACAACAAAAAAAAATGGAAGAATGAATTTGGAAGAAAATGGGTTGGAAATTGCTCACTTTACATATAAATGGCATAATTACCTCTTCAGTTGCCCAGGTAGAAGTTGATAGCCCTAATTAAAATAATTGTATGATCTTATAGAACTCACTGAGAAATTTTTAGAATTAAAAATCATATTATTACTTCCGTGTAATTGTTCCTTGAACTTGATTTGTAATGGATACTAAGATTATGTTGTGTAAAACACCCACAAATATGTGTGTGTGTGTGTGTGTATATATATATACACAAATATATATGCTTTCTATCCCAAAGATGCCAAAATTCAATTTAAAAATAAAACTACTAATACTAAATAAATCCTTTAATCTGAAAATGATGTTGCATTATGAGAAAAGGGATTTGAAAGCCTCTAGGACTGAATTTCATTGTTTTCTTCTGATTGTATTTGAAAAGTCTAAATGGATATGGTTAACCTGACCTTATGCCACCAAAAGCAGATATAATTAAAATATATATATATATTCCAGTAGTATTTGGAATTATCTCTAAAACATCAACAAAGTTAAAGAGATATTTTATAAACTAAATCCCACCTTACTGTAGAAACTCATTCGTGAACCTTAAAAAGCTATATAAATGCTAGTTATTATTACCAGTAAGCAAAAATTAGTTTTTCATATAAGCATATGCTTTGATGAGGAAGTTAACATTACATATTTGCAGGGCTAGATTCATAGTATCAGATGTTACAGAGAACTCAAGGATGATAAGACTCAAGAAAATAATTTAGTTATTAGGAATTCGTTGGTAATTTTCAAGACACTAGAGGAACAAAAAATGATGAGAAGTATAGTAAAAAAAGAGAAGTCGAGATAGTAGTTTTTTGGTAGCTTAAGGGAACAAATGTATCTTAAAAATTATTTTCCTTTTTCTTTTTTATTATAAAGAACACATTAAAATACATTGATTATTCTGTAGACTGATTAGAAGCAGCCAATGGGATATTAGAGTTTACATCAAAAGAAGGAGAGAGTATAATTTTTTTAGGGGGCAGCTAGGTGATAGAGCACCAGCCCTGGAGTCAGGAAGACCTGAGTTCAAATCTGGCCTCAGACACTTAACACTTACTAGCTATGTGACCCTGGGCAAGTCACTTAACCCCAATTGCCTCACAAAAAAAGAGTGAAGGCCCTGAAAGAGGCAAGAAAAAGGAGAATCAATTTAATAAAATATTAGAAGGGATTCGCATTTCTTTCATATATCAAGAAAAGAAATAAGGAGTAGAGGGCTTGAGAGTACTGACTTCCATGTGTAGAAGAAAATATGGTGAAAGATTCATATTTGATTATTTGGATAATCTTCAAAAAATGTCTAATAGAAATTCTTCTATTGTGATAGTGGGGTTTATGATAGGATTGAATGACTTTGTGATAGCAAGAAAGACTAGCAACAAGACAACTTAGGAAAAAGAAAAAAGATTGCCAACTAGGTACATTGGTCTAGATGAGTCAATGCTGTCTGTAGAGAAGAATTTTGGAGTGTAAAATATTGGGGGGAGCTATACTGTTACAAGTAATTAGAAGTCTTGTGAATGCCTATATATGGGAAAGTGAAAAGGACTTGCAATTCACTGAATTTAAGGTCAAGAAATGGCAAGAACAAGATTGTTGGTAGCTGTGTGAATGTGGACTGATTGACATTTCTGACTGAAATTTGAATAGATAATTGTGGTGTTGTTTTTTGTTTTGTTTTTGTTTTTGCTGGGCAGTAGGGGTTCAGTGACTTGCCCAGGGTCACATAGCTAGTAAGTGTCAATTGTCTGAGGCTGGATTTGAACTCAGGTACTCCTGGATCCAGGGTCAATGCTTTATTCACTGTAACACCTACCTGTCCCTTGGTTTTTATTTTATATATTCTTTTTTTTTATGCAAAATCTCATCAGTAATTAGAGAAACTAAGTGGCTTCATTTCACTGACTATTCATTGAACCACAAAGTATCTCTTTGAAATGTATTACTTTTTAAATTTATTTTTATTTTTTAAAGTTTTCATTATTTATGTATTTATTTGTTTATTCATTTATTTATTTTGTGGGGCAGTGAAGGTTAAGTGACTTGTCAAGGGTCACACAGCTAGTAAATCTCAAGGTCTGAGGCTGGATTTGAATTCAAGTCCTCCTGAATCCAGGGCCAGGGCTACATCCACTGCACCACCTAGCTGCTCACAAAATGTATTCTTTTTTTCCAGAGTATGAAATCAAGGGAGGAATTTTGTTTTTAGGCAATTGATTTCAATGTAGTGAACACCAGTGTCAATGTAACCATTATTGTTAGATTTAAAAGCAGAAAGCACAATTGTAGGTATAGATTACATTTAAATATCATTTATGGTTTTATAATACCTTCCCTCAAAATAACTTTATGGTGAAGGCAGTACATTTTTCAGATTAGGCAATTGATGCTCAAATATATGGAGGTTAGATGATTTGTCCAAGGTCAGAGTAAATGTTGCAAACATGATTTGTATTTAATTATTTATTGACATCAAATGCAATGTTCCTTTAACAACGTAAGGGTTTGTAGGAATATAGAGGATTTGTTCCCAGAACAAATATATTCCCAGATATACTTGACTATTGGTTATCAGTAGCTACAACAACACATTACAGGTATCACTGAATATTGGTACATACTATGGTATGACCAACCAAATACTGAAGGATTGAAAACATTCACTTTGCATGGAAGATAAATGATGTATGCACAATGGACCAAGATCTTTCTACAAGGATCAAAAAAGAGACATCAATGGAATCTCCCTTGACAGAAAGAGTACAGAAAGTTATGTCACTGGATAAATGAAGCACAAAGCAGGTCAATATCTCAAACTATTTGATATCTTATCCAAAGGTAGAAACTTTTCCAAAGATATATATATATCAACCCTTCCATGATTAGTAATCCTATATCTGTCTTCTATCGTTTTAATGCCATCCTTTGTATATGCTAAAGGGTGTTGACTCAACATACTTGTAGACTTCTTTCATTTCCTTTGACAATACATGGATACTAGCAGGGAGCACAGTAGTACTGTGGCACAGTGGATATAGCACTAGCTTGGAGTCAGGATGATACGTTCAAATTCCCAAACACATACTCAATATGTGATGTTGGATAAACCACTTGACCTGTTTATGTCAGTTTCCTCCTCTGTAAAATGAGCTAGAGAAGAAAATGGGAAACCGGAATGGGGTCTAAAAGAGTTGGGCATGACTGAAACACGGTAACAACCACCACAATGGAGAATATAGGATATCTTGTCCCATCATTTTCCTTTACTGCCATGTTGTACCACTATCTCTTTTTCATCATATACTTTTCCCTACTACTTCTTCATAATTCCTTATTCCTTGTGTGGTAGCTTGCTCATGCCCACATAGCTCCTTTAAATGATACTTTCAGTGATCCTTAAATCTAATTTTATAAAATCTTTAGTATTCCACAATGTGTAGCTATAGAGTATCACTGGAAGAATATTAGTGTTAAAATGTTTCATGGAGAAATTTGAAGTCACAAAAAGTACTCATTGGATTCCCAATGGGAATTCATTATGTTCTTCTCTTGCACTTTACTTCTGGGTCTAGCTGCATATTCATATGAAGTATCTTTTTCTAATGTGCACTGCCAGGTATTTCTATAGAATTTCCCATCCAACTATATAACATAATGCAACAAATAGTTATTTGTCATTTACTTGTTTTTTTCCTCTGTAGGCTACTGAAATAGGCTAAACTTAGTAGAATTATTATGTATCATATTTAGGAAGCTCCACAGTATTCTCTTCATGAAATCAATTCGATATCATCTAAAAATAGACTCATCTGTGGAGCTTTCCATATATCCAGAAATTCTTTTTGATTTGGATTTTATGATGGACCTCATCCCTGACAGGCTGAAATCTTCTACCTTTAGATTCCAATCATCCATCCCTCTTTTTTATGCCACACTAAACTAAACATTAGATAGTTACATAATGAATTTGTTTCTGTTACATAATTCAAGGTATCTTGCATGATTTTGACATTTTTTTTGCAGACAAAAATCATGCTGGAGAAAAAGTTTTGATGTAGTATTTTGTTCTAGACAATGAGTGTTTTATATAGATAGTAGAGACTAAGCAAAGTGGGATCTCATATTATTTTTACCTTTCAGTGTGTGGTATAATTGTAAAGATGTGGCCTGCTGTGAAATATAGCTGGAGAAATTCTGCTTGTTCTTTTCTGATAACCTCATAGAGAATGTCCTTGATGTAAGTTTTCATTATTCTCATGGAATTTTTGGTAAAGATAGGAAATTAGGCAGATAGGTTTCTCGATAATAATCACTCTTTTTGTAAAAATAATTTCCAAGAATTTTCCCATCCTTTGGTATACTTTTCCCTTTCATGTCCAAAAAAATGTGTTTCCTCTTATAGTATCTAAGTATATTTAGTCTAGTCTAGGGACTTTTACTTTTTTTTTCTTTCCTTCAGGGTCATTGTCACTTTCAGGGCAAACAAATAAATAAATCACATGACTCTCTAGCATGTAAAAATTGTTAGCAGTATCTTAGCAATAATTGAGTATTGATCCCCTTAATGGTAATGTAACCTGTGGCCTAGTCCTCTGAGCTCTGGGTGAGTGTATGGACCTAGTCCACGATTAGAGCTACATCATAAGTTTCAACTCTGGTTCATGTTGTCCCCAACCAGAGTCATCTCTAGGAATATAGTCCAATTTACTCCTCTACAGATGTGGTTAAAATGATTTCCAACTTTCATAGATTGCTCAACAATTAATTTCAGGCCCCAAAACAATATTGTCTCATAACACTGAATGAACTTATAGCAGCTTTTTATGTTACCATGTTTAGACTTTAACTGATTTTCCACCCCTGAGAAAAGATACAGAGATCACCTTCTATCTAAGAGGCTGGCAATAGCCAGGAATTCCCAATTGCTCTCTCTAGAAGTATGGGTTCTGGGATCTTAGTCTCTTTAAAAGACTCTGTGCTACTTAAAAACTACCCTTCTCTTTAGAAAACTGATTCAATGAAATTTCAAACTTAGGGTTGCTAAACACATGATCCCATAGTCAAAACCGCTCAGGAACTTTCTTATCTCAATTGATGATTGAATTCTTGAACACAGGGTCCAGAAAATTCTTTTTGAGATATGTAGGTGAGAGTCCATGATAATTTCATAGATTTCTTACTCAAGGCAGACTTTATCAACTCTTGATGGTAGGGAACTTCTAATATCCCATCCTATGCATTGATACACACTTTTGTACAAAAAACGGGAATATTCATTTGAGTCAATCAACTGATTCACAGTTGATAAGATATACTTAAATTCCTATCCTCAAACACATCAAACTTTAAGGTCATGAAATTGATCAGAGAACTTTACTGATCAACTCCTTAACATATAAAATACATGCTGAGGTCTTCAAATTAACATCAAATGTCCAAAAAATACACCCAAAAAAGCAATGCATCAAAGAATTTTAGACATAAGGGACCACAGTCACCATCTACTCCAACTCATTTTGAAAAGAACTGATCATTATAACTGACCCATTATCTAGCCTCTACATGAAGACTTCCAATGAGGAAGAATATACTATCTATTTCAGTTTAGTTCATCTTTCCTCCCCTCCCACCCCCAACATTAAGCCTAAATATGTCTGTGAAACTTGCATTACTGTTTCTACTTCTGCATTTTCATGGGATCAAATATAGAAAGTGAAATTCTTCCACACAGCAACTCTAGAAATAGTTGAAACCAACTTATATGTCACTTGGAGTCTTCTCTCTTACAAGCTAAATATCCTTAGTTTTTTGTGTTTTTTTTTTTTTTAAATCTTCATATGGCATGAACTCCAAGCCTTGAAGACTAACATCTGACTGTTGAACACAATTTTTTTTTCCATTCTCCATCCTCTCTAAAAATTTGTTGCACTGCTCCCTTTTGGGTCTAAAACTACTACACAGTCCTAATTCATCTCATGTCTCCTTATTGTTGGTAAACATTTTACTGTCATTGAGGGTCCCCTTCTTTCCCTACTATCCCCATTTACTATCCCCTCTGACCCAACCAGGATTGTGGCCACGTAGAAAGTTTGGGTGCAGTCAAAATCATCAACTCTTTCCCTTTCAATAAGTTAGAATATCACCAGAACTTAACATCTGCCATATCACCATATTCTTCTAAGCATCAGCACTGATGTTTTTAGAGGAAGAAAATACTTTTTTCCCCTTATGTTCTGTAGTTTATTTTTCTTCTCTTTTTGTTTTAGGTCATGTTCTTCTCTTAGCCAGTTATCTTAATTAATTCTCTTCACCATCAATATTATTTCCATTTTGTGATGTTTTTCCAAATCATTTGTCTGTTTCTGACCTCTAAATTCCCTCAATATTTTTCTCGTTTGTCAAATTTTACATAATAAACAGGATGTTTACATTTTGTGAAACTAATGAATAAGATGTCAAAGATTTGAAAGTGCCAGAGATTGAAAACAAGAGTCAACACTAAGTAAATCCCAAAAGATAGTATGAAAAGTTCTGTGTTTGTGATATTTTTAAAAGTAAAATTAATGAATATTTTATCAATTCAAAATATGATATTCATATGCTAGATTACTGTATATATTTATTTTGTAAATTGCGAGGTATCATGGAATAGCAAAAAGAAATGCAAAGCCCAGGTTGAAGTATTTTGAATCATATCAACAATGTAGTAATCTTAGACAACTTTAGAAGTCTATACATTATAGAGTAATTGCAGATTAATATTGGTGGAGGAAGTTTTCCAACAGTGATAAAATAACAATTTTTTATTTTAGATATTTAGAATTGTCCCTTCATTAATAGAATGTCATTTTGATAATATGCAAAGAATAAGTATAAAATAGAAAAAGGAACCTGGTTTTGGAGTCAGAATTCTTCACTTTATATTCCAGCTTTGGGATTTACTCCCTGTGTGACCTGGAACAAGCTACTTCAGATTTGTAGGCTTAAATTTCCTAATTACTAAAATGAGGAAGTTGAAATTAGTTTCTCTTTAAGTCATCTTTCAGTCCTAAGTCCTCTGATTTCAGTTACACAGGTATGTGTTATATTTAGCAAAACAGTTAGATATGGTTTTTTTCTCATTAGTCATTTACAACTATGGGACAGTATGCTTTAAGTGCCAAGACATAAGGACGGTAATGAATCAAATTACATGTCTTCCAGATGCCAACAAAGAGAAATAACTAAGTAATGTGTACACACGATAATAGCTCACTGTTACATATGGCTTTAAGAACCACAAAGAAATTTATGTCCATTATCACATCTTAACCTCGCAACTAACTTGTTAGTTAAGCTCCATTATTAGTCCCATTTTGCATTTGAGAAAAGTAAGAGTAAAAGAAATTAAGGGTCTTGAACAGGTTCACCTGACTGTTAAGTCTTAGAGTTGGAATTTAAATACAGATCTTCTTGTTGCTGAGACCAGCTTATTATTGTGATCCACTCTATCTCTAAGTGAGATAGCTATGGAAATACATTTGTTCTTCTAAATCATGCGCATGATTTCTATTCAGTTATTTATTTTTGTACACATGCTTATGACCTATAAGATCAATTCACTAGTAAAGGTATTTACATAATTTCCATGAAATAGAATATATGCTATCCCTGAGATATAGGCAGATATAGCAATCTATATATAGATTGCTTCTGAATAAAGAGAAAATCAAGTGGATCTCCTATTCTCTGATGTTATTATTGTGACTTCCTGTCCCTGGCCTCCACTAATCTGTGTTTATTCTATTTCTCATTGGCTTTTAATGTCCTTTTGATCAAAGACTGACAGAGTTTAGCACATAGTAAGCACTTAATAAGTCTTTTTCATTTGTTCATTTATTCATTTATATATACCAAATATATGCATTTATGAGTATATATTAGTAAATGACAATTTGTATTTTCCTTCTCCTATTTTCTCATGTAATTTAGAACAGATTCTCTCCTGGGGCTATTTTCTTAAACTTTAATTTTCCTTTGTAAAACTTGGCTGAGAAATAAAGGGGAAATGTATTGTTATAGAGGAAGCATGTTATCAGTTGTATGACACCTCAGAGCTTATGAACAGACAGATTAAAATTGCCAAACTATAAAAACACTGAACTCAATATGGATTTAGAACCCTTGACATCCACAAAAGCTGCAGGTGCTAATTGGGGGCAATTTATAAGCCTAATTTAAAATGTAGAAACCTGGATTTTGCTCTTCCAGAAATAAAATGAGCTTATCATAGTGGGATGTTACAGGAGGGATTTAAGTGACTTAACTCCTTAATATTTATTACAGGTACTACAATTTTCAAAGACTGTCTACTAAATTATCAAGGGATTGTAAGCCAATGTCTTTAAGTGTTGAAGTCAGTATCCTTGTTATGTGTGATCTGAGAGTCAATCAACATTGAATGAACATCAAACTAGGAAAGACTGTTCTGAGACAATAAAGTATTAAGTTAATTTAAAGATCACAGATATTGTGTTAAAATGGATCTTAGAAGACTTGAAATCCAATTTCTTTATTTTGCTGATGAGGAAACTGAGGCCAAAAGAGGGTAAGTATTGTGCCTAAGTTCACATGGGCAGTAAGCAACAGTCATTTTAAACCTATGTAAGGAATTAATTGTGATTTGGGGTTTCCATGAACCCATCTTTGCTTCATTTTGGTCAGACTGAAAAGATGTAATCTTGAAAAGCCTAAGAGAAGATGGGTGTGTACTTGAAGAGATAATAGAACAAACAAAAGGAACTCTGATCAGATTTGTCATGTACATTAGGTGGGACTGATTAACACACAAAGAACATTTATTGATTCAAAGTATCCAGTTAAGTACCTAAGCTCCACATCAGACTTCCACCATGCCCACAGGGGCCTGGCCAAATTATAATGGGGACAGCCCAGGGTGTGTGTTAAACCAATTGGAGACTCAACATGTCTGAGAACCTCCCTTCTTGTTAGAGAGGCAGGAAGGGGGGAGAGAGAAGAGAGGGAGAGAGAGGGAGAGAGAGGGAGAGAGAGAGAGAGAGAGAGAGAGAGAGAGAGAGAGAGAGAGAGAGAGAGAGGAGCTGGTGGAGGTTGACCTTTGGACCAAGGCAGGAGACACTGCACAGTTGGCTGGGCTGGAGACAGGTTTATGTTTGAATCAGGTTTTTTATTTCATCCAGTCTGTTCTAAGTGGCTGTGGGACTTTTTTACCCTGGAGACTTAGATTCTAACCATCTGGGAAGTGGGACATATTTTTTCCCTTTCTCTATCCCCTTTCTCATTGTCCCTTGCTCTATTTATTCACTTGTGTTGTAAATTTTGTTCTCATTAATAAAACCTGATTTGTTTGTGGAAAACAGGCTATTAATCTCCTGTCTTATCAGTCTGAGAGAAATAACTAAAGAAAAGGCAGTTTAGAAGAGAGGAAACTATGGACCTAAAGGTCTCCGATTATTTTCTGAACCCCAATATTACGACAAGCTGCCCAATTAAATCTCCCCAAACTGAATTTGGCTCATACATCTGCATATCTGACATCAAATCCAATATACTTTCCACTGTATCACTGTGGATTAGATTTGAAATGAGCAATAAATCTCTATTCTTTTTTATGGTTAAGGGAATTGCTAAAGGGGGACCTCTTAAAACAGAGCTTATGCACAAGGAAGATATAGGTAGATGGATGGATGGATGGATGATAGGTGATTTCAATATCAATAGGTAATGAACTATTTGTACATGTCAATACATATTGAGATATCTGTCTGTGTATCTCTTTATCTTTTGATCAATCCATCTGAGATAGAGGGTAGAGCTAAAGTCTGCCTGCTGATGAAGCACAGGATTCACAGTTGCAAACTTCTTACTGCTCTCAGCTGCCCCACTATCAGCTGTCCCACTCTCAGCTGTGTCGAGTTTCAGCTGTGTCGAGTTACAACCGTGTTGAGCTGCCACTGAGTGGAGCTTTGCTGAGGTGATCTGCCAGCTGAGACTAGTGGTGCTAAGCCACACTGAGCCGAGCTTTACAGAGGTGAGCTGCCCTCCCCTTTTACCCCAGGCGAGACAGACCTTTGCTGAAGTCTTCTAAATTTTCTCACATTGTCTCTCTTTTTGTAGGTTCTTTAGTTCCAGAATCTGTTAAGAGGCTTGGTTTAATGTTGTTTTTGAGGGAAATAAGGGAAAGCTCAGGAACCTTCCTAGCTTCTCTCTGCCATCCTGGCTCTACCCCTGGAAGTCCAGGAAATAATATTCTATTAAAGATTAATATTTACAAACATAAATATATGCAAGATGTTTAAGAGGTGGATAATGAGTGAAGGAAGAAAGGAAGAGGAGAAAGATGAGGAAGAAAAATAAAAAGAGAGAGAAGGGGCAAAGATAGAGAATTAGGGTAGTAAGACAGGGAGACAGAGATAGGGAGAGACAGTCAGAGACAGAGACACAGAGATAATTAGTATCCAAACAGTATCAAGGAAAGCTTCTATCACAAAGGCAAACTAATAAATCTAAGGCACAGAGATAAGAAGGAAATAAATTCCAAGACACAAGGGTAGGAGATAAACTGATAAGCTTGGGGAAGAAAGTAATGGAGAATGTTTGGAATTGTAGGCAGGATCCAGATAGTGATGACTTTCAATGCCAACATGTCAAATCTGGATTTTAATATATCAGCTCCTGAGGGTTCTTTTATAAGAATATCCTCACTGCTTTAGCAATTATATGAAAGATAAATAGATTTAAAGAGGAAGAGAGAAGAAACAGGGATACCAATTAGGAGTTTACTAAAAAGGTCCAGGCAAAAGGTTATAAGGGCCTAGATTAGGGTGGTGACTTTGTGATTGAAGTAAAGAGATGAGATGTTCAAGTTATGAATTATTATTGCCACATTATTTTTGAATTGATTGATTAATTAACATTTATATTTTGAGGATGTATTGGAATGGAAAAAAATAAAATGAATCTGAAATTCCAAATCAAGTAAAAGGATAATGTTGGGCTCAAAAGAAATTGAGATTGGAATGGTAGATGATTTTGGAAGGAAATATAGGATGTAATTTTGTATATATAGAATTTGAAGTGTCTATTAGGATAATGAGGTAGATATGTTTATTAGGAAAGTGTTTGTGGGGTGGAGCCAAGATGACAGAAGAAAGGCTGTGACTCTCACAGTTCCAGAAAACCTATCCACATACCTCCAAAAATAATGTGATAAGACACTCTTGTAGCAGCATATCCCACATAAGAACAGAGTGAAACTCTTTTCCAGCCAAGGACTTCTTAATTAGGTGACTGTGATCACCTGCTGTTCCAGCTGAGAGAGGAGCACAATGCATGGAACAGGCAGTGCCTCCAACCAAAGCCTCAGAATCTTCAGCTGCTTTTTCTGAAGCTCAGCTTGTGTATTGGTGAAGCATCCAGTGGTTGGGGGGAATAGCTGAGGTCTTTGTTGGAACTGGGGTGGGGAGCCCACATTCTGAACCATCAAGCAAAGTTGAAGGACAGCAACCCAGTGGGGGAGGGGCACAGGCATGCCAAGCTTTGGACCATAGAGAATCAGATTTCAATCAGACTTCTGTTTTGGGTCAAAGAGAAAGCAGTCTGTGGTTACTCACAGGCCAGGTAGGCTGAAAAAAAGCCCAATCACCCCTTGGCCCAAACTGTAGCTCGGAACTGTGTGTCCTGGAAGCAACACTATACTTTAAGAAGGAGTTAAAAGCCAACAAACAGGGTATCAAGATGAGTAAGCAGAAAAAACAACAGACCATTAAAAGCTGATTTGGGCGTGGGCTAGACCAGACTACACTCTCAGAAGAAGATAATACCATCATTAAAGCTCCTGTATCCAAAGCTTCCAAAAAATATGAATTGGTCTCAGGCCTTCAAAGTGCTCAAAAGAGACTTTGAAGAGAAAATAGGAGAGATAGAAAGAAGATTTAGAAAGGTGGAGGAAAAAATGGAACGAGAAATGAGGGCGATGAGGGAAAATCATGAGAAAAAAGTCAACAGTTTGAAAAGCCAAATGGAAAAGGAGATTAACAGATTACCTGCTGTCTTGGGGAGGGGGGAAGGGAGGGGAGGGAGGGAGAAAAAATTGAAACTAGAAATCTTATAAAAACAAATGTTGAAAACTCTCTCTACATGTAACTGGAAAATAATAAAATACTTTTATTTTAAATTTTTTTTTTAAAAAAAAGAAAAGAAAAGGAGATTAAAAAGCTCTCTGGAGAAAATAATTCCCTAAGAATTAGGATTGAACAAATGGAAGCTAGTGACTTTATGAGAAACCAAGACACACTGAAGCAAATCCAAATGAATAAAAACAAATAGAGGGAAATATGAAATATCTCCTTGGAAAAACAGCTGACCTGGAAAATAGATCCAGGAGAGATAATCTGAAAATCGTTGCACTACCTGAAAAAGATGACCAAAATAAGAGCTTAGATACCATCTTCCAAGAGAGTGTCAGGGAAAATTGCCCTGACATTCTAGAAGCAGAAGGTAAAATAGAAATTGAAACAATCCACGGATCATGTCCTGCATGTGATCCCAAAAGGAAAACTTCCAGGAATATTATAGCCAAATTCCAGAGATTCTAGGTCAAAGAGAAAATATTGCAAGTAGCTAGAAAAAAGCAATTCAAATACTGTGGAGCCACAGTGAGGATAGCACAAGATATAGCAGCTTCTACATTAAAGGACCACAGGGAATGGCACATGATATTGAGGAGGGCAAAGGAACTGGGACTAAAACATAAAATCACTTACCCAGCAAAACTGTGTATAATCTTTCAGGGGAAAAATAGGACATCAATGAAAAAGAGGACTTTCAGGCATTTGTGATGAAAAGACCTGAACTAAATAGAAAATTTGACTTTGAAATACAAGACCCTATAGAAGCACAAAAAGGTAAACAGGAAAAAAAATCATGAGGGACATTAAAAGGATAAACTGTATACATTCTTACATGAGAAGATAATACTTCCAACTCATAAGAACTTTCTCAGTATTAGGGCAGCTGAAAGAAATATACTTAGAGGACACAGGTATGAATTGAGTATGAATGGCAGGCAGGGTGGAATGGCTCGTGTCTGTTGCTGGATTTGGGCTTGGGGCCTCCTGGGTCCAGGGCTAGTTCTTTGTCCACTGTGTCACCGAGCTGAGCCATGATGATATCTTCAAAATATAGTTAAGGGATAAGAAGAATGCCTTGGAAGAAAGGGAAAGGGAGAGGTGGAAGGGTGTAAAGGAACTCAAATAAAAGAAACAAGAAAAAGCTTATGGAGTATAGGGGAAAATTGGGAAGGGGTGGGAGAGTGAGTGAGCGTTACTTTCATCAGAATTGACTCAAACAGAATATAAACACTCAAGTAGGTATAGTAGTATATATTTGCCCTGAGGGAAAGTGGGAGGGGAAGGGGAATAGTGGGGGAGAGGTGAAAGAAGGGAGGGCAGATTGGGCAAGGGGGCAGTAAAAAAGCAAAACACTTGAGGAGGGATAGGGTGAAAGAAGATTAAAAAATAGAATAAATATCAAGGGGAGGGAATAGGATGAAGGGTAATACAGTTAGCAATAGTAACTGTGAAAGAAATTATGAGCTGAATGCTAATAGAAGGATGTATGAAAAATGCAAACCATCAACAGAGAAAGAACTGATGGTAGTTGAATACAGATTGAGGTATAATTTTATTTGTTAGTTCCTCTTGTTAAAGTTATTCTGTCTATTTTCTTTCACAGTTTGAGTAATGTGAAGATGCTTGGCATATTTTCACATGTATGACTCATATTGAATTGCTTTATTCCATAGGGAGGATTGAGGAGGGAGGGAGGAAGAAAATTTAGAACACACGGTTTTAAGAAAAATCAGTGTAAAGAAATGATGAGGGGCAGGTAGGTGGCACAGTGGATAGAGCACCAGCCCTGGAGTCAGGAGTACCTGAGTTCAAATCTAGCCTCATACACTTAACATTTACTAGCTGTGTGACCCTGGGCAAGTCACTTAAGCCGAATTGCCTCACTAAAAAAAAAAAAGAAGAAAAGAAATTATTAGCAGGTGGATTTCAGAGAAACCTGAAAGGACTTACATGAATTGAGGCTGAGCAAGATGAGTAGAAGCAGGAGAACATTGTACACAGTATCAACAACATTGTGTGATCAACTGTTATAGACTTGACTCTTCTCAGTAACACAATGATCCAAGATAGTTTCAAATGACTCATGAAGGAAAATATTCTCCAAATCCAGAAAAAAAGAACTGTGGAACCTAGATGCAGATTGCACCATGCTATTTCTATTTTTTTGTTTGTTTTCCTTTTATGAGGTTTTTCCCTTTTGCTCTGATTCTTCTTTCACAGCATGACTAATGCAGAAATATGTTTAATGTGTTTGTACATATATAACCTATATTAGATTGCTTGCTGTCTTGGGAAGGGGGGAGGGAGGGAGAAAGATTTGAAACTAGAAATCTTATAGAAACAAATGTTGAAAACTCTCCACATGTAACTAGAAAATAACAAAATATTATATTAAAGAGACAAAAATTAAAACAAAAGTGTTTTTGAATTGGAGTTAAGGAGAGAGATTAGGGGCAGATATTTAGATTTCTTTTTCAATTCTACATTTAGAATCATATGATTAATTATAATTATTCCTACCCTATCTGATAAAATCATGAAAAGAGCAAGAAAGTGAGAAGAGAACATCCATAACATGGTTTTGAGAAGCATCCATACTAAGGAGTTATTAAATGGAGGGAAGCTAGGTGGCACAGTAGATGAAGCACAAGCCCTGGATTCAGGAGTACCTGAGTTCAAATCCAGCCTCAGACACTTGACACTTACTAGTTGTGTGACCCTTGGCAAGTCACTTAACCCTCATCGCCCCGCCCCCCAAAGTTATTGTATGGATGATCTAGAAAAAAAAAAGACAGAAAACAATCACACTTCTAAGAAAAGAAATTAGGGAAAGACACTGACATCATAAAATAAGAGGAAAGACAGAATAACCATAACCAGAAAGAAGTAGTTTGCAGTGATAGCTACAAAGAACTAGAATAGAATTAGCACTGAAAAAAAAGCCAACCATATTGAACACTCAAAAAAAGGCCAGGTAACCTTGAAGAGGACAGAAATCATATCAAAAAGGATTGAGAAGTGAGTATGTCAAGAAAGCAGAGGCAATAAATGTAGACAAACCTTCTTACAATGTTGTATTGGTGGTGGCATCCTTTAAGTCTGCCCATATAATCTGAAACTCTATTAGTATAGATTTTGGCAGTGTAAAACAATGGCACATAATATAGCCTTAAATGTTAGGTTCTCAATTCTAGGTTTCAGTCAGTCTTTTAAAAAATCAAATATTTTTGAATACTTTCTTAGAAAGTTTTAATGCCAAGATTATATGTTCACTTGTTTAAAAACAAATGGAGGGGCAGCTAGGTGGCGCAGTGGATGGAGCACCGGCCCTGGAGTCAGGAGTACCTGAGTTCAAATCCGGCCTCAGACACTTAACACTTACTGGCTGTGTGACCCTGGGCAAGTCACTTAACTCCAATTGCCTCACTAAAAAACAAAAAACAAAAACAAATGGAGTCAAATAGGCTTTTAGCTTATTGAGGAAATAGTGTCATGATGATAATATATTTTGACATAAACATAACCTGAAATTGGTCCCTTCTAAAGGTAATTTGACCTGCTTGCCACCAACAATTTAGTGTCTCCATGATAATGATAATGATGATGATGATGATGGGGGGGTCACCAACAGAACAATCCAAAACATGGGCTAAGTATATAATACTTAATATTATATAAAACATACATGCATCTAATGGTAGCCATCTGTAGGGCTATGAGTGGGAAAGAAGATAAAAAAGGAAAAAAGAATGCTACATAATAACATTATTATATATGTAAACAAAATAGCAATTTGTATACAATAGATTTATATTTTCATATATAATATTTTTTAATATTCTACAATGTTATGGAAATGCTTGTTTTATTTCTGAACTTCATAAAAATAAACACATTTTTTTTCCTGGGTTTTAACAATTTATTTTTTGGACTGGATAAAGTGCTAGAGGATTGGTGGAGCCTGGCCATCAAACTGAAGTTCCCTGAATCTCGGGCCTCTTTGTTCCTTCACGTTTCAGTCCTGTTTCTTGCTTCTTCAGCTTCTGTGGCTCCTGGAAAACCTTAATACAAAAAGCCTTTTTAGCCATCCACTGCCAGTGCTTGGTCCACTAATAGAGTGGGGAAATGTGTACCCGATGCCCAGCTCTTTACGCGTCTTCTCAAATACGTCAAAGTTAGTCTGCCGAAGCTTTTTGAGTAGCTTCTTTCTCTGGTCAGTGGTCATAAGCAGGGATGGCTTGTGAGCCTTGTCTTTGTGATGCTTCGTCTTCGTGTGTTCTTCATAGTTTCTGATCTTCATCGTCAATCTTATAACTTGAGTTTCCAGGGATGTGGTACCTTCTGGGTTTTCTGTGATCTTGTTTAACAGCTGCTCAGTCTTTATCTTCATTTTCTATTTTCACAACATCATGAACCCTGTCAATTCCTGGGACATTCTGATAATCTTTCAGCAGCATGGTGGAGGTTATCCATCTGGCTAGACTGAGTTGCTGCTTTCTGGTCTGCATAGGCTCGGGCTTCGTGCAGGAGGAGGCCATTTCCCAGAGGTCTCAGGGCGCAGGGAGGCTCCCCGGCTGCTCTGACTGTTGGCTCTCAGGCCCTCTGCACCACCCTCAGCATCTTGGCCTCCGTGTTGTTGTTCCCTGAGTTGGCCTCAAACTTGGACGCCGCCGAACACCAGAGAGAGCTAGCAGAAGACTCACATGGGCACAGCCATCTTTGCTCAGGCTCAGCCCCCAAATTTTTAAAAGACTATCAAAAAATATTTCAATACACCAATGAAACAAAAGACTTTTGAACTTAAAGATACAGGCATTCCCTCCCAAATGTCAATCATCACTTGTGATAGCACCAGTGTTTTCCTGACACCTTTTTCCTGACTGTCCTTTTACATTTTTTGCTACCCTGTGAAATCAGACCGGCTCTAGCTTGTTTTCTGTGGGTTCCTGGCCTACCCTTTTAGTCTGGGTCTCTCTAAATTGGCAGATGCCTGAGACCACATGAATTACCATAACCTAATCATATACTGAGGAGATGTGTTTTAAAGTGAAGCTGGGGTGGGGATGGATGAAAAGGAGCTAAATGCTACTGTATGTTTGGGGTAAAGTAAGATCTGTGTTTCAAGTTCAGTGAGTTATGAATGCCTCATTTTGTCCCAACATAAAACCTGGGCTAGGACAGTAGGGAATCATGCCTATTACACAAACTATCCATGCTTGCTCATACTGTACATTTTTTATCTTCCATAAATTAACAACAAAGGAGCCACACAATGTCAGGAGGGCATTTTTTCCACCACATTTTCTCAGTATAAATAATTATGAGGCACAATAGTGCAGAAATCTATCAGAAAAGTATAAAGTAGAGTATAAGGTGGGATCCAAAAAAGAAATGTGTAAGGACTATGTAAGTAGCAACAATTCAGGTAGGCTGAGTACATATCAGCCCAAAATAAATAAATAAATGAATAATAATAAAAGATGGGGCAAAATGATGCATGTATCTTCTAAGACCTGTTTTATAGGATTCTACATATAATGAGTGTACAAGTAAGAGTCAAATATGTTGGGATAATGTAAAAAAAATGAATAAATGAAAAAGAAATATGCCCTGGGAGAAGGGAGAAGGAAGGGAGAGGAAGAATGGGGAAATGTATCTCACCAAAAATGTGCACTAAAGATCTTTTACAGTGGAGAGGGAAGTGGTGGAAAGGGGGATGGACAATGCATGAACCTCATTCACATCTATAGTCATTCAAAGAGGGAAAATATGTCTATATATCCAATTACTAATATAAAATGTATTTTAACCAATGGGAAATTAGGAGGGAAAGGGAATAAGAGAAAGAGAAGGTATTAAAAGGGATAGAAGATAAAAGAAGCCAGAGATCAGAAAGAAAATAGCCTTTGAGGAGGGACAGGATTAAAAACAAAAGGATAAACAGAAGAAAATGGGTGGGGAATGGACATCTAGTAATCATAACATTTAATGTAAATGTCATGCACACACCCACAAAACAGAAATGGATAGCAGAATGACTTTAAAACCAAAATACAACAATATTTTGTTCACAGGAAGCACATTTGAAACAGATACACAGAGTTAAAATAAGGGGCTGGAAGAGAATCTATTATACTTCAGCTAAAGTAAAAAAGACAGGCATAACTATCATCATCTTAGAGAAAGCAAAAACAAAAATAGACTTAAATAAATGGAATAAGCATGTAAATCATATTTTACTGAAAAAAGACAATAGACAATTAAATGATACCAATACTAATCATATGTGCACTAACCAGCATAACACCCACATTTTTGAAGGAAAAGTTAAATGTATTAAAGAAGTAAATAGTGAGGAATACTAGTATACTAGTGAGGAACTTCAATTGTCCTATCTAAGAACTAGTTTAAATTAATAAAAATATCAAGAAGATTAGCAGACTCTTAGAAAAGGTAGATATGATATATCTTTAGAGAAAACTATATGGGATTAGAAAGTATACATTTTTCTCTACTGTACATGGAACTTTCATAAAATTTAGCAAGATTTAGGGCATAAAAATCTCACACCAAAATGCAGAAAAACAGAAATACTAAGTTCACCCTTTTCAAGTCATAATGAAATAAAAATTAATTTAATAAAGATTCATGAAAAATTTGATTAAAATATGATTTCAAACTACATAGTCAAATCTTAATGAGTGAGTCAAAGAACAAATCATGGAAAAAATCAATTTCATTTAAGAGAATGACAATAATAAGACATTGTTCCAAAATTTGTGAGATGCAGCCAAAGTGTTAATTAGGGGTAAATATGTATATTTCTACAAGTACATATCAATAAAGGAGAGAAAGAGGAGATCAATGACTTGTTCATTCAACCAATAAATAAAAAAACATAAATTAAAATTCTCAATTAAATGCCACAATGGAAACCTTAAACTCAAAGGAGAAATGAATAAAATTGAAAGAAAACAATAAGTGGACTAAAAAGTCAAACTTATAGCTGGTTTCATTTAAAAAATACATAAATCATCTGTTAATTTTGTTACAAAAAAGAAAGAAGAAAACCAAATTACTAGTATCGAAAATGAAAAGGCCGAATCACCAATGAAGATTAAATTAAATCAATTATTAAAAATTGTTTTGCCCAATTTAATCCTCATAAAATAAAGAATCTAAGTGAAGTGGGTAAATATTTTCAAAAATTATAAACTTCCCACATCAATAGAAGAGAAAATAGCATATTTAAATAAACCTATCTTACTTTTATAGATTATTTTATTTTATCTTTTTCTCAATTACATGCAGAAATGATTTTTAAGATTAACTTAAAAAAAAAGATTTTTCCTTTCTCCTTTATTCCACACCTCCTTGAGAAGGCAAGCACTTTAATATAGATTATACCTGTGCAGTAATCTTAAATACATTTCCATATTAGTCATATGGCAAAAGAGAATAGTTACAAAAAAGAAAAAATAAGTATGCTTCAATCTGTATTTAGACTCCTTAAGTTGCCTGGCCCTTAATTTTCCCCTTCACTGCAAGCTTTTTTATGCTATTTATGTGAGATAATTTACCCCATTCTACCTCTCTCTTTCCCCTTCTCCCAGTGCATGCCTCTTTCTCATCCTGTATTTTTTAAAAGTAAATCATCTAATCATATTCAAGTTACACCCATACCCTCTGTTTATGTATACTCCTTCTAACTGCCATAATGAAAATGTTTTTAGGCGTTACAAGATCATTTCCCCATGTAAGAATGTAAACAATTTAATCTTATTTAAAATGCTATAATTTTTTCCTGTTTACCCTCTTTATGCTTCCCTTGAGTTTTTTTTTTATTCAAAATAAAAAATTCATATTCAGCACTGGTCTTTTCAACAGGAATGCTTGAAATTCTTCTATTTCATTGAAAATCTATTTCCCCCTAAAGGATTATGCTCTGTTTTGGTTACCAGTTGATTCTTGGTGAAAATGCTAGCTCTTATGCCATCTGCAATATCATATTCTAAACACAATGATCATTTAATGCAGAAACTGATAAATCTTTTCTTATTCTAATCGTGCATCTATAATATCTGAATTATTCCTTTCTTGCTGCTTGTAATATTTTATCCTTGACCTGGGAGCTCTGGAATTTGTCTATAATATTCATGGGACCTCTTTCAGAAGGTGTCCAATGGATTCTTTCAATTTCTATAATTACTTAAATGTGATATTTAAGCTCTTTTTGGGAACATAGTTATCAGATTCAATAAGTCTTATCTCAACTCAATCTGGTTTCCAGGTTAGTCATTATTTTTTTTAAATAAGATTTTTTTTTACACATTTTCTTCTATTTTTTTCATTCTTTTGATTTTGTTTTATTGTAGCTTTATTTCTCAAAAAGTCATTAGGTTCTATTTGCCCAATTCTAATTTTCAATGAATTATTTTCTTCATTGAGTTTTTGTACCTTCTTTTTCATTTGGCTTATTCTCCCCCCTCCTTTTGCCAGTTTATTTTATTTTTATATGTGGTTTATTATTTTATTTTCCTCAATTACATGTAAAAACCATTTTTAATATTCCTTTTTAAAACTTTGAGTTCCAAACTCTGTCCCTTCCTCCTTCCCCAGTCTCATCATTGGAATGCAAAATTTATTTCTATATTAGTCATGTTTGAAAGAAAACATAGACAAAAAACTCTCCAGAAAAATAAAGTTAGGAGAAAAAAGTATGCTTCAATCTCTATTCAGACATTCTCAGTTCTTTCTCTATGGATAGAAGTCACTTACAATTGGTCATCTTAAAATATTTTTGTTATATTGTATGAAGCACATTTCACTTTACATCAGCTTCTGTAATATGTTCCAGGTTTTTCAGAGAGCATACTGCTCATCCTTTCCTATAACATGATAATATTCCAAACAATCACATAGTACAATTTGTTCAGCCATGAACTTATTCATGGTTATGCTCTCAATTTCCAATTCTTTGCCACTAGAAAAGAGACGCTATAAATATTTTTGTACATATAGGTACTTTCATTTTTTAATCTCTTTTTTTCAAATAGACTTAGTAGTGGTATTGTTACTTCAAAGGATGTATATAATTTCATAGCCCTTTGGGCATAGTTCCAAATTGCTTTAAAGAGTAGTTAAATCAGTCCACAACTGCACCAGCAATGAATTAATGTTTCATTGTTCCTATATCCCTTCCAAAATTTGTCATTTTCCTTTTCTATCCTAATAGCCAATCTAATAGGTATACGGCAGTACCTCAGAATTGTTTTAGTTTGCATTTCTCCAATCAATAGTAATTTAAAGCATTTTTTTCCATATGGTGATAGCTTTGATGACTTCATCTGAAAATTATTCATATCTTTTGATCATTTATCAATTGGGGAACATATCTTATTTCTATAAATTTGACTCAGTTTTCTATACATTTTTTTGAGAAATAAGGCCTTTATTAGAGAAATGATTCAATTTTTTTCACAGTTGCAATTGCTAACTCTATTTCCTTCCATCTTATTTCCCTCTCTATTTATTATATTCTTCCTCTCGTTTCACCCCGTTCTTCCTAAAAAAAATGTTTTGCTTCTGACTAACAACTCCTCCAATCTGCCCTTCCTTCTATCTCCACCCCCCCCCTTTCTCTTATCCCCTTCCCCTTCTAATTTCCTGTAGGGGAAGATAAATTTCTATATCCACTAAAGTGTGTATGTTATTCCCTCTTTGAGCCAATTCATATGAGAGTAAGATTCATTCACTACCCCCTTCCTTTATCATTTCCCCCTCCACTCTAAACAAAACAAAAAAAACCACAACTTTTTTCCTACATCTTTTATGTGAGATAATTTGCCCTATTCTACCTTTCATTTTTGCCTTTCTCTCAATGCATTTCTTTTTTTCACCTCTTAATTTTATTTTATTTTTAAATATTATCCCTTAACATTTAACTCACACTTGTAGCCTGTATCTAAATATACCCCTACCAACTGCCCAGATAATGAGAAAGTTCTTAGGAGTTGCAAGTATCATTACCTCATACAGAAATATAAACAATTTAATCTTATTAAGTCCCTTATGACTTCTCTTTTTCTATTTACAGTTTTTTGCTTCTCTTGAGTATTGTAAGTGATAGTCAAATTTTCTGTTCAGCTCTAGTCTTTTCATCAAGAATGCTTGAACATCCTCTATTTCATTGAATGTTCAGTTCAAATATATATATATGTATATATATATATATATATATATATATATATATATTTGCTTTTTTGTTTTGTTTATTGTTTTTTTGCAGGGCAATGAGGTTTAAGTGACTTGCCCAGGGTCACACAGCCAGTAAGTGTGTCAAGTCTCTGAGGCCTGATTTGAACTCAGGTCTTCCTGAATCCAGGACTGGTGCTTTATCCAATGAGCCACCTAGCTGCCCCGATCCTTGATGATATTTTAATTGTTTCTTTCTGGCCATTTGCAATATTTTCTCCTTGACCTGGGAGCTCTGGAATTTGGCCAACATATTTTTGGGAGTTTTCATTTTGTGATCTCTTTCAGGAGGGGATCATGGGGTTTATTCAATTTCTATTTTATTATCTGGTTCTAGAATATCAAGGCAATTTTCCTTTATCATTTCTTAAAATGATGTCTACGCTCCTTTTTAGGCTCTTTTTTTGATCATGGCTTTGAGGTAGTACTATAATTTTTAAATTATCTCTCCTGGTGAGATTCTTTTTTTTCCAATGAGATATGTCACATTATTGTATATTTTTCATTAATTTCATTTTGTTTTCTTGATTCTTGATTTCTCATAAAGTCATTAACTTCCATTTCCTCAATTCTAATTTATAAGGAATTATTTTCTTCAATGAACTTTTATACTTCCTTTTTCTTTTGGTCAGTTCTACTTTTTAAGGTTAATTTTCTCCAGTGAATTTTTTGGGTCTCTTTTTTCCTTTTTTATGGTTTACTTATGTCACTCTTACTTCTCTTCCAATTCTTTCTTCTATATTGATTTTTCAAATCCTTTCCGAGCTCTTCCATGGCCTGAGATCCAGTTATTTTTCTCTGAGGCTTTGGATATAGAAGTTTTAACTTTGTTGTTTTTGTTGAGTATTTTGATCTTTCTTATTACTATTGTAACTTTTAATAATCAGGTTTTTTCTGTTCTTTGCTCATTTCTCAGGATATTTCTTGACTTTTTACCCTATGCCAATGTGGGGGTCTGCTTCTAGAACGAGGGGACAATGCTACAAGCTTCAAGTATTTTGTACTGCTATTTCCTGAGCCAATTCTGGGGACCTTTATGTTTTTTTTTGTTTCTTCCAAGGTGGTATGATATTGGGAGAGGTGTGTTTACTACTCTCCTGGCCTGTTCACTGGTCTATGAGTGACCACAAGTACTCCTTTCCACCCTGGAACTGTTACCAGGGTTCCCACTCCTCTGTAACCTTAAGTTCTGAAGCACCAGTGCTACTCCTTTCCCTGGAACTGTCACTCAGAACTGCAACCCAGATGCTAGTATTGGCAAAACAACCAAGTCCTGTCCATAATACCAATAAAGGGAACCCTGTAATCTCTTTCCAATCAATTGTCTGACCCCCTTACCATCTATGAGATGAGAGCTCCACTGATGATTCAGTCACTCCAAATGACTGCTTCTGGTTTTCTGGGGACCTGATATGTCCTGCAGATACATGGCCTACACTAGCCTTTATTCCACTCTCACCCCAGAGTGATAGACCTTTCCTACTGATCTTCTAAGTTGTCAGACTAGAAAATTATTTCAACTTTTTTTTTTGTGGGTTCTGCCACTCCAGAATTTGTTTCAAGGCGTCAGTTGATGTTATTTGGAGGGGAATGTGGGAGATCAGAGGTGAATCCCTGCCTTTTCTGTTCCATATTGGCTCTAGCCCCAAATTTCTTCATCTTCTGAAATAATCATATAATTTTGCCTGCATTTGTTGTTGATAAAGTCAATTATGTTGATAGTTTTCCTAATATTGAACCAAACCTACATTTCTGGTATAAATCCCACCCAATGATAATGTAAGAAATTTATTATATTTTTCTATAATCTCCTTCCTAATGTTTTATTTAATTTTTTCATCAATATCTGCTAGGGAAATTGGTCTATACTTTTCTTTCTCTGTTTTTGCTCTTCCTGCTTTATGTGTCAGCACCTTTTTGTTTGATAGAAGAAATTTTGCATGAATCCTTCATTGCCAATTTCCCCCCAAATAGTTAATATGATATTGTACTTAATTATTCTTTAATAGTATTATACTTAATTGCTCTTTCACTATATGGCAAATTCACTTATGAATCCATCTGGTCCTGAGGATTTTTTAATGGATTTTATTGATATCTTTCTCAATTTGTTTCTTGAAGATAGGGTTATTTATGAATTATAAACCCACTCTGTTCATCTGAAATTGATATTTATTTATTCATTTCACTTAGGTTGCTAAATTTATTGGCATAAAATTGGGCAAAATAGCTCCTAATAATTTCTTAAATTTAATATTCATTGGTGAATATTATACTCATTTCTTTTTTGATCCTGATAATTTGGTTTTCTTCTTTCTGTTGTAATCAAGTTAACCATTGGTTTATCTATTTTATTGGGTTTTGGTTTCATTTTAAAAATTCTTTGTGGACATATCTCATGTACTAAGACCAATTAAGATTTTTCTTTGAAGTGTTGTATATAGTTGATTTGACTATTGTGTCTTCTTCTAAATTTGTATTTTTATCTTCCTCATCATCATTGTAACTTTCTCTGTTCAAATTATTTTTAATTTTCTTCATTTTTTTCTATCTATTTCTTGAATTTTACCTTTATTTTAAATTTTGATTCTGCTCCTGGAGTGCATGTGCAACTGTACTAATCTTCAGGTTTTTCATGCTGCTCTTTTCAAAGCTAGATCTTGGAGTCTGTTAGTTTTCAGTTCTTTCAAATTGATATGACCTATATAGAGGTGTGATCACTGTGCTTCTGTTCTATGCTCTAGTCTATGTTTGACCACAAACATTCTTTTCCAGCCTGGAAATATGACCAAGTTCATTGCTTCTGTTAGTGTTTTTCCAACCCTTTGATCTTTGAACTTAGAAACTGCTAAATCCTGTGTTATACTGATTGTGCCTCTACACTATTTGAAATGTTTCTTTTCGGCTGCTTTTAGCATTTTCTCCTTGACCTAGGAACTCTGGAATATTGGTATAATTCTCCTAATATCACAATCCTGATTTAGATTAGTATGAGATAAATATAGATAAGATTGAATAAAATTGTTGAGGTACTTGAATTCCAGGGAAAAGGGTTTCAATTTTCTTGATAAGCAATGGGGAGTTCTGAAGACTTTTGGACAAAAAAATCATATGATCTAATGAATTCATAAGTGGATACTTTTATACATGGTTTAATATAGAGGAAGAGAGTTGAAGAAGAAATGTTTAGAAAGTTTTAATGAATCCATGCAGGTAGAAAAAGACCAAGGCTAGTAGCACAATTATGAGGATGTATAGCGGTATAGGCAAGGAGAGATTTAAGTGTTTTGACATGATATATTAAGTGATTATGATATATGATAGAGGAAAATGAAAAATAATATCAAGGTTTCAAATATGAAAAACTTGGGGGATGACAGCATCCCTGACAGAAAAAGTGATGAAAGAAAAAATGCGTTGTTTTGTTGGAAAGATAAGTTTCTTTTTGGTAACATCAAATTGAAGATGTGAGATAACCAGAAAGTGAAGTGCTTCAGACCCTGAAACATATATGCTTAGAGATTAAAAGAAAGCTTATGGTTATAAGGCTAGATAATGACAATAATACAAGCAACAAGTCCTTACAACAATATATATGAGTACTATATATTTGGAATACAGATTCGAAATTAAATAGTCCCTATTTAAAAAGTGGAGTGAATTAAATGAGATAGACAAGCAAGCACAGAGACAAAGAGAGACACAGAAACAGAGAGACAGGCAGACAAAGAATAATACAGAGGGAGGACAGAGAGTCAGTGAGTGACAGACAGAGAAAAAGATATATAGAATGGAGAGGATAACCCCCATGTAATGCTCACTTAGGAAATATAGAAAGAAGTACTGGAATGAGCAAAAAGAAAAAAAACAGTTGACTTTAACAAGTCACAAGGAGAACTGAGGTAACTGAATAACTGAATGTGCTCACTCTCTCTCTGTCTCTGTCTCTCTCTCTCCCTTATCTGACTTATTTGACTGATATCTATTTCCCTAGTTCAATCCATTATTTGATCCCAACAATACTTTCATAAGATTGTATTCATTCCCTCTATTTCCAATGTTTCAATTCTCTATCATTGTATTATATTTACATCATCACAGCGGTCTCTTTCCTAGTAATTTGTCTCCAAACACTTACTTCTAATCAATTTAGTACTATGTTACTGATTAATTTTCCTAAAATATCATTATATCATATAAACTTCCCATTCTAAAAAATTCCATATTGTGTCCAGTTATTTCTTCATCCATAAAATGACTCCACTTACCTTTTCAAGTTTGTGTGGTGTTACTGTCAAACAGATCTACTTGAAGTTCCCTATATCTGAGATTCCCTGCCCTATTTCCGTATATTTGCTTGATCATCCTCCACCTCAACCCTTGTTTCTGGAATACACTACACTCTTTTCTCTGCTTCCTTTTAGAGTGCCCAGGTGTTTTTAAGGCTCAAATCAAGTGATTTCTCTTGCCCTTGACCATTTCTTCCCTCTTTTGTTTTAATATTCTTTCATTCCCGACATTAAATTAAACACACAGAGCTCCTGACCCAATTACCCTCAAAACGGTAATAAAACAAGCCCTAGAGCAGCAAAACCCACAAAAAAGATGCTGAGATTATTTTCCAGATCAAAGGGGGCTGCACTGGGCTGTGAGCAGAATCCAACCCCTGATCACACCAACACAGACCCCAAACATGCTGTGCAAGGGGAACCTACCCCCAGCCTCAGAATCAGCTGCAGCACCAGCA
Organism: Dromiciops gliroides; assembly: GCF_019393635.1. NCBI lineage: Eukaryota > Metazoa > Chordata > Mammalia > Microbiotheria > Microbiotheriidae > Dromiciops > Dromiciops gliroides. The sequence goes on from NC_057866.1 coordinate 144,076,984, forward strand.
TCTTCTGGAACTAAGCTTATCATCAGGTGAGAGTGTTGAACAGCTGGTTGTGGGGGGTGGAAAACACAGGGGTGTCTGCAGGACCTGAGGAGGAGTTTGGATATCCCACCGCAGCAGGGAACCAGGAAGAAATCTTGAGTCATCATATTGAGATGTAGCTTCCCACCTTTATCTGTTAGTATCTCTAGCTTTCCACAGGAAACACTTCCTCTATTATGCTTCTCCTACCCCTCTGGGCAAGTATTAACATCCTCTCCCTCTTGGAATTATTTTGCATTGTTTCCTCTACTTCATATAAAGTAGAATGTATGCTTCCTGAGTGTGGGGGTAACTTCATTCTTGGTTGGTTTTTTTTTTTAATATCCCCAATACCTAGCACAGTTCTTTTGGCCTGGTTAGTGCTTCAGTGGAATGCATGCTGAATTTAATTGGCCATTTAAGTTATCACTTAATTATATTCAACACTTAGTATTATTTCACAGGCCTTATCCTCTCCCCCACAACTCCTCCCCATAGTTTAAAGTAAATCCCCTGAGTGTGAGAGGGAATATAGCTTATCATACTTTTGTTTTTGTTTTTGCAAGCTTTAACATAAACCTGAAACATAACAAAGACCCAAAGGCTAACAAATAAATAGACTGGATTGATTAAAATTTTCTGCCTTTTGTGAATTTACAGTGTGGTAATTTGCAGTTAACAGTCCATTTTTTTTAACTTTCTGAGGCAAAATATCTTATAAGAATGCATAAGCAGTTGATAAGGCTGTCTCATCAGAACCTATTAATAGTCAGTGTTCAACACAAATTGTATTTATATTTAATATTGATAAATATTTCAGGCCTGGAGAGTAGTGAAGCCATTAAAACAATCCCACAGTTTTTATTGCTTTTACAATGTAATATATTTTATGATTACCAACAGCAATGCTTTCTCTACAGAACAACATATCATCCACCCAGTATTAAATTAATTTATATTCTACATTATCACATAGCATCTTTATTTTAATATGCAATAGGAAGTGCATTGCTTTTGGGTGTAACTTTTAGGAGCCATGAAACTTAATTCTAATAATAAAGATCCAATAAAAAAGTCAGCTTTCATCTCCTGAGGCTTTTAAAATGCAATAGCTAAAAATAGTAGGTGGTGAGATAACTGATATGCTATGCTGTTAACAAACAGGATTGATTGGAAGCACTTATCATGGGGAAATGTTCATTTAACATTACTTCTATTCTCTCTGTCTGACCACTGGCCACTTTCCAAAGATATCTCCAATGCATCTTTCTCCTTCACCCTCCAGATATGATATCCTTTCCCTTTCCTTGTTTTGCAGCAAATACATAATTTCTGCATGACCTTGAGCTCTGAGGAACTATGCCTACACTGGGGCGAAAAAAGAGGCAAGTCTTTTCATGACATTTTATTTTCTCTTCCTTCCTTCCTTCCTTCCTTCTTTCTTTCTTTCTTTCTTTCTTTCTTTCTTTCTTTCTTTCTTTCTTTCTTTCTTTCTTTCTTCCTTCCTTCCTTCCTTCCTTCCTTCCTTCCTTCCTTCCTTTCTTTCTTTCTTTCTTTCTTTCTTTCTTTCTTTCTTTCTTTCTTTCTTTCTGGACTGGGGGGTGAGAAGAAAGATACAATGATTTGGAAGGTACTTTGATTTCATCAATTTAGGGAACTCCTGGTATGGAAACTAATCAAACATAGTAGGTACTTAATAAATGTTTATTGATTTGATTTCACCTATGGAGCATGGCAGCCATTAATTAGTTGCCTATGAGCCATGAAAGGGTAACATCTTGGTCACAGTGACAGCATATGTGGCAAAAGTAGTATTTTACTGACTCCATATATAGCCATCAATTCTGCCATACTTTCTCTCTATGAAAATTATATTATCTTAGTTTACCTTAGGAAACCCAGGAAAGCTTTTGGATTAAGAAACAATTTATGGTGTCTCCCCTTCCCCCAAGCAAATATTAAAAATTAATACGATAAAGCTGATTTTCCCACCAGACATATTATTACCCTGTGAAATATACACGTTCTAAAAGCACATTTCTTCAGGCACTTATCTTTATACCACTGATGAAGAGCAAGTTTCCCTCTATTCATGCTGCAGGATTCTCTGACAAATAAGGATACTGGTTAATCAATGAATCTTCATATTCACTCATACTTAATAATAATTAAAGCCCCTTTCCCTTTAACACATTTAGAGACAAGTAATGCTGTAATATTATATATAAACCTTTACTGTAGAAATTTGAGGAAGGAAGAAAGAAGGAAGGAAGGAAGGAAGGAAGGGAGGGAGGAAGGAAGGAAGGAAGAAGAAGGTAAGAATGGAAAGAAGGAATGAAGGGAGAGAGGGAGAAAGGGGTGGGAGGAAGGAAGGGAAGGAAGAAAAGAAAGAAAGTGAAGAGAAGGGAATGGAATGAAAGTAGGGAGAGGGGAGGGAAGGAATAAGGAAGGGAAAGAAGAAAGAAAGGAGGGAATGAAAAGAAGGGATTAAATGTCATAAATGTAATAGCATTATTATAAAATTATTAGCTGTGAATAATTAAACTATTCTCAGCAATACAATGATCCAGGACAACTCTGAAGGAGTTATGATGAAAAAATACTATCTATCCCCAGAGCAAGAAGTGATGGTGTCTGAATACAGATTGAAGCATGCTTTTTTTTTACTTTATCTTTCTTGAAGTTTTTGTTTTGTTTCTTTTTTCTATGTTTTATTTCACAACATGGGTAATATGGAAATACGTTTTGCATAACTACATATGTATAACTTATATCAAGTTGCTTGCCTTCTCAATGAAAGGAAAATGGGGAAGGAAGGGACAGAATTTGTAACTAAAAGTTTTAAAAATGAATATTAAAATGGTTTTATAGGCAATTGGGGACAATAAAATACTATTTCTTTAAAAAATCATAACCATCTGAAACTTTGGTGTTCATACTTTTTCTATGCAAAAATAAACAACATTTTTGTGCTATCTCTATATCTATAACCTGTCTCTATATCACATTATTAATATCTCTATCTCTGTAATAACAAAATATAAATGTCTTATTATACCTCCCTTTAAATCAAAAGTCCTTTTTTATCTTTTTTATAAAAATACAATAAGACATATCTCCTTATGGTTTATATGTGGCCATTTAGAAGGCTCTATATATACTTTGTTTCTATTAAAATCCTTTTGATATTTGTAGAATGGCTTCTGGAGTTCCCTTCTCATTTCAGCACGTTATGGGTCTTCAGAATACTTGCAGGGGTTTAGGGTTGACTCCTCTCAGGTTTCAAGGTGATCAGTGTTATCACACCACAACAACATTGCTCCGGAGTTCCCAGAAGTGATTGTACCTTTAATAGCCAGCTAGCATATGTAATTATCTCAAAGCAAAAGCATTTACTGAAAGGATAGAGTGAGAAGAAAGTTGCAAAATTTTTCACCCAAAAAACTTGGGCACATTATCCTACAAATACACACTTTCAGTCATCAAATAATCTCGAAGTGAGTGACTTACATGAGAAACATGTGGTAATGACAACTCAAGCTGCTTACACTACAGCAGCATCCATTTTTGTTTCTTTCTTCATGGATTCCTGATGCTGCATCCATCCCCTTCAGTATCTTTTCTGGATGAGTTACTCAGATGCACTTTCTGCATCTGCTTCTTTCCACAATTCAGTTATAGATGACCAGGACTACTCTCTTGAATCCATAGTTCTCTCTCTTCTCAATTGCCAGAAGTCTTGCTCCTTGAAACTGCTTCCTGCCTTGAATGTTCCCTCTCTGTGGCTTTGTCTCTGGAGAGTTTCTATTTCTGTCACCTCCTTCAAAATGCTTGACACACCAAAGTGCTCCCTGATGGATGCTGTGTCTTTTGTATGATAGTTCCATTGCTAGACACCATGGCTGATGGGAGAGAGAGGAGATTATACTTTACTGCCACCTACTATATGTAAAGATTTCACCTCCACAAGATTATTCTCTTCCTTAAACATAACCTCTTGAACTATCTAGCAGTTTTCAGGGATTAATAGTCTTTGCTTTTTTGTGTTTTGTGTGTGTGTGTGTGTGTGTGTGTGTGTGTTTGTTTTTTTGTTTTGTTTTGTTTTGTTTTGTGGGTTTTTTTTTGGCCGGGCAATGGGAGTTAAATGACTTGCCCAGGGTCACACAGCTGGTAAGTGTCAAGTGTCTGAAGCCAGATTTGAACTCAGGTACTCCTGAATCCAGGGCTGGTGCTTTATCCACTGCACCACCTAGCCTCCCCTAACATATTTTTGATAACTGCCTTTCATTATAATTAATTTTCTTCATAATCTGATGTATTTTATATGCATTGGAAAACCCTTTTTATTTGTATTTTGGTGTTGTTGGTTTTTTTGGTGAGGCAATTGGGGTTAAGTGACTTGCCCAGGGTCACACAGCTAGTAACTGTTAAGTGTCTGAGGTCGGATTTGAACTCAGGTACTCCTGACTCCAGGGCCAGTGCTCTATCCACTGCACCACCTAGCTGCCCCTAATAGTCTTAGCTTTATAAAGTAGTATGGCCAATTGTCTTCCAATCAATGGCCATGACCTTGTAATTCAATCATAGGATATCTTTACACTTAATAAAGGCATGACCTGTGGTAGACAGACTTTGCATTTCATTAGCATATTAATAATACCTGTTTATCTCAGATATCTGCTCCTTGCCTTCTGTGATTACATCAACTAGCTGACTAAAAGAATTCAAGTCTCCTTCTCTGCATTACACATTAATAGAAATAATGCATCCAAAACCACTCACAGGCAATCTCTGTGATTTTTTGAATAACCCAAACTCAATTTAAGAAAAATCCATAATAAACCTATTATGTACTAGGCAGTGTCCTTCTCTATGAAGCTGAAAAGAGAACAACAGAATGGTCCCTGCCTTCAAGGAATGCATGTTGTACTGAACCCCAAGAACCATATAGCGTATAATTTTGAGGAAGATAAATGGTCATTCTTTTTCACAGCGTTTGAGTTGGAAATACATACAGGATGAGTGATACCCCAACAAACATCCACAAAGAAGAACACTTAAAAAAAAAACAAAAAACGGGAGCGAGCTAGGTGGCACAGTGGAAAAAGCACGAGCCCTGGATTCAAGAGGACCTGAGTTCACATCAGGCCTCAGACACTTGACACTTACTAGCTGTGTGACCCTGGGTAAGTCACTTAGTCACTTAACCCTCATTGTGCCACAAAAAAACCACCTTTCAAATATTGATTATTAGCAGTGTAACCTATTAAATCATGAGTGACAAATTTGAGTGTGTATGTTTATATGTGTGTTTATCCTTAGTGTTATGAGACCTGTACTGAAGTTCCCTTATAACGTTCTTTGAATCTGTTAAAGACAGCTGGGTGAACTGGGCATTTTTTCTCAGCATCAGAGAGTCTGGATTCATATTTCAGCTGTGACACTGAGTAACCTTTGTCAAGCCTCTTAAACTCTTTGAATCTCAATTTCCTCATGTAAAAATGAGGATAATGATAATTAAACTTCATACTTTATAACACTGTTATGAATAAAATACTTCACAAAATCTTTGAATATGAAAAGAGGCAATGAGAAGTAGTGAATGTTTGGGCTTGCAGTCAGGAAGATAGAGTCCTAAGCTTTGCCTCTGATACATAATGGCTTTTTGAATGAGGGCAAGGCACTTGATCATTAAGTACCCCTATCAACTCAACTTTCATAAACTATAAATATAGGACTGTTGTTCAGGAAAGTCACTTTGGCAGCTGGGTACAACATAAATTAGGATGGAGATAGAAAGCATGAAGACCAAATAGAAAGCTGTTGGAATAGTCTAAGTGTGAGGGGATGAAGATCTGAACCAGTGTGGTAGCTGTGAGAAGAGAGAGATGTCATGAAGAAAAACAATGGCTAGGCTTGACACTATATTAGATGTGTGAAATGAGGATGATACTGAGAGTTCCAGGCCTGGATGACAGGAAAATTGGTAGTGCCCTTGACAGTGATTAAGAAGTTGGGAAAGATGGCTTTTTGTGAGAAAAAAAGAATAAGGATTTTAAATATAGGCACGAAAAATCTACAAGCAGTTCATCCAAAATTAATTTATATTTAGCTTTACAAATCATATTCACATCCACAAAGTACCCTTCCTCCAAGCCTGCCCATATGATAGCTCAGGTCTCCTCTCTCTGCTTTTCTCTATTTAAATTCTATTTCTTGGAGAGTTCCTCTCTATGTGAGAGAATTATGGAAATTGTGTGAACCCAACTGACTCCATTTTTAAAACAGACTCCATTTTTGACACCTGTTTCATTTTCCTGCATTTTTTACCTGCTTGCTAACCATGGGAATTGAGGGAATCATTTCACATTGAGAAAAGTCCACTTGCTCATACCCCGCCCCCACCAACTCTCAAAATGCTTTCATCCATAGGTAGCCTGGCCATACCAGATCTAAAACTATAGTATCAAGCAGTAAACATCAAAACTATTTGGTACTCCCTAATAAATAAAGTGGTGGATCAATGGAATAGGTTAGGCACACAAGACAGTGTAGTAATGACAGTAATCTACTGTTTGATAAACCTAAAGACTCTAGCTTCTGGGATAGGAACTCAGTATTTGACAAAAACTGCTGGCAAAACTAGAAAATAGGCATAGACCAACTTCTTACAACATATACCAGAATAAGGTCCAAATGGGTACATGATTTACACATAAAGGGTGTTACCATATGAAAATTAGAAAAAGAAAGGAATTGCTTCTTTGTCAGATCTGTGGAGAGGGGAAGAATTTATGAACAAAGAAGAGATAGAGAACATTATGAAATGCAAAATGGATCATTTTGATTACATTGAATTAAAAAATGTTTTTCCATGAACAAAACCATTGCAACAAAGATTAGAAGGAAAGAAGAAAGATAAAGAAAAAAATTACAGTTACTGTTTCTGATAAAGGCAATTTTCAGATAAAGAAATTAAAGCTATCTACAGTAATATGAAAAATTCTATAATAACTATTAAATAAATAGATGCAAATTAAAATAATTGAGGTACTAACTTAAACCTATCAGATTGGTTAATATGACAAAAAACGGAAAATGATAAATGTTGGAGAAGATGTAGAAAATTTGGAACACATACATTGTTGGCGGATTTGTAAACTGATCCATTATGGAGAGCAAATTGGAACCATGCCCAAAGGGCTATAAAATTGTACATACCCTTTGACCCTGCAATATCACTACTAGATCTATATCCCAAAGAGAACATAAAAAGGGAAAGGGATCCACATGTACAAAAATATTTATAGCAGCTTTTATTTTGGGGTAGCAAAGAACCGGAAATTGAGGGAATGGACCACCAATTGGGGGATCGCTGAACAATTTGTGCTATATGAATGTGATGTGATGCTATTGTTCTATAAGAAACAATGAGCAGGTAGATTTCAGAAGGACCTGGAGAGACTGATTCTGAGTGAAGTGAGTAGAACCAGAACATTGTACATAGTAATAGCAAGATTGTGTGATGATCAACTGTGAAAGACAGCTTTTCTCAGCAGTGCAATGATCCAAGGCAATTACAAAAGACTTATGATGAAAAATCCTCCCCAAATCCAGAAAAAGAACTATGGAATCTGAATGCAGATCAAAGTATATATTTTTTTCACTTTATTTATTGTTATTTTTTCTTTCTGGTTGTTTTTCTCTTTTGTTTTGATTCTTCTTTTACCACATGACTAATGTTGAGATATGTATAACATTATTGTGCATTTATAACCTATATCCGATTGCTTACCATGTTGGGGAGAGAGGAGGGAATGGAAGGAAGGAGAAAGATTTCTAACTTAAAATCTTGCAAAATGAATGTTGGAAAGTCTTTGCATATAATTCGAAAATGAAATTGAATGCTACCAAGAGAAGAAAAAAGAAAAAACAAACAACCAAACAAAAACTCATTTACCTTCTTCTCAACTTAGAAAGCCCCTAATCATTCCTCCAGTTAGAAATAAGATTAACTAATCTCATAACCTTCCTTGTTTCCTGTTATTTTTTTTCTTTCTATGCATAAAAATATGTTTTCCCCCTGTATTGGATTTCAGGGCCAAGCTGAAGAGGTTTTGTCCTAATTGGTTATACAATTGGTATGCATTACCTAATAAATCGATATGCTCAGAATCTTGAACCTTTGTTTCCTGTTACTTCAGATTTCACTCATCACATATGTCAATAATTTCCTATTCAGTGTCCTATTCTTTTTCTCAAACACTTGTTTCATATTTATAATTACATACTGAACATTTCTACCTGAATCCCTATCCTACCCATCTCAAACTCAACCTCTCATATTTTTTTTTCACCTTTAAAAAGTGATCCTCCCAAAACAATTTTAAAAAGAGACTCTTGTGCCAACAACATACTGGCTTCAGTTATTGGTACATCATCTGTCATGCCTGCTAACTTACATCATCTTTACCTCACCTCAATTTTTTTTCACTGTGTTTCAAATTAAGCCACATAAATCTGTTTGATTTTCCCTTTTAATTGTACAATCCTATTTTAAATGGCCTCTTGCAGAGAACGTCTATGTTTATTGTAGCTCTAAGAAAAATTCTTGGAGGGTCAGAATTTAAATGTCATTCGGGTGAAAGTTGACTTTCATAATGAGAGATAATGAATCACAAAAAATACTAAAAGAATGTCTTTTCTGAGAGACTGAAGAAAGTAAGGGGAAAAGGTGTCTAAAGGGACACTGAGAGAATATTCTTTAACTCTTAAATTGTGAAGGAATATTATTAAAAGAATTCCTGAAAGACTTGAATTACCCTGTTGATGTGATAATGTTTTCAGAGTTAAAAGTACTTAGTGATAAGGGGCAGCTAGGTGGCGCAGTGGATAGAGCACCGGCCCTGGAGTCAGGAGTACCTGAGTTCAAATCCGACCTCAGACACTTAACAGTTACTAGCTGTGTGACCCTGGGCAAGTCACTTAACCCCAATTGCCTCCCTTAAAAAAAAAAAAGTACTTAGTGATAGTATGGAGAGAACATAAGCTCTTTTAAAGTAGACATCCTTCCTTCCTTCCTTCCTTCCTTCCTTCCTTCCTTCCTTCCTTCCTTCCTTCCTTCCTTCCTTCCTTCCCTTTTTGTTGCTCCCTCCCTTCACTCCTTCTCCCTTATCTCTCCTCCTCCTCCTGTTTCTCCTCCTCTTCTTCCTCCTCCTCCTTCCCCTTCCCTGCTGCTACTTCTTCTGCTTCTACTTTTGCTTCTGCTTCTCCTGCTCCTGCTCCTGCTTCATCTATAACACTTGTCACAATGTCTGGAACACAATATATTCCTGTTGATTAACTGAGAGTATTTTGCCACACCTCTTTCTCTTGATTCTCATGTAAAATTCACTCATTCCAATAATTGTAAATATTGTGTAATAATTATAAATAATGATTTATACCTTTGTTTGATTATTTACTAATGCAATACATTGTGTATCTAATAGTGATGAAGGAGGTAAAGTCTTAAGATGAAAGAGTTTTCTCTAATTTATAAATGCACTGGGGAGAACATCCAGAACTAATTGATGAATAATGAGAGAGATTGTATATGTTTATTATTTTGTGTAGAAATATCAAAGTATATCTCTTGGTTGCCTTATAACACCGGATGAGAAATACTAATACAATGAGACAATTAACATGCACAAGAGTCAGAATGTGAAGTACATTTTTCTTCTGAATCAATTGTGACCCATATTGGATATCCCTGGTGATATCATTTCTAAGTCTTTTACAAATCTTTCGCCATCTCTTCTGTCATTCTTGTTTTGAACACCTTATCCTCCCTAACAAAACACCCTGCTTAGTGATGACATATATATTATCTTTAGAGTCTACTTTTATCTTGAGATTTTCATCATAAAACTTAAAAGATATGCATCACATAAAATATGTCAGTTGTTTCAGGAAACTGGCCCAAATACATCTGGAAAAAAATGATGAATTAATTCAAATGTTCAGGACGGTATTTAGGTAATCTACTCAGTCGCAATCACTTCCAGCTGAGTTTCAGTTGTCTACTTGAAAAGAATAGTGACCCAGAATATGAAACTTTCATACATATTTCAAGACCCTTCCTCCTTTGGGAATAGTATTCAGGATGATGATTGTATTGTATCCACATCTCTGTAAAATGAAGAGTTTATTTTGTAGGACTCAATAACTAGAAGCAATGGTAAAATGAGGATTTATGTAGTTTATTACTTCATGACAATCTCCAAACTGGTTTTGCTTTCTTTTTTTTTTCTACAGCTTTTTAAAAAATAGTACTTTCCTCTAAATTTCTCATTTCAAATTACAGACGATGAAAGAAAGCCAAAAGCAGAATGTGAAGTATTGATCAAGTTATGAAAGAGAAAGAAAATCTTATATGTTCAATGTAAGAATCATTTCCTTTTTTTTTCCTGCAATTCTCTTGACATATGACTTTTGTCCTATAAATTTGCTTTGAAGTAAAAGTCAAGGTGTTAAACTGAAACAGGCAATTTTGGGTTTTTAATTTTGCACATTTGCTGCATGTAATTTCTATTGTTCAACATTAAACTCCATGAATTACTTATAAATGAGGCTGATCAATATCATTGAATGTCCCACAAATAATATTGTCATTCAGCTGGGAAAAGGTCTGTTGATTTTTCAGCATCATTATATGCTTTTTAATGTAAATAACAAAAATCACCTCTAAGAATCAAGGGCTTTTAAGATTTGATTGCCTCCGTCATTCCCTTAGTGATTGTTGGATACATGGATAATATAGATGTTCCTTATTGTTTACTTAAAAAGCAATTATTTATTAAATAGCAGTGATCTAGTGGATAAAAGTAATGTCAGTCTTTGAACTGGAAATTCTAGGTTCTTATGCTCTGACACTTAGCCACCTATTTGACCCTCAACAATTAATATCACCTCTGTAAGTACTCAAGTAGCTTCCAAGAACTTTTTGAATATATCATAGATGTGCTGTGATCTGAGGTATCTGAGGACTTCCTAAACAAGAAGTTTCATCTGCTGCTGAAATCCCCACCCTTTGTTGAACCAAAATAATTATCCATGAAGAATAGTCCCATCTGGAATATAATGATATCACATCTTTTTTCTGACCTAATTCATTAAAAAATCAGGTTGTTATCCTTGCAAATATCCTTGCAAATCCTTGTTATCCTTGTTATATTTGCTGAATGAATTAAATAAATTAGTTTCATTTTGGTATGAATTTTAGCATATATTGGTAATAAGCACTAGATTCACCATGGGAACTCAATGACCATGCTATGGCACCAAAGTAGCAGTAAGACAAAATAAGAAGAAAAGGAAATTTTCCAAATGCCTGCTCCTTCTATCTTTTGAGCATTAGAGATTATCCTTAGGATAGTGGGCCAAGACAGCATTAATGGGGAAACATGTTCACTATAAGAATCCTCCAAACTCAGGAGCCTAATGGACTTTGGAATTTTCATAAATATTTAGCATTAGTTGGTATTTATTCCATGACTGATACTTTTTTCTCCATATCAATAATAATGTCACTATAGTCCTGGAGCTTGTATACTTAAAAGTATATTAAATTAATTTCTACCTCTATTAATGCTCACATGGATAGTGAACAACAGACAGAATCAGGAAGAACTGAGTTCAAATCCAGTCTTAGATATTAGCTATGTGACCCTGGGCACATCACTTAATCTCTGACTCAATTTTCTTGTATGTAAAATGACTTACCACTGCTGTTTTGAGAATCAAGTGTATAGTGCTTTGCAAATCTTAAATAAAAAGTAGGTATTATTGTTATTGTTGCTATTGTTATTATTACTTCTACTGTGACTTTTACTATTCCCACTATCGCTATAAGTACTATGACTATAATTATTAATACAAATATGACTATGAACTACCATTCATATATTTTCCAGAATTTTATGTAGGGGAAATAACAAAACAAAATGAAGAAATGTCCCAAAGCATACTTGTGCCTGTCCTTTTATGTCAGTCTTTGGTACTAGGTATATGTACACATACATACAAACCTTTCTTTCTTTCTTTCTTTCTTTCTTTCTTTCTTTCTTTCTTTCTTTCTTTCTTTCTTTCTTTCTTTCTTTCTTTCTTTCTTTTCTTTCTTCCTTCCTTCCTTCCTTCCTTCCTTCCTTCCTTCCTTCCTTCCTTCCTTCCTTCCTTCCTTCCTTCCTTCCTTCCTTCCCTCCTTCCTTCCTTCTTTCCTTTTTTCTGTCAAACATTATGCTATATGATCCTCATAACAAAGTCTATAAGAAAATTACAGTTGAAGAAATTGAAGTAAATATATTTAAGTGACTTACCCAGGGTTGCACTGCTAGTACTTAAGGACAGATGTGAACTTTGATCTTCCTGACTCAAGGCCCAACACTATATCCTTGGCAGCCCTAGCAGACGCTTGTATAACAACTCTGGGTCTCAGTTTCCTTATTTATAGGGATATGAGAACTACACTAAATGATCTCTTGAGTTCCCTCTAGATCCATATCTATAATAATATGATGTAATATTTTTTGGCAACGCATTTGGGGTTGTTACACAAGGTCACAAAGATTGTAAGTGTAAAATGAGGCTGGATTTGAATTCAGGTCCTCCTGACAGGAGGGCCAGTGCAGTAACCACTGCACCACTTAGCTGCCCCCACTGCAATGCACTTTCTCTTCTTTATATTCTCTCAAGTGCAGCTAGATGGTTCAATGGATAGAACACTGATCCTGAAGTCAGGAGGACCTAAATTCAAATCTCACCTCAGAGACTTACTAGCTATGTGACCCTGGGCAAGTCATTTAACCCCAATTGCTTTAAACATCCGGAGTCATCTCCAGTCATCCTGATATATATGTTCCCACTGGACTTGGCTCGGGAGGAAAGAATAAGGTTGGTGGTCTTGCACAACTCTGCCTCACTTAAATCCAATTCAGTGCATGTCATGGTCCTTTTAGAGAACAAAGGACACAAAACAACAAAAAGATTCTCTCAAACAAGTGGTTCACATCTCTGGTATGCAAGCACTTTGAACATTGAAGAATAACAAAAAGCTACATTTCTGATCCTATAATCCATAGAACACTGGTCCTTTTATTCTTTTCAACCTTTGAATATGTAGTTGCCTGTTAAATAATTTTAATTCTATCAGTAGCTTTTTGTTGTCCTCTCTTTAACTTCTCCATCTCATTCTTTATTATCCATTCATTCCACAGATATTTTGAGTACCTGCTGTGTATCTAAGGATCTAATTTGGCCAAATGAGAGCTATAAAAGGAGATGCCCCATAAAAAGCCATCAGCTACTTTTTCACATTGAGAAAAAGTACACTTTCCTTTCTTGTCTCTTGGCTATATCAAGGTTTATTTGAGTAAGGATTTTTATTTCCATTTCATTTGACTTCTTTTCCCTTAGGCACTCCCCCTCTACCCACTCCCCCAAGCAATTCTTTGGTAGCTAAATTGCTATCTCGTGACCATTTTACTGCCCTGATCCTTAGGCTTAGTTCTGATTATATTCATAGAAGATTTGTTGTGCATCAGTCAATGCCTTTTGATTTATATCTTGCTAAAATAACCAAAAATAAAAAGAGAAAAAGAGATAAAACAGTGAATGTCACTAAACGACATCATGGTCTTGACTCTTGTTTTCATAAATAGGACCTGACAAATCGTATAATAGTAAATGAATTATTACTCAGGCATCTATTTATGATTTGGGTATGAATTTTGACAAGTCATGTGAACAAATGCCTCCCAGGTTCTTCACTGGAGGAATAGAAATAATTCTTTGATATTTCTAAAAGCAATTTTAAAAATCAGAAGTATATAACTATATAGATAATTTTTTGTTAGAAAGTTGTTAAATAGTGAATCTGAAATTTAAAGGAGACTTCAACTGAGGTATCTTAGAAGAGAAATTTCAGTTTATTTTTAAATAAATAGTTAAAGTTAAATATGGAAGGTAGGTGAGAGAAATGTTATCACTACTAATTTACCTAGTAGAAAAGCTACTAGAGTTCCATCACTCTTTTGTCTGTTTCATGTAACATTTAACATGCAAAAGATGAGTTGGTGGTAGTTGTGGCTTTGATTTCAGTAACATAGCTAAGGAGTACCAAATGGATGCCATTACCCCATTTAACACAGAGAAGTCCTTCACTCTTTCCTTTGGTAAAGACCTAATTATGCTTTTCCCTTTTCAGGTCTGTATCATCTCCATAGCCTCATTCCTGCATGTCTCACTCAACTATAATAGTCCTGTGAATCAATTCTCCCCTTGAGTCAAATAATCATGGATTTGTGTTAAGTGAAAACATGATCTCCAACATAAAGGTACTGGTTGTTTTTGGAAGGAAAGGTTGTCTTGAGAGAGAAGGCATTCTTATTTTTTGTAAACTGATGTGTGTGTGGGGTGGGGAGAGAGATGGGGTTGAGGCAGATAAACTGATTGGATAATATTTAACTTATCAAAAGAAAAATGATCCATATATTTCAAGATTCAAGAAAGAATATACTCATGCTCTGTGAATCCATAATGACTAGATTAAAACAAAGTCATACGTACAATAGACCCTTAATAAATGTTTATTTATTTGCAATAAGCAATGAAAAGTGCTTTTGAGTTCCAGTTAATAATTTTAGTTGCAGAGTTAATAACTGTATGACCAAGGATGAATCACTTGAATCACTGAAGGCCTCCTTGACCTTCAGTTTTCTCTTCCATAAGAGGAAAGAATTAGACCAATTATTGATTTACAATCTGTGGGTCATGGTTCATTTTGAGGAGCTGATGTTGTATCACCAAATTATTGAAAGGGATTAAGGAATCATATGTATATCCAGGGTTGTGGTTTGTGTATTTATTTATCTCTGCCTTGCCTAAGTTACCATTTACTAAATGTACACATGTGTCACTGTGATAAATGACATATAGCTCTTTTTAACAATGACAATGTTTTCATTTATTGTGTACTTTCTAAATTAATGAATACTAATAGTACAACCAGCAGCATGTTTAAAAAGCAGTCTGCATAGAATCACAGAAGATCAGAATTGAAAGAGAACTCAGGGACCTTTTAGTTGCCTATACCTGAACAAGAATCTTCTCTAATACATATTTAACAAGTAGTCCTAGTTTTGCTTGTAGTTCTCTACTGAAAATTCACTATTTTCTAAGTTTTCCAAATTTTGGCAATGAGTGGATTGGATGTTCTCTTTTGCTATTTTGCAGCTTAATATTATATTGTCCCTGTAGCCTATATGAACTCATAACCTACAGGGTCTATATAATTCCATTCATAAAGCAACAATCACTTAAACAGAAATTCTATACTTGTCTTCCTGATAGAAGAGAAAGGTAAAAGAAAGTCTATAATCCAAATTATTAGAGGTATATTCCTGGCAGAATGAAAAACAAACAATAATCCAGCAAGAAAGGAGGTGGGGGTTGGTTTATGTAGCAAAGAATCAAAGTCAGTATTTCAAAAAGCTAGTAAGCAGAAGAATGTAACACAAAAAGGGGACGGGGAGTGGATAAGAAATGTATATTGGAACTGTATAACATGTACTCACAGTGGACATGGAGTGAAAGAAAGCCTTCTGAAAAAAACAGTTTATACTCAGCATTACAGATACACTGATATAAATAGGTAGATGGCATTTTTTTCCATCCTTAGAAGGAAGAGACATATTGACTATCTATCTCCTTGTGGAAGGGCACAGAGTAAGAAAAGGGAGGAAAGGACATTTGTTGGTCTTACGTGTCATAGCAAGTGTTCTGTATTTCTATATACCTAAAAAAGTTAATGAATTAGCTTAATGACTCCTCAGACCAGAAAATAATAACCAGGCCTTCTGATGCAGAGAGGAAAATGATATATTCCTTTTCTTTCCTGTTTAGAATTTTATTTTCCCAATTACATTTAAAAACAATTTTGACATCAATGTTTTAAACCTTTGTGTTCCGACATCTCTTCCTCCCTTCTCACACTCACCCCAAGAACTCATGCACTTCAATATAAGGTATACATAAGTGGTCATAGAAACATCCCCACATTAGCTAGGTTGTGAGAGAAAACAGATAAAAACAAACTTCAGATTAAGGAATTGTCAAAAAAATGTGTTTCAATCTGTTTTCAGATACCATCAGTTCTTTCTCTATAGATGGACTTGCAATTTTCATAAGTCTTTCAGAGTTATATTGGATCATTGCCTTGCTGAAAATAATCATTGTGCTTCCCAGCAGATCATCTTGACATTATTGCTGTTATTTTGTATACAGTACATTTCTTTCTGCCTCAGTTCATGTGGGTCTTTCCAGGTTTTTTTGATAGATCCTGTTCATCATAACTTTTATATAGCATGTTAAACTTAACAAAGGATTTTCTTTACAATATCCCAGCAAAGTAGGTATCATATGTTTTACCATTATAGTCAATCATAACTATTTCCCTCCATCCTATTCCCTTCTTATGATATTTAGTCTATTTTCTATCTTCTTTTACACCACTCCTCCTCAAAAGTGTTTTGCTTCTGACTGTACCCCACCTCACTCTGCCCTCCTACTTTCCTGTAGATTACTCCTTCCAATTGCCTGTGTGTTTTATTCCCTCCTTGAGCCCACTCTAATGAGATTAAGGTCTTTGACCTCTGTGTTATAAATTTTTCTTCCTCCCTCCCTCCTCAACCATCCCTATGAAATCAAGCAATTCAATATGTCACACATGTGAAGTTATGCAGAATACGAAATTGATATATTCTAAATAAACATGATGATGACTTCTAAAAATGTTGATGCACAGAATAAAAATATATAAAACTTAAGAATTGAGAAGCATCACAGAAAGGGTTGTGAACAATTAGCTATCATAGATATATGTGTATGTATGTATGTATGTATGCATGCATGCACGTACAGGCATGTTGTGTGCATACATGTACACATATATCACACACTGTACATATCTACACAGAGACAATACATATCTGTGTGCATGTGTATATACATATATGTGTGTATAATATGTATATGTATAACTAGACATATGTATATGCATAAATGTATACACATATACACTTTATGTTTTTTTAAGTACTTTGAAGCCCTTATCTCTCTCTTTTTTTTTTTTTTTAGTGAGGCAATTGGGGTTAAGTGACTTGCCCAGGGTCACACAGCTAGTAAGTGTTAAGTGTCTGAGGCCGGATTTGAACTCAGGTACTCCTGACTCCAGGGCCGGTGCTCTATCCACTGCGCCATCTAGCTGCCCCCTTATCTCTTGATATAATGCAAAGACCACTGGGTTTGAAGTAAAAAAATTCTAGGTGAGGAAGATCCAAGATGGCAGAGTACAAGGTGGGACACAGCTGACCTTTTGCAGCATTTCTTTCCTAATGATTTAAAAATAATCCTACAATTCAAATTTTTGGGTGCCTGAGATAACAAAAAGTCAGTGGGAGAGATCTATCCAGCCTACTACAAAAAAAAAGAGCTGTGTAGGATAGATTTGTAACATCAGGGTGGGCATAGGGCCAGAGCTCAGGAGGAACACTAAAGGTATGCTTTGGAGGCAGGCACAACAGCAGCATCCGGAGCATCTCTGGGAACTCTCAGACAAGAGATAAGATAAGTAAGGTGGCCTCATGACTGGTCAGAAAGAGATTACAGGGAATCCTTTGAAGGTACTATGTACAACTAATGCTGATTGACAACCCTATTGCCTATCAGATGTTCAGGGTTTGCAATTAAAGGGCAGAAAGGTGTTTATGTGATCTGTCACTAGGGAACAGGTTCCAGGACCAAAAGGGGTGCTAGCACTTATGGCTGCAGGATATCATGCTACTTGATCACATATGCAGGGCTAAAGGGAGTGTTAGCACTTCAGTGGTAAAGTAACAGGGCACCTGGTTACCATTCTAGATCCAAGACGAATACTAGTATTTGAAGTTACAGGGGAACAGAGGTAAAGACCAGATCACTGACTAGGAAAGCAGTGACCACAGATCTCCCAGGATCATACTAACATGGAAGCAAAAAAAACTTACAGGCCTGCAGCACTCTCTCTGAAAACAACAGGATGAAAAAGCTGAAAGCTTGGCACAGTGCCTCTTGACCTTTAGTGGAACAGAACACAATTGTAATAAAGTTCAAAGTAAAAAAAAAAATAGACTGAGGAAATGAGAAAGAATTTTAAAAGGGCTTGATCATTAAAAGCTAATATGATGATAGGGAAGGCAGAGACATAAACCTAGAAGACAACAGTGAGAAAACAATTATAGGCAAAGCCTCAAAGAAAAATGCTATATTGACCCAAAGCAGAAAACTAACTCCTGGATGAGTTAATGAAAGAAATGAATGGCAGAGGGGAAAATGTTAAAAGAAATGACAATAATGAAACAAAATCATTTTTTAAAATTCTGAAGAGCTTTAAAAAACAAAACAAAACAAATAAAAATAAACAAAAAATCAAGAAAAAAACCCCAAAGAATTGGCCCTAATGGTAAAAGAGGCACAAAACAGAATTGTCTAACTGGAAAAAGAGGTACAAAGCTCACTGAAGAAAACAATTCCTTAGAAATAAGAATCACATAAGTGGAAGTTTTATGACTCCATGAAGCATCAAGAAACTATAAAAACAAAGTCAAAAGAATTATATATATATATAAAACTATGAAATATCTCTTTGGAAAAACAACTGATGGAAAATAAATTGATGACAAATAATTTCATAATTATTGAACCACCCGAAAACCAAGAATAAGAAAAAGTGCAAAGAAATTATATTAATGAAATTTAAAGAAAGAATGCCTTGGGGAGCTAGGTGGTGCAGTGGATAGAGCACTGGCCCTGGAGTCAGGAGAACCTGAGTTCAAAGCCAGCCTCAGACACTTAACACTTACTAGTTGAGTGACCTTGGCAAGTCACTTAACCCCAATTGCCTCACCAAAAAAACATAAAGAAAGAAAAAGAAAAGAAAGCCCCAATCGCTGAGATCTAAAGGATAAAATAGAAAATTAAATATCTGCCACTCACCTCCTGAAAGAAAACCCAAAAGGAAATTTCCCAGGAATGTTATAGCCAATTCCTCACTTTCCAGTTCAAGGAGATAATATTGCAAGCATGCAGGAAAAAAGATAATTAAAATATTATAGAGACTTAATAAGGATCACACAAAATTTAGCAGCTTCCATATTAAAAAAATGGATGGCTTTGAATTAAATTTTCTGGAGGGTAACAAAGCTAGTAGGAAAACTGAGTATACTAGTTCAGCGGGAAATGGAGTACTTCCAAGCATTCTGATGAAAAGGCCAGAGATGAATATAAAATTTGATATTCAAACACAAGACTCCACAGAAGCATAAACAGTAACCATCAAAGAGTAATCATAAGGAGCTCAATAAAGTTAAACTTTTTATATTTCCAGATGGGGGAAATAAGTCTAAAACTTTATCATTAATAGGCAGATAGAAAGTCTGCTTAGACAGAAGGCATGGGTATAAGTCAATTATATTTGTATACTCTCCAGAAAAAGAATATAGGGGTGAGAGAAAGCAGAATGAATTGGAAAAGATAGACAGGAATAAGGAAAATTTGCTCACATATATTTAGTGGAGGAGAACAATGAAAGGTAGCAGGCAAGCTTTAATATCACTCTCATCAAAATTGTTTCAAAGAGAGAATATTATGCACAGATTGTATTTTTGAAATGAAACTTACACAAAAGAAAGATAAGAGAAAATAAAAGAAAGGGTGCAATAATAAAAGAGAGAACAGATTACAAGAGGCAGTGGTCAGAAGCATGACAGACTTTTGAAGAGGAATAGGATAAAATGAAAGAGAGAGAGACAGAGAGAGAGGAAAATGGGATGTAGTGATATATACAGTGAACCTGTGAAAGTGAATGGGATGAGCTAAACCACAGAATGGGTGTGATGGCAGAATGGATTGGAAACCAGAATCCAGCAATAAATTATGTGCAAGAGACAACCTTGGACAGAAAGACATAAACACATTTGAAATGAAGAACTGGTTCTGCTCACTTCCATTTGAATTTAAACATATAAATATCCCCATTTTTTTCCTGAAAGCATTCTGCTCATCATTTTTTATAATACAATACTATTCCATCAAAATCATACACCAACCATACAATTTTTTTCAGCTATGTTTCAACTGTTGGGCATTCTCTTATTTTCCTATTCTTAGTACAACAACAAAAAAAGGATTACTATAAATATTGTTTTACACATAAGTCTTTTTTCTTTTATTTTGATCTCTTTGTGGTACAGACCTAGTAGTTGTTTTGCTGAGTCAAAAGTTTTGCAGCTTTATAAAGTCTGGGCATTGTTAGAAATTGTTCTTCAGAATGCTTGGATTAGTTCACAACTCCACTGAGTGTATTAGTGCTCCTGATTTTTCCAGACCCCCTCCAACATTTGTCATTTTCCTTTTCTAACATATTTTCCAATTTGATAGGTGAGGGATGGTAGCTCAAGTTGTTACAATTTGTATTTATCTAATTAATAGTGATTTAGAACATTTTTTTTCATATGATTATCAGATAGCTTTGATTCTTCATTAGAAAAAGGTGTTGATGATTTATCAATTGAGGGATTACTCAAATTCCTTTTGAATTTGGCACAGTTCTTTATTATAAAAGGAGGTCTTTATTAGATAAACTTGCGGTATTTTTAATTTAATTAATTGGTATTTTGGGTTGCAGTTTTCCACTTTTCTTCTAATTTTGCCTTCATTGCTTTTTTGGGGGTGTTGTGTGTGTATGTGCTGTGTGTATAAAGTAATGTAATCAAAATAATCATTTTACATGTCCTCATGTCCTCTAACTTGTTTGGTCATAAATTCTTCCGTTAACCACAGATTTTTTTGTTTGTTTTAGTTTTTATTTTTTTAACCATAGATTTGAAGGCAAAATTTTCACACACCACTAATTAGTATGAGATATCACCTTTTATGTCTCAATCATGTAACTATTTTGACTTTTTGTTTAATCTTTACCATTTAATGTAGAAGTCTCAAAATCTTCTTTGAGCCTGACTCTTGCTACATAATATCTGAATTGTTTCTTTTTGGCTTCATGTAATATTTCTAATTGACTTGGGAGCTCTGAAATTTGCCTAAGACGTTCCTAGGACTTATTCTTCCATTTCTATTTTGCACTCTGTTTCTAGGATGTCATGTCAGATTTCTTTTATATATATACAGAGAGAGAGCGAGAGAAGAGAGAGAGAGAGAGAGAGAGAGAGAAAGAGTTTTTTTTTTTCAAAATATGATGCCCCAGTCTTTCTCTTGTAACAGGATTAATGCAGAAATAGGATTAATGTTATTATGTGTATATATATATATGTGTGTGTGTATATATATATCTATATGTACATGTATAGAGATATATAGATATAACCTATATCAGATTACCTGCTGTCTAGGGGAGGGGGGAGGGAGGGGAGGGAGGGAGAAAAATCTGAAATTGTAAAGCAATGTATAAACAAAAGATGAGAACTATCTTTACATGTAACAGAAAAAATTAAAATATCTCATAAAAAAAAAATATGATGCCCAGGGGGGCAGCTAGGTGGCTCAGTGGATAAAGCACCAGGCCTGTATCAGGAGGACCTGAATTCAAATCTGGCCTCAGACACTTGACACTTATTAGCTGTGTGACCAGGGCAAGTCACCTAGCAGTCATTTCCCTGCAAAAAAACCCAAAACAAACAAAAAACCCAAAAATCAAAAAATAAAATAAACAAAATATGATGCCCGCTCTTTTTTTTCATCTTAGCTTTTAGACAGTTACATAATTTTTTATATTACCTTTACTTGATCTACATTATGTCAGTTGTTTTTCCAATAAGTAATTCACATTTTCTTTGTTTGTATTGTTTCTTAATGTCTTAGGGAGTCAATACCATCCAGTTATTCAATTATAATTTATAAGGAATACTTTCTTCAATGAGCTTTTGTGCCTTTTTCTACTTGGAAAGAGTACTTTTCTCACTGTTTTTTTTGTTTTTGTTTTTGTTTTTTTTTGCTTCATTTACCTTTTGGTCAATTCTGTTTATTATGGTGATATTTTCTTCAATAATTTTTGCCTCTTTTACCAAGCCGTTAACTCTATTTTCATAATTTGCTAGCATCATTATCACCATTTCCCCCAATTTTTACTCTATTTCTCTTATTGATTTTTAAAATCCTTTTTAATAATTTCCTGGAATTCATGTTGGGTTTATGTACAATTCACTTTTTTTTTTCCATTGAGGCCTTGAATATAGTTCTTTTGATATCATTGTCTTCTGAGTCTGTGTCTTGATTTTCTCTGTCACCATAGTAACTTTTTATGGTCAATTTGTGTGTGTGTGTGTTTGTATGCTCAATTTTTATCAGCCTACTTCTTTTCTTTCCAACCTATTTCTTGACTTTTAATTTCGTGCTAAAGTTGGGCTCCGCTCAACTGTCCCAAGCTTCATGTTCTTTTTTTGTTGTTGTTTTTGTTTTTGTTTTTCCTGCTATTCTTTTAGGAGATATATCTAGTGGTCTATAAGTTTTCAGTGCTCCCAAGGAGGTATGAATTAAAAAAGAGGTGTGGCCACTACTCTCTTTGTCTATGCTCTATTTCTTACTCAGGAAGGGACCTTGTTGTGCTATACTCGCAATTGATAGCACTCCTCTTGGGCCCTTGAGCTGTTATCAAGTCACCTGTTGTGTCGCAGCCATGAGTATGAATGTTCATTTCTGCTTTGCAACTGAGGACTAGGGTCCCTAATTCTTTATGAGCAACACTAAGCACTGTTCTCAGCCATGGATCTGCAGCTACAAACACTAGTACTTCTCTTTTCCTAGGACTGGGACCTAGAACTGTATATGTGAAATGAAATAGGACCCTAAATCTAGAGACAACAAAATTGCTCTCTAATCTTTCTAACCAGTTGTCCAACCTCTTATGCATCTGTGGGATAAAGAGTTCTGAAGCTGTTGCTGCCGTTGTTGCTGCTGCTTTGGAGGCCTGTTACTGGCATTACAATGGTCTGGCCTTTGCTCTAGGCTCAACATCACCACAGAGTGATTGACCTTCCTGCAGACCTGCTAAGTTACCTTAGGCTGGAAAAATTGTTTCATGCTGATCTTTTGTTCATTAGGCTACTTCAGAATTTGATTTGAGGTGTTATTTTAAATTGTTTCGTGGAAATTTTTGGTGGAGTAGTCATATGAGATCCTGCTTCTACTCCACCATCTTGGTTCTGCGGCCTTTAATGTACTCTTAGACCTGCTTTTGTGAATCTTTGGTTTATGATCCTGAAATTTAAGTCATGTAGTGTTTAATTGTATTGAAATTTAGATCACCTTGATTCTGATGCAGAAGAAAGACATAAATGGTGCACAGCAGAATATGCTTTGGGTTACTAAGTAGCAATTAATGCTGTCTAGTAGTTTGCTTTCCATTTTGAATAATGACCTGTGTAAAGATAACTATCATCAAATAGTGCATGTGATAGTCACCTTGTACTTTTTTCAAAGTGAGTTAAATGGATATACATAGTGCTGTGAAATAATTTCTAATTATGAACAGCCCCAGAGAATGAAAGGAAAAGGAGAAAAGGAAAATCAAGAATTCCTACACATTAAAATGTAATGTTTTTGTGGGTGGAAGACCTAAAATTCACTAGATTTAGAGTTAGAGAGACCTTGAGTTTATATCTTTGTTGCCTTACAAATAAGGTGACGCTATGCAAGTCACTTTCCCACTATGTTCCTGATTAGTCCCTAACACTTCTAATTCTTTGTCTTTGACAATACTCTGTATTCTATTATAGCAAGTTTCTGTCTCTGCCTGTACAATAGAATATTTTCACCTATCAAATCCTACTGGGTTGTTTTTAAAAATAGTTTAGCTATTTTTAATTGTGTTCATTAATCCATTTATTTATAAGCATTTATCATGTGTTTATATGTTTCTACACACTGCACTCAGTTCTACCAATTAAAAGGTCTAACAACAATAAAGAATAGTTACCCCATAATCATCAAATACTAAATACAATTGAATCATATATTCTCTCAAAGGCTCTGGATTCAAAAAGAGTAGAGTTCAAATCTGACCTCAGACAATTATGAGCTATGTGACCCTGGGTAAATCGCTTAATCTCTGCCTAAAACTGGAGAAAAAAATGACATACTACTCCCATATGCTTGCCAAAAAAACCCTGATGAACAGTTGGTCCCAAGAAAGGAGAGTTGGGCAAAACTGAACAACAGCACAATTAATAGAGTAGGCATATAAATTGATATGTATGATGTTCACATCATCACATTTTAATAATTCACTGTCTGGATTTTATTTTTCATGCTTTTTGTACTTCAGCTACTTAGAAAGCCTTGTATATAGATCACTCTATATTTTCACAAATACATTTCCCTTGGCATAGGAAAAAATACACCACATATACACATATATGCCTGCATATAATGTATATACACATATATACACTCACATATACACATACACATGTATACGGAGACAGAATAAAAGAAGCAGAAAGACAGAAATTTCAATATAATATTGTTCTCTTGTTCTCTACAGTGGAATTTCTATCTTTTTTGGAAATATCTCAAAGACTATGATTTTATGGTATCAATGTGGTAATACTAATATACTTGATTATTTTTAAAAATTAATCAAATCTTTTACAATTTTCTTCCATTAATAGTCCTCTTTCTATTTTTATTCTTGAATACTTTGGGGACTACTTTACCTATTTAGATAACTTGCCAAGATTTCTTTAAGCATCTTGCCAATTTTTTCCACTGCTCTTTGATTTATGTAATACTATTACTCATCATTGTTCATAATCCATTTTCAAAAGCTTTTTGTTATTGCTTTGTATTACATCATTGAGAATATGTCTCCCTCCCTTTCCCATCTTGGAAATGTAGTGGGTACTCACAGTTTTGATCCCAGTACTGATCATCACAGAAGCCTTAACCTTTTCTGTATTTCTGATTTAAGGATATTACATCCCACTTTAATCAGCTGATGACTCTCCTCTCCTAGGAACTCACCATATTTGGAAAAGATCTAAGTGTGGACACCCTATGAGCTTTAGCCCTACTATAACTTAGAATTTCAGATTATTAGCCTCAGCCTTCCCCAGTAGTAGAATAATTAAAAAAGAGTTCACCACAATGATTGGTTTTACTATGATTTGATAAAGAAGTACACATGAATTTAACTTCTAAAAGAAAAATTATTATAGTTGATATATGTGTCATTGCTATTATCCATTTGCCATTATTAATATTTTCAATAACATGGTTATATCATTTAAGATTAACTCTAATATACATTTATTTTCTCATTAATATTTTTCTTCTTGCTTATTAAAATATATTAGCATTGAGTAGTCAATAGTATTATTGTACATAGACTGCTAACTCAAGAGATAACTCACATATTAATTATAAGTCTTTCTCCCCTGTTTAAAAATAGTCAATTTCATTGTTTGTGGGGATTCTAAGAACCACAGGTGAGGAGGAAGTGAATTACAGTTACAATGGCAGTCTGTGAAATGCAGGAATCATTCAGTAGGTAAGTATTAAGTGCTATGTACTAGGCATTTGCTAAGGGTTAGGGATACACAGAAAAGAAAAATGTAGGAGCTACCCTTGAGGAGCTCACAATCTAACAGAAGAGAAAATAGGCAAATGAATATATGCAAACAAGCTACAAATAGATAAATATGAAATACTTAATAGAGGGAAGGCACTAACCTGAGTTTTGGAAAGTTTTCTTGCAGAATGAGGATTTTTTTGTTTTTTGGTGTTTTTTTTTTGTGAGACAATTGGGGTTAAGTGACTTGCCCAGGGTCACACAGCTAGCAAGTGTCAAGCGTCTGAGGCTGGATTTGAACTCAGGTACTCCTGACTCCAGGGCCAGTGCTCTATCCACTGCACCACCTAGCTGCCCCCCAAATGAGGTGTTTTAATAGAGACTTGAAGGAAGCCAGAAGGTAAAGAGTAGAGAGAACATTCTAATCATGAAATACTGAGAAAACGTCCAGCATTGAAAGATGGAATGCCTCGTTTTAGACAAAAGAGGACAGAATCCCTGGATTGAAGAGTAGGAGTATGTAACATATTAGAAGACAGGAAAGATGGTGATCATGGGAATAGATCCTGAAAGGCTTTGAACACAAAACAGGAAATTTATTATTTAATCCTGGAGATGAAAATGGACCTGAAGTTTATTGAGTGAATAATGTTCAGATTGTCACTTTAGGAAAATGTCTTTTGTGCCTAAATAGAAGGGTTGGAGAGAGTTGAGAATTATAGCAGCAGAACAACCTGTTGGCTATAGCAAAATAAAAACTTTGTTTTGGTTGTGACTTTTCACCAAAAGTCCTTAAGAATTGTCTTGGATCATTGTATTGTTGAAAATTCACAGCTTAAAACTTATAATATTACTGTTACTTTGTACACAGTACATTTCACTTTACATAAGCTCATGTAAGTCTTTTGAGGTTTTTCTGAGAGCATCTTACTCATCATTTCTTATATCACAATTGTATTCCCTCACAATCACAAACTGCAATTTGTCCAGCCTTTCCCTAATTGGTAGGGAGCCCCTAAATTTCCAATCCTCTGCCACCAGAAATGGAGGTGCTACAAATATGTTTTGTACCTATAGGTCCTTTTCCTTTTTTGTTTTTAAATTCTTTTTAGATATAGACATAGTAGTGGTATTGCTAGCTCAACAGACATGCATGTATGGAAGAAGGTGGTCTAGCAGTACCAGATCTCAAACATTATTATAAAGTGGCAATTATCAAAACAATCTGGTACTGGCTAAGAAATAGAGAGGAAGAACAATGGGATAGAATAGATAGAAATTATATGATAGGGTGGTGCCAAGATGGTGGAGGAAAGGCAGAGACTTCTATGAGTTGTCCCCAAGAGTTCTCCAATTACCTTCAAATAATGCCATAAGAATATTCCCTTGGAGCAGTGGAATTCACAAAAGAGTGTAGTGATTTTTTATCTTTATTATTTATAACCAAAAAAATAACCTTCAAACAGTATTCAGACACATCACTTCCTTATCAGTAGCTGGAAATGCATATTTTATAAAACCTTCAGATTATGCACACTAAGCTGGGCAGGCGTATCTTGGTTATAATCCAATTCCTTTTCCCTCTGGCATATCATATTCCATGCCTTCCAATCTTAAAGAAGTATCTGATAGTCTTATGCTATCTTGGACTTTGGCTCCACAGTACTTTAATAGTTTCTTTTCTGGCTGGCTTGCAATATTTTCTCCTTGACCCAGGGAGTTCTGGAATTTGGCTAATAATATTCTTTGGAGTTTTCGTTTTGGGATCTCTTTCAGGAGGTGATTGAAGCATCTTTCAATTTCCTATTTTAGCTTCTATTTCTAGAATATCAGGGCAAAAATAATCAGAGCAATGTTCCATGACAATATTTTGGAAGATGATGTCTAAGTTCTTGTTTTTATCATAGCTTTCAGTTAGTCCCAATAATTTTCAAATGATCTCTCCTGCATCCTATTTATAGCTTCATTTGTTCAATTCTAATTCTTAAGCAAGTTTTTCTTCAGAGAGCTTTTCCAAATGACTTTCAAGCTGATGCCTTTTTTCGCATCACTTTCCTGAAGCACTTTATTTCTCTTTCCATTTTTCCTCTACATCTCTTATTTTATCATCAAAGTCCCTTTTTGAGCACCTCTATGGCCTGAGACCAATTCATATTTTCTTAGAGGCTTTGGAAATAGGAGCCCTGACATTGCTATTCATCTTCTGAGGGATACACTTCGATCATCCTTGTCAATAAAGAAACTTTCTGTGGTTTTCAACTTTCTCTATCTTTCATATTTTGCCCACCTATTCTTGACTTTTAACTCCTTTTAAAGTGGGGCACTGCTTCCAGGCTGCACTGTCCCCAATCATCATGGGGTCCCAAGGTGGTAGTATTTAGGAGTGGCAGGTTCTTCCCCTCACCTGGTCTGTGCTCTCATCTTTAAATAAACCTGGCAACTTGCCTCTTCAACAGAAAAACAAAATTTTTGTTTTGCTGGATTGATAGCTCCAGTGAGTCTGCACCCCTCTCCCACCTGGGCCACTAGCCATTAAGTCTGCTTCCTGGTTCCCAGCAAAGGTTTAACACACTGAGCTCTGCCTCAATGCCAGCAGAGACCCCTATAATCTCCCCCCAGCCAACCTCTCAGCCATCTCAACATACCTTGAGCTTAGTTCCAGAAGAATCTGGTGCTGCAGCCAATTCAGAGGCTCCAGAGGTCTATGTCTATGGCACCGCCTTGCTGGGGCTGGATCTGTGTTGGTGTGGACCTCAGGATAAGGGTTCCACTCCTGTCCAGCACAGCAGACCCCTACTGCTGACCTTCTAAGCCATCTTTGGCCAGAGAATAATTTCACCCTGTCCTTTTGTGGGTTCTGTTGCTCCAAGGATTGGTCTTTATGCATTATTTGAAGGGATTTGTAGGGATATAGGTGAAGAGTTCTGAGGAGGTCACTGCCTGTCCCTATGCCATTTTGGCTCTGCCCAGGAAGTCTCTACTATTTCTAAGATCAGTGAAATCATTTCCCAGCCAAAGATGTCTGAGAAGGTGGCAAGAAAGGGCTATTGTACCAGGATGAGAGCAGAAAGCAGACCTGTAGAGACCATGCCAGCATGGATCCAGCCTCAGGCAGGCCGTCCAGAGAAACGGGCCTCAGAAATCTCAGAATCAGGGGAACAGAGACAGCACTCTGGAACTCAGCTCATAAACGGTGAGTGGGTTGAGCGGTTTGGCAGTAAGGTAGAAGATTACAGGGGTCTCAGCTGGTGCTGAGACAGGACATCTGTTGTTTTGCCCATACTCTGTTCCAGGAAGCCGTTCTTGGGTGGCAGCCCAGGCACAGGGAAGAGTACAGGCACACCAGAGCCTGCAGATAACAGTGAAACAGGATTCTGTTCTGGTTAAAGTGCAAGGAGGCCTGTGGTTGCTTGCAGACCACAGCACAGGTCAGGGGAATGGTGAATGTGCCTCTCTTTAAACTGTACCACCTTGGACACCCTGAATCTTGGAAGATTATATCCTGGAAGCAGTGTCCTATTTTAAGGAGTTAAAAGTCAAGAAATAGGCTTGGGAAAATGAGCAAAAAGAAATGCTGACCCTGGAAAGTTATCTATGGTAACAAGAAAGATCAAATACAGACTTGGAGGAGGATCACAAGGTCAAAGCTCCTATATCCTAAGCTTCCAAGAAAAATATAATTTGGTGTCAGGCCATAGAATTGGATTTGGGGTTTTCATAACCCTATCTTTGCTTTATGGTCAGACTGAAAGGAAAAGCCTAAGAGAATATGGGTTGTGTACTTTGCCAAGGAACATTTATTGAAACATTGTTTCAAAAGCCTCTCTCTAATAGCTTTCCCATGCCCAAGTGGGTCTGGCTAGATAATAGTGGGAGACAGACCATGTGGGTGTGCGGAGCTAATGGGGGATTTAGCAGGGCTAAGAATGGTTCCTCCCCCTTCCTGTGGGGGAGACGGTTAAGATACAGTAAAAAGTCAGTCAGTTGGGGGTTGGTGTTAGAGGGGTTAGAAGAAAAAGTGAGTTAGGGAGGATTCTGAGGGTAAACGGAGAAGAAAGGCAGACATTTTAGAGGAACGTGGGTGTTTGACCTTTCGGACCAAAACAGGGTGAGACTACAGCTACAGATTTACAGTTTCAAATTGCTCTCCAGAATGTTTGGATCTTTCACAATTCTACCAGCAGTGATTTAGTGTCCCAGCTTTCCCCACATCTCCTTCAACATCCAATATTTTCTTTTTTTGTTATATTTGTCACTCTGGTAGGGGGATGAAGTGATACCTCAGAGTTGTTTTAATTTGCATTCCTCTGATCAACAGTGATCTAGAGCATTTTTTTTATATGATTAGAGATCTCTTGATATCTTTTTCTCAAAATTGCCTGTCCATATCCTTTGACCATTTATCAATTGGGGAACTTACTTGTATGTTTATAAATTTGGCTCAGTTCTCCATATATTTGAGAGAATGAAGCCTTTATCAGCAAATATTTCTTTCAAAAAATTTTTCCCAGTTTTCTGCTTCCCCTTATAATCTTGTTTACAATACTATGTGCATTTAAAAAAACTTATATAATCAAAATTATTTATTTTACATTTTGTTTTGCCCTCTATATCTTCTTTGGTCCTAAATTCCACCTCTGTCCATAAATCAGACAAATAAACAATTCCATGACCTCTAATTTGTTTATAGTTTCACTCTTTTATGTGTAAATCATGTAGCCATTTTGACCTAGTTTTAGTATACAGTGTGAGGCTATTAGTCTATACCTAGTTTCTGTCTTACTGTTTTCCCAGCAGTTTTGTCAAATAAGGAGTTTTTGTTTTCAAAAAAAGTAAAAGAAAAATAGAAGGAAATATGAAAATTCTATTAGAAAAACAACTGGGGCAGCTAGGTGGTGCAGTGGATAGAGCACCGGCCCTGGATTCAGGAGGACCTGAGTTTCAAAATCTGGCCTCAGACACATGACACTTACTAGCTGTTGAGACCCTGGGCAAGTCACTCAACTCCCATTGCCCAGCAAAAAACAAATCAAAAATGAAAAATAATAAAATAAAATAAAAACAACTCATCCAGAAAATAGATCTAGGTTGTCCCCCTACTCCCAGGGTCTCATCATAAAGATAATTTATTTTAGGAGAAAGTCAGTGTTTAGCACAGTGCCTGGCATGTAGTAGATGCTTATTAAATGCTTATCCCTTGATTTAACTATAACCAAATAAAGAAGTTTTCCAAAAGGAATGACATTTATCTGTGATTTATGACCAATTTGAAAAAGGTATTACAATTTACGTTTTGTTTACTTTATAAGGGAATTAAAAAATAATGTATTGCTGTGTTGGTGGTACATGCCTATAATACCTAACTCTTGAGAGAGTCTGCCACTAATGGATCTCTCAAGATTAATAGTCTGAGCTACACTGGGTTATGATGATGGGATGTCCCATTTTTATGATGAGCCCCTGGAGCAGGGGGATGACCTGTATCTATTTTCTAGGTCATTTGTTTTTCCAATGAGAATTTTCTTATTTTCTTCTATTTTTCTTTTACTTTTTTTTTTGTTTTATTATATTTTAATGTCTCATAGAGTCATTAGTTTCCATTTGTTCAATTCTAATATTTAAAGAATTATTTCCTTTAGGGACATTTTGTACCTCTTTTAACCACTTGGCTATTCTTTTATTTAGAGAATTTTCTCAATAAATTTTTGTATATCTTTTTCATGGTTCTCCTTGCCATTACTCTTATTTCTTTCCCCAAATTTTCTCCTACTTCTCTAACTTAGCATTTTAAAATATTTTTTAAGATTTTATAGGAATTATTTTTGGGCCTGTGACCATTTATATTTTTCTTTGAAGCTTCATGTGTAGCCATTTGTTACTGTGTCCTCCTCTATGTTTATGTGTTGATCTTCCCTATCACTGTAGTAACTTTTGATAGTCAAGATGTTTGCTCATTTTTATGCCTTTTTTGGTGACTATGAGACAGTTGGGCTCTATTCCTTCACTGTCCCAAGTTTCTGTGTTGAGGCCCTAGTGGCTTTCACTGGACCGTAGGGCTTAGCTGATTGCTTTCTTTGTAGAGTAAGCTTCCCTTCTGACTGGTACTGGGGGAGTTATTCTTCCCTTTTGGCCTCACCTGGGTATGGGCTGGCCTTTTCCAGGGGTGGTACCCCCTAGCTGGGTTGCAAAAGTTAAAAAAAAAAAGTCTTTCTGGTTGATGGTCCTAAAGGAGTGATCTTGTAGCAACAAGATCAGCCCCAGGGGTGGTGCTCTACTGGTAGGTTACTCTGTTAACAGGAACTCTCTGCTAGCAGACCAAGGAGGAGTAATTCTGTTGCAAATCTCCCCAAGGGTTGGGGCCCTCCTGCTGGGTTTCTATGGTACAGAGTCACTCTGCTAGAAGGGCTAGGAGGGATCATTTTACTGCAGATCTGCTGGAGGGTTGGAGCCCCTTGCTCCTGGTTTGTTTTCGGAAGAGTCTCTCTGCGGTGATAGAGGAAAATACAGGGGATGAAACTGAGGCTCGAGCTGAGACCCCCAAAATGAAAGTAGAACATACTGTTTGTTCCCCTGAAGTCTGTGGTTTAGTACCAACTTCCTGACATATGCCTCTGTTTATTGAAATATGCCTTCCTGTCTGCCAAGTAGCTCACCACAATGTACCTGTGAAAACCTGCATGCATTTTCACACCTAAGAGATATAAAAACTGCAGCTTGGACACTTGGTGGCTGCCCAGAGTATCAGAGACGACTCTGCTTTGGGCCGGTGCATCCATAAACTGGTCTTCCTTATTCCTGAGTGCCGTTTGGGTTTCTCCGTCGGAATTTCCCACAACACTAGGACCTCATTTCCCTCCCACCCAGGTAAGAAAGACCTTTCTTGCTGAGCTTGTAGGCTGCTTCCCTGCTTGTGGAGTGATTCATAGGCAGTTTTCTATTGCTTTGGAGGGGAAACTTGGGAGAGCTTCCTCACTCCACCTTCTTGATACTGAAAGTCTTTAACTTTTTGTTAAAGTGGGGCTCTGCTTCCAGGGTGGAGGGTGTACTGTCCTAAGCTTCAGGGTTTTGTGCAGCTGTTCTCAGAGACTTCTAGGGAACTGTAAGTTTTCTGTCTTTCCATGGTGGTATGATGTAAGGTGAGATGTGTTTACTACTCCCTTGGCCTTTGCTCTGGTCTGTGAGTGACCACAAGCACTCTTTTCTTCCCTGTAACTGTGACAAAGGCCACAAACTGGTTTAGTAGTGCTCCTCTTTGCCTAGGACTGCGCCCCAGATCTGAGTATGGGCAAAGCAAGAGTCCTGCCCCCAGTGCCAGCAAAGTGACTCCTGTAATCTCCTGATCAGTTGTTCAACACCCTTACTGTCTGTGGGCTGAGAACTGAGAAAGCAAATGCTGCTGCTGCAGGCAGTGGTTCTCAAGGCCTGCTCTTGGTTTGCTGGGACATTCTCTGTGATGGCATGGCCTGTAACGGCCTATGATACTCTCTCATCCAGGTGGGACAGACCTTTCCTGCCAACTTTCTTAGTTGACTTTGCTGGAAAATTATTTCACTGTTTCCTTTTGTGGGATCTGCTACTCCAGGATTTTTTTATGGCATTATTTAAAGGTATTTGTAGGGGTTTGGGGGAGAGCACAAGGGAGTCACTACCTTTTTTTTCCCCCTCCATCTTGGCTTTGCCTCCTCTAAAATTTGTTTTAAGGAAATATAAGAATATTTCTATGAGGAAGTTACAGAGGAAAAGACACTTAGACTTCTTATCATTCTTTCTTTGGATATTGATAGATCTATTGTTTTCCCGCAAGGGAGGAAGGAGATTTAACTGATTAGAAAAAAGCAACTGAAGTTAGTTTGAAAGTAGTTCCAAAGTGAAAAAAAAAATGGATTTCGAGCTTGTAATTTAAATTTGCTGGAACTTAAGAACTGCCTCATTCAGCAATTTGTATGTTTTCTTTTCTGCATAGTATCTCTGAAGAATTTGCTATGACCAGGTGAGTTATAAAGTACTGGGGGAGGGAAATGTGTGTGTGCGTGTGTGTTTATTTATTTTTGAATGTAGGCATTGATTAGAAGTCTGCTAAAAATCCTTACCAACAATCACATATTATCATTCTGTGACTCTATATCTGAAATATACATAATATTCTAAGATCACACAGCACACAAATGTCATGTGCAGGATTTGAATGAGACTGTTACTGATTCTCTGTATAACAGGATGCTCTGTGCCAAGATTATTCCCAATTTCCTCAAGTAAATATTTTATAATCACTCTTTTAGGCTCATTTGCATTGAGGTGATCATATCCAAGGCCTGTCTAAGGTCATATCTCCTCCTGTATCTAGCACAGAGCTCTGGATCCAGTAGTTTGTTAATAAAATATTTAAATAGAATTAAGTTGAGTTGAATGGAAGTAAATGTCCAATCCCATCAATCTGCCATTAAAATTCCCATGACCTCAAGGCCCTTTTTCTCATGTCTCGAGGAAGAAATCAATATGATAAATTAATTCACACTAAAATGTGAAGACTAGTTGAATGTTTTAAGCCTCTTCAGGCATTTATATTTTAAAATGTGATCCTACAGGCAACTTACAACACTTGGCTCCTGAGAATGAATCAATGATTGCCCGATTTTGGATGCTGGGGCATTTTTTTTTAAGTAGCTGGTCAAAACATTATGCAGTCTCCTATCTGCTTCTCCTTTTAGCTCTTTCCATTTCCATTGATATAGACTCCAAAATTTGTAATTTGAATATTATTTTACTGGTTCTACTTTCTTCACTATGCTTCAGTTTACTTAAATCTTTGCATGCTTCTCCATTTATTCATATTTCCTTATTATTACAGCACAGTAATATCCCACTGCATTCATGTACTTCTATATCTAATTTGGATTGCAATGGTTTGGTGGTGTGTAGTTCAACACCCCTACTATGCTGCAAATGTCAGGAAGGAAGGGATTTTTGTGAGAATACATAGGGGGTCTCTAAGTAGTGGCATGTAGAGATGAGGGAGAGCTTCTCTGACCCAGTCCCTCTGTTGCAGGGCAAACTCTTTCTTAGAAATACATATTTTCTCTTCAGGCTGAAAAACAAGCAAGTTTTTAAAAGGTGTATTATAATTTAAAATCTATACACAGAGAATATGATACTGTTTAGCCAGCACATGAATTAACATTTAGTGAAGTGATTAAAACTGGAAAAAACTGGATTATTTTTTTAAGAAGTCTACTCTCAGGGCCGCGAGGTGGAGCAGTGGATAAGGCAATGGCCCTGGATTCAGGAGGACCTGAGTTCAAATCCAGCTCAGACACTTTACACGTTCTAGCTGTGTGACCTGGGCAAGTCATGTAACCCTCATTGCCCCCCCCCCCAAAAAAAAAGTCTACTCTCAGAGAAAAAAAAATCAGATTTTAGAATGTCAGAGGAGCGAAAGAAGGATAATTATTCCTTAAGTGGAAGGGGGAAAGGCATTGTGACTTTTCTTTGCCTATGTAAAAGGAAAACTTGGTGATCCTAGAAGATAGATATCACCTATTCTGAAGGCTTACAAAGGACTAAATTGTGATGCCATTATTCACAGATCTCATAACAATTATTTAAGAATCTCAGACCTATGATCTTGGGAAATCAGTGTTATTCTTCAGAAAGTTCTTCATATAAGTTTTTTTAAAGTTTTTTTTAATTCTCTAATTCTTTAATACGTTCTCATTATTTTCTACCACTACAGAATTGAGCATTTGTTCACTGTACTCCAGTGATTTTTCTTGAAAGAAAAAAAAAAACATTTCTGAGAAGATATCAGAGAAATGGTGAACTATAAAGGAACAAAGGCCAGAAGGAATGTGCAATGGTCAGGAAATGATTTCCCGATCAAAATACTCTTAAAAAATTTTGAGAAGTCTGAGTTATCATCCCTTAAAATCTGTTGTTGGGGAAAATAGGAGATTGAGAGATTTTGTTTTGATGTTATTAAAAGTTACATAAAGTATTTTGGTATAGGGGACTGATGGATTTAGAGAAGAAAGCCACTCTGTATGCTCAGGTTTCATACTAGTTGAACCAACATAAATTTTATGATCCTACAATTCTGTGATTTATAATCCCACTTTTTCCTTTGGCCATTCTTAACAATAACAACACATTTTTTTTTGCCCTTTAATCTTTAGAAAGCGTTTTCCAAAGGTGATTTCATTTTATCCTTATATCAAGCATGGGGTATAAGAGCTCTTATAATCCTCATTTTACAGATGAGGGAACAGAGAAACATAATTTAAGTCACTCATTCCGCATCATTGTTAGTGAGTATCTAAAACTGAATTTGAAGTTAGATCTCCTTTGTGGCCAACATTCTATTTATTACACCTTTCTGTTTTATTTAGTCAAAGGTTTCCTTTCACTGTTTTATTAGTATTTATATTAATTTCACTTCATTAAATTCAACAAATATTTAATGGATACATTCACTATAATGTAAAATAAAATTTAAAAAGGGAGTAGCCCCTGCCCTCAAAGATTAAGTCATCGAATAGGAAAAACTGAATCACCAAAAAGGACAATGACTTTTTCCAAGTTTAGAAGTCATCTGTGAAATGTAGGCCTTTATATTCACCTAGCTCTGCATTCCAGTTATTAGAAGGCATCCACTCCTTATTTACTCTTCAGTAATCGTATGCCAATAACACCAATCTATGAAACTAGTAGTCAAATATAACAACAAAGGCAACATAAAAAGACATCACAGCATAAAACAGATAAAAACCCCTTATTAACATTTTTATAACACTCTTAACTGAAATAAACAGACCACACTCAATTTTAACATCTGGTTCCCAACAGTTCTTGTTGGAGTAATAACACTTTTTCTTTTCTTTTTTTCCTGCCTTAACAAATGCTGGCCATTTTTCATCAACTATTCATCAAGGAACAGCTGTTACTTTAGAACACGGTGTATTCATGTCAGAAGTGTGACTGATGCTCACTTCTGTTTAGTTCTCTGTGAAAAAGCTTTGTATTGGGTGCAGTTCAGAAAGACAAATGGGCTTAGATGTTTTGAAAAGATGCCGTAGTGTTAGGTATAAAGGAGCATCTTCTTAGTTTTTTTTTTCTTTTTCTAAATTGTTT
This sequence comes from Dromiciops gliroides, assembly GCF_019393635.1. Taxonomy (NCBI): domain Eukaryota; kingdom Metazoa; phylum Chordata; class Mammalia; order Microbiotheria; family Microbiotheriidae; genus Dromiciops; species Dromiciops gliroides. The sequence continues at coordinate 144,113,783 of NC_057866.1, forward strand.
TTAGGAAAAGAAAAAAAAGTTCAATACTACAGCAAATTTTAATTCCATTATTTCACACTTTTGCCATGCTTTCCTTTAAAATAATTAAAAAAAAAAACGGCACAGGAGACTAGGATATAATTGCTAATTATTAGGTATAAGCAGAGCAATTATTTGCTAATGAAATCAATGTGATTCTGTTGGATATAAACATACTTCCACCAGACTCCTAGAGTTAAGTGTCTATTTTAAAAGAAATATTTTTTTTTCACTGATATTCTGCAAGAGTGTACTTTATAGGGGCAGCTAGGTGGCGCAGTGGATAGAGCACCAGCCCTGGAGTCAGGAGGACCTGAGTTCAAATGCGGCCTCAGACACATAACACTTACTAGCTGTGTGACTCTGGGCAAGTCACTTAACCCCAATTGCCTCACTTTAAAAAAAAAAAAAGAGTCTACTTTGTAATTTTGCAATCCATGAATCTTTAGAGGGGCAATAGGTTGTGATGACTTCATGCATTCTCAGTCTGTATGATTCTTTTCCCATTTCTCCTTATAAGCACCCCCCCCAAAAGAGAACTATCTGATTCACTAAAGACTTTCCTATATTTTTGTTTTATTTTAATATTTAATAAATGCTTACATATCACTCTGGTTATCCATCTGCTACCTCTCATTCTTATTATATATTAATCACTTTATCCATTTGTAGTCACATTGCATTGAATGAGGGAATTTCAAGAGCTGTGAGAGATATCAATGGTCAACTAATCCAATCCCTTCCTTAAAAAATTATCTCTATAAAACCCCTGAAAACTGGTCATCAATCTTTAGATGAATATGTCCAAGGATGGTTTTAAAAATAACAAATGACTGGGCAGCTAGGTGGAGCAGTTGATAAAGCACCAGCCCTGGATTCAGGAGTACCTGAGTTCAAATCTGGCCTTAGACACTTGACCCTTACTAACTGTATGACCCTGGGCAAGTCACTTAACCCTCATTTCCCTGTTCCATCCCAAAACACACACACAGACACACACACACACACATACACACACAAATATACACACACAAACCCATGCATATATATATGTATATATGTGTATATATACACACATTATATATATATACATATATATATATATATATATATTTTTTTTTTAATAACATATGACAGCAAAGGATCTTGTTGGAGAAACAAGAGGTGCTCTAGGCCAATTAACTCAAACCACCACCACCATTATCACCAACTCCTGTTAAACTGTTATATAGAAAGCCCATGACAGAGTTCAGGGGCTCTGGGAGTAGCCTTAAGCCCAGACCACTAGTCTTGCTTGCAGTCTGACATCATAGAGAAGAGACAGCTTTGTGAAAAAAGTAAATTGTGATCGTTGCAAACAATAACATCACCAAACAGTAGCTACTGACAGTCATATAAGCTCAAGAATCTCCTGGAATAGTAAATACGCCATTCCCTAAAATGACTTATTACCTTCATCTAAGATAGCAAATCCTGTGAATAAAGGACTATCCACCCCCACTATTACCTCCAACACCTTCCAGTTAATGAAGAAACAAGTGAGTCAGCTGAACTAAAGCAACAAGACAAACTAAGAGAAGCCACCACTAACACAAATACTCCTACTATGGTAGAGACAACCAAGGACAAAGAGGTAAAGGAATGTGTGCTCCCTAAACCCAAGGTTTTACTTTTAGCTTGACCCCTATACCATCATGAAAGGGATTGAGACCTTTAGAAGAATTATCTTGCAAATGCTTTTGAAGATGTGGTAAGCCCACTTCCTTAGGAGCCTCAGAAGATCTTACCAATAGCCCTTGGCTTCAATAAATAGTTCAACATTAAAATGGACCTAGTACTTTTTTTTAAATATAAAAATACACTAAAGAATATGAATATACACATATATATACATATGCACATACACACATACAGGTACGAGATAGATAGAGACAGAGACAGATATAGGCAGAGATATAGATATATAGTTGATAATAGCTATAGATATATGCTTTGTCTGTCAAAACTCGAGGGTAACTTTGGCATTTTCATCATACTTGGAGCTGATCTCTCTTACAACCTTTATCTCCCTCTGTTAGAATATGAGCTCCTTGATAACAGGGACTGTCTTGCTTGTATTTTAATTCCCAGTTCTAATCACATAAATTGGTACATAGTGAAGTGCCTAATATTTTTTTATTCATGAATCAAGAATTTATGATATGCTGCAACCTGTTTACTTTTCATTATGGTTTCTATTGATCCTTGGCTTATTTGCAGTTTGATTCTTCTTAATAACACTGATTTTAACTGTAATCAATATAAGATAAAGGTGGAGAATATTACACCTTGTGAAAGGAATATAAGTATTAAAAATCATTGCACCATCACAGCAACCTTATTTATAGAAGTTAATATTAGAATTTTATCATAGTATTAGTATGACTTTTTCTTCCATCCTTCCTTCTTCCCTCCCTACCTCCCTTCTTTCTTTTCTTCCTCCCTTCCTTCCATCTTCCCCTCCTTCCTTCCTTTCCTTCCTTCCTTCCTTCCTTCCTTCCTTCCTTCCTTCCTTCTTCCTTCCTTCCTTCCTTCCTTCCTTCCTTCCTTCCTTCCTTCCTTCCTTCCTTCCTTCCTTCCTTCCTTCCTTCCTTCTCTTTTGTCTTTCTTCCTTTTTTTTTTTGCTCTAAACTTTTTTCCTTGTTCTCTTGCTTCTTTTTTCTTCTTGTATCTTTCTAGCTATACTACCTATTTATTTATCTTATCCTATTGATAGAGGAATTATATTATCCCACTGGTGATATGTGTGTATATACATACATATATGGGAAATGTGCATCTATACACATTATACAAAGCTGATAGTATATGTGTTTAAATATCTATATGCATATATGTGGAAATGTGGAAAATGTATTATAGTCTAAATGTGGAAAATGTATTATAGTCTAAATTGTAACTTCTAAATGGTGAATTTTAAGTGTTTCTGATTCACCATTGCAATTCACTGCTATCTGATTCACTATTCTTTCTCACCAAGAGGAGACAGAGAGAAAGAAAGTCAAGGATTTTCTTTAAAAACTTCAAACTTCAAAAAGCTTTTCTTGTAAACTAGTTGTTCTCACTGTAGCACCATATGTTTTGATTCATTTTCCTTAGCAAATGTTATTTTATTTATGTTACATTTTCAACAATAATTTAAAAATATTTTGCCTTTTAAAATTTAATTTGTATACTTTAGTTTCTTCATACTCTTCTCCTTATGGCATATTTAAAAATGTTCTTATATTTTAAAAATTGCATATACCTCATTTAATTTTTTCTATATATCTACTAAATTCTTCCTACTTAGTTTTATTGTTTTTTCTGACTTGTAACTTCTTGAAATAGGATTTTGTGGAAATAAATGATACAGAGATATAAACACGTATGTCTATGTATATACTTATGTTTGCATGCTTCAATGAATACTTTATGTGTGCATGATCAACATAACAGAGTAAAAGAAAACAAAATATAGAATCAGAACACCTCGGTTGAAGTCTTACCTATAACATAATATAGACCTGAATATAATTTGCTTATTCTCTCTGCTCTAGGGTAAAAATTGAAGTGTCAGAGAAGATTCCAGTATGCCCTGTTGGAATGATGAAGAGGTGTACATATAGAAGTTTCTTTTGACAATTAAAGCCTTATTGGATTTATTGAAGATTGGATCTTTATTGGATCCTTTTTTGAAATTAATTAGAAAGAGATATAGTTCAAATCTCAAGGTGTTAATAACATAGAGTAATAAATTACAAAAATTAAATACTGAAATTAGCAAAATTGGTAGCTGATAACCTAACTAAATTGATCTAATTTGGCAAAGGCAAAACATGCTAATTCCTGAACTCATTCAGGACCATATTGTTTTGAAAATGAAATCTACATATATTTAAAATGTATTTTATTTAAATTATTACCAAAATGGAGAGAGGTGACATTCTGCTGACTTATTTCCCAAAGTCAAGTGGACTTTTGAACATCAAACAGCCAAGATAAAGAAGAATATAGAATTAAAGGGTTATAATTTAGTATTCATATATTATTAAATTAAAATATAAATGTAATAAACTACATAAAATTTAAATTCACAAAAATATTCAATTTTATCCAGTAGAATTTGAGAATTTCTTGAGTTTTTAAAAGGCAAGAAATCCATTAATATGATAACTTCTCAATAACAAATAATAAAAATAAGGAATTTTATACTTAGACTTAAAACACTTGTGCTGAGGATTCTCTCAATTCACAAAGCAGAATATTCTAAAACTTTTGTCTTATAGCACCCAGCAATGAAATATTGGATTACATACACATGTTGTACCCTACTTCCAATATTCTTAAACATTCTCTATTCTCAAGTCAATGTCCAATATTATAGAATAGTATTTATCCAAAGAGGGAATAAAACAAAATGTGTATATTCATACACATACATGTGTAAACTACATGAATGTCTTTATTATAACCACTCTTTCATTATTTTCAGAAGTTAAGGAGCTAAAATTCTAGCTATACTGTCTAAAATATCTAATCAGTGGTCACCAATAATTATAAGCTTTAGCAAGAATTTAGACTTTTAAGTATTTATTAAGGAGAATAAGAATTTGGTGAAGAGAGAGAGAAAGAGGCCTAAATTCAGCTATATTTCTCCAGGAGCCAGCATCTCCTGCTCCACTCCCCCTGAGGTTCCTCTCGAAAGAGAGAGAACCAGCCTCGCCCCTTCTTCATCCCACAAGCCTCCTGTGGAACCCGTAACATCCCATCACACACACACCGCTCCAAGCTAATTGGCTGGTAGCTTTGATAGACAGTACCCACAAGCAAACGTCACTTCCTGATTGCCAAGGACCTGACCTTCGCAAACCACATGCTTGCCCTCAGACACCTTCTTCTCATAGCAGAGCTTTCCTACAGTAACTCTCCAGCAGGTGGTGTCACTCCAATTGTTATAAGATTAAGCCTTGATTGTGTTTTTTTCTTAACATGTGGAGTTTGGGGAAGGAAAAGGCTTGTATTACTTTCCTTTTAGCTGTCATATTTTCTTCACTTCCTTCACATTTCTTCCATTTCAGGGCTCTAATTTCTACTTTTATTACGGCCATTTTGACAATTTTATGAATAAATAGCAGAATTCTCTAGGATACTCCAATGTTTGATTTGAGATAAGGGCATAGGCCTTTACTGAATAATTATGTTCTTCTTGATTAAACTGACTTTGCCCCATATAGCCCAATCTATTATCTGCCTCCTTCATTCAGTCTTTCCACTTAATAACCCCACTAATTCTACCTTATGAACATTTTAGTGGGCAATATATATTGCCCAAAATTACTCAAAGGGAAAAGAAAGGTAAAAGAAGGACATATTTAAATATTTACTTTACATATCAATAGGCAGAAACAAGGCCTTTGCTCCCTTAATTCTTAATATAAAAATAATAAAATCAACTAAAGTATATATTAAATATTTGCCTTAAAATGATGCATTTTGAAACCAGGAAAAGTATTGCTAGGAGTCCATTGTTACATAGTCTATCTGCTTCAGATGCAGATACCAAATTAAGATTCTTCTAACTTCGAGATTACTCAACTGTTTGTTTTTTTTGGGTGGGGGCAATAAGGTTAAGTGAATTGCCCAAGGTCACACAGCTAGTAAGTGTTAAGTGTCTGAAGCCAGATTTGAACTCAGATCCTCCTGAATCCAGGCCTGTGCTCTATCCACTGCACCACCTAGCTGGCCCACCCAACTTTTTTTTTTTTAAGGCAACCTGAGTCTGATTATGAAGATCCGAAACTGATTTTGACATATCTAGTTGCATTTTAAAATTAATCACTAAATCATTAATTTTTGGTAGGGAGGAGAGGATGCAAATGACCCAGTGGCCATTTTGTATTGAATTTGGTAAATTACTGAAATTTATGTGCAAATGAATCATTTTCCTTCTCTTTATATTTCATGGTATATTTGTTATTTTTCATAATGACTTTGTGTGTCTTCTGATTTAGTTTTCAGTGCACTAGAGACCATTATTCTTTTATTTTTAAAAAAAATCTTTTCTCTGTATGAATTGTGAGTAATTTTTTTCCTAGTCAGTCTGTGAATAGGGATAATATAATATTACTTAATATTGGTAGCTTATAATGACATTTTTCTTTTGAGTTTTTCTTTACTGATAATGTCTATACATGCAAACATGCTCCTTAATAAATTTTCTGGTTTAAGTTTGAAGTAAAGCTGAGCTGGTTTTAAATTTTCAATTATTACATGTATACACAATATTTTAAAACTATCATGTTTCACCTTGTATGTTGAACAATTTTTAAATGAAATCAAACTTTATTTTTGTTCCTGTTTAACGCTTTTAATTCAATTTCTAATCTATTTTGCATGGGTAAAGGAGAAAAAAACAGTTGGATAAGATATAACCAGAGTTCTTTGAACCATTAGTGAAATAGAGAGAGAGAGAGAGAGAGAGAGAGAGAGAGAGAGAGGAGAGAGAGAGAGAAAGGCTATTTTGATCTTAGTAACAGGTAATCTCATCACCTGGATATAATTGCTATTAGTGTTCACGTTTTCATGTCTTAGATATCATTTAATAAACAGTGACACTGAAAAAAATAGTATCCAGAATCTCATTACCAATATCTTCCAAATAAAGGGAGAATAAAATTCTCCCTGCCTTCATTTGGAGATCTGTCCTATTTTTATTTTTTTGTTGTTGTTATTGTTATTGTTGTTTTTGTTTTTGTTTGTTTTTGCAAGTCAGGATAGAAATTAGGTTATTTTGAAGTGGCTTATTTGCCTAAAAGAATAAAATAAAACCAATGATATGCCACATGCATGTCCTGAAGTCAAAGCAGATAACATCCATGAATTGAAAAGTTGTATCATCAGAAGCAAAGATTTCATAACTCACAAAACTAGAATTTTAGCAAATAGACATATCATATATTGAGTTTCTTTGCTAAACATAATTCATTTTCTGGCCATTTGCTCAAGATATGTTTCTCTGCCTTTAACTAGACTGATATTCAAATGATAAATATACAATCCTTCCCAGTTTGCTAGAATGATCCAGAGCTTGAATTGTGCTGGTATAGAGCAAGAAATAATACAGACTCATTTCCATTCCAGAGACACGCATCTAAATAGGAGAGACAAGTACAGAAATATTCTTGAAAACTTTCACAATATCAAAACTAAACAAGTAATACATTTTTTCTTTCATTTAAGAAATAATTATTGACTGTTTCTTATGTAGAAGGGACCATACCAGATGCTAGAGGAATATAAAGAAGAACAAGGTGCATTCTATACCCTAATGGAGTTTAAAGTTTTGGAGGAATATGAAGAAGAACAAGGTGCATTCTGTACCCTAATGGAGTTTAAAGTCTTGGATGACAGGATTCATGAGATTTAGAGTTGGAAGAGACCTAAGAGATCACCACTACTTTCATAAAGTAATGTTAAAAATTACAACAAGGAAATATGTGATAGGTGTGTGTAAAGAATTAATTGTTATTTGAGGTTTTTATGCCTCAGCGCGCACTGGCTTGGGGCTCCGCAAATTGCACGGTGCTCCACCCACTGGTTGTAGCAGTTGCCATGGCGCTGGCACTTCAAATCATCACCACTCGCTGATGCCTACATGGGCCTGGCAAAATTATAATGATTGGAAGCCTAGTGAGGGCAGTCATGTGACTGTCAGAGAAGCTATCCCATTGACTGGGGCTGGTGTGGGGTTTTTCTGGGATTGGGGGAGGAGACTTGGGCATTCTAGCTGGATGCTGGAACGACAGGAGGTCTGCTTCGTATCCTCAGCTGATTCCTGGGTGGTGGTATCTTTTGAGGTTGTATAATTTCCCTTTCCCATTTTATTTTCCTTTCCCTTGATCCTGTTTGTGTTGTTATTGTTGTTGTTGTTGTTGTTTTTTAAGTTCCTTCTTGTTAAAATAAATCCTGTTCTGTTTTGAGGGACGCTGCCGGTTTCCTTCCTTGCCCCAATATTGTGGTGAGCCACTTAGCTAACACTGCCCAATTAAAAAATTGGTCCCCACATGTGGTAAAAACAGTATCAGAACTCTTGAATCTATGCAAATTAGGCTATTTTACATTTTGTTAAAAAAGGTATTGAAACCATCCTCAGGGCATGGTTTGCTATTAGGACTAAAAACTCAAGTCGATTAGCATCACTTTCTGGTACCCGAGTACACACAGTGGTGTGCCAGTGCAAGAGATTAGGTAAACAATAAACAGAAATATGACCATAGTAATCTAGTTTGTCATCAACCTAATAATCAAAGCTTGTGTCATAAGAACTCATTATTTGAGAAAAATGCCTGGGGAAATTGGAAAGAAGTTTAGCAGGAACTAAATATAGATATCTCACTTCTGATACCAACATAAAGTCAGAATGAGTAAGCGATTTGGATATAAAGAATGATATTATAAGAAAATTAGGGGAGCATTTAAAAAGTTTATCTGTCAGACCTATGTATAAGTAAAGAACTTATGACCAAACAAGAGCTAAAGAGCATTACATCATGTAGAATAGATAATTTTGATTACATTACATTAAAAAAAATAAATTTTGCAGAAACAAAACCAATGCTGCCAAGCTTAATATGAAGGTGAGAAACTGGTTAGGTGTGGCAGTGAGGATAACAGTAAGTTTCCTGATAAAGATGTCAGTTTTCAAATATGTAGAGAATTAATTTAAATTTGTATCAATGAGTCATGCTCCATTTGAGAAATTGTCAAAAGATAATGAACAGGTAGAAATCAAAACTATTCCTATAAAAAAATTCTAAAAAGATGTTGATTAGAGAAACACGTTAACATTTTTCTGAGGTACCAACTCACACCTAATAGTTTGTTTAATGTGACAGAAAAGGAAAATGACAAATGTTGGAGGGGATATGGCAAAATGGGAACATTAATGCTTGAATGGTGAGGATTTTAATTGTTCTTTGCATTCTGTAAAGCACTTTGGAACTATGACCAGAGGGCTATATAACTTTACATACCCTTTGATAAAGCAATATCACTACTAGGTCTACCACAAAGAGAGTATAATCTATCTATCTATCTATCTATCTATCTATCTATCTATCTATCTATCTATCTATCTATCTATCTATCTATCTATCTAAATATCTACATAAAATATACATATATACACACACACATATAAATATATCACCTTTTCCTTTTTTTAATATCTCAAAAGTATTTATGATGAAAAATGCTATCTATTCCCAAAGGGAAAAAAAAAACTAATGGAATTGAAATGCAGATTGATGTATACCCTTCCTACTTTCTTTGCTTTTCTTGCTTTAATTAAAAAAAATTAAATCTATATTTTCTTTTGAAATATGGTTAATATGGAAATCTATTTTGCTTGAATTCACATGTGTAATCTGTGTCAAATTGCTTACCTTTTCAAAGATCGAGGAAAGTCGAAGAAGGGAGAGAAGTTGGAACTCAAAGTTTAAAAGAAAATAAATTATTTTTACATATCATTAAGAAAATAAAACAGAATAAAATAAAAAAAACAATGTTACTAAAACTAGACTCTACTAAAAAATATCAACATATAACATCTGTCTAAAAATATTCAGTTTTAATGTCACCAGTGTTTTTTTTTACTGTTTTATAATCATAATGTTTAATTTGTGCTGCTCTTAGAACTTTAATTATGAATCTAAATTGTACTAATATCCATTAGATACTTCTTAATTGAAGGCACATCATATGTCTGATGTGGCAGTACTAATTGGTATAATTACATTCTAATATGCATCAGTTGCCTATTAAAAAGAGAAAAGTGAATAAAAAGCAAAGACAGGAAGAAGTCAGTTCTAAAATTGTACAGCTAGAAAAGAACTTTGTAGTATGCATTATTTGCAAAAAGGATGGTCCAGATTTTGTTTTTAACATTAACTGGACTTGAAAAATGTAAAATGTGAAGTAATAATAGTTCAAAAATGTCATCCTCAAAGGCACTATGAATATTAATGGGTATTGGTTACTGTTTTGGGTGCAATTCATCCCTATGACTATTAACAGTTTTCTCATCATAATGTTGTAATTTGTTTTGTACCTCCAAATGTCATTTATTATGTAATGTTATATATTGTAGTTATCTAAATTTATGTCATTCATTGGTAATCACTAAGTTACTTAAGGCAGAAATAGTGTACAAGATGAATTTTTTCCATGTTCTCCAAGACCTATCAGAAGGTTATTCATAAGTATATTTTGATTTTTTATAAGCGTTTAGGAGGGGTGGAGGAAATGAAATTATAAATTTTGATTCCTGAATTTAATCAAGGTTTTATACTAGGAAAGATATATAAATATTGGGAGGGATGAAACTTATGTATACACACATATGTATATGTATGCATATATATATGCATATATATATATCATAGAAAGTAGAAGGTTTGACAGAAAAAAGAATGTCAATGGCACATTGTTGGGAGTTATAAGAAATAGTTAAAGAAAAGACTGAGTAACAAAATCAGAATTCTATTCAAAGTTTTGTTTAAGTATTTATTTCCCTCTCTCCATTACACATATACTTTGTACACTTCCTTTTCCCCGCTTAGATAAGCATGTGGTTTCAAGGCTTCCCCTACCATTTCTTATGTTAAGTTACATCTTTTTGCAAGTCTTTTTCTAAGAATATTTCCTTTCTCCTTTTATTTAATATGCCCATCTAAGATATTGGTTTTTAATGATTTAATCTCTCTCCAATTGCATGCAAAAGACATTTTAAACATTTTTTTGAAATTTTGAGTTCCAAATTTGCTTTTTCCATTTGTTCTTTGAGAAGGTAAGCAATTTGATACAGGTTCTACATGTGCATTCATGTGTAACATATTTCCATATTAGTCATGTGAAATAAAACACAGACTAAAAAAGAGAAAAAAAAGAAAGCAAAAATGTGCTTCAATTTTTATTTAGACTCCCTCAATTCTTTCTCTGGAGGTAGATTGCATTTATCATAAATCCTTTGGAATTATCTTAGATAATTGTTTTGCTGAAAATCTAAAAGGCATATACAGTTGTACATCATAGAATGTTAATGTTACTGTCCACAAAGTTCTCGTTTCACTTTGCATCAGTTCATGTAAGTCAAAGTTTTTATGAAAGAATCCTGTTCACTTTTTCTTATAGCACAATAGTATTCTATCACAATCATATAAAACTTGTTCATCCATTGCCCAAGTGATGGACATGCCCTCAAATTCCAAATTTGAGGGTTCCTATAAATATATTTTTCTACCTATAGGTTGTTTCCATTTTTAACTTCTTTGGTATACATACCTAGTAGTGACATTGCTTAGTCAAAGGGTATGCATGGTTTTGTAGCACTATAGGCATACTTAAAAATTGCTCTCCAGAATGCTTGAATTAGTGTACACTTTTACCAACCATGTATCTGTCTCAATTTGCCCATTCTCAAAATTGTTTTACTTCTCTCTTTTACCTACCTCAATCTGCCCTCCCTTCTATCGCTATCCCACTTCTCTTTTCCCCTTTCCCTTGTACTTTCCTGTATGGAAACCCCCCAAATCGGTGGTTCTCATGTAGGAGCCCCTGATACTGGGCCAGCCATGGGTTAGATACCCTTGGCCATGGGAATTCATGAGGGTGACAACAGAGTGAGGCACTCTAGAATGTGGATAGTCTGTCCCAAGGTTAGCTTATCAGCCTCTTTGACAAGGAGGACAGTAGCTGCCAGCGCTCTCAGGCAGGGAGACCATCCTGCTGACACAGGATCAAGGTGCTTGTATAGGTAGGCAATGGGCCTCTCCCATGGCCCAATAGTCTGAGTAAGGACCCCCAGGGAAACTTTGTTCTTCTTAGTCACAAATAGATTAAAAGACCTGGAGACATCAGGGAGACCTAATGCAGGGGCCTGTGATAATCTCCTTGAAAGCTTGCTCCTGCACCTCCCCCCAAAATAGAGGCCCCTGCTCCGGTCCGAGAGGGCCTCATACAGGGGTTTGGAAAGCTGGGCAAACCCTGGCATCTAGATGTGACAGTATCCAGAAGCCCCGAGGAATTCACGGAGCTGCCTCTTGGTCCTTGACATGGGAATGTTGAGAATGACTTTTACCCTCTCTACACCCAAAGGTTGGTGGCCCTGTGTGACAAGGAACCCCAAATACTTCACCTGGGTTTGGCAGATCTGGGCTTTCTTACTGGAGACTTTGTACCATGCTTTAGAGAGGAGATCCAGCAGGGCCAGGGTTCCCCTCCAGCACTGGTCTCGTGTAGATCCGGCAAGGAGGAGGTCGTCTACATACTGGATCAGGGTGTAGCCAAGCTCCTGCTGAGGGAATGCCTGGAGATCCCGTGCCAGAACTTCCCCCAAAAGAGTGGGGAAGTTCTTGAATCTTTGGAGTAGGCGAGTCCAGGTTAGCTGGGTTTTCGAGCCTGAGTCTGGGTCCTCCCACTCAAAGGCAAACAGGGGCTAACTGGCTGGGGCAATTCGCAGGCAGAAGAAAGCATCCTTGAGATCCAAGCATGTGAACCAGGCAGCCACAGGAGGTATTTGTGCCAATAGGGTGTAGGGGTTAGGAACCAAGGGGTGGATTATGACAGTGGCATTGTTGAGTGTGGAAGATTCACTCAAGGAGGTCTATCATGGCCTGGGGCTTCTCAGAGTAGGGAAGGGTATGGTTTTTCCAATTCAGGAGGTCAGTGGTGGTGAAGGGCTGATAATAGAAGACAGACCTGTCTGGTTGGTAAGTCCCATCTGGGTTCTCTCAGCCCTGCCTCAGGGTCTCTCAGAGGGGCATCTGGAAGGCAGGTCTGGCCTCGGCTACATCAGCGGGGCTCAGTCCCTCTCTCTGGTCTGGGGAAAGGCCCGGAGGAAGTAGAGGAGATGAAGCCAACGAGAGGGAGTCTCTTAGGGAGCCAGGGGTAGATCGAGGTTTGGATTCTGGGGTGGTAGTGGATCTGAAGCCAAGATATACAGGGGAGGCTCGTCTTCTGGTGGCCCTGTAAGATGACTGGCTTGTGAGAGTCTGAGCCTGGTCAACAAAAATGCTAGCCTGTCTCTGTGCTCCCTTACACACCTGAACCCACGGGGGCTTGGTGCGGACAACTTCCAACCAGGAGTCTATATAGGGGAAATGATCTGGGTGCTCAGGCTGGTCTGTGAGACCAACTACCCCCCCTGTAAACTGCTCTGGTGATTTCTGGGTCTAGAGTTTCCTCTGAGGGCCCACCCACATTGAATGTGGCCATTCCAAGGTGCACAGGGTTTGGAGATGACTCAGAGTCATCTTGACTCCATAATCTCCCCTGAAACCTTTCTTAAAATTCCTAATCATACAGTGCAAGGCTGTATGCTGAGACTGAGCCCCACCCATGAGGAAAGGATAGAATGTACAGTGTTGCAGAGAGAGAAGGGATGGCGGTGCTCACAGAGCTCAGCCAGGTGCCTTTCTGCTCCGTCAGGAGCCGGGGAAGGCCCACTCAGACTCTGTAGCTTTGGGCTGTGGAGCCAAAATACACACACACACACACACACACACACACACACACTCACAGAATCAAACAGAAGTTAAACAATCCCACCCAAATGGTGAGCCCTGAACCTGAACCTGTATGGGGAGGTGATTAGTCTCCCCTTCCACCTGTGGCAGGCCTGACTATAGACACAGCACCCTGGGACCTTACCTTACTGGTGCCTTCCAGGAGCCCACTGTTCCAAATGCCAAGCGGAACCCGGTCGGTCGAGTAGCTACGGTCCCTGGGATTGCCGATCCTGAAGACAGTCCTGCAAACAGGGTACAGGTGGCACCACTTCTCCTCAGGGGCAGGTCCCCTGGTGCTCGCAGCTCTCGGTTCTGGCCAATCCAGCCTACCTGAGTGGGTTTTTCATGGCTCATCGCACCAAATGTTGTGCAGAATTTCAATGGAGAAACCCAAATGGCACTCAGGAATAAGGAAGAGTAGTTTATTGATGCACTGGCCCAAAGCAGAGTAGCCCCCGGTTCTTTGGGCCCCGAGCAAGTGTCCAAACAGCAGTTATATACCCCTTTAAGTGTGAAATACATGCAGGTTTTCACAGGTACATTGTGGTGAGCTACTTGGCAGACAGGACAGCATGTTCCAGTAAACAGGCATATATCAGGAAGTTGGTACTAAACCACAGACTTCAGAGGAAAAACTGTATGCTCTCATTTTGGGGGTCTCAGCTTGGGCCTCAGTTTTATCCCCCATACTTTCCCATATTAATATTAGCTACATTATGTTATAAGTAAAGATTTTAAAATTTTTTCTCTAGCTATTTTCTCTAGCAAGTTTAAGCATTCTACTCAAGTTCTCTTTTAAATATTAATAATAGTAAATGAATATACTTAAACACTTCTCAAGAAATACTGTATAATTAAAGTGAACCAATGTGAGCAGCTTAAATGAAATACACATTCATAGATTTGTGTAATAAAATTGATTTTTATTAATTCTTCTGATGAAATAATGAATATTGTTAATACCTGTAGTTTCCTATCATCACATTTCTTTTGTTATCTCTTACAAAAAGTCCATTTTACGTTAGAATACAAACCTGAAACTGATTTGAGATTATGCAAGAAAACATGGATTTTTTAAAAGTATATGACATTGACATGGGGCTTAGGATAAATCAGAAATTTGTCCTGTGAGAAACAAAACCAAAGATGACCAGAAAACAGGACAGACATATACAGGAATCAAGGGACTATTAAAGTTTAGATTGACAAACTAGATATCAAGACAGACATATCTAAGAAATAAGCGGAGATAAAATTCTATAACAGGAAACTCAATTAACGTTGGCTACTATATGACCAGAGCTAGGAGATAACCCCAAAAGTCAGGACTATCATTTCAAAAAAATCCCCCTCAACTCTCAGGAAAATGACAAGAATCCAAATTTCCCCACTCCTTCTTCTCTAGGGTCAAATAAAAGACCATTTTAAATCTAATTGCACTGTATAATTCTTTTTTTTTTAGTGAGGCAATTGGGGTTAAGTGACTTGCCCAGGGTCACACAGCTGGTAAGTGTCTGAGGTCGGATTTGAAGTCAGGTCCTCCTGACTCCAGGGCCCGTGCTCTATCCACTGCGCCATCGAGCTGCCCCACTGTATAATTCTTTATTAAAGAATACCTAAGGATGACTCCCTCTCCCCCATGACAATATAATGGAAAGGACACTGTACTTGAAATCCGAACACTATTATTTGGATCCTTGCCTTGACATTTGTTGTGTATATGGCCTCGGTTAAATCAGTTTACCCATAGGAATCAGTTTTCCCATCTGTGCAATGAGGAGGTAGCATTAGAAATCACTCTAAGGTGTCTTCTAGCTCTACCATATCATAACTCATCTCAGTTCCAAAAAGAATTGTCTGCTTTTAACAAAATTTTCATTATTATCATTGACATAGAAAAATTTAAGTTGATATCTTATTATTCCAATTTTTTCAGTCTAAAAGAAAAGTTGAACAAAGTCTCTATATTGACATCTTTCTAATTCAAGTTGGCTAAGCCATGAATCAATGGTACTTAAAATTTCCATTTCCCCCTAACAATATCATTGTCAGTAAATACCTTGTTTAAGTGGATTCTCAAAGAATACACAGCTGTGGAGACAAAAGATATTCAAGCTTTGTCTGACTGTTTTGCTTGTAAAGGTTTTTCTTTTTTTAGGGGCTTGAATATACTAATTAACATCTTATCAAAGTTCAGTTCAGTGATGGAACCCTTAAAATAGCATTCAAGTATTGGCCTCAAAACATACTCTTTGGGTTAGGTGAAAAGTTTTCAAGTTCAGTATTACAGTTCCACACCAGGATGTAAACTTTTATTTATAAAATACGGTAGAAAGTGCAAATGAAGCTTATAGTTTATGGATACCATGGCCCAATATATTCAATAATTTGCCTAAAGTAACACAGGCAGGGAGTCGCAGAGCCAGGATTTGAACTCAGCATTGTGATGATAAATGTTTAACAACTGGCTCTCTGGAGGGAAACGTTCACACAAAACACTTGTAAGTTTAATCTTCATTATTATTTTCTTCATTTCCTTAAGTCTAGACAATGAGTTGTTGTGGTTTGTCAGTAGTTTTAGTAGTATCCAACTCTTCATGACCCCAGTAAACAATAAAGAACAAAATAATAAATCAAACTCTAAATTGCAACATTTGTATGTTTCTGAGATATGAATGTTCACCCTGAAAATTTAAAAACCAGTTTTTGCAAGCCATTAAAATTTGACTCCATTACTGACCCCAAATCAGATCCATTACTTTCTGCTGTTCTATACTTCCTCCTGGGATGTTTATATATGGTAGCAATAAGTTCAGACATGTATTCTCAAGCAGAACGGAAAAACAAGTCTATATCATTTTGGAAGTCCCATATAGAAAGTCATTTTCCCATATCGTTTTAACAGAATCTTAATTTAGAGTTTTAAGTTATAATATGGAAGAAATTAATTTATCATCATCCCATGAAAAAAACTAACATTTGGACGTATATGAAGGCTCAGGCAAAAATGGCAGGTGTCAGTAAACATATTCTGATTTGTAAAAATTGAAATTACATATGGAATTATTTTAATAAATTACTCTCCAGTGTGACTGTTTTCAAAAACATATTCCCAGTCAACCTGGTCCTTGACTAAGAGATGTTGAATATGTCCTTAACCCCATACTTGAAGTCCTTTAAGTTTAGGAGTATCTGCCTGTAACAGACAGATTTTGTACTCAGTAGGTATAACCCTCAAAATCATATTCACCTCCAGATCATGGCAGAGCCTTCAATAATACAGGTTAACTTCCAAATGAGGTGGAATTAAAGGGCTTTATAAATAAATTTCATGAATAAAAATAGTTTCTATTGTTTTGTCAATGTAGTGATCTCCTAGTGTGGAAAATTCCTTTATCATCTGAGTTTAAAACTTCCTGTGATAAATAGGCATGTCCCAGGTACTTACCCAAAGAACCTAGAGATTCTATGATTCATTAAAGATCATATAGCCATAAAACATAAGATGTGAGATTCAAAATCTTAGCCCAGCATTCTATCCAATAAAACATACTTTCTCCATGAGAATAGGAAGATGAACAAAAACACAATGTGTATCAATTGTCCTATCATTGTAAAAAAATAGAAGTTAGTTTTTTTTTTTAAGTGGCAGCAAATATATTTAGCATATTTACCATAGGGCAGAATCTATTTTTATGTAGGATTTGTAATCCAGCAAAATGAGTTTTCCAGAATACAGCTGGAATCAGCAAGGCAATTTCTGAAAAGCATACATTGTTATCACAGATTAGATGCATTAAAGCTATTAAACTTCAGTCATAAGAAAGAAGCCCAGGTCCTCACTCGAGGCCGGTTATGCCTTATTTTACATTCAGTTATAGCAGTCTTGATTATCTAGTTTCCTAATCCATAGAATATTGTATGCACCATATTTAAAAGAAGGTGAGAGGAGCAGCTAGGTGGCACAGTGGATAGTGCACCAACCCTGGATTCAGGAGGACCTGAGTTCAAATCTGGCCTCAGACACTTGACACTTAACTAGCTATGTGACTCTGGGCAAGTCAGTTAACCCCAATTGCCCCACAAAAAAAAAAAAAAAACACAAACAAACAAAGAAATCACATTTGGGGCAGCTAGGTGACACAGTGGATAGAGCATCAGCCCTGGAGTCAGGAGGACCTGAGTTCAAATCCGACCTCAGACACTTAACACTTACTAGCTGTGTGACCCTGGGCAAGTCACTTAACCCCAATTGCCTCACCAAAAAAAAAAAAGAAGAAGAAGAAGGTGAGAAGACAGATAAAGATGAGACACTGATAACAATAACAAGATAAAATGAACATTATTAAAATGTACAATAACAACAATGAAAAACGTAAGAATTCGATAGTGGCAAATGACCCTATGTTTATCGTTAGAACATTGTGGTTTCACTATCATATAATTTAACAGAATAATTGACATTCATCATAAGCAACAACATATTAAAGGGGTTTTTTTAGTCTCTCTAGGAAATCAGAAAAAAAGAGAAAGAAATCAGGCAATTGTGCATATTTTAAATGGTTTCCATAATATTTTTAAGAATAAAAAATGGTTTGGGAAATTTAATCTTCTATTGTCTATAATATTTATTTATGTGTGACAGCCAAAATGCCATTTAAATGAGGTTTCATGGTATACAAAATACAAAGTGTATTAATTTGGCATTATAATCAAGAAGAATCTATTTATAATTCTTTTCAGAATTTGCTGATGGAAATTAGTACTTTTTTTTCCCCAAATGATAATGAGAATAATGAGAAAGTATTTATATTAAGCCTTTATTCAAAGTAGTTCAAATTGCTTTATCATACTAATTAATTCCCAAAGTACCCACGTGAGATACTTAACAAATATTATTGCCCTCATTGTGCATCTTTAAAAACTGAGGATTAGAAAGGTTAATTGAAATCCCCAAGTTTATTGAGCAAATTTATAGTGAAATCCTTCAAAACATAGGAATATAACTTTTTTTTAAAAAGTGGAAAAACCTCTTCTTAAAAAAATCATATTCTTTATACCTTAAATATTTAATTGTCCATAATACTGCCTTGCTCTGAATTAACCACAAAATTAAAATAAATCACTTTGGAATACTCACTAAACTCATGTCCATTTGAAAAGTTGTTTCCATTTTAATGCATTTGTTGTACTTTCTAGTTTACAATGTTTTCTCAGTGATTTAAAATGATAAAGGACACAGAGTTATCTAAAGAAATAGTTAAAAATAACTATCTTGTTCTTGTTATTTAATTGTCATTTCAGTGCTTTTTCTTGTTTATGAATATATTAATTCCTAGTTGCTTATCAATCACAGGATTTCCCTAATTCCATCCATTTCCATATCCTTCCACCAAAAATGGGATTGAATTGGCAAGGCATATCCTCCAAAGGGTAAGCAACTTTTACACAATTTGAGTAATTTTCACTAGATGACAGAAGTTTCTTGTAAGTCAAGTCTTGTTATTTGTTTTCTTTCCAATTAGGGGACTATACAGATTTAAGATGTCACATTAAAAATACATATACACACACACACACATATATATATATATATATATATATATATATATATATATATATATGTATATATGTGTATGCATATATATCACATTACTACTGATTACAATATATATCACATTACTATTTATATATGTGTGTGTGTATATATATATATATATATATATATATCACATTATTATTTCAATAGATGAAGAAAAAAAGTTTTCATATAAAAGAGTACTGATTCTTCTTAAAACCCCTAAGCAGGGGGCAGCTAGATGGCACAGTGGATAAAGCACCTGCCCTGGATTCAGGAGGACCTGAGTTCAAATCCAGCCTTAGACCCTTGACACTTATTAGCTGTGTGACCCTGGGCAAGTCACTTAACCCTCATTGCCCCACCAAAAAAATTAAAATAAAAAAATAATAAAACCCCTAAGCAACATAGGCAGAAATGGCCTTCTTTAATATGATTAAAAGTATATAATTAAAACTAATAGCTACTATCATTTATAAATGCATTAACACTAGAAGCTTTTCTAGTGCAGACAGAAGTTATGCAAGAATACTTGGTCATTGTTACATTTCTAAAGTAAGAGTTAGATAAATGTGATAAACCTACAAAATATAAGGTATAAAAATGTACACAGAGAGAAAATTTATCATATATCCTTATTTCTTACAATACTCCATTACATACATATAACAAATTTTTATTAATTATTCAATTGTTAAGCATCCACTTAAATTCTTATTTTTTTGTCACCACAAAGTTAGCTGCTAGAAGAGAATTCTGGAAAGATGTCAGAGTAGGTCAGAAAACTTCAGATTCTCCAAATTTCTTTCACAAAATAAAATATCACTAGAAATTAAATGTAAAGATAAATTTATGTATGCAAATATAGATTTACATTATTTATATAAAATATAGAAATAAATAAATTGGGATAATTCTTCTAAGATAACTTGACCTCCATGGGTAGAAGTCTGGCATGATTCAAGTACAAACAGTTGCTGAAACAACAAACAATAATGCATGATGTCAGCTGGGGTGAGGAAACAGACGACAGCATAAACTTTCAACTTTAGGACTGGGTCAGGGAAGATTGAAGAACCCTCCACTGTCTCAGAATACCAAGTACAGTTGTGCTGATAAGACTTGGTGTTGGCTATGGATAAGGGCAAGACAGAGCTAGCAGGCCTTGTAAGTATGGTAGCAGAGGGCAGAGGTGGTTTGCAGTATCATGAAGGAACACAGGGAACAGGAGCATTTGTGGGACATCATGAGTGGGTGCCCTAGTCATGACTAGGTAGAGAGGAGTGCCTGAGGTTTGGCCATGACAAAAGTCAAAAAATAGCAGTAGGAAGGTCCTGAAGCCTTGGACATGATTCCTCACATCTTGTTACTTGACACAAATTATATAAAAAAATAAATAAGCTGCTAAAATGCAATAAAACTAAATCAAAATGAGAGAGGAGAAAGTACCCAACTGTAGTCAGCTACTATGGGGAGAGAGATCTGGATTCCTATTCAGAGAAAGATAGTGAAGTTTAAAAAGTCATTCCTACCACAAAAAGAAACATCAAATGGTCACAAGCCCAAAAAGAGTTCTTGGAAGTGCTAAAATTAGTTTTAAAAATCCAATAATAGAGATCAAGTAAATATTATAGAAAAAATAAGAGCAATCCATGAAAATCATGAAAATAAAGGCATCCACCTAGAAAAGGAAATTCAAAAAATTAAGAAAATTCTTGAATGCTAGAATTGGGCAAGGGGAATTATAAACCATCAAGAAATAATAAAAAGTCAAGAGCAAAAAATAGAAGAAAATATGAAACATCTCATTGGAAAAATACAAATAACTGTCAAAAAATTGAAAGACTCAAGTATTTGTGACAACCCAGAATGTAAGAGAAAATTCAGTATATAAGATCTGGGAGAAATATAATGTGAACATCAAAGACCAATTATAAGTGACTCATTAAGTTCGAATTGTATACTTCTTGTATCTGGAAATCTTATTGGTATTCTCAAAATTGTCATCATTCCTTGGGCATCTTTAAAGAAAGACTTGAGCTGAGCTGAGAATGACACAATGCTTCTTAAAATTTAAAATGCATATGGAGAGGTAATTATCCCATATGAATGAGGCATGAAAGGAAGAAGTGACACAGAAGAAGCAAGTGGGGGTGGAAATGTGCTATTGCTGGAACCTAACTTTCAGTGAATGAATTAAAGAGGAAACAACATATATTTAGAAGATTATAAAAGTCTTCTGAATCTACAAAGAAATAATGCAAAGAGATGGATAAGGGATTGACTTTTACAATGTGGTTTAGATTAAAAATTAGGAGGCTGGGTAAGAGGATAATGAAGAGCCTCTTAGAAAGGTACTTATTAAATTAGAGTCAGAGAAAATAAAGAAGAGACTTTTTAATTTAGAATTTTCATTTTACAAATTACATGTAAAATACATTTTTGACGTCAGTTTTTTTAAAAAAACTTTTTGTTCCAAATTCTCTTCCTCCCTCAACACAAGAAATATATGAGTAGTCATGAAAAACTTTGCCACATTAGCCAAGTTGTGAAAGAAAATAGACAAAAACAAAACTTTATATAAAGGAATTAACAAAAACATTGTTTCAATCTGTATTCATATACCATCATTTCTCTGTGTGTAGGTGGATTGCATTTTTCATAAGACTTTCAGAGTTGTCTTGGATCATTGAATTTCTGAAGATAACAGTAATTCACATCAGATCATCTAACCATATTACTGTCATCTTGATCAGCTCATGCAGGTCCTTCTTGGTCTTTCTGATAGCATCCTGCTCATAAATTCATTCATTTTTATAGTAAACTACATTTACATAGTACTTTAAAGAGATATTTCTTTAAAATAAACCCATGAAGTTGATTATTGCAACAACAGGAATAGATAACATTTATATAGTACCTTATACTTGATAAAGAATTTTCTTCACAATAGCCCAGCAAAGCAAATACCATACATTTTGCAATCATCATTAATTAATCATTGCTCAATAACCATATATCAGTCTTCATCATCAGCATCCTGTCAATCCTCATCTTTATTCAATCATCCTCATCATCAATCAATCCTCATCTTCCTCCAATCATCAGTCAGTCCATCATAATCACCACCACTATCAATCATAATCATACATTATTCTTGCCTCTGCTTAAATTTTTTTTTTCACAATTACTATTGTTAGCTATTTTCCTCCATCCTATTTCCTTCCCATGATATTTACTCTATTTTCTATCTTCTTTTAACCTATCCCTCCTCAAAATTGTTTTGTTTCTGATTGCCCCCTCCCCTGCTCTGCCATCCCTTCTTTCACCCCTCCTTCCTTGTCCCTTTCACCTCCTACTTTCCTGTAGAGTGAGATAGATTACTCTACCCAAATGAGGATGTATGTTATTCCCTCCTTGAGCCAACTCTGATGAGATTAAGGTCTTTGATTTAATTCTGATGACTATATGGCTCCTTCACTTCCCCACTCCTCCTCCATCTCTTCCCCCACACCATAAGCCCTTTCATGCTTCTTTCAAGTGAGATATCACTCCATCTTAACTTTGTGCTTCCCCCTCCCCCACTGCAATTATCTCCCCCCTCAATTTTACCTTAAAGATATCATCATGGGACAGCTATGTGAGACAGTGGACAAAGCACCTCCACCAGACCCAGTAGTACCCAAGCCCAAATCTGGCCTCAGATGCAAGACACTCACTACTCCTGTGACACCAGGCATGCCACTCAACCTCGACCACCCCACAAACAAAAATAAACAACACAAATGCTTTACCTTACATAATCAATTCCCACCTGTGCCTTCTGTCTAGATTTATTCCTATCACCTGCTCTAATACTGAGAAAGTTCTTATGACTTAGACATATCATCTTCCCATGTTGGAATGTAAACATTTTAACCTTTTAACATCTCTCATGATTTCTTTTTCCTGTTTACCTTTTTATCCTTCTCTAGGGCCCTGTGTTTAAACATCAAATTTTCTATTCAGTTCAAGTCTTTTCATCACAAATGTCTGAAAGGCCTGTTTTTCAGTGAAGTCCCATTTTTTCCCCCTGAAAGATATAGATCAGTTTTGCTGGGTAGGTGATTTTTGGTTGTAATCCCAATTCCTTTGCCCTCCAGGAAAATCATATTCCATGCACTCTGATCCTTTGATGTAGAAGCTGCTAGATCCTGTGCTATCCTTACCATGGCTCCACAGTATTTGAATTGTTTCTTTTTGGCTGCTTGCAATATTTTCTCTTTGACATGGGAGCTCTGACATTTGGCTATAATATTCCTGGATGCTTTCATTTTCGGATTTCTTTCAGGAGGTGATTGGTGGA
This sequence comes from Dromiciops gliroides, assembly GCF_019393635.1. Taxonomy (NCBI): domain Eukaryota; kingdom Metazoa; phylum Chordata; class Mammalia; order Microbiotheria; family Microbiotheriidae; genus Dromiciops; species Dromiciops gliroides. The sequence goes on from NC_057866.1 coordinate 144,137,310, forward strand.
TTCTTTCAATTTCTATTTCAATTTCTATTATTTTGATCATGGTTTTCACGTAGTCCAAAAATTTTCAAAGATCTCTCCTTGATCTCTTTTCCAGGTGAGCTGTTTTTCCAAGAAGATATTTCACATTGCCCTCTATTTTCTTATTCATTTGGATTTGTTTTATTGTATCTTGGTTTCTCATAAAGTCACTAACTTCTATGTGTTCAATTCTAATTCTTAGACAATTATTTTCTTCAGCAGGCTTTTCCATTTCTTTTTTCAAGCTCTTGACTTTTTTCTCATGATTTTCCTGCATCACTCTCATGTCTCTTTCCATTTTTCTCTACCTCTCTAACTTTATTTTCAAAGTCTTTTTGAGCACCTTAATGGCCTAAGAACAATTCATATTTTTCTTGGAAGCTTTGCATGTAGGAGACCTGACATTCCTAACCTCCTCTGAGGGTTTACTTTGCTCTTCCTTGTCCCTAAAGGAACTTTCTATGGCCCACATCTTTGTCTGCCTGCTCATCTTGACCATCTTTTACTTGACTTTTAACTACTTCTTAATGTATATCCCTACTAGGCTGGGCTGTTCCAAGCTTGAGGGTGTCCCAGGTGGTAAGAAGAGGTAGGTTCTTCACTTGCCTGGCCTATCGTCTGGTCTGTAAATAATCTCAGTCCAACTTGCTAATTAACTGGGCAACAAAATTTTATTTGCTATGGTTGTTAACTCTGATGAGCCTGAGCCCCTCCCCTACCGTGGTGCTGCTGCTCAAGATTTATTCATGGTTCACTGCTGGGGTAGAACAACTGAATTCCCCCTCAGCTCCTGCAGAAACCCTGTAGTTTCCCTCTAGTCAGCTGTTCAGCCCTCTCACAAGACCATGAGATTAGTTCCAGAAGACACTGACACTGCAGCTATTCAGAGGCTTGGAGGTATATTTCTCTGACATGGCTTCCCTGGGGCTGGATTTGTGTTGGCTGACTGCAGGGTTGGGCTTCACTCTCAACCTGGTAAAATAAACTCCTCCAACAAATTTCTAAGCCATCTTTGGCTGGAGAATGATCTCAGCACATCTTTCTCTGTGTTCTGCTGCTCCAGGGGGTGTCTTATGCCTGTGTTTGGAGATTTTTTGGAGTAATTTTGTCAGGAGCTCTGAGCACTTACTGCCTTTCCTCCACCATCTTTGCTCTACCTTTGGGAGAGACTCATAGAGAAGTGGGTAGATGAAGGAATTTGAAGGAAACACAGTGGTTAGATTTAAATTAGATGTGTGGGGCAAGAAGGACAGTGGGGGAAAATAGAATGGAAAGAAATACACAACTAGTAATTACAACTTTGAATATGAACAGGATGAATTTACACACAAAATGTAAAAAGGATAGAAAAAAAGATTCTAAATGTGGATTCTACAATACATTGCTTATAAGAAACAGAAGAAAATAATTAGATACACACAGAGTGAAAATAAAAAAATCTCATGTAAAATATATTGTGTTTCAGCTGATATAAAAAGCAGGGGTAGAAATCATGATCTCAAGCAACATTAAAGCTAAAATAGAGTTTAATAAAACATAAACAGGGAAACTAAACTATGTCACCAGTTGTTTTAGACCTTTTAAAATGACTTTAAACAATAGAAAATGCCTGAAATCATACCTGACAAAACATACTCAAAAACTAAATAAACATGATTAAAAATATTTCTATACAAATAAAATTGGGCTTAAATAAATGGAGAAATGTTAATTGTTCATGAGTATGCAAAGCCAATTTAATTTTAAAAAAGACAAATTTGTGTCAACTAGGTGACACAGTGGATAAAGCACTGGCCTTGGTTTCATAAGGACCTGATAACAGCAACATTGCCATTCTTTGTGATTCCATTTGGGGCCTCTTTGGCAAAGAAACTGGAGTATCTGTCACTCCCTCTTTCAGCTCATTTTATAGATGAAGTAATTGAGGCAAACAGGATAAGCGACTTGTCCAGAGTCACCCAGTCTCTGGAGAACTTCTGGCAAACAGATTCTCTGACACTGCCCCTTCCTACCCACCTTTTCAGGCAATCTTCCTATTAGTAAAGCCTCTGAGAGTAATTCGTGACTATCACTTCTCCATTTTTTTGGTCAATCCTGGTCCCACACAGGGAGACACAGTGAGTTTAAGATTCCCTCATTTCAAAGATGGGAGAAATACTCATGCTTAAAGAATATGGTAAGAAAACCACTTGACAAAGGTAGTTTTTGATCGAGGAGGGGGCTGCTCTGCTTTAGGCCTAAGGTTAGAGACATATGCAGGTATTTGTACTCGCAGTGCTTAGCACAGTGCAGGGCACATAGTAGGTACCTAATAAACATGTATCTACCAAAAGCTGGCAAGGAAACATTTGGAGAAGGGATATCACTCACCAAAGGCCACAGTCCTTACACTGGGGGCTGCCTGCTCTGGGGCTGATCATCCTGAGCTTTCCCAGCCGGATTTCAGATACAAGATCTGGCCAAGATAAAAGGAGGGAGGTGGGGGAGGCCATATTCTCATCTGTTAGCCTGGGAGAATGCTCTCTGTGGAAGGCTTTGAGCCGAGCACAGCTTTCTGGCTCTCCATTTCCTCATCTAAAACAGGGACCTCTGGGAGGGCAGGACTTGATTTTTCAGGGTTCCTCTCTGTTCTGAATCCCATGAAGACTTGGTCTCCCTCAGCTGAAGTAAAAGATCTTCTCCAAGCCTATTATTTCTTCACCTACTAAACAGGGAAGCTATAGCTACTCCGGCTACTTCACAGGGTTGTGAAGGGCTACAAAAATGAGAAACTAGGACTAAGTCATCTCCCTTCTAGTAAGAAGCCTGCCTCCCCCAGTGCCCCTTGAGACCATTGTCTCCAATCAATGTTCTAAATCACCAGTCTGCTCCAGATTTCCAATTGGGAGATTTATTTAAACAGATGAATGCAACATGGGCCTCCTCATGTTTGCACTCAGAAGAAGGCATTGGGCCTCTTGGTAGTGAAGCGTGGCTTGTGCTGGCGTGGCAGGACTCTGTGGGGCAGTGGGACTGCAGGCCGGCGGCATTTGCTGGCAGGAATTTCTTCCACTTTCATAATCTGGATGGAGTGGGCCCTGGCATGGTGATGGGCCCCCATATCTCGGTAGCACTGAGTGACAACACCAGCAGGAGTCGGGTCTCTGTACTCCCTGTACATGTTGTGGGTCCCACTCCTGGAATTGTAGCACAGCCAGATGCCAAAGTTTTTCTCCTGAAGAAGGGTTTCTTCAAAGACCTGTCCACAGTACACAATTTCTCCAGAAGACTTGTTCATCTTTTTCAATTGGGAAACAAAGTCCCAGAATCGGGACTTTGCTACAACATGATTAGGAGCAAAGATCCCCATCCGATAAAGAGGTGGCACTGGACTCTTGGGAGTAGGCAGGCATCTTCCAACTACCTTTCTCAGGGTGCCCGAGGCCTTCATGGTCCATAGTAACTTTGTGTAGTCAGGATCTTGTTCTTCTGTTTGCTCATTTTCCAGCCTATTTCTTGACTTTTCATTCTATGCTAAAGTGGGGCTTTGCTGCCAGAATGGAGAGGGCACTGTCCCAAGCTTTATTTTTTTGTTTGTTTTTTATGCAGCTGTTTTCAAAGCTAGTTCTGGAAGTCTGAAAGTTTTCAGCACTTCTAAAGTGGCATCACCTAGGGAGAGATGTGTTTACTAATTTCCTGGCCTCTGCTCTCTGAGTGACCACAAACACTCTTTTCCACCATGGGACTGTGACCCTGGTCCTAGCTCCCATTTAGTCACAAGCTCTTGCGTATTAGTGCTCCTCATTGCCTGGGACTGCCACCTAGGACAGCAACCCATATCCTAATATGGTCAGTGCAACTGAGTCAGGCTCCAGATGCCAGCAAGTAGACCTCTGTAATCATTTTTTCTGAACAGTTTTCTGAATTCCTTACTATTTGTGGGCTGAGAAGTCTGGAAGCCCCCACTACCACTACTAATCCACTCACCTAAGAGGCCTATTGTTGTTTTTCAGGGGTCTTGTCTATGTTGGTATAGCCTGCACAAGTTTTTGCTCTACCCTCATTCTGGTTGGACAGATCTTTCCTCCTGACATTCTAACTTGTCTTGGGCTAGAAAATTGTTTAACTCTGTCCTTTTTTGGATTCTGTTGCTCCAAAATTTGTTTTGAGGCATTATTTAAAGTTCTTTGGAAGGATTTTGGGGAGAGCTGAGGTGAGTCTGTTTTTTTCACTATCTTGGCTCTACCTCTTAAAAAAATATCTTAAACCATGTAATAAGATAAGATCAAAATCGATACATGACCTAGATATAAAGGGACATATCACAAGAAAATTAGAACAACATGGAATATGTTACCTATCAGACTCATGGATAGATGAACAATTTATGAATAAATAAGAAATAAAGTGCACTATGAAATGTAAACTGGATAATTTTAATTATATGAAATTTAAAAGTTCTTGAACAAATAAAACCAATGTAAATACTAGAAGGAAAGCAGAAAATTGGCGAGGTGGTTCATAGAAAATTTCTCAGATAAAGGTTTTCTTCATCAGCTATATAAAGAACTTTTTCTATATAAAGTAGTCAAAGGATAAAAACAGGCAGGTTTTGATTAAGAAATCAAAATTATATGTATATATCTACATGCATACATATGAAAATATGCTGTAAAATATTACTAATTAGAGAAATGCAAATTAAAACAAATTAGACCTATCAGAATGGCTAAAATGAGAGATGCTATTCAATTGGGGAATGGCGAAAACATTGTGGTATATGATTGTGATAGAATACTACTGGGCTATAAGAATGGAAAATCTGGTTGATTTTAGGTGGCGGGGCGGGGGGGGGGGGGGCATGGAAAGACTTAAACCTATGAAGGAAGTTGCTTTCCAACCCTCCAGAGAATGAACTGACAAATAGAAATATGTATAGTGTGGTTTAAATATATGTGTATAGACATGCATATATGTACAGATGTATGTTTATTTATATACATGCATACACATGTGCATGTATGTATATTTATGCATATGTGAATGTATGTGTATGTCTGTATACACATTTATGTGTATATGTATGTATGTGCATTCATTTATTTGTAGTCTTCTATAGGGTGGGTTTGGAAGGGGAGGGAGGTTAAAAAATAAAAATTTCATAGCAGAGAACAAAGGAAAACTTAGAAGTAATCACAGAAAACCTGGGTAGTGTTGAAACAATTTGTAGAATTCGTTACATATTTTTTAATAAATGTTCTGAAATTGAAACTTATGATTTTATACTGAATCATCTCATTATCTTCTGCTCTGTACATGGAAATGTTCATTTTTGTATTTGTTAAAATGAATAAAAAATTTAAAATGATCTTATATACATTTGTATAAAGTATATGTCCTTCTTTCTTTTATCTATGATATATATATAGATATAGATATAGATATAGATATATAGATATATATATAGATATATATATAGGCCTAGCAGTGACATAATTTTAAGTAAAATAGCATGCACTGTTTAGTATTTTTTGCATAATTATAAATAGCTTTCCAGAATGGTGTACTCATTCACAGAATTGCTATTATTCTATCAGTATTCCAATTTTTCATAGCTCTTCCAATATTTATAACAAAAATGCTTTAAATTTTGTGAAAATGTTACCCTTCAACAATCTGGTGAGGCAGTTAATGAGCTATTATTATCCTGATTTTACACGTAAAGAAATTGAAGTTTTAAGAAGATATGTCTAGCCGTTGATCATATAAACAATATCTGAGCTGAATTATAAACCTAGTGTCCCCTAAGTCAATTTCCAGCATTCCACATATTATATTATAGACTATATATATATATATATATATATATATGTGTGTGTGTGTGTGTGTGTGTGTGTGTGTGTGTGTGTATGTGTGTATATATATGTTTTTTTTTCTTTTTAGTGAGGCAATTGGGGTTAAGTGACTTGCCCAGGGTCGCACAGCTAGTAAGTGTGTGTTAAGTGTCTGAGGCCGGATTTGAACTCAGGTACTCCTGACTCCAGGGCCGGTGCTCTAACCACTGTGCCACCTAGCTGCCCCTGTGTATATATATATATATATGGATGTGTAGATTAGGGATTTCCAAATTTATATATATATATATAAATTTGGAAATCCCTAATCAAAGAACTTTTGAATGTTCAGGACATGTTGGACTTTAATCTTATAATTGGTCATTAAGAATCATAATAAGGTTATAGTACATATCTCAAATACATCAATCAGTAAAACTAATTGTGTATTTAAGAAAGAATAATGATAGTTGACTTTTTAGTGAATTAAAGTTTGCAAAAAATAGGTATGTCAACTCATTGGATTCTTGTAATTATTCTCGAGAACTAGGTGCTAAAATTATTTCCTTTTCATGAATACAGAAGCTGAGATTATTGGATATTAAGTAGTATAATCAGAGTTATGCAGCTGGTAAATTTCTGAGTCAGGATTTGAATATAGGTCTTCCTTATTCCAAGTCCTGTTCTCTATACACTATATAACACTTGTAAGGAAATCTCAATGAGTTAGAATGCTGACTTGGAATTCTATCTACTTGATATCTGTACTGACATTTCTCAAAATTAAACGTCAAGACCATCTGGATATTTATTTCCAAGAAAGACAACATTTGGCTGCATGGTGACAGCTTATTACAGTGATATCATTTGTTCTTTGGCAAGTGAATGGCATCTATGACATAGATTTTTGATGGATATTATTAGAAATAAATGGCAGTTGTCCATTCTACCCAGCTAAAGTAAGTCTACCTGATGATATAGGTGCTTATTATTTTGTACATATAATATAAATAATATACTTGTGGATTTGGAAGATGTGAATACTATCATTATATAAAGTATTATATGGCAATGATATTTCCTGCTAGAATCCAAGTATGTATAAAGTTGGATGAAAATTGAAAATAGTTAACAAAAAGAAATGTCAACAGAGGTTTCTTGACTTTATTCAGTTGACCAGCTTAAATCAATGGCGTAGGCAATACTGAATAAGAAATGGGGTGTTTGTTGAATCTGCGAATGACATAACACTGGGATAACTAAGATTAATGAAGTAAATGAAAATGTAAGAGGTCACATGGGCAAGGATAGTAAAGAGAGATGAAGTTATCCCATTTCAGAATGGTTGAGGGAAAGAATACTCTACCTAGGGAAGATTTTATTAAAAATTTTCACTCTTTGTAAATTTATGAGGTATTATCTTGTGGGAGAGGGATGGATTTCTCTTGCCTCCAAATAATAGAACTGGTGTTAAATGGGTGGAATTTATTTGTCACAATATAAGTAGGAAGTTCTTCAGAATTATAGCCATCCAAAAATAAATTAATTGCCTCTGCAGGTAGTAAGGAAAGCTCTGAGTAAAGCCTAGAAAAAGTAATCATGGATCATATTCACAATGAACTAGGAGAGTTCTGAAGTCCTTTTCATATCTGAGAAATCATGTATCTAATAATAAACATCTTACTTCTTCTGATATTCACATAGTATCATAAACATAACATGGAAATTAGTTTAACAAACATTAATTGAGAAAACATGTTCAGAGAGTGAGGTACTGGACACATTTCTATTGAATTCCAGATTTTTGAGTTTTTTCTATTAGTTTCACAATAGAAAAAGGGAATTACATAATAAAAGAGTTGTAAGGGGCCTTGGTCCAACTTTCTACCTCATAAAGAAAATGCATTTACAATAGGCATTCTTAATATAGGGTCTCTGAAATTGCTTTTGCCTATATTTAGTTATAATTCATTTTAACTGTAATTTTATTTATTTTATAAATTTAAAACATCAACATTAGAAATAATAACAATAAAAATATTATTCTGGGAAGAGTTCCGAGAGTTTTATCAGACTGTCAAAAGGGTTCATGACACAAAAAGGTTAAAAAATTCTGGTCTAGATTATCTTTACCAAATACTCATTTAATTTCTACAGCAACAATTCCAGAAATTATCCCAAAATGAAATATAATCTATTCTTGGATACGTCTTTTCTACAAAATGTTACTTGGAATTTGAATTCATAAAGCTTTGTTACAATTTTTCCCAAAATACTATTGAAAACAAGAAGGGGAGACAAAGGATAAATGATAAGAAAATAAGTTTAATTTATAGCTGACTAACTATACCCACAAATTTATATGAATGGATATAATACTGAAATGTACACTGAGATAAAAGAAACAATGTGGTAAGAACCAACACAGACACAGACCAGTAACTTAATCATGATTTTTCTCTGTCACTTTTCTCCTTCTCTGGGTGAGTCTATTGCATATTATGCATCTCATTTCGATCAAATCAGTTTTCTTCTTTTTGCCTAACTTTCCTATTTTGTTTAACATGCCAGAACCGGAGTAGTTAATTCTCAACCTCCTTAATCTTATTTCTATGACCATCTTCGATTAATTTTTTTTTATATTTTATAATGATGCTGTTGGTATTGAAATAACTCCTGAGTAAATTATAATTAGACTTTTTGATTAATGCTAAGATGCTCAATTGTTTTGAGCTTCAGTGATTCCCTTTGAAGAATAACTTTGGGAAAAATTTCTTGTATTTTGTACTTGTGATTAAAAATATGCAGATTAAAAACAATCCTTAAAAGCATTAAATTTGAAGAAATAGAGAGAAATATTCTAGTCAGTTATAATACAGTAAAGACCCTCTTTTATTAAACGTAATCTACCCACATTCCTTTCACTATATACGTGGATATGGAATGTTACACATGCTGTCACATTGCTGACATTTATCAGTTGGTGTTGCTTAATGATTTTTTCCTTGGCATAAGTGAAGGAAACCCAGGATTGTGGGTGTTTCTGGGTTATAACTTTAAAAGGCTTTGAACAAAACCCAAAATGTATAAACAACAATCAGTCAAAAATGAAGTAAGTTAATACAATTTTTAAACAACAAAACAAAAGATAGAACAAAACAAAGCACTTTTAATAGATCAGAATTATCTTATCTTTAGCCCATCAATCTCAAATTATATTTTGATGTATAAAATAACTCATTTCTACTTGACAAGAACTACCACTTTTCTGAGATGGGACAGACATTTAATTTTATGAGTTTCTTCCTCAGAAATTCTACCTGATGATTTTTCAAGAGGGGACTTAGAGACTTATACATTTTCCATCTCTAATATAAAGCAAATTAATGCTAATTTAAAAAATACATTTGACTACTTATTATTATTTTGTCTACATGGTCCATTTTGGGTTTAGTTTGAAGTGAAGTTGTAGGATGATGAGGGCCATGGGTACTTCTGGAATCAAACCCAGTTGGATCTTCAAAGGAATAAGTGATTGCTATTCTTAATGACAAAATGAAGTTCCAGAAGTTAAAATCAGACTTGAAAAGAAAAAAAACCAGAAAGAAAAATTTAATTATGTATTTAAAGATTTACTAAAATACAGTGAGACTAGTTCAATGGCTCTTTGAGATATGTTTTTGTTTTTGTTTTTGTTTTTTTGCCACTCTGATCAAGTGAAAAAGTAATTGTTACAAAATTTTCAGAGTAGTCTTCTTATCATAAAATCTATTTTAAATATTACAATTGAGAATAATATCTAATTATACTTTCCATAATGATTCTGGTCTGGGAAGGTGCTTTTTATAGGAGAAAGAATGAGATCTTCAATGCAATACTTTCTAAATAAAACATGGTTAGTTATGTTAACTTTCTCTGCATAATTATTCAATATTTTTCTCCTAAAAGAAGAATGATTAAATGAATTAAACAACAGTTTAAACTCTTAGATCCAGTAGAAGTGTATTGCCCTCTATGCATATTTTGGTGTTTTCAGGGTCAATCACTACACACATTTATTTTTTTTCCCTTTTGTAGACAACTGATTTGCTACTTAACCTCTAAATTTGGGGTTGCTGATAACAAACAGTTCATCAAAAATAACATGTAACAAGGATAACTGGAAGAATGCACAATATATCACCCATTGTATGGATTTTTTCTCCTAAAATATGGTGCCAAAGGAATGCATGATAAAAAAAGACTTTATGTCGATACATAACAAGTATGAAGGAACACTGATTGATAGTCACTGTGTGCTACTGGTATACTTGAGGTGTCAGAACTTAAGAAATACCCACATAATATCAAGTGCAATTACTATGTCAAACTTATGGTAAGATATGGACTTATTTAATGAGTTGTGAAGTCATGAATAGGTTTGAATTACATTATTAAAACCCACAATGATAACATCATATATTTATTAGAGTATCACTAGCCTGAGGAGTAGACACATACATATACATACACACACATACATACCCACATGTATATCACATACACATCAAATACACAATTATCATATGTGTATATATCGTACGTGTATAGAACACTATCACATCACACACATATCAACATGATATCACACATATAAAATCACAGATGTGTATATGTGTATGCATATATATACAAATATATGTGCATAAATGCATGATGATGATGATGATATATCAGTCATAAGCAATTAAAGCAGTGTGCAATGTCTTCCACAATTTCTCTTGAGATTATACACTAGCCAAACTATGTGATGATTTGGAATGGAATGGTGGGGGGGAGACAATTTTTAATGTGTAACCTTGTCGTGGGGTTTAATAAAAATCACTATTGATTATAACTCTCTGAGTTTTAAAAATATGCACACACACATATATTAGTGTGTCTTTATATGCACATACACATACATATGTACACATGCATGTACATGCACACGATGTGTGTATGTGTGTATACACCATGCATGACATTATTCTGGATTTCTAAATGTCTGTATTCAAACAATAATAATTTGGTTTGGCAAAAAAAGATTATGTGTTTGGAAAAGCATAAGTATGATATTGTTATGGTTAAATTAAAATAATGTGGTAATAATATAGTTGTAAAGTTATGCATTTGTTTTGAGTGAGGATTTTAATTTTTTTCCAAAATATTTGTCAGTAAACTTTCAGGGAAAAATTGCTTGTTTGTTTTTTAAATTTTATCAAATCATTCTTTCTTTCAATACCTATGATCAATGTTAGATTTATTTTCTAACTTTATTTATCTTGAACATTTTTCTTAGTTTCTCTGATCAGATATATTTTAAAATAACTTTTAATAATTGCATTTGCAATACTGTTTGGATATTTTCTTGGATTTGGGGAATTGAATTTTGAGTTCATTACCTTTTCAAATGGAGTGATATATTAACATTTTGTATAATGTGGCAATGACTTGATTTTTTAGTTTTCTGACCTTGACTCTAAACAACATTGTTTAGAGACCTTGACAGCTATGCAGGTATACACACACACACACACACACACACACACACACACACACATACACACACGCATATGAACATATATACACATTCATGTATATATTATTTTAAAAGTTTTTTACTAGCTACTCTTAAAGTAGAATGCATCCTTTTCTGACCTTATCTATAGGGAAGGGGAAAATGTAAATCTATGAGACAGCAAAGGAAATAAAATAAAACTGTCAGTAAAAATGAAAGCATTTTATAATAATGCCAAGTTGTAAAGCTTAGACAGCAGTGGATGTGTCACTTCAGTCACTTGTCTTAATAGGAAATATTTACCTTTGAGCTTTGTGCTTGAATGGATGACAAAGTCTATTTCCCGCCCTGGGAGAAAATCCACATTTGTATGTTTCTACATTTGATTCACTTTTTGTTCACAACAGAGCAAGATCTTCATTAAGGTATCATTTGATCAAAATGTATTTCCTACTTGAGTTCTATAGGCACAGTATTATGTTAGGTGTAAGGGAATAATGATGATAATGGATAATGATAATGATAATGATAATGATAAATTTCTGAAAGAAGGGCATAACCTCATAAGGAAGACGTAGTATAGAAATGGGGAAAGAGTTCTAAATATTTCAAATCAAAGGATTCATATTTCTCTCATAGCTGATGGTTACTTTTAGAGCTTAATCAAGTTACTTCCTCTCTCAGCCTCAATTTTCTTATCTATAAAACAAAGAATTTGTACTAAATCTTAAAGCATTTTGAGGTTTTTTTTTTCCATCCCTCTATGCCCTATGGAAAAGCAAAGTATCATGGATGAAGATGTTGAAGGAAATCTAGAGGCCATAGGATCAAAGATGTAAAGCTGGAAGTGGCAAGCCATTCTGTGAAATATGACATTTTAAAGAGCATAAAATTAGATCTAGAGAGGTTTGTTGATAAATGTCATAAAAGTAATGTCCAAGGTATGATTTAAAACTTGGTTGTTAAAATTCAGATTTAAAGCTCTGTCCCACACCAAGTCTTTTAGAGATGAGGAAAGCAAGAACAAAAGGAAGTGACTTATCAATGGTTTGTAAGCAGTATGATTGAGACTTCAAGTTAGGTATTCCATTTTAAATACAATTGTCTTTCCATTATTCATTAAAGGCCCACATTCATTCATATTACTTTCATACTTTTCTTGAGTCAATCTTCTACTTATATAATTGAAAAGAAAAACCCATCACCAATCATTCCATCACACTGGTAATGGGTCCTTTAGTAGCAAGTGTGTTTGTCAAATTAATAGCTCATAAACACTCTGAGGGCAGATATTATCATTTGACATAGTAACTACTTTAAAAATTAACATCTGTATTTGTCACCTGAGGGGCATCGAGACTCAGTGTCTGCACGTTAGCCGTCAGGAACCAAGGCATGGCCAGTACCATCAAGAAGCCAAACCTGGGCTCCGCCCCCACCCCCCCCCCCAACAAAAAAAAAGATGGGACCCAAACCTGAACTCAAAGAGGACCAGAAACAAGAAATTAAAGAGGCATTTGATCTCTTTGATACAGATGGAACTGGGACAATAGATGTTAAAGAACTCAAGGTGGCCATGAGAGTTCTGGGTTTCGAATCCAAGAAAGAAGAGATCAAAGAAATGATATCTGACATTGACAAGGAGGGGATGGGGAAAATCAGTTTCAATGACTTCTTGGCTGTGATGACTCAAAAAAATGGCTGAAAAGGATACCAAAGAAGAAATTCTGAAGCCTTTCAGACTCTTCCATGATGATGAAACCAGAAAAGTCTCCTTCAAGAACTTTAAACGTGTGGCCAGAGAGCTAGGGGAAAACCTCACTGATGAGGAACTGCAGGAAATGATTGATGAAGCTGATCGAGATGGAGATGGAGAAGTCAGTGAATAGGAGTTCCTGTGGATCATGAAAAAGACCAGTCTCTGTTGAGGTCAATCTCTTCCCCTTTTGCAGGCACATACAAATAGATTTTCTGGTTACGAAGGTTCCTTGTTTTGATTTTTTGAGGTATCATTACAGTATGTAGAGGCTGATTTTCCCCTTCCACTAATTTATCTAGAAAATTCTATTGGAAAATACATTACTCAGTTGTATGTTTTCTAAAGAATTCTAAAAAACATAGTTCTAGATAAAATGCCTTGTCAATGGATTTTCTGATTTAAAACCTACTAGGCTTAAGGTTAGGGGCCTGAAACTCCTCTCCCTCCACCCTTTTGCCTGATATCCATTCTTTCATTCATTAATATTACATCAAACTCTAGAGCAAAATTCAAATCTTATGACCACCAAAGTGGGGACAAAGAATATCTCCTTTAAGGTGCTGGTTCCCTTATCACCTTACTTCCATCATCTCTTCCCCCCTGTCCTGTTCAGGTGTATGATATAGCAGGACCATGTTATTGGCTTGTAGGCCACCATTCCAGGTCATTTTCCCCCTCCCTCTTCCATTTACCCCTTTGATTTTCATTGACTTAGTATCATCCTCTCCAGTCACTGTAGGTGCATCTAGCTCATCTACTTTGAGTGTCATCCTGGCAAATGCTCTTTCCTTTTCCCAGGCCAGGCCACCAAATGAAAAAAGCTAAATGTAATATTAGCCTAAGAAAATCATAAATAGCATATGTTGGCTTAATACTAATGTTTAAACACACACACAAATAAGCATTTCCTTAGTTCATAAGCTTTAAGGGCTTAGTTGCTTTGAAAACTGGCATGGGTGGGCTGAGTTGTGTTTCAAGTATTTAGCAAAGCCGTTTTCCCTTTTCCCTGCTTGGATGGAAGGGAACTGGCTGTTGTTGTCTTCATTAGAAATCTAATGTAACCATGGCCATTTTCTACTGATATTGTCACAAGTTCCTCTTTACTGGTTAGCTCTAAGAACCTTTGGTTCTTATTAATTAGTCCATGACTTTCTCCTCTGATGTATGGACACCGACAACCAAGTTTACCATATGGGTAGTTTGACATGCTGCTTTGTAACTCCCAGTGGTCAACATAGGTTGATACTCTTTATTTTCTTTGTTGTGAATAAAGTCTTTCTTGTTTTAAAAAAATTAGCATCTATTAAATGTTTGTGGAGTCAAGAACAAAATGCTAATGCAAATATGGGCTATGTTAAAAGAGGAATAATCTTCAGGATTAGAGAGTTACTGTACTAAGACCTGATTTGACCACATCTAACTACATCTGTTACATCTAAACATATTGTGCCATACTTGGATCTGTGAGATTTAAAATTGGATATTAGATCATAAATCTCCCCTACTTAACCTTTCCCTTAGTTTATCTCCCAGACTAGTAAATGGAAGAAGCTTTTGGTTTTCTAGATAGACCTTTTATTGTTATGGTAGTCACAAGGTGATGTTGATTAGAAGGATAGGAAAGTAGAAACAAAATACAAATTGTCTTAAGTCTAAGCTTAGTCTATATTCCTTATAAAAACTCACCTAAACTGAAAGCCACCTTTGGAGAGAGAGACCGTCTGTGCAGCGCAGTCAGGAGACCAGCAGAGCAGGAAAAAGCCCCACTTCCATTCTCTCCACCCCGGAAGTCGAGTGCGTAGCAGGCAGTCTGACGTGCGCAGCAGGCGGACTATTGGTCTCCTCCCCAAAAGGGTGGTCCTTCAAAAACTGGCGTCTTTCAGTTATCCCAACCGACTGTTAAAAAACTTTCATATTTTTTTTACCACAGATCCCCAGTTTAGGGTAGAAATTGATGAAATAAAGAATATTTAAAAGATAACCAAAATATCCCAAATCTTTGAGATTACATTATGTGGGAGTCAGTAGAAGGACATGGAGTTGGAGTCTTGTATGTATATGTACACAACTGCATGCACAATAACCTATACATATATACATGTACACAATTGTATATATATATATATATATATATATATATATATATATATTTATATATATGTATACAATTGATTGGGTAAAGATGCTAATTAATGTAGTCTAACCTTTTCATTGTACATTAAAAAAGGAATTTGAGATGCAGGGGAGTAGAGCAATTTATTCATTTATATAGCACATGAGGTATGGAACCAGAAATAGAATATTGATTTGAATAGCTTAGAAGGGGTGTATCTTGAGTTAATTGTCAAGGCTGGGCTAGATTGGAAAAGGCATACACAATTGCCAGAAGAGGTCCAACTTTATAAAGTAACAAAGAATTGTTGGAAGATCTTGGTCAGTAGATGGATGAGCAGGTGATTAGTATGTTTTATGTTCTAAATTAAAGTGCTGGTAAGTGGCATGGGTGCACCTAGATCTCGTCTTCTTCCTCCCACTCTGTTTCCACTAGGACAGAAGAATACAAAGGAATTTTATTCTGTTTCTTTTTGGATTACATCAACACTTAGAGGATTCTCTATTTTGGTTTGGGCTTTAAATGTGTTTGTGTGTATAAATGTTTATGTGTGTGTATGTGTGAAAGAGAGAGACAGAGACAAAGACAGAGATAGAGAGAGAAAGAGATGATTTTCCCATAATATCTGGGGGAAAATGTTTATATGTGTTCAGGATAGGGATAGATTTAGTACATTTTCCATACAGAGTCCACCCAGATCCTATCTGAAGGAATATTTTTTTCCCTTTCTGGCCTTTGAAGCACTTACATCAAATTTCAAATTTTAGACTATTTTCCCCTACATAAATGATTGATGGATTCTATTTGGTAGTTGCCTGAGTTGCAATCCTAGAAATCCCAAGCCTAGTTTACCATGGTAGCTGCTACCTTAGTGTCTTTATAAGGGAGAAGACACACATTCACTTCCATACAAATCACTAAGGAAACCAAGTGCCTTTTAAGTTCTAAGGTCAAGGATCTGTGTAAAATTGAAAGGAGGTCAGCTTATGAATGACTCTGATGATTCATTTTCTGTCAAACATATTAAGAGGTTCTTTTCATGGTCGTTCTTTCTACCTTTAAATCACTCCTACTTTTTGTTACCACAACTAAAAAAAATTCACTTGGAATACATTTTTTCCTGGTCCTTCTTATGTTTGATTCTCCAGGGATCTAGTAGATATTCTTTACTTTAAAGAACACATTAGTTGCTGTATATGTATGTGTGTATATGCATACACACATATGTGTGTATGTGCCTTTTATAAGAATGTTTTAATATTAAGAGCCGAAAACCTTATTTTTCTCAAAATGGTCTTAAAAGGCATTTCCTTCCTTTATTTTTTTAATCAATATCTGTTGAATTATGCTGTTTCATGTTCCTTCTGGATGGACAATAAGTCCTTTGTAATTTATAGAGTGGAATATTAGGCAAATTCTGTCAGTGAAGTTAAAGCTAATAAAAAAGTTATTAAAAGAGTATAAGAACAAATCTATTATGTTATAATTTCTCTCTACTTCATGTTACTTTCAGTACATCAAGGTTATGAGATACATTTACTTTAATACTCACCATTATACTCTTTGGGGGAGAAAGACTTTTGTACTTATTCTATTTGAACTTTCTTATTTTGATATAGAGCAGCAACTATGGTCTAGAGAATAGTCAAGAATCTTTGGAGTTAAGAAGACGTGGGTGCAGGAACTGATTCTAACAGTAAGTATGCGACAATAGGCAAGACCCTTAACTTCTTAGAGCATTAGGTATGAAATTCTAAATGGCAGTGTAGGTTCTGATCTGCATTGGCAGAGGAAGTTTGCTCACCAAGCATTCTTTATAATAATGATATCATAGGTACTTTACCCCAGGGAAAAAATATATGAGGCATTTTTAAAAATTTACTTATAGCCTTAAATCATAAAATTACATTGTTGAATTCAGTAATTTTCAGTCTTGTCATAGTCTTTGTGACCCTATTTGAGTTTTTTTTTTTTTGTTGTGGTTGTTGTGGATGTTGTTGCTGCTGCAATGATAGTGGGAGTGGTTTGCCATTGCATTCTCTACTTCATTTTACAGATGAGGAAACTGAAGCAAATAGAGTTAAATGCCTTGCCCAGGGTCACACAGCTAATAATTTCTGAGGACAGATTTGAAATGAGACTGATGAGTCTTCCTGACTCTAAGCTTGGCCCTCTCTCCATTGTGGCAACTAGCTTTCCCTACTTTGGAGAATAATAAATCTTTAAGACAAGAAACATTTACTGAATGCTTACTATATGATGGGCACTGTGCTAAGGACAAGAAATACAAAGAAAGGCAACGATATGGTCTCAAATATAAAGGAGATCACATCTTTTGTTTTGCGTATTATTTTTTTGTAATAAATTATTTTATTTTTTTCCCGTTACATGTAAAGATAGTTCTCAACTTTTGTTTATACAAGCTTTCCAATTTCAGATTTTTCTCCCTCCCTCCCCCCTCCCCATAGACAGCAGGTAATCTGATATAGGTTATATATCTATATAGATATAGACATGTGAAATACCTCATTGGAAAGACAACTAATTTGGAAAACAGATCCAGGAGAGACAATTTGAGAATCATTGGACTGCCTGAAAGCCATGATCAGAAAAAGAATCTAGACACCATATTCCAGGAAATTATTAAGGAGGACTATTGTGCATATTATTTTTTGTTTTGTTTTGTTTTGTAGAGCAATAAGGGTTAAGTGACTTGCTCGGGGTCACACAGCTAGTAAGTTTCAAGTGTCTGAGGCTAGATGTTAACTCAGGTCCTCCTGAATCCAAGACCCGTGCTTTTTTATTATCATAAAAGTATTTTATTATTTTCTAGTTACATGTAGAAATAGTTTTCAACACTTGTTTTATAAGATTTCTACTTTCAATTTTTTCTCCCTTCTTCCCTTCCTCCTCTCTCCCCAAGACAGCAAGCAATCTGATATAGGTTATATATATGTACAATCATATTAAACATATTTCTGAATTAGTCATGTTGTGCAAGAAGAATCAGAGCAAAAGGGAAAAAAAGAAAAAAAGAAAACAAAAAAGTTAGAAATAGTATGGTTCAATATGCATCTAGAGTCCACAGTTGTTTTGTTTGTTTTTTCTGGATTTGAAGAGCATTTTTCATCATGAGTCCTTTGGAACTATCTTGGACCATTGTATTGCTGAGAAGAATCAGGATTATCACAGTTGATCAACACAAAATGTTGTTGATACTGTGTAGAATCTTCTCCTCGTTCTGCTCATCTCACTCAGCATCAGTTCAAGTTACAAGTCCTTCCAGGCTTCTCTAAAATCTGCCTGCTCATCATTTCTTACAGCACAGTAGTATTGCATTGCATTGATATACCACAACTTGTTCAGCCATTTCCCAAGTGATGGGCATCCCCTCAATTTCCAATTCCTTGCCATCACAAAAATAGCAGCTATATATATTTTTGTATATGTGGGTCATTTTCCCTTTTTTATGATCTCTTTTGCACAAAAAGACCTAATAGGGATATTGGTGGGTCACAGGGTATGCACAACTTCATAACCCTTTGGGCATAAATCCAAATTGCTCTCCAGAATGGTTGGATCAGTTCACAGCTCCACCAGCATTGCATTAGTGTTCGAAATTTTTCACAATTTCTCCAACATTTATTATTTTCCTTTTTTGTCATATTAGCCAATCTGATAGGAGTGAGGTGGTTCCTCAGAGTTATTTTAATTTGCATTTCTCTAATCAATAATGATTTAGGGCATTTTTTCATATGGCAAAAGATAGCTTTGATTTCTTCATCAGAAAACTGCCTTTTCATAGCCTTTGACCATTTCTCAATTGGAAAATGACTTGGATTCTTATAACTTTCATTTAGTTCACAATACATTTTAGAAATGAGGCCTTTATTAGAAATATTGGCTATAAAAATGTTTCCCAGATTTCTGCTTCCCTTCTAATTTTGGATGCATTGCTTCTGTTTGTACAAAAAATTTTAATTTAATGTAATCAAAGTCTTCCACCTTGAATTTCATAATATGTTCTATCTCTTCTTTGGATAGAAATCGTTTTCCTCTCCATAGATCTGAGAGGTAAAGTATTCCTTCCTCTCCTAATTTACCTATGGTATGTCCTGTTACATGTAAATCATGTACCCATTTTGACCTAATTTTAGTATAAGGTGTAAGAAGTTGGTCTATGCCTAGTTTCTGCCATACTATCTTCCAGTTTTCCCAGCAGATTTTGTCAAATACTGATTTCCTATCCCAGAAGCTGGAGTCTTTGTGTTTATAAAATGGTACATTACTAAAGCCATTTACTACTGTGTCTCCTGTGCCTAACCTCTTCCATTGATCCAATGCTATTTCTTCACCATTATCAAATAATTTCGATGATTTCAGCTTTATGGTAAAGCTTCAGATTTGGCACAGCCAGCCCACCTTCCTATGCATGTTTTTTCTTATTAGTTCCCTCGATATTCTTGACCTTTTGTTCTTCCAGATGAATTTTGTTATTATTTTTTCTAGCTCTATAAAATATTTTTAGGTAATCTGTTTGGTATGGCATTGAATAAGTAAATTAATTTAGGCAGAATTGTCATTTTATTATATTATCTCGGCCTATCCATGAGCAATTCATATTTTTCCACTTATTTAGATCTGATTTGATTTGTGTGAAAAGAATTTTGTTATTGTGTTCATAGAGTTCCTTGGTTTTTCTTGACAAGTAGACTCCCGAGTATTTTATATTGTCTACTGTTACTTTAAATGTAATTGCTATTTCTATCTCTTCATGCTGGACTTTGTTGGTCATGTATAGAAATGCTGATGATTTATGTGGATTTATTTTATATCCTGTTACTTTGCTAAAGTTGTTAATTGTTTCAAGTAATTTTTGAGTTGATTCTCGAGGATTCTCTAAGTATACCATCATACCATCTGCAAACAGTGATAGTTTTTTCCTTCCTTGCCTATTCTAATTCCTTAAATTCCTTTTTTCTATGAACACAACTACCAAACACTCTTCACACAAATCAAATCAGATCTAAATAATTGGAAAGATATCAATTGCTCATGGATAGGCAGAGCTAATATAGTACAAATGACAATACTGCCTAAATTAATTTACTTATTCAGTGCCATACCAATCAGGCTACCTAAAAATTATTTTATACAGCTAGAAAAAATAATAACAAAATTCATCTGGAAAAACAAAAAATCAAGAATATCCAGGGAAATAATGAAAAAAAATTCACAGGAAGGTGGGTTAGCGGTACCAAACCTGGAGCTTTACTATAAAGCGGCAGTCATCAAAACTATCTGGTACTGGCTAAAAAATAGAGTGGTAGATCAATGGAATAGGCTAGGTTCAGGAAATGCAGTAGTAAATGACACTAATAATGTAGTGTTTGATAAACCCAAAGACTCCAGCTTCTGGGATAAGAACTCAGTATTTGACAAAAACTGCTGGGAAAACTGGAAGATAGTATGGCAGAAATTAGGCTTAGACCAACATCTTACACCTTATACTAAAATAAGGTCAAAATGGATACATGATTTAGACATAAGAGGTGATACCATAGGTAAATTAGGAGAGAAAGGAATAGTGTACCTATCAGATCTTTGGAAAGGAGAACAGTTTTTGACCAAACATGAGATTGAGTATATTATAAAATGCAAAGTGGATGATTTTGATTATATTAAATTAAAAAATTTTTGTACAAACAGAAGCAATGCATCCAAAATTAGAAGGGAGGCAGAAAGCTGGGAAACAACTTTTGAGGCCAGTGCTTCTGATAAAGGCCTCATCTCTAAAATATATAGGGAATTAAATCAAATTTATAAGAATCCAAGTCATTCCCCAATTGAGAAATGGTCAAAGGATATGAACAGGCAGTTTTCTGATGAAGAAACCAAAGCTATCTATTCCCATATGAAAAAATGCTCTAAATCTCTAATGATTAGAGAGATGCAAATTAAAACAACTCTGAGGTACCACCTGACACCTATCAGATTGGCTAAAATGACAAAAAAGGAAGATAATAAATGTTGGAGAGGCTGTGGGAAAATTGGAACACTAATGCATTGTTGGTGGAGCTGTGAGCTGATCCAACCATTCTGGAGAGCAATTTGGAATTATGCCCAAAGGGCGATAAAGCTGTGCATACCCTTTGACCCAGCAATCCCACTTTTAGGTCTTTTGCCCAAAGAAATCATGGAAGGGGGAAAGGGACCCACATGTACAAAAATATTTATAGCTGTTCTTTACGTGGTAGCAAGGAATTGGAAGTTGAGGGGGTGCCCATCAATTGGGGAATGGCTGGACAAGTTGTGGTATATGAATACAATGGAATACTATTGTGCTGTAAGAAATGATGAGCAGGAAGAGTTCAGAGAAACCTGGAGGGTCTTACGTGAGCTGATGATGAGTGAGATGAGCAGAACCAGAAGAACATTGTACACAGTATCATCAACATTGAGTGTTGACCTACTGTGATGGACTATATTCTTCTCACCAATGCAATGGTACAGAAGAGTTCCAGGGAACTCATGATAGAAGAGGATCTCCAAATCCAAGAAAAAAAAAGAAAGAAAGAACTGTGGAGTATAGATGCTGATTGAACCATATTATTTCTTTTGTTTTGGGTGCTGTTGTTTTTTTTTTTCTATTTTGAGGTTTTGCATCACTGCTCTGATTCTTTCTCTTGTAACAGGATTAATGCAGAAATAGGATTAATGTTATTATGTGTATATATATGTGTGTGTATATATATATCTATATGTATATGTATAGAGATATATAGATATAACCTATATCAGATTACCTGCTATCTAGGGGAGGGGGGAGGGAGGGGAGGGAGGGAGAAAAATCTGAAATTGTAAAGCATGTATAAACAAAAGTTGAGAACTATCTTTACATGTAACGGAAAAAATAAAATATCTCATAAAAAAATTCCTTTTTTCTTCTCTGATTGCTAAAGCTAACATTTCTAGTGAAATATTAAATAATAGAGGTGATAATGGACATCCCTGTTTCACCCCTGATCTTATTGGGAAGGTCTCTAACTTATCTCCATTACATATAATGCTTGCGGATGGTTTTAGGTAGATGCTGCTTATTATTTTAAGGAAAGTTCCACTTATTCCTATGGTATCTAGTGTTTTTTATTAAAAATGAGTGCTACATTTTGTCAAAAGCTTTCTCTGCATCTATTGAAATAATCATTTTATTTTGGCTAGTTTTCTTATTGATGTGGTTGATTATGTTGGTAGTTTTCTTAATGTTGAACCAGATCTGTATTCCTGGTATAAATCCCATCTGGTCATACTGTATTATTCTGGTGATCACTTGCTGTAATCTCTTTGCTAATATCTTATTTAAGATTTTTGCATCTTGGCTCTGCCTCTAGGGCCTATGCTTTATCCACTGTCCCGCATAGCTCTCCCTAAGGAGCTCACATGTTAAAGGGGTAGAAAACCTGTAAAAATTGTACATACAGAATATTATATTGTAAATAGAATATAATCTTGAGGGAAGATGCTAGCATTGTTTGGTGGTGGGAAGGAAAAGTGCTTAAGTTTCCCATAAGATAGTGGGATTTGAGCTCAATTCTTACTAAAGTCAAGGAATCCAGGAAGCATAAATGAGTAGAGAGAGGATTATAGGAATAGAAATTATCCATTTGGGAAGTTTTCGGGGATTGTTTCTGAAAAATTGGAGGGCTGATGTAAGGATTGACAATCTGTATTAGTCTACCGCTTGGTGGGGCTTTTAAGTACTTGTCCACACTTTTAAAATGAACTGACATGTCTGTGTGGCATTTCTAGCATTTGTTCTGAGGTTGAAAGTGATGCCTTTGCTCACAACTCATGGGAAGATGAGTTAAGGAGAAAGAGCCTGAGGGCCAATATTTCCTCCTGACTCCCTCAGATCATGTGGTTTTTAGAAATTAATTTTACCATTTGTACTTTGCCTTCATCATTTTTAGTCTGAGTTGCAGGGAGTCTCTTATGTAGCCCAGGAACTCAAGTCACATGGATCTGGTAACACAGAAATCCAGGTGAGATATTGTAGCTAATTTATCAGTGAATCCCTGAAAAGCAATATTCCGGAGATGCAAATATAGTAAGATTTTGGAATTGAACCTGTTTGGTTTAATATTATGAAGGAATTGAGTTCAGTTGTGAGAACAATTCCCTGTCATCCATTGGAATGTCACTGGGATTGGGGGGGGGGATTATGTTCCTGAGGTATTGAGGAAAATATTGATATTTTTGTTCTTTCTATATCTTTCAAGCACATATCACTTAATAAAATAAATCCAATATAAAATGGTAAAATGGTTCTGGGGTGCCAGTTGACATCCCTTAAAGTGGAGAGGACGTGATTAGTAAGGGACATAGACAATTGTAGATAAAGGAATGATTCTCCAGTCACCTCAGGGTAGTAGAGATACTAACCCGTTTGGGGGAGAAATAAAAGACAAGGTAGATATTGAGTGGATTCAGAGTCTACTGAAGTTATAGTAAGAAAATGGAAAAGGTAGGAAGAGGGTAGTGAAGGAATTTAAAATTGAAACAGAGGATTTTTTACTTGGCCATTGAGATGATGATAGGAAACATTAGTATAATGCTTTAACATTTGCAAAGTACTTTACAAATATCTCATTTTATCCTTGCAACAATCTGGGGAGGAAGTTGCTATTACTATTTTATATACGAGGAAACTGAGGCAGACAAGGTTATGTGAATTGCCTAGAGTCACACAGCTAGTACATTGTTTGAGGCCAAATTTGAACTCAGGTGTATTCTGACTTCAGATCAAGTGCTCTATGTACTGTGTCACCTAATGATATCTCATAGGCAAGAGATGTAATAAATACATACCTCTCAACCTTATATGCATGGAGACAATAAACCTATAAAGACTTTGGAAATAGGACACTTAGTATCATGCACCCATTTTAATAATAAGAATACTGAAGGTCAGACATATTAAACAATTTTTACCCATGGTCATTGAGGTAAAAAATGAGAGAGCAACAATTTGAACTTAGATCTCTAACTCCAGATCTAGCATTAATACAACTGGCCCCTGCCACTGTTTTCTTATTCACTTCATTTGTTTAATCTTGTCATCTCAACATTTTTGTATCAAGGATTCGAAAAATCTATAGAAAGGAGGGGATACTTGAAATAACATGTCAAGGAAGTTAAGAATTTTCAAAACCAGAGATGAGGAGGGAGGGTGTTCTAGTCATGGGTGATAGCCACTCAGAATGAACTGAAATGGAACACTGGATGTCAAGTTTAGGGAAATTTAGGGAATTGCTAATGTAGTGATCCACTTTGCTTTTTCACATGGAGTAAATGGAAGGAAGTATTCTAAAATGAAGCTAGAAAGGTGAGTTGCAGGGAAAATGTAGAGAGTTCAGAAGAGTTAAAGCTATGTGTGACTGTTTCCATCTATTATAGAGAATGGTTTTCATTCTAAAATATTAAATAGAATTGCAGATGTGGTTATGCAAGTAGATGATAAGAAAATACAGAGCTATTTTTAAATAGATCAAATAACCCTTAGTGTTATTAACCTTTTCTTGTTCCTCTATGTCACATTCTTCCACCCTCTAATAACTTACATAGGGATTTTCTTCCACCCTTTTTCTTATTCTGCTTCATCAAGGGTGGAAAGCAGATGTATTCTGGGTATACATAGCTGCTACTTATTACTATAGATTTACAAATACAGCACACTCTCTAAACAACACTGAGATTTTCATCCTAGCCTTCCATACTTCTTGGAAGTGATATGTTATATTAATTTGGAGGGGGGGGATCTTTGATCGTGGGGTCAATTTACATAAGAATCTGGCCATAATCGTTCACAAGAATGGACCTCTGCTCTGTCTTGTTCAATAAATTAGATCTTTAGACATGGGGCATTGATTTAAATCTAGGCTCTGCTATTTAATGCTTGTGTGACTTGAGACAATTCATTTAGTCTTTCAGGGCCTCAGTTTCCTGAAGTACAAGATGAGGAGATTAGACTTGATGGCATCAGAGATTTCTTTCATCTGTAGATCTATGTTCTTATGATTCTCATTCCAATGAATAATTATATTAGGGATTTAAATTAAGAAACAGATGTTATGTTTAGTGCATTGGAAGATGAAGAAGTTGTGAAAGTTATCTAAGAAATGGAAAGATAGAATCATTTTTTTTTAACTCAGTAGGCTAGAATAATAAAATGCCTGTAATATTTTAATTTGACAGGGACAAAAAAAGGGTTTGACGTCACTTGAATCAACATAGTATTGAGGGACACATTGCATATTATCATTCCATGTGAAAAAATAATCAAACCATCATGGTGTTTTAGTTCATTGGCAACTCAGTTTAAGTCAGCAGTTATGTGGTTATCAAAGTAGTTTCCTTGGTTATAAAATCATAATAATAAATGGCTGAAATTTAGATAGCACTTCAAAGTTTGCGAAGTGCTTTTCATACATTTTCTCATTTGGTCTTCTCATCAATCCTATAAAATAAGTATCAAGAGTATTATTATTGGGGCAGCTAGGTGGTGCTGTGGATAGAGCACCGGCCCTGGAGTCAGGAGTACTTGAGTTCAAATCCGGCCTCAGACACTTAACACTTACTAGCTGTGTGACCTTGGGCAAGTCACTTAACCCCAATTGCCTCACTAAAAAAAAATAGAAAAAAGTATTATTATTTCCATATTTTAGATGAAGAAATTGAAGTACTGAATATGTAAATGATTTACCCAAGATTATATGACCACTGAAGTAACAGCTATGGGATTTAAGCTCATATCTTTCTGACTCCGAATCTAGAGCTACTCACATGCTTCATGAATATCATTTTGAATGAAGGGATAATGTTTAGCTTCAAAAAGATAAAGCTCGAGGGTGAGAAATAACTGAAACTTTGTGATATGGGAGAAGGATTATTGATTTGGTGAGCAGTAACTAATGCCAAATGGTATAAGTGACAAGGAGGTATATTTCAGCTAAATATAAGAAGTCATTTTTTCAAAATGAATTGTTCAAGAACAAAATTGACTTCTCAAAATCAAAACTTTGTCACTGGAAGGATTTAAGTTGAACTTATATGAGTACATTTTGTTATTCAGATAGATAATTTGAACATTAGCTTAGAAGTTAGACTAGGTCATATCTAAGAAATATGCTTATTCTTTGTGTAATTTCACATCCACTCCCAATGCTTTGAATTATGATAAGGAACACTTAAAGGGTGCTAATGATTCAGTACTTCCCACATCCTTAATGGTGATACTCTCCTCTTATTCAGCAGGGTTCAAAGGTGAAATTGATAAATATTCTAAAGTTGCTAGATATATCTACCACCAATTTTCATAGATTTATAATCAATATAGTGCAGAAGGTACTCCCTTTACAGCCTAGAAGATTGCTTCTTAGGTTATCCGATGGTGCCTGGGTAGTTAGGCGATGCAATGGATTGATGAGCATTGGTCCTGAATTTGGGAGGACCTGAGTTCAAATCTCAACTCTGATACTTACTAGCTGTGTGATCCTGGGCAAGTCACTTAACCCCAATTGCCTTAACCATCTGGGACCATCTCCAGTCATCCTCATATATATCTTGCCAGTGGATCAAGTTGGCTCTGGAGGAGTTAGCGAAATTGGTGATCTTACACAGCCCTACCTCCAATTCACTGCAAGTCACATGACACCAATATCATGGTCTTCTTTGAAAATGAAGGACAGGGGCAGCTAGGTGGCACAGTGGATAGAGCATGGGCCCTGGATTCAGGAGGGCCTGAGTTCAAATCCGGCCTCAGACACTTAACACTTACTAGCTGTGTGACGCTGGGCAAGTCACTTAACCCCAATTGCCTCACCAAAATAAAAAAAAAAAGGAAGAAAAAGAAAAAGAAAATGAAGGATAAACAATAACAACAACAACAACAATATTAACTGAGCTAGTTTTTAGGGATACAAAGAAAAACAAATCAATACCACTACCTGAAAGAGACTTATACTCATTCTATTATATAAACACCAGGTTTTGGGGACTGTCTTTAGTTATCAGAAGCCAAGAATCTCATTTTAGCTCTGAATGAATAGAATTCAATACAATGCAATATTTGGTGAGTGTCTGCTTTGTGAAACCAACTGGACCAGTTACTAGAAATACAAAACCAAAGGAGGGGTTGGAGGAACAATAATCACTGCTCTCAATGAACTTGAATCCTATTTGGGGTTTTAGGGAAGAACTGATGATACAAGGAGGTTAGCGATAAAAATGAATACAATTTAAAGATAAAAAATAGACATTTGGTAAACAAAAAGGGCTTCAAGTAAAAAAAAAAGTAGGCCTGATTTGAACTTTGAAGGAAACTAAGAGGTAGAAGTGAAGAAATGGTTTAACAAGGTAGGTGGTGGTACAGTGGCCAAAGTGCTGGCCTTGGAATCAAGAAGACCTGAGTTCAAATACCCCCTCAGATACTTATTAACTGTTTGACTTTGAGCAAACCACTTAAACTTTGTTTGCCTTAATTTTCTCCTAAGTGAAATGGAGGTGATAAGAGCACTTACCTTGAAGTCTTGAGGATCAAATGAAATATTTGTGAAAAGTGCTTCGCAGCCTGTCACATAGAAGGTCCTATATAGATGTTATTTTCCTTTTCCTTCCCATTCAAAGGTTAGGAATCTGTACAAAGACTCAGAGATAAGAGATACAATGCTATATTTGGAGAAGTGAAATCAGGTTGTATGTGTATGAGGAGGAAATATGAGAAATAGTACTAGGGTAATGGATTGGAACCAGATTTTGAAGGGCTTTTATTCTAAGCATAAGATTTTGTCTTTTATTCAAGAACTGTCATAAACCACTAAAGCTTTATGACTGGAGACTGCTTTAAGAGGATCACTTTTGCTCATCTTCTGGAAGATGATTTGGAGATGGAACAGACTGAGAGCTGAGAGTCTAAGGAAGATATTTAAATTGTCAACAAGAAAAAAAAAGAGGTGAGATTTAAAATGGGGTTGTTTCCCTCTGAGTGTGAAAAATTATATACATATATGATAGGTTAAGAAAATAGAATTGGGAAAGCTTGGCAAGTAATTGGATCTGAGAAATGAGAAAAGTTAAATATCAGAAGATGATTCCAACTTTTTGAAATTACATGACTAGAAGGATGGTGGTCTCAATAGAAATAGAAAATGGGTGAGTTTAGGAGGGAAATAGAAGGAGAGTAATATTCCAGATCTATGAAGTATGTATGGTTCTGCTTGTGCCCCTTAAACATCTTCAATCATTCAACCAACCAATAAGCATTTATTTAGCATCTGCTATATATTGGGATAATAGGATTCAAAGACAAATGTGAAATGGTCTCTGCCTTCAAGACCTTATGTTCTTCAAGCAGTATTTCCTCAACTTCCTAATTTAATATAGTCATTTCATTTGGTAACTATGACTGAGATATTCTTAGACACAGTGGTTATCAAATAACATATGGATTTCTTCAATTTAGGGTTTGGTAGGATGCCCTGAAATTTTCAAGTTTATTGGGGATAGTATGGGAAGCAAGAATAATCTAACCACAAATACCAAGGAGGAGACATATCTTCAGCCTTTGGCTTGAATCTTAAGATAACATTTTGACTTTTTAAAATTCATCTATAGTAACTACATACAAAGAATATTTAAAATGCTATGGTAAAATAATGCAGGTTATTTTTTCTAATATCACTTTGGAGAAATAAAACTGAAGGAGAGTCTTAGGGCAAAGGGATATTTATTTAATCATGTCACCATTCATCTTAGCTCATATCAGAAAAGAACCAAAAATGCATACGATTTTCACTCACTGCACAAAGCTGGAGATAAAAAGAAGATTTTCAGTAATAGCATTTCATTTTGAGTTTCACCAATCCATTTGGCTTTGGTATAACAAGAAGGCTATTAGCTTTATACTACACTGCTGAATGTTGATGGTTTGTGACAGCCATCACTGAGAAACTCAAAGAGACGTGGCTTACCCGTTGAACAACATGAGACTTTATTGAATTTACCAGCAACACAAAAGCAGTTTCTGTCTCCTAGCTTTTTGATGCATTCCCTTTTTTTTTTCCAATCCCCACTTACTGCCTGCTTAAAAAGATAGGAGCCCATTCTATTTAGGGTTAGTCAAAGTCAAGTCCCTTGGTTTCCATAAGCAAGAGGATTTTCTAATTATGCCTTTAGATTGGTTGTGTTTCTAATAACCATAAAAGTAAAAGTAAGTCTGAGACTGCAAAACATAAATAAACACTATTGAAAAGAATTTAATGGTAGGCCTAAAGATTTTCATTTTAATAAACTCTGCCTCTTCTTTCTATTTATTTCAATTTTGTTTATCACAGGAATATGTGTTGGTAGGGGCACCTCTTAAATTAGGTCTAAGCAGAGATTGTGGGTTCATTGATCTGAAGCTGGAATAGACTTCTCAGGCCCTCTATTCCACACCTCTCATTTTAACAACATACCAAGAGAAGGTAAGGGATTTTTTCGTGATCACCTGGACATCAACATCAGAAGTGGTATTTGAATCCATATATTGATGATACCTCTGAACCATGTAATAATATAAGAGTTTCATTACACTGTGCTTAATAAAGTCTTATTGGTTAATAGAATACTGTGAAATTCACATAATTTTTAGAAGGTGTGCTGTTGAGGTTTGGGGGTTTAGAAAGGGTTACATATTATATATTATATAATATATAATATATATTATTATATATTTGAGTTCTTTTGTCTGATTTTTGCATTTGAACTCTAGTGGAACTAGAGAGCATATCTACTGCTCTCCTTTTAGAATAGATTCTAGTCACATAACAAGTTCTTATGGAAGGAAAGTATATCTGGAAGAATCTAGGTGTACAGTTGATTCCTTAGCAGTTAATAAACTATGAGAGATTTCTAATTTAATCTCTCATTCGTGATCCACAAATCTCTCTTCCCAACATCTCTTTTACAAGAAATTTCATCCGGGGTCTGCAGTTATGAAACTTTTCTAGGAGTGAAGATGCTTATTCTTGAGGGGAGAGGAATAAAATAATAGAGACAAGGAAAAGGAGGAAGCGATCTGATCCTAGATTGTTCTATAGCAAATATCTATTAGTTTGCTAAGGGATAGATAGGAAGGAAATACTGTATGTGGAGAGTTTGAATATTTTTTTAAATGACTGAGAGGTTGCTAAGACATCTGCAAACTTTTAAGAACCTTTAGCAACCCAATAGCCATGAAGTTGTAGGTATTTTAATCCCCCCATTCTCTTATCTATTTGTCTTCTACTGTGTACAATGTTTCTGTTCAAATACAATTTTTCACACCTTTGACTTATTCTTTAATTTAACAAATATTTATGGAGAGTCGGCCATGAACTAGTTTCAGGACAGTCGAAGGGAAACAAAGACCTTTCTGATTTGCATTTTCCTAATATCTGTAAAAAAACTGCTTTTCTTTCCTCTTTAGCAACCCATAGAAAATCAACAAAAATCTGTGATGTTTTATTCTCCTTTGATACCGCACATACACACACACACACACACACACACACACACACACACACACACACATACACCTCAAGAGTTTGGCTCTCAATACCTCTCTTATTGCTTACCTGCTGTAACTTTTTTTTTCCTTAATAGTATTTTTTTTCCAGTTACATGCAAGGATAGTTTTCAACATTTGTTTTTAGAAGACTTTAAGTTCTAAAATTTTCTCCCCCACCCCCACACTTTCCCTCCCACCTCCCCAAGACATAAATCAATCTAGTATAGGTTATATATGTACAATCACATTAAACATATTTCCACATTAGTTGTGCTGTAAAAGAAGAATCAGAACAAAAGGGAAGAATCACAAGAAAAAACAGTAAAAGTAAAACTAGAATGATTCAATCTGAATTCAGATTAAACAGTTCTTTTTCTGTATGTGAAGAACATTTTCCGTCATGAGTCCTTTGGAAATGTGTTGGATCATTGTGTTGTTGAGAAAAGCAAAATCTATCACAGCTGATCATCACACAATATTGCTGTGTACAATGATTTCCTGGTTCTTCTCACTTCACTCATCATCAGTCCATGTAAGTCTTTCCAGGTTTTTCTGAAATCTGCCTGCTCATCATTTCTTATAGCACAATAGTATTCCATTACAGTCATATACCAGAACTTGTTCAGGAACTCTTCAATTGATGGGCATACCCTCAATTTCCAATTCTTTGCTATAGAAAAGAGAACTGCTATAAATAATTTTGTAATTGTGGGTCCTTTTCCCTTTTTTATGATCTCTTTGGTATACAGACTTAATCGTGTTATTACTAGGTCAAATGTATGCATAGCCCAATTGCCCTTTGGGCATATTAACTGTTTTAACATGATCCATCTTTAGTATTTCATAAACCTCCATTCATTTTTCTGGTAGCAAAAGTAAATCCTGATATGACTCATAATGAGATATTAAACTTTCTTCAGAAGTATATATGCGGGGGCAGCTGGGTGGTACAGTGGATAAAGGACAAGCCCTGGATTCAGGAGGATGTGAGTTCAAATCAGGCCTCAGACCCTTGACACTTACTATCTGTGTGACCCTGTGTAAGTCACGTAACCCTCATTGCCCCACAGCAAAAAAAAAAAAAGTATATATGCTTCATATACTCTTAAGGTATCTGAAAAGTTGTTTTTTTTTTTTTAAATGTATGTATGCAGTTCCTCTTTTTAATGTGCTTCTTTTTTTTTTTTTTTTTAGTGAGGCAATTGAGGTTAAGTGACTTGCCCAGGGTCACACAGCTAGTAAGTGTTAAATGTCTGAGGCCGGATTTGAACTCAGGTACTCCTGACTCCAGGGCTGGTGCTCTATCCACTGCACCACCTAGCTGCCCCCTTTAATGTGCTTCTTAACTACTCACAAAAAGAGTTTGGGAACAGGAAATGAAATGAACAGTGTAGGCATCTTTCTTTATTGTCACAGTCTGTAGTTCCATTTTCAGAGAACTAAAATATGGATAAGGGAGTGTACTTTCCAGGACATTGCACCTGACAGGTGGAAATCAGTGCTGATTGGTTAACAAATAATGAAAGAATGAATATTATAATGAAAGTTGGTATTATTGTAATGAAGTGTTAGAGAATGTGAATTTTATTATGTCACTTTTACTGATCTCTACCTAAACTACTTCAGGCTCAGTAATCTAGACAATAGGATCTACCTGCACCTAAATCACTCATGTTCCAGTTGGGTATGGTAGGGTAGGTCCCAAGGTTGAGGAAAATATTAACCAAATCTCATTTATCAGAGTTATTTATTCTAATTGATCTTCTGTTAATAGGGTCAGTTTAGGGGAAGCTAGGTGGCACAGTGGATAGAGCACCAGCTCTGGAGTCAGGAGTACCTGAGTTCAAATGCGGTCTCAGACATTTAACACTTACTAGCTGTGTGAACCTGGGCAAGTCCTTTAACCCAATTGCCTCACTAAAAAAAAAAAAAATAGGGTCAGTTTATATTATTGCGAATATTCATGTATTTCACTTAGATTTTCAGATTTACTGGCATATAATTAAGCAAAGCAACTCCTAATAATTGTTTAAATTTTATCTTCTTTATTATCAGGCACCATTTTCATTTTTGACACTGGGAATGTATTATTCTTTCCTTTTTTGGGGGGGGGCAGTGAGGGTTAATTGACTAGCTCAGGGTCACACAGCTAGTAAGTCAAGTGTCTGAGGCTGGATTTGAACTCAGGTCCTCCAGAATCCAGGGGCAGTGCTTTATCCACTGTGCCATCCTTATTATTCTTTTCTTATCAAATAAATCAATGCTCTATCTATTGCTTTTCTTTTCAATAAAACCAACTACTAGTTTTATTTATTAGTTCAATATTATAGCACTTTCTTGGTTTCACTTATATTAATTTTTCCTTTGTTTTTCAGGCTATTTTTGGTGCTTATTTAGAGATTTATTATTTGTTATTCTTCTAGTTTTTTTAGTTGCATTCCCAATTCATTGATCTTTTCTTTCTCTCTTTTATTGGTGTATGTGTCTAGAGATATAAATTATCCCTTAACTACTGTTCTGGATATATCCCATAAATTTTGGCATATTGTTTCATTGTTGTCATTCTCTTTAATTCAAATAATATTTTATGACTACATTATTCATTGACTCATTCATTCTTTAGTATTAGATTATTTAGTTTCAAATGCATTTTTATTTTATGATTCCATAGCCGATTATTGAATGCATGTTTTATTGTATTGTGGTCTAATGTTTGAATTTAAAATTACTGCTTTTCTGCAAGTGGTTTTAAGTTTTTTTATGCCCTAATACATGGTCAATTTTTGTGAAGATTACATGAACAGTTGAAAAAAATACAAAACAATTATACCCCTTTCTATTTCCATTCTGTTTTCTCCAGAGGTCTGTCAAATCTAAGCTTTCTAAAGTTCTATACATCCCCTTCGTTTATTTCTTATATATGCTATGGTTAGATTTATCTGTCTCTGAGAGTGGAAAGCTGAAGTCCCTCACTGGTATAGTTTTATTTTCTATTTCTTCCCATATCTCATTTAAGTATTTATTTAAGAATTTCAATGCTATGCCATTTGGTTCATATATGTTTAAAATTGATATTACTTCAGTGTCATGGAGTCTTTTAAAATATATATATATATATATATATGGCTTCCATGCTTATATCATTAAATTATGTCAAATTTTGCTTTTTTTTTGTCTGAGGTCATGATTGCTACTCCTGCCATCTTCAGCAGAAGCAGAATAGGTTCTGTTCCATGCCCTAATTTTATCAACTGTGTTTTATCAACAGCTGTATCAACTGTGTTTCTTGTAAACAACATAATAGGAATTCTGGCCACTAATCTATTCTGCTATTATCTTCTGTTTTATAAGTGAGTTCATCCCATTCACATTTACTGTTTTGATTACTAACTGAATTTCCCTCTATTCTATTTTCTTCTATTTATTTTTCTATTTCTCTCTTTTTATCCTTTCCCTCTTCTAAAGTTGAAATATTTTTATTACCAATGAGTATACATATGTGTGTTTATCTTTTTGAACCAATTTAGATGAGATTGAGGTTCAAGCCTTGCACGCCCACATCTACCACTCTCCTCATTCTATCCTCCACTATAAAAGCTGCTTCTTGTATGTATCTTTTATGTGAGAAAATTTTCCCCATTTTTCTCTCCCTTACCAACCATCTTCCAGGATATGTCTTTTTCTCACCCATTCATATTTTTATATCATCTCAACACAATTGTCTCACTCCTGCACTGTCTTTCAATGCAAAATTTAACTTCCCTAAAAATGGTGAAGTTTCTAGAAGCTAAATGTATCATCATCACATATAGAAATACAAATAGTTTAAATTTGTTGAGTCCCTTATGGTTATTTTTTTCAAGATTTTTTTTTCTTTTCATGCCTCTCTTGAAACTTGTTTCTCTCTCTTTTTTTTTTTTACAAGTCATTGTTTTAAAAATTCAGCTTTGCTCTTTTTGAGGGGGACGGGGCAATGGGGATTAAGTGACTTGCCCAGGGTCACACAGCTAGTAAGTGTCAAGTGTCTCAGGCCGGATTTGAACCCAGACACTTCTGAATCCAGGGTCGGTGCTTCATCCACTTAGCTGCCCCAGCTTTGCTCTTTTCATCAGGAAAGTCCACTATTTCATTAAATGTATATTTCTCCCTTAAAGATTATACAGAGTTTTGCCAATGTGCTTATTATTGGTTGTAATCTTAGCTCTTTAGCCTTTTTGAAATATCATAGTCAAGGCCTCCATTCCTTTAATCTGGATACTGCTAAATCTTGTGTGACCCTGACTATGGATCCATGATGTTTAAATTATTTCTTCCTGCCTGTTTGCCATATTTTCTTTCTATCCTGTGAATGCTGGGATTTGGCTGTAATATTCCTGGAAGTTTTCATTTGGGGATCTCTTTCAGGAAGTGATAGGTGGAGTCTTTCAATTTCACTTTTTCTCTACGCATTTGACATATTATGGAAGTTTCCTTGATGATTTCTTGATATATGATGTTCTTTTATTTCATCAAAAAGAGATGAAATTGCATCAGGAAAGGCCTTTTGTAGGAGGTGTCATTTAATCTGATACTTAAAAGAAGCTTGGAATTGTACAGGGTAGAAATGAGGAAATAAAGAATACTATTAATAGAAGACTTGGAAAAAGAAATGTCAGACTGTGATAGGAATGTGGAGTAAGTATATTAGGAGAAATAATGTGATCTCAGTCTAGGATGAATGATTGCAGCTAAATTATGATGGCTTTAATTACCAAATAGGGGTTTGTATTTTTTTCCTATAATGATTAGGGAACTACTGATCTTTCTTGATCAAAAGAATATGTGTTTATGCCTTTGCTTTAGACATACTTTTGTAGCATCCATGTCGGGGATGGATAGGAGAGGTGAGTGGATAAAAGAGAAAAGATAATTTGGAAATAAACCAGGGTAGAAATGTTGACTGATCATGCTAAGGTATAGGCAGTGTGAGTAAAGGAACATAAGAAAGATATATTGTGGAATTGGAAGAGACAAGTTAGCAACAACCACTTAGTGTTTAGGAAATTAGGCTCAGAGCCAGGAAGATCTGGGTTCAAATCCTACTTATGACATATATTAGATGTGTGACTATAGGTAAACCATGCAAATTTTAAGTGTTGTAGGAAATTTCAGAGAGTATCTTGAATCAGAGTGGAAGAGGGAGTTTTATTTGTTTTTCAATCAGCAAGTTGCCAATATCAAATGAACCACAAATCTACGTCCTATCCCTATCCTAGAATTGACAATTATTGGTAATATTAGATATGGAGAAAAAATAAAAGAGAGTAAAGAGTAAAGATTGATTCTTATTATTAAGAAAAATGTGCTTTTGAGGCATAAAACTATCTATGATCAAATACCAAAGTCAAAATTATTTTTCTGTTATTTTGCTAGAATTCAACTAATGCCTCTCCCTTAGATTTTGACATTAATCCTTAAATTTTAAATATTCTCACTCTTATGAAATATTGTAAAGTAACCATTTTAAAAATTCTCTTTCAGTTAATGTAATCCTAACACAATATTTGGTGAAACTTCATTCGATGCTATTAGTTCAAAAATAATATGAGATAATTATGCGAGACAATTTTGAAGAATACAAACCTGGTAAACTTTAAAAAAGGTTGTATTCTTGACAAATAAAATGGAGTTAGGTAATGGGATGGGATTGAAATATAGGAGGACATCTTTCATTTTTGACAAAAAAGAATGTTAAACATACAGAACATTCCATTAGTATGATATATTTGGCAATTCTTAATGATGCAAGTTTAAAGGAACCTTTCACTTTTTTAGCCACATGAACAGTGGTGCTGGATAACAAATTAAACTCCATCTGCTAATAAAAAATGGGGTGTAACAGGCTTGGTGGCACATGCCCATAATCACTCTTACTAGGGAAGCCTAAGTTGTATTTTTTTTTTCCTTGAACTCAGGAGTTGTAAGTTTCATTGGACTTAAGCAGTTGGATGTCTCAATGAGTAAAATACTGTTATGGTAAGCCCCCAAGAGTAGGAGGACACTATCCTTACTGGGGAGAAACAAACTAGCTCAGGATGGAAATGGAACAAGTAAAAGCTCCAATGATGATCAATAGTAGATTTGGTCCCATGAGGGGCTTATATACTCCCAGCCAAAGTGAGATAGGGAGACGGTCTCAATATATATATTTTAATAGAGTGTACAAAAATATTTTTTAAAGAATACCTTTGAATTATTTCATACAAATGAGTATACTCAAAACTCATAGACCGATGTCAAAATTTGAGACAGGGACATAAGGTTTATTTGAGTAAAAGGTCAGAAATAAGATAAGTTTAACCAGTGTTTTACTGCAGGTAGTTTAATAATTCAAAATCACTTTTTTCTCCTCAAAAATAACTATGTATGTGCTCCTGCTTAAAATATTGAGCTCTGTGTTTGATTGACCTTCTGATGATCTAGCTTTCTATTACTTTTACAGAGACAAGTTCAATTCCTTGAGGATTACTTTGAAAAGGCTGTCATTGTTAAGAATGGATCATTTAATTAAGCTACAGTTGTTTCTTCTAGTAAAATTAATCAGGGTAGGTATATTGCTTTTATGAGGTATAATTAGTAGGCAAATAGGTGACTGCTCTGCAGAGCTGTTGTAATTCAAGTGTGAACTGCCTTATAGAATTTAGGGACAGGGTCTGTTTATTATTAATTATACTTCATGTCATCTACCTCATTTAGTCTATAGCTAATGTGGCACATAATTAATTTATGTAGGCTGATAATTGTTTCTGTTTAATCATTGGACACAAGAGAGATCAAAAGGGCTTGTGGTAGAACTCAGGGAAACTCACTGGGGTAGAGGGAAGGATACAAACAAATCAATTCATTAAAGAGTTGCACTTGGCCTATGAATTCAGAGGTCTGCTTATTTTTATTATTATCATTTTCTTTGTTGAGTGAGCTTATTTAATTAAGAAAGGATTTAATCTTGTCGTTGTTGTTATCCTTCTGAATGGCATGATTAGAGCTTTAAATCTTTCCTTCATCTCCCTGCTTTTAATAGTTATTTGGATTTGTTATCAAGTAAAAAAATCCACATAGAATGTGTTAATAAGTCAACCTTAGAAACTTCTTATAGGGCAAAATCTGATGTTTTGGGTCTCAAGTAATTTTCAAGTAAATTGGAAAATAAATTTAAGATTTAGGAATGCAACAAAACTCTATTAATTTTTTGGCATTTATTTTTGTTGTGACTAATTAGATTTCATGTAACAGCAAGTTTGGCTGATCGTTAATAGGGATTCCTGCTTACTTTTCATATAGCAAGTTATGTCTATCAGTTCTGATTCTGCCTGAGGGTGAACCAAAAAATGTTCCATTGAATTTGTATGGGGGTGATATTTATCTTCCTGGTGCTAGAACTCCAAACCTGATTGTGATATTAGCTTTTAAAATAAACTTTGGGGAAGCTAGGTGGTGCAGTGGATAAAGCACCAGCCCTGGATTTAGGAGGACCTGAATTCAAATCCCGCCTCAGACACTTGACACTTACTAGCTGAGTGACCCTGGGCAAGTTACTTAACCCTCATTGCCCCACAAAACAAAAACAAAAAAATAATAATCTGGAAGACTCTTCAAGGCCTACAACTGACCTAGTAGTTGTTCAGGTGAGCAGGTTGCATTGGAGATTTAAAGCACCACCAGGAGTGTCATAATAGGTCAATTATGGTTAATCAGCTCAGTATGTGGCCATAAGTCCCCCAAATTCTGATGTAATAAAAGAGGACCAGATAAATCATTAACCTGTCTTGTTGAAAATGTCACTTTTAGAAGGTGCAGAAAGTGAATAGGTTTATGCCTATTTTTATGTTAATTCTAATCATCACATTAACAAAATAAATACTCCTAAAGAACAAGTCTGACCATGTTTCTTTCCTGCTCAATATACAAGAATACCACTTACCTTTACAATATAATTCAACTTCATTTTGTCTTTGAAAGTACATCACAGTCTCACAGTAGCCTCCGTATCTGAAATTGTTATTCCGTATTTAATATTTCCTATAAATAACATTTATTCTCTCATATAGGTGCCTTTTTCACAGACTGTCTCCCAGGACTAGACTTTTCTCCCTAAATTATTCCACCTCAAAAGATATCTCCTTCAAGGTACATTTTCCTTTAGTGCTCAGCCTAAGTAGTACTATGTATACAAAAGTAATTTTAATACCCTAAAATGTTAGATTCCTCATACTTGATATCAATAGTACTTAAATTGCATAAGTTTTGTGATTACTTATCTGAATTCAAATTGTTTATTTACCATAATAGGATGTAAGATCTTTGCTAGATAGGTGAAGTTTTTTCTAATTCCTTCAATGCTTAGCACTAATAATTAATATTTAAATGATTATTATTGAATGAATGTTAAATAAATTTCATGGAAAATGAAATACAGACTTATTCTTATGGAATTTCACATCAATTTATTTGATCATTTCCCATTGATGGATGAGTCTCTGTTTTCTTTCCCATTATTCATTACCATAGAGAGCATCACTACAAATATTGTGGTATAGATGAGAACTTGACATTCTCTCAGGTCTCTTTGGGATATATATACAAATTGGGTTATCCAGGTCAAAAGGTATGAACAATTTAATGAGTTAAAAATTTTGACTGATTGATTGTTGAGAGTATTTCTTCATTAAAAATTGTTCTATGGGAATTAACTCATAGTTCTAGTTCTTATCTCAATGATTAACATGATTTCTGACATATCAGTGTTTAATAAAAGCTTCTTAATTGGTTGATTATTTAATTAAGCAATTGATTCTCATCTACTGGTTGCTGGACTTCCAATCCATCCATGAAAAAACAAGCATTTAAAAAGCATTTTGTTTTCTAGCCAAGCACTATGCTAGGAATAAAAACAAATGAACAAAAAACCCAATAATGAACTAATATCTGCCTTTAATAACATACTTTTGGGGAAAATAATGTGAACACATACATAATAAAAAGGCAAAGTCATTTTGGTGCAGAGAAACTAAACATCTGGGGAAATCAAGAATTTCTCATTGAGCAGGTAGCATTTGAGCTAAGTTTTGAAAGAAGCTACTGATGCTAAGAGACAGAGCTGATGTCGGAATCTATCCCAGGTAAAGGGAACAGCATGTTCAAAATATGAATTCAGGAGGTAGAATATCATGTATAAAAAATAACAAGAAAGACAGTTTGGTTTTAATGCAGAATGTGAGAAAATGAGTAATATGCAATAATTCTGGAAAAGTAGTCTGCATCCAGGTACTGAATGGCTTCAATTGTGAAATAGAAGAGTTTTTAATGGCATCTTAGAGCAAAAGGGTAGTCACTGAAGCTTAGTGAGCACAATAATGATATGGTTATACATATGCTTTAGGGATATTGCATTTTGGAGGGGGGAACATGAATTGGAGAAGGGTGACAGAATAAGGTTATATCTACTAGGCAACCATTTAGGAGCATAGGGTTTTTCAGGCTAGTAATAAAAAGGCAAACTCAAACCCCTAAGGGGCTTTAATTCTACTAAATGCAAAAGATGTAAACATATAGGTACATAAAAATTACAAAGTTGATACAAAATAAATTCATACAGGAAGGTACTAGCAGATGAAAGGTATCACACGGCAAATTTAACCAATAAATAATATGAGGCAATTACTCTGTCCATAATTTCATTTACTAATAAAGTATGTGATCTATAACTAAAGGACAGGTCAATGTGCCTCCATTTCCATTCGCACTAAAGAAGCTCAGTGAAAGCTGGCTGAGTCTTTTATACCAAGGTGTTTCTTCCTTTTAATTGTCCTAACAGTATATTATTCAGGAACTCCCCTAGCAACCCCAATTGGTAGACTTTTTTTTTTTGCAAGTGTGATGAAATAATGAAATTTAACAGATACTCAAACACCTACCTGGAGATTAATCTAGACTGATTGAATCAAGTGAGAGTGATTAACTGCTGATTAGCCTACTTCAAGTTAACTAGATTATAATCACACCTTGAGAACACCTTCAGAACCAATGGATTTGGATGGCACCAACCAATCAGCTTGAAGCAGTGTGTAAGGACCGCCTCTGTTCCAGACCTATAAAATGCTTCCACAATCAGTTTTCTGGAGAGAGTTTGTGATTGAAGAAGGCTTGTGGCAGACGACTTGAGGAAGAACCAGACCAGGCTGGAACTTGAGGCTAAATAGGCTTTTTTCTTAACTTTCAGAACTCCTTGTAAATATCTGTATGCTTTAATAAATGTGTAATGCCCAAGGACTGGTGCTAAAGCTTCTAATTTAAGGTGACCACAATTTAGATTTTAAACATCACACAAGGCAATTAGGCTTAAGTGACTCACTAGTAGGTGTCAAGTGTATGAGACTGGACATGAATTCAGGTCCTCCTGAATCTAGGGCCTGTGCTATATCTACTGTGCCACCTAGCTGCCCCTTGGTGGACATTTTAATGAAGAGGTGGGCCAAGAGTTTCCATTACTTACCTTTCTTTTGGAGGGAGGAAAGAAGGCAATGGGACAGTTAACAAATGTGGCTACTCCTAAGTTTTATAAATATGTAGGCACTCCTACGATTGACAAATAGATATAGAGAGATAGAGATATGTGTGCAAAAATGTGCACACGCGTGTAACACCTGTATAAGTGTGTCCATATAAGTATATTCTGCATGTATGGATATGTACATATGTATGTTTATAGTATGTTGTATATGCCTGTGTATATGTACATATATGTTCTTATACATGCGATAAAAATATAAACCCAGAAGAGGATGGTTTCCATTTTTAATCAAATCAGCTACATGCAAACCCTAATAGAGAAATGTGAAAACTGGTCTCAGGACTGGAACAGCTTAAAATGGGGGTTTTAAAAATCAAGAGAGATAGATGGGAAAATGGGAAAATGAAAATGGTGCAAAATAATCATGAACAAAGAGTCAATAACTTGGTAAAAGGAGCACATAAATGGGGGGAAATGTACAAAAATTCACTGAAGAAAACAAAAGTAATTGGCCAAATGGAAAAAGAGGTAAACAAGCTCAATGAAGAAAATACCTTAAAAAAATTAGAATTGGGAAAGTGGCAGCCAATGACTCTGTGAGGCATCAAGAAACAATAAAACAAAATCAAAAGAATGGAAAAAAAGAAGAAAATGTGAAATATCTCATTGGAAAAATGACTGACCTGGAAAATAGATTAAGGAGAGAAAGTTTAAAAATAATGGACTATCTAAAAGCCATGATGAAAAAGAAAGCCTATATATGAGATTTCAAGAAATAATTAAGAAAAACTTTCCTGATATCCTAGAACCAGAAGGTAACCTAGAATTTGATAGATTCCACCAATCACCTCCAGAAAGAAATTCTAAAATAAAACCTCCTAGGAATATAATAGCCAAATTGAAGAGGTCCCACATCAAGGAGAAAATACTGCATGTACCCATATAAAAATATTTCAAATACTGTGGAGTCATAGTCAGGATAAAACAAGATTTAGCAGCTTCTACATTAAAGGATGTAAAGGCTTAGAATATGATATTCTGAAGAACAAAGGAGCCAAAATTGCAATGAAGGAACACCTACCCATTGAAAAGAAGTCTTTAGGGAGAGTGATGGATATTTAATAACATAGAGAACTTTCAAGCATCCCTAATGCAAAGATCAGAGCTGAATAGAAAATTTGACTTTCAATTTTGCAGGACAGTGGAAGATGGAAGGTGGAGGACAATATTTGAGCCTCACTCTTATTGGAATTGGATGAAAGAAGGAATGACATACACACAGTTGGGTATTGAAATCTATATTACCCTAGAGGGGGGGATATAAGAGAACATGGGGACTAACTCTAAATGTGAATGGAATTAACTTATCCATAAAATAGCAGCTCTTTTTGTGGTGGCAAGTAATTGGAAATTAAGGGAATGCCCATCAGTTGGGGAATGGTTAATCAAGTTGTGGTATATAATTGTAATTTAATACAATTGCGCTTAAGAAATTACAATCAGGATGCTTTCTGAAAAGCCTGGAAAGATTTAGATTAACCGAAGGAACATGAAATGAGCAAACTCAGGAGAACATTGCATACAGTAACAGCAGTATCATACACTGATTAACTGTGAATGACTCAGTTATTTTCAGCTTTATAAATATCCAAGACAATTCCAAGGATTTATGATGAAAAATGTTATCCCCATCCAGAGAAACAACTAATGGAGTCTCAATATATATATATATAAAAGCATATTCTTTTTAAATTTTTAAAAATCGTGTTTTTGTTGGTATTAACATAATGGTTAATATGGAAATATGTTTTACATGACTACACATGCATAATCTATATAAAATTGCTTTCTCTCTTATGGATGGTAGTAAAAATTATGAAATTCAAAAAAATACTATTAAAATTGTTTTACATATAATTAAAAATAATATATTGAAGAATAAGAAAAATCATGGGGTACTTTTGCCAAACTCTTGAGATCCAAATCATATTTTCCCAAGATATTTACTATGTATGATATAATCATCAATTTGCTTTAGCATTATGGGAAACAACTTGAAATAATTCATTTTAATTTAACTGTATGCATTTCTTGAACTATCATAAATATGTGTTATTTTTTCTTGCTCAAATACTTACGTGTGTCTAGTCAAATTGCTTAATCTCTGTGAGAAATAATTTTGCCTTATCTTTAAGATGAATATACTAGCAGCAACTACTTTATGTAATTTGTGTGGGAATCAAATGAGAGAATATATAAAGCAATTTTTTTCAAAATTTAAGTCCTATTCAGATGTCAAAAATTACAGTTTAAATTATTTTTAATGTAATATATTTATTCATGAAATTAAATTCTGATACTTCAAAGATCTATGATTTGATTAATAATAAAAGTGACAGGGGCAGCAAGGTATCACAGTGGATAAAGCACCAGCCCTGGATTCAAAAGGACCTGAGTTCAAATCTGGACTCAGACACTTGACACTTACTAGCTGTGTGACCCTAGGCAAGTCACTTAACCCTCATTACTCCAACAAAACAAAAAACAAAAACAAAAAAAGAAAAGAAAAGAAAAAAAAAATAATAAAAGTAACATTTATACAGTGCCTGCTTTGTGCCACATAATGGTTTAAGCACTTAAAAATATATTATCTCCTTTAATCCTCACAACCCTGGGAGGTAGGTGTTATTTTTATTCCAATTTTGCAGTTGAGAAAACTGAGCCAAATAAGTTTGAAAGTAATAAC
Source organism: Dromiciops gliroides (assembly GCF_019393635.1). Classification (NCBI taxonomy): domain Eukaryota; kingdom Metazoa; phylum Chordata; class Mammalia; order Microbiotheria; family Microbiotheriidae; genus Dromiciops; species Dromiciops gliroides. Next base: position 144,181,433 of record NC_057866.1, read on the forward strand.
AGAAAGTCATATGGCTGTAAGTATCTCTGGTAAAATTTGAACTCAGGCCTTCCTGCCTCCAGGCACATTCTTCTATCCATCAAGTCATCTAGCTGACTGGAACATTTCACCAATCCAATTATAATGCCTCAACCTCTCCTCTCTTTGACTTGTTATGCCGTCTATGTAAGCCTCTGTGGTTAAAAAACAAACATACATACAAATGAAAGAATGAATATATATTCATTGTAAATATATACATATATACATGTATATGGCTATGTATCTGTATATACAACATACACTTACATATACATATACACACATATGCATATACAAACACACATACACGCATCTATCATCTATCTATCCAGCCATCTGTCTATCTATCATCTATCTGTCTATCTATATATGGCTAGTCTGACTGTGAGTCTCTCCAAACTTAATCAAATAGGTCCATACCTTAAGACTATTTAGTTTCTTAGGACCTTGAATAGCCTGTTCTCTATGGGCTACTTTCATAGTTATTGAAATCCTAAAAACAGGTCCACAAAGTCAAAAGGCATCATAAAAGGTCTTGATTGTAGTATACCATAAATGCATGCATGAACACATACATTTTTCATATATAATATCTTAGAGTATATTTTATGATTATATAATTTTTCTGTTATTTATGTCATAATCAATCTTTTCCTTCTCTAATTATTATACTTTAGATATTATGCTCTGACACAATTTCTATAAATATTAAAATATCAACCATCTATTATTAAAACCATTGTGTTTATGGGCTAATTATGGGGATTTAACATAATTTCCAAAAAGTTATGTACGTGACTCAATATTCTCATGAAACTCAGGGAAAAAGAAAGTTTTGTCATGTCCTACTATGCAAGTAACAGTAACTAACTGACATCTAATAGTCAGATGTAGGAATTATCCCTAGCAGTTTTTCTTGCTGTGCAGAATAGATGTTTTTTTTTTAATTTTAATAACATTTTTGCTTGAGTGTTCTACATTGTAAAAATAAAAGCACTGGTGACAATTCCGAAGGCTGTAAAAGAGTTTACCATGATTTAATACCAATAAATAGAAATGATTTTATGATAAATAATCAATATTTTATTTTCAATTTAATATACTTGGAGTATTTTGTCTTTTTTTGAATCTATATTGTTGGAAAATTATCCTGTATTTTGTTAGAGTTCACATTGCTTTTTATGCATATGTATGCACATATATGCACACACACATATATACATGCCTATATGTATACATGTATACACACATACACATACCATACACATACACACACTATTAGCATGGTGGTAGCAAGGTCTATTAGAAATGTGAGGAATCTATGAAAATTCTAAACCAAGTTTTTATTGGATATTACCCAGCACATTAGTGTCACAACCTGGTCTAGATCTTACTCCTACTCTTAATAAGGACTCCAATCCAGATAGACCATATTGCCTTCCTACTCTTTTGAATATTAATATAAATGAATCCAACTGCTAATAGGGATATGAAATCAAATAAATTTTCTGCATATTATCTTACATTTGGGTTTTCATTTTGGTTTGTTCTCTTTGCTTCTTTTGGTTCTATGTGCAGGTAATGGGATATCCTCTAGACCAAGGAATTCAAACATTTGTGACTTTGATGCCAGGATTCTAGCCAGACATGACTTCTACCCACTAGTAGAATGTTAACTCCTTGAGCATTAGAAATGGTTTGTTATTGCACTTATGTGCTCAGATCGTCATACAACAACTTTAAAATAATAAATGTTGAATTGCATTTTTCTTTTTGTTTTTCCCCTATTTTTCTTAGTATTTTATTGTTTTTTACTGGTGGCTTTCAGTTTTAATTCAGAGATGCATTTCCTTCAGATACTAGTACCAGGTTCAAGACACAGAATATTTTAAAAAAATATTCCCTGTTTGATATTTTGTGTGTGTTCCTAGTTTCAGTATTATTATAATTCCATTCCTCGTGAGCCATGTCTCCTTTTCTTTTTCATGCCACTAGTGTCTACTTACATTAGCTTGAAACCTCAAAGTAACCCTTCCCAAATTCATGGGTTCTAAACCATGTAATGTGTGCATTTCCCTACCTTTTGTAATTGGCACTTTGGAGCATGTTCAAATTACCTACTGTGGGGAACACCCAGCTTCTAGGATAAGATATTCTATGTTTTCCTACTACATGGATAGGAGTAGCTCCTTACAATTGCTTATATAGCCAGAACAGGCTGTATCTTCAAAAACTACAAAAGTGGGACACTCATTGACCTTTTTTTGTGAGGCAATTGGGGTTAACTGACTTGTCCAGGGTCACACAGCTAGTAAGTGTCAGGTGTCTGAGTCTGAACTTGAACTCAGGTCCTCCTGACTCCAGGGCTGGTGCTCTATCCACTGCGCCACCTAGCTGCCCCACACTCATTGACTTTCTAGCAGCAGTGTCCAGAGAAGGTACAAGTCACATTCACCTACAGAATGAGTGCCATTTACTAATAAAACATTGGTGAAAGAACTCTCTTAATTTCACATTTCCATCTACCCTGTAGTTCTGAGAAATTGCCTTCCCATTGGGGCTTTATTTTTGCTTTGTCACGTTAACCATTTTAAGTTACAACTACAGGTGGTAGAATGCCTTCTGGATCCAAGAGTCTAATACATTGCGACCTTGAAGCCAGGTTTCTAGGTCAGATGTATAGTCAGTGCAGTATAGAAGTTTGAGGGGAAAAAACTGCTTAGGGACTTGAGCAGTGGGGGACTTTGCACTTGAAACCTGGTGGTACTGTCTTCTACATAGGAATTAAATTAAACTATGAATCCAATTTCTTCCCCCCTCCCCCATTACAGAATATGAGGTAGAAGATCATGACCCTAGGTGTTGAGGAGGTGATTATATGTTTATTCTTGCTATTCTTCTGAATCAAATATTCCTTGGTAAAAGCTAATCTTGGACTTGCGGGGTTAGAGCCAACTTCCAGGGGCAGAGCCAAGATGGTGGAGGAAAGACATTAATCACACAGAGATCCAGACACAATTACCCCCAAAACAGCAATACAACAACCCCTGCAGCAGAAACACACACACACACACACACACACACACACAAAATGGCTGAGATTATTTTCCAGCCAAAGACAGATTACAGGGGCTGTGCTGGGCTGCTAGACATGTCCAAACCTATGACCACAACAACACAATCTCCAGGCAGGCTGCACCAGAGAAGCTTACCCACGAGCCTCCAAATTAGTTGCAGTGCTAGTGTCTTCTGGAACTGAGCTTGTGGTCTGGTGAGAAGGCTGAGCAGCTGGCTGAGTGGTGGGGCGGGGAGGTGGGGGAGGGAAGTGCAGTGGTATGTGTGACACCTAAGGAGGAATTCGGCTATCCCACCCCAGGAAGGAACCAGGAAGAAATTGTGAGTAGTGGGAGGCCAAGGTGGGAGAGGGGCACAGGCTTGTATGAGCGAAGAACTACCACAGCACACAAAGTTCTGCTGACTGGTTAATTAGCAAGTTGGCTTGAGGTTATCTTCAGACAAGAGAACAGGGCAGACAAGAGAAAAACCTGCCCTCCCTCACACTAAAAAACACCTGGGACCTTCTGAAGTTTGGTAAAATGTAGATTGGAAGTTGGGCCCCACTGTAAAAGGGTGTTAAAAGTCAAGTAAAAGACAGCAAGATGCACAAGCAAGGAATGTTGAGAATTATAGAAAGTTTCTTTGGCAACAAGGAAGATAAAGGTGCACCCTCAGAAGAGAAGAACAACCTCAGGGCCCCTACATTCAAAGCTTCCAAGAAAAATATGAATTGGTCTCAGGCCTTGAAAGTGCTCAAAAGGAAGTTTGAAGTAGGAGAGATAGAAGGAAGATTTAGAGAGGTGGAGAAAAGAATGGAAAGAGAAATGAGAGTGATGCAGGAGAGTCATGAGCAAAAAGTCAATAGCTTGAAATGCTAAATGGAAAAGTACATTTAAAAAGCTCTAAGAAGAAAATAATTTCCTAAGAATTAAGATAGAACAAATGGAAGCTAGTGACTTTTTGAGAAACTAAGACACAGTAAAGCGAATCCAATTGAATAAAAAAATATAAAATATCTCCTTAGAAAAACAGCTGACATAGAAAATAGATCCAGGAGAGCTAATTTGAAAATCACTGGACTACTTGAAAACCATGACCAAAATTAGAGTTTAGATAACATCTTCCAAGAAATTCTCAGGGAAAATTGCCCTGATATTCTAGAACAAAAGGTAAAATACAAATTGAAAGAATCCACTGATCACCTCTTGAAGGAGATCCCAAAAGGTAAACCTCCAGGGATATTAAAGCCAAAGTTCAGACCTCCCAGGTCAAGGAGAAAATATTGCAAGCAGCTAGAAACAAAGGAATTAAAACACTGTGGAGCTACAATAAGGATAAAATAAGATCTAGTAACATCTTCATTAAAGGACCAGAGGGCGTGGAATATCATATTCCAGAGGGCAAAGGAACTGGGACTACAGCCAAGACCCAAATACCCAGCAAAACTGATCGTAATTTTTCAGAGTAAAAAATGGGACTTCAATGAAAAAGAGGACTTTCAGGCATTTGTGATGAAAATACCTGAACTGAATAGAATATTTGACTTTCAAATACAAGACCCTAGAGAAGCATAAAAAAGGTAAACAGGAAAAAGAAATCATGAGGGATATTAAAAAGATGAAACTGTTTACATTCCTACATGGAAAGATAATACTACTAACTCATAAGAACTTTCTCAGTATTAGGGTGGCTGAAAGGAATACACTTCAATAGAGAACACAGGTCTTGACTGAATATGAAGGGATGATATCTGTAAAGTATTTATTTTTTGTTTATCCTTGTTTTTTGTGGGACAGGAAGGGTGGGGTGGCTTATGTTTGAGGTGTGATTTGGGCTCAGACCCTTATGGGTCCAGGGCCGGTGCTTTGTCCATTGTGCCACCTAGCTAACCCATGATGACATCTTGAAAATAGAGTTGACAGGAGGAATGAACTGTGGGGAGGGGAAAAGGGAGAGGTGGAATGGAGAGATGTAGCTCACATGAAGGGAACAAGAAAAAGTTTATTGAGGGGAAGAGGAGGAAGGAGTGGGGGAGTGAGTGAACTTTACTATCATCAGAATTGGCTTAAAGAGGGAATAATATACATACACAAGTGGGTATAGTAATATATTTTTCCTTGAGGGAAAGTAGGAGGGAATTATATGGGGGGGGGGAGCAGGGAGAAGAAGGGAAGGACGTAAGGGCAAATTGGGGGAGAGAGCAGTAAAAACAAAACACTTTCAAGGAAGGTGAAGAAGGTCTGCATAACTGCACATGTACGACTTATATTGAATTGCTTGATTTCATAAGGATGGTTGAGGAGGGAGGGAGGAAGAAAATGTATAACACAGAATTAGCTCAAAGACCTTAATCTCACCAGAGTTGCCTTAAGGAGGGAATAACATACACACCCAATTGGGAGGAGTAATCTAACCCTGAAACAAAGTAGGAGGGGAAGAGCATAAGGAGGGAAGGGGAAAGGAGGGCAGAGTTGGGAGAGGGGGCAGTCAGATGGAAAACACTTTTAAGGAGGAATAGGGTAAAAATATAGAAAATAGACTAAATATAATGGGAATGGAATAGGATGGAGGAAATAGCTATGATGATTGACTTTAATGGCAAAATGTATGGTACCTACTTTGCTGGCCTATTGTGAAGAAAATTCTTTATCAAGTTTAAGGTACTATATAAAATTATGATGAACAGGATGCTATCAGAAAAACCTGTAAAGACCTATATGAACTGAAACAGAGTGAAATGTACTATATATAAAATACCAGCAAATAGTGTAAGATGATCTGCTGGGAAGCACATCATTATTTTCAGCAATGCAGTGATCCAATATAAGTCTGAAGGAATTATGAAAATTTCAGTCCATCTATTGAGAAAGAACTGATGGTATCTGAAGACAGATCGAAGCACAATTTTTTTGACAGTTCTTTAGTCTGAATTTTTAAAATCTGTTTTCTCTCACAACCTAGGCCATATGGAGATGTTTTCAATAACTACTCATGTATAACATATTGAATTTTTGGAGTTCTTGGGGGTGTGGGGTTGGAAGGGAGGGAGGAGGAAAAGTTGGAACACAAAGTTTTAAAAAATTGTTGTCAAAATTTGTTTTTACATGTAATTTGGAAAATAAAATTCTAAACAGAGAAAAATGCTAATCTGACTATAAAGGATCTATATTAAACTGGGATACAGGAAAATGCTCCTACAATTGGAAAAAAAAAAACATCATTGATAGAATGTGGAGCCAATGGCAGAGAAACTAGATGTCTCCAAAATCCCATTAAGGGTAAGTAAATCCTCAGCAAGAGATAAAATGTAACATCTTTGACCTTCAGGAGGTGTGGGTCAAGGTAATCTTTGTTACACTTGAATATCCAAAACTCTAAGAGGTCATGCTATGGTTGTTTTGTTCTAAGATTCAAGTCATTTCCTTTTATTCTTTTTAGAGCTGCTCTTTGTTCCCCTAGTGAAGGGCTTCTTAAACGTTTTCCACAGGCTACCCCTTTTTGCCAGAGAAATTTTTATATGATCCTGAGTATATAAATATATAGACTAAGCATATAAATCAAATATTTACTGCCAAATTTTTCATGATATCCACATTTAATTATGTGACCCCATATGGGGTCACCCCACAGTTTAAGAAGCTTTGTCCTAGTGGATTGAAAATTAATCAATTAAGTCAAATTCCCTCTCTAATCCTATTTCTTATTCTTGACAATAAAATTAAACAATCTTATTTTCTTTCTAAGAATTTTTCTGTCTGAGATAAACTCATATTATATTATTATGTTAATAACCAATTATTAATTGTGATCCCTCTTTTTCCTCCTATTTTCTGTAAAGGCCCAACTTCTGTTAAGATTAGTCAGTCTCTGAAAAGTATGCCTGATTGATGAGATTGCTCCTAGCCCTCAAGGAACATGAACATCTATTTTGAGCTAGACTCCACCCAACTAAAAGACTTAATTTCTGTTTAGAGTATAAATAGAATGTAGTCTGAGCAAGTCTTTATTCTGGTAAAACAAAGCTCTGTTCTTGATCTCCTCCATTAGAGTTTAAGGTGACTCCACTTATGAAGGAGAAAACCAAGAAAACTAGACAGAGAAGTCTGAATGGAAATGGGTTTCTCTGCCCAGATTGTTGGACACTGTTGAGTCTCATGATCAAGCCACATTTTCAGCAGGAGGAGCTGAAGACTTTTAGCCCACCTCCTCATTAAATGTTTTCAATATATTAGAAGACATCCTTTTTTCATAACTAAGACCCAGCAATTAAGCTGTGCCCTAAGCTTGGCATAACAACAAACCTTAGGGCTTACCCTTTGCATAATTTCACCCTCTGGCAAAATCATATAATATGGTATTGCTTTGACCAGCACCAGGTGTTCTCTGAGCTTGCACAAGTACTGGATAAGCTTGGGCAAGTACCTATGTTCTGGTCATGAAGACCTGCTATGAATCAAATTTACCTCATTATTGCTATTACCTTTCACTGTCAGGGCTACAGCTCACTACTATTGCAAGTAAAACTATATGTGGTCACCTTATTTCTGTCCCAAATTTGGGGAAAATTAGCTGGGGTTCCTAATACAGTTTTACTTATAAATTAGAGGTTACTTCACCAGTTTGGGGCATTAAGCATTTATCAAAGCATATTAAATATTAGTAAAGAAAATGCACATGGCTCTGAAAGATAGGAAAGCCTAGATATGAAAGAGAAGAGAGAGAAAAGAGAAAATGGGGAACCCTAGATGGCTGTGTCTCCTCTCACCTGTTTCCCAGGCCCAAAAGAGCAAGTGTCTGTGCAAGCTTGCTGAAGGCCAGAGCAGAGTCTGCCCATACACATTGTTCAAAGGTAATTGTCTAGCATCACTCAAATCTATTTGTTTGCTGGATTTGAGGGTGGTTCTTCACAGTGGTGCTGAGGTCAGAGCCAGAGAACAGATCCTCTGCTAGGAACAAGGCTTTCATGTAGGTGTGGTTTAAAATGAGGTAACTTCCTGACTCTTGGCTGACTTTAAGAAAGGTTAGGCCAGGCTCTCTCAGCAGGGGCCCCTGGCAAGCCCCCGAACCCCTATTATTAATAATTTTCTCACACTGCATAGCCATTGGTATAAGTACTAAGAACTCCCCACACTGTCTCAGGGTGCCCCCACAGTAAGGGTTGGGCTCCAGTACATGTCCCTAGGTCCCTCCTTGCATGCAAATCATTTCCCTCACTTTGAAATTAAATTTCTGTTTGATTCCTGACTCTCCTGTCTCCAGCTGGCTCTGTTCAGCTCTGGCCATCCACAGGTTAAAGGATGGTTCAGTCTAGTTGATAATGTCTACCAATAAGGGTTAATTTTCACTTGTCAGTAGGATTCCCTTTCAGAAGGTATTTAAGGCATTTCAGGATCTCCTTAGGTTATCATGATTTTCATCAATTTCATGTCCAATATTTTGATGTAAATAACTTGAATAACAGGGGTTGTCTCTTATTTAAATCACATCATTATGTTATCTAATACTGTGAAACATATATATGTGTGTACATATATATATATATATATGTGTGTGTGTGTTTCTCTGTATAATTCATCATACAAACAAGCATATGCACACACGTAGACATATGTACATATATACACAAACACATATACACACATATATATTCATAGAATCATTGAAGCCTTAAATGTGAGGCCAAGGAAATTATATTTTATCTTTTTTTTTTTACTTGACTGATCCCTCTTTTTTTGTATTTGAATAGAATTTTATTTTCCAAAATATATGTAAAAACAAAATTTTAACATCAATTTTTTAAAAACTTTGTGTTCCAACTTCTCTTCCCCCCTCCTTTCCCACGCACCACCCACAAGAACTCAAGCAATTTAAAATAAGTTATACATGAGTTGTCATGGAAAAATTCCCATAATTGCTAGTTTTGAGAGAAAACAGTAAAAAACCCCCAAAACTTCAGATTAAGGAACTGTCAAAGAGGAAATGCAATGCAATGTGGAACCACTGAAATTTTGGGGAAGGAGAGTGACATCGTCACATTTATCAGGGTGAAATTAGAGCCAAAAGGTAGAATTTCAAAGCCAGTCAGTTTAAGTAACTTACCCTCTATGGACCACAGTTTCCCCATCTATAAAATTATGTTAGGCTAGATGACTTCTTTCTCTTTTGATTTAAAAGGGAATTGTTAAGTGACTCACCCAGGGTCACACAGCAAGTGTGTGTCTGAGGCCAGATTTGAACTCATATCTTCCTGTCAGTTCTACATCCGCCATACAAGCTCACTAACTTCATTCAATGATTTAAGGCTTCAATGATTATGTGCAGCTTTATTTCATATTACTCCTGTTACATACTCTACAGTATAGCCAAAATGAATTTGTATCTATTTCTCATAGAGAAATTTTTATTTATTTTATTATTTTTATTCTGCTTCCTTCATTCAGTATCACTTGTATATTTTTATACTCTTCGTATTTGTCAATATTATTTTTAAAGTCATAGAATTGAGTTTATTCAACCATTTCATGGGTTTGATATATGGCTTTACTGTACTGTAACAGATACCCATTCTGTCCTAAGCTAATTGAATAAGTTATTTTGTTTGTTTGTTTGTTTCTCCCTCTTCCAGGATTATCTTTTATTTATTTCTATTTATAAGTTTAAGATCTATAAACATATAAATTAACAAAGAAAAAAGTCAGTCTTGTATATTGGAGTATATCATAATAAAAAGCAATGCTGACATGTTTACAGATCATTTTTCACCAAACAGCATTCAACTTTAAAGTATAAGACATTTCCTTAAATAAATGTTAAATATAATAACTTGTGCATTTTTGACACTGGCTGTTTTAAATTTTATGTTAAGAGAACAATTTTTTTATAACTTAAGGCAGAAAGGAAATAAACATTCATGGTGTTTTGTTTTTAATTGAATTTAAAATAATGCAAGAAAACAATAGAAGCCTTTTCTAACAGATCATTCAATGAGCAGGTAGAGTACTAATTAGATATATCACTATGACTGAGAGAATTACTATATGTATATTTCTTATAGAAGTCTGTTTGTGAATAGATATTTTTTGACACAGCTTTAAGGATGGATGCATCACTTCAGTCTTGTAAATATCCATACGTCTGACCTCACAAATACCACCAGGTATCCTGGGGCATTATCTAATAATAACCTTGCAACTTTTCCATTCCTTTACCTCTCTGTACTTTGCCCTTCTTCTAGAATCTGCTGAAATATAACTTCCTCTCATCTCACACCTGCACACACTCTTGATGAGAAAATTTACCAAATGGCACATCTCAGAGAGATTTTTCAGGAAGAAACTAAAGGCTCATTTGTAACTAATTCTTTGCAGACTACCTTCATAAAGAAAGAGCCACACAGTCTGAAATCAGTGAGTAAAGGTGAATCCTGTGGAAATGTCAATAGTGATATAAATGTGAAAGTTCATTAAGTTTGGTGAACTTCTAAACAACTTATTGGGGAAGTAAAATAGGATTATTATTGTTTTTTCATATTTTGTGGCAGAAAGGTAGGAGTTTTTTTTTGAGATCAAGGACTAACATTTCTCAAAAACAGCCAAAGAAATCCAATGTAAGGAAAAATATGAAGTTGTCTTACTCTGAAATTAGGCTCACCCCATGATATCTGAATAGCTTTAACTTCAAAGACTTTGATGACTTTTTGTTAGGATTGTTCACCTGTCCTTCTAACTATCTTTTATTGCCTGGCCAGGGAAAGTCAATAATGGAACTAAAAATGACCACAATATAGACAAAATATGTAGTGTGTATAGTCACAGGTTATGTCCTTGTTACCATCTGGAATCTTTATACTGCCATTATCCTATATTGCTATGTTCTTTCTTTCTTTCTTTCTTTCTTTCTTTCTTTCTTTCTTTCTTTCTTTCTTTCTTTCTTTCTTTTTTTTTTTTGCAGGGAAATGAGGATTAAGTGACTTGCCCAGGATCACACAGCTAGTAAGTGTCAACTGTCTGAGGCCAGATTTGAACTCAGGTTCTCCTAAATCCAGGGCTTGTGCTCTATCCACTGTGCCACCTAGCTGCCTCTACTATGTACTTTCAATAGGAGGATAATGGCAATCCCAACATACATATTCATTCATTTATAGTAAATTAAAGATGATATTAAGTCCTAATTATGGATCTGAAGTATTTTAGACTTTTAAATTTTTTTATAATCCACAAAATGTTTCTCACTTCTATACCCATTTCCCCATTAAAAAATAAATAACAAATATATAGTCAAACAAAATACATTTTCTCATTTTTCATAACCAAGAAAACAAATTTCTCATTCTGTACCTTAAATCCATCATTTTAAAGTAGAAACTAACAAGGGTGTTCAAATATGTAAATTACTGGACAAATTATGGCATGCGAATCTAATGGAATACTAGTATATCACAAGAAATTATAAAAGGGACAGAGTAATTGAATGTTTCTGTACCGATGAAGAATGTAATGAATAAAAACAGTTCAACATGTTATAAAATTGCAAAAAATATTGAAAAGACAAACACCTTTGAAAAATATAAACAATAAGAATTCAATGAACAAACTTTTCTACACCATCTATGATGAAACATGCTATTTTCTATTTTTTTTAATCTCCTTAAAAATTGTCTATTCTGTTTGTAATTATAAAGATGGGACTTTGCTGAAAATTTTGGTGAACAGTATGATTATCATCATAATCATTATCACAGCTGATATGTATATGGAACTTTAATGTTTACAAAGCATTTTACATAAACTTGAATGATATTCAAAATATCACAATGAAGTAATATTATGATTTTCATTTTTCAGAGAAGGAAAATAACCATCAGAGATTTCAACGAACCCCATCTGTGATTACACAGTTTGTAAGTATAAGAGACATGACTGAAACTTTCTTCATTATTCTGAGTCCAGAATGCTATCAATTATGATAGGATAACCTATATATGTTAGTTAATTGAAAATTAAAGCAGAAGTCATTATTGATTTTTTAATCTTCATAGTCGTGGTCAAAGTTTTGTTGATGTATACCTCATCAACATTACCAAATAAGTAAAAATATATATAAAGAAAATGATGTTTTGAAATGGGCAATATTTTCTTTCCCCTCTAAGCATTAAAACAAGGAGAAGAATTTTTAAAAAAAATAAGAAATCAAGGTGGCTGTAAGGTCAAGAATTATCTATCTGTCCATCTATATATCTATCTATCATCTATCCATCTATCTATATATACACACATAAACATATTATATATGTGTATATTTTATAAATAATATATGTCCTTCAAAAAGAAAATTTAAAAAATTAGGATGTTAAAAATGAAGTCAAAGATATTTTTAATAAAAAAGAAAAAACAATTAAATTGCCAAAAATATTTCTAAAGTCACAAGAATAGTATATACTTCTTTCAAAAATTATCAATTTTGGGGGACAGCTAGTTGGTGCAGTAGATAAAGCACTGGCCCTGGATTCAGGAGGACATGAGTTCAAATCTGACTTCAGACACTTGACACTTGATAGCTGTGTGACCCTGGGCAAGTCACTTAATCTTCAATGCCCTGCAAAAAAAAAAATCAGTTTTGAATCATAGTGTAGGTAACAGAAAATTTGGAAAAAAAAACATCAGCTTCATCACTTTGAATACAGAAATAAAAAGACTAATGAAAATGTTATCATCATCACCACACACACATATCTTGTGAAAATATCTATTGAGGAAAAGATGACAAGCTTCAAGACAACTAAAATGGAATAATTTTTGGAAAGATTTCGAAGAGAATGGCAAAGAACAAAGGGTCCCTGAGGCTGATTGAGAGAAGAATATAAAACATACACTCAGAGCAATTAGGTGGCTCAGTGCACACTAGCTGTGTGACCCTGGGCAAGTCACTTAGCCCTCATTGCCTCACAAAATAAATAAATTAATTAATTAATTAAAAAATTTAAAAGGGGCAAATAGATAGTAAAATGGATAGAGCACTGGCCCTGGAGTCAGGAGGACCCGAGTTCAAATCTGGCCTCAGACACTTAACACTTACTAGCTGTGTGACCCTGGGCAAGTCACTTAACCCCAATTGACTAACAACCCCCCCCAAAACAAAACAAAACAAAAAAATACCATACACTCTATTGCCACAAAAAGCATACTCTACTCACAAAGGAAAGAAACCCTAGTCCTCAATTCCAGCCATATCAATCAGTGATTTTGCAATAACCCAACACACATTTTCAAAGGAAATATCTAAAAACTAATTTTCCTAAGTTATAAAGATTGTAGTTTTTTTTCTTTTTCCATTGTTCACAGAATCTAGATTTTATGTTGAGACAACAACCACTTCTCAACACTCGAGCATATTTGTCTACAAAGCCAAATCATGCAATAGATACATTGTGACTGAAGAGAGGTTATTTTTTTCCTTTTGCAAATTATATATTATAAACCAAAATGCAGTATATGTGATTTAACTACTAATCTGTTATATTTTTTATTTCATGTGACTCTAATTTTATTGCTAAATATAATCTTTACACCATGAGAGATATCATTATATATATATATATATATATATATATATATATATATATATATATATATATATATTAGAATACTAGTAGCAGCATCTCTGGTTAAAGAAATATGGATTGGTTAGCAACTTTTCTTACAAAGTTTCAAATTGTGTTCAAGAAAGGATGCAACAAATTAGAGTTCTATCAGTAATAAGTTAGTTCTTCCCTTAGCAAATTCAACAATATTTTTAGATAAGAAATTGATGGATATTAAGTGTTTTAATGTATATTAATTTTAAATAATTTTTACAAAGTTGTAGATAATTTGCATTTTTTGCAGTTGGGGTTAAGTGACTTGCCCAGGGTCATACAACTAGTAAGTGTCAAGGGTCTGAGCCCAGATTTGTACTCTGGTCCTCCTGAATCCAGGGTCAGTGCTCTATCCATTTTACTATCTATCTGCCCCTTTTTATTTATTTATTTATTTTTGTGGGGCACTGAGGGCTAAGTGACTTGCCCAGGCTCACACAGCTAGTAAATGTCATGTGTCTGAGGTCAGATTTGAACTCAGGTCCTCCTGAATTCAAGGCCAGTGGATAATTTGCATCTTAACAACAACAACAACAACAAAACACTTGCTTGATCAATTACCTATAATAAAATGATCCTTAAACTTATGCACATAAGGAAGAATTAGAGTATGTATAATTTCCTTCTAAAGTACTAAAAATCAGTTTATCAGATGTGCTTAAAGAATTTTCCCATCTTTATATCTATATATATATATATATATACAGAAATATACATTTATATTCTAATTCTAGATTAAATGCTATTATTTTTGCATACATTTTTTAAAAATTGTAATGAAAAACAATTTGGTATTTTATATTCCACTTTATAATATGCCTGGTTATAATATTCTTTGCTTATCAACAGGTATGAAAATATAAATTCTTTGCCATCTTATATTAATAAGAAATCTCTTTATCTTGCCAAGGCATGAAGTGCTTAGGTTATTCATAAGTACAGTGCCACTATAGATACTATTTACAACTTTGATCCAATCAGTTTTCTGACTAGGACAGACAGTTTGCCTACTTAAGCAAACTTTTCCTTCCTTTCACCTATTTCCATAAGCTCATCATCAAAGCTCATGTGATCCACCTACCTCATTCTCCCAGTAGCAGTGATTCTAAGAGTTCACCACAATTACTTGCTCCTCAAATGTTTATTTATAGTAAGCTATTTATTAGGAATATGTTCCCATTTGGATATAATGTAAGATAAGGAGCAAAATTAGGAAATAAAAGTTCTCCGTTATTATTGGTATAACAAAAACTGCTAAATTAGGACTAGTACTTTTTGACATCTTTTCCATTATTTGGCTGCTTTGGATTATTATAATTTAATTTATAATTCTTATAATTGAAATATTTAATATTTAGAATTTTTATGTGCTACAATCCCCTTGAAAACTTAAATGAATAGAAACTACTTACTTAAACATGTGTATATGCATAACAAATTAGTAATTGCCAATCCATCTCACAGATGTAAAATATCCCAATATATCAACTGCTAAACAAAAGGTTCTGAATTAATAACTTTTTTTTCTGCCTATAACATGTTTTAGAATATAGAGATAGATTAGCTCTGAAAAATTAGGAGTTAAATAAGAAAATAAGGGGCAGCTAGGTGGCACAGTGAATAAAGCACCAGCCCTGGATTCAGGAGGACCTGAGTTCAAATACGGCCTCAGACACTTGACACTTACTAGCTGTGTGACCCTGAGCAATTCACTTAACCTCAATTGCCTCACCAAAAAAATAAAATAAAATAAAATAAAAAATAAGAAAATAATTTCATGAACAAATTTAATACCTTTGCTCTGTGTTTTGCCAAGAGTCTTAATGGTCTCTTGAGTGAGGGATGATCCACTTTTCTCTGAGAGCATTTCATAGAATCGAGCCAAGCCCATGAAATTAGAACTTTATTTATATTAGAAAAAATCTAATGTCAGAATATTTTCCTCCTCGATATTCTCACTCCCTAAAATGATACAAAATACATAAAGAACTTTGAAAATGTTCAAGACCTCTATAAATGATGGTTATTATTATTATTAATCCAGAAACCAATTACAATACAAAAAATACTAAATAATAGGTGGGAGAATGGAATTAATTGCTAATACTTTACTTTGTCAATATTACTACCCTAGAACACTGGGAGGAGGAGAAATAAACAACAACTGGCAAATGTATCACTAATGCACATCAAAGACAAGTAATTTCCTGTATAAAGAAGGAAAGTCAGAAATTTGACTTTGTTTTTCTCCCTCCCTTCCCCCTACTACCCCTAGCCCATGAGCTGATTTGACAATATGAGAAGCTGTCCAGAAAGGTTACATGGAAATATCATAATGTCCAGACCTAAAAACTTGTAGCATCTACCATTTCTACTTACCTTGAAGTCTAAATGAATAATTCTTATTGGAAATTTAAATTTTTTACCTGGGATTTCTTTTTCCTTTCTTTATATTACTTCATCAACAATTCACTCATTTGCAAAAATATATGGGGGCAGCTAGGTCTTGCAGTGGATAGTACACCGACCCTGGATTCAGGAGGACCTGAGTTCAAATCTGGCCTCAGACACTTGACACTCCTATATTGTAAAAAAGTCTCATCCCAACCTTCAGTTGGTTATTCCACTTTAGAATTCAATTTGATGCAGTATTTTAAAGTTGTTTGGAGGGGCATGTTAGGAGAGTTCAATTAGATTAGTTCCTTAATTATTAAGTATTTTCTCTGCCCTATTTCTATTTGTTTTAAGAAAGAATTCAGGTCAAAATAGTATTTAATATGACAGAAAGAACTGCATATGAATCCTATTTCTGACACTATCTGTAAAATCCTACACAAATGGATTAAATTCCTAAGCCTCAGTTGGCTTATCTGTGTGACTTTTGGTAAAATGTCAGTAGTATTTAACCTAGAGGATTCTTCAGAGGATAAAATGAAATCATGTGGAATGGAATATAGCTGAGGGCAAGGAATATTTCATTTTCATCTCTGTATCAGTCAGTGCCTGACAAAGTGGTTTACATATAGTAGATATTTAAAAATAATTAATAAAATAAATAAAAGTCAATTATAGGACAAATATAATTATAAGATTATTGCATCTTATATTTTACCAAATAGCTTTCCATTTTCCCCAATATTTCTGGTTGAATAATGAATTCCTTAAACAGAAGTTTATGCTCTTAACTTATCAGAAAGTAGGCTACTTGTAATTTCTGATCCTTCCACTGATCTATTTTTAAAATTTTATCCTTTTACAGATTATTTCTATATTTATTTTTATAATGTAATTTGAGATCCTATAATGCCAACCCTACTTCCTTACTATGACATTGCTTTATGTTATAAAATATAATTTAATTTTCATAACCTTTTGTCTTTTCACAAGGACATTTTTTCTTATTTTATAAAATAGTTCCCAAACAATTTAGTGAGAATGTCAATTGATAAGTACATCTAGCTACTGCAGTCATAATTAACCTATAAGAAAGACATAATCATGTCCTTTAAATTTTCTCAAGCTCTTTGTTTCTTCATCTATTTCTATAAAAATTTCGATGTAATTATATTTCTATTAGTCCTATAGATATTCTTCTATTATATATGTTATGATTAAACATATCGAAGCTTCCCTGACAGTTCTCTATTTTATGTTATACTGTACAGTCTTATTAGACAAATTGCCACCTTAGTCCTGTTGTGAAAGAAAAATCAGAATAAAAGGGAAAAACCGTGAGAAAGAAAAAAAACAAACAAACAAAAAAGAAAATAGTACGACTCAATCTGAATTCAGACTCCATAGTTCTTTCTTTGGATGTGGATAACATTTTCCATCATGAGTCTTTTGGACTTGTTTGGATCACTGTATTGCTGAGAAGAGCTAAGTCTATCATATTTGATCATTGCACTGTCTTGCTGTTACTGTGTATAATGTTCTCCTGGCTCTGCTCACTTCACTCAGAATCAGTTCATGTATTTATTTCCAGGTGTTTCTGAAATCCACCTGCTCGTCATTTCCTTTTTTTCCCCAAATAAACAGTTTTATTTAAAGTTTTGAGTTCCAGGTTGGGGAAGGCTAAGATGGCGGGGGAAGGCCAAGATGGTAGAGAAAAGGCACTGACTTGCCTGAGCTCTCCCCAAGACCCCTCCAAATACCTTCAAATAATGCCATAAGACAATTCCTGGAGCAGCAGAACCACAAAAAGACAAGGTGAAATCATTTTCCAGCCAAAGACAATTTAGGAGGTTGGCAGAAGAGGTTTATTGTACTGAGGTGAGACTGGAGCACAGTCCAGAGCAGGCTGTGCCAGCACAGAAACAGCCCCAGCTTAGAGAGAGACAGAGAGACAGAGACAGAGACAGAGAGACAAAGAGAGAGACAGAGAGAAGGCCTTGAGAGCTTCTGAATTAACGACAACAATAACTAATTCTGGAAGCTAATGACTTTATGAGAAATAAAGTTTTTCGGATTTTTTAAATTAATAAAGTATTTTATTTTTTTTCCATTACATGTAAAGATAGTTCTCAACCTTTGTTTATACAAGCTTTACAATTTCAGATTTTTCTCCCTCCCTCCCCTCCCTCCCCCCTCCCCTAGACAGCAGGTAATCTGATATAGGTTTTATATATATATATATATATATATATATATATATATATATATATATATATATATATATATATATATATATATATATATATATATATATATATATATATATACACACACACACACACATAATAACATTAATCCTATTTCTGCATTAGTCATGTTTTAAGAGAAAAAAAATCAAAGCAATGATGGAAAACCTCAAAATAGAAAAAAACAACAGCATCAAAAACAAAAGAAATAGCATGGTTCATTTAGCATCTATACTCCGCAGTTCTTTTTTTTTTTTTTTTCCTGGATTTGGAGATCCTCTTCCATCACGAGTTCCCTGGAACTCTTCTGTGACATTGCATTGGTGAGAAGAATATAGTCCATCACAGTAGATCAGCACTCAATGTTGATGTTACTGTGTACAATGTTCTTCTAGTTCTGCTCATCTCTCTCATCATCAGCCCACACAAGACCCTCCAGGTTTCTCCAACATTTATTATTTTCCTTTTTTGTCATTTTAGCCAATCTGATAGGTGTCAGGTGGTACCTCAGAGTTGTTTTTATTTGCATCTCTATAATCATTAGAGATTTAGAGCATTTACTTATATGGGAATAGATAGCTTTGGTTTCTTCATCAGAAAACTGCCTGTTCATATCCTTTGGCCATTTCTCAATTGGTGAATGACTTGGGTTCTTATAAATTTGATTTAGTTCCCTATATATTTTAGAGATGAGGCCTTTATCAGAAGTACTGGCCTCAAAAATTGTTTCCCAGCTTTCTGCCTCCCTTCTAATTTTGGATGCATTGCTTCTGTTTGTACAATTTTTTTTTTATGAGATATTTTATTTTTTCCGTTACATGTAAAGATAGTTCTCAACTTTTGTTTATACATGCTTTACAATTTCAGATTTTTCTCCCTCCCTCCCCTCCCTCCCCCCTCCCCTAGACAGCAGGTAATCTGATATAGGTTATATATATATATATATATATATATATATATACACACATACACATATATATACACATAATAACATTAATCCTATTTCTGCATTAATCCTGTTACAAGAGAAAGAATCAGAGCAGTGATGCAAAACCTCAAAATAGAAAAAAACAACAACAGCACCCAAAACAAAAGAAATAATATGGTTCAATCAGCATCTATACTCCACAGTTCTTTCTTTCTTTTTTTTTCTTGGATTTGGAGATCCTCTTCTATCATGAGTTCCCTGGAACTCTTCTGTACCATTGCATTGGTGAGAAGAATATAGTCCATCACAGTAGGTCAACACTCAATGTTGATGATACTGTGTACAATGTTCTCCTGGTTCTGCTCATCTCACTCATCATCAGCTCACGTAAGACCCTCCAGGTTTCTCTGAACTCTTCCTGCTCATCATTTCTTACAGCACAATAGTATTCCATTGTATTCATATACCACAACTTGTCCAGCCATTCCCCAATTGATGGGCACCCCCTCAAATTCCAATTCCTTGCTACCACATAAAGAGCAGCTATAAATATTTTTGTACATGTGGGTCCCTTTCCCCCTTCCATGATTTCTTTGGGCAAAAGACCTAAAAGTGGGATTGCTGGGTCAAAGGGTATGCACAGCTCTATCGCCCTTTGGGCATAATTCCAAATTGCTCTCCAGAATGGTTGGATCAGCTCACAGCTCCACCAACAATGCATTAGTGTTCCAATTTTCCCACAGCCTCTCCAACATTTATTATCTTCCTTTTTTGTCATTTTAGCCAATCTGATAGGTGTCAGGTGGTACCTCAGAGTTGTTTTCATTTGCATCTCTCTAATCATTAGAGATTTAGAGCATTTTTTCATATGGGAATAGATAGCATTGGTTTCTTCATCAGAAAACTGCCTGTTCATATCCTTTGACCATTTCTCAATTGGGGAATGACTTGGATTCTTATAAATTTGATTTAATTCCCTATATATTTTAGAGATGAGGCCTTTATCAGAAGCACTGGCCTCAAAAATTGTTTCCCAGCTTTCTGCCTCCCTTCCAATTTTGGATGCATTGCTTCTGTTTGTACAAAAATTTTTTAATTTAATATAATCAAAATCATCCACTTTGCATTTTATAATATACTCTATCTCACGTTTGGTCAAAAACTGTTCTCCTTTCCAAAGATCTGATAGGTACACTATTCCTTTCTCTCCTAATTTACCTATGGTATCACCTCTTATGTCTAAATCATGTATCCATTTTGACCTTATTTTAGTATAAGGTGTAAGATGTTGGTCTAAGCCTAATTTCTGCCATACTATCTTCCAGTTTTCCCAGCAGTTTTTGTCAAATACTGAGTTCCTATCCCAGAAGCTGGAGTCTTTGGGTTTATCAAACACTACATTACTAGTGTCATTTACTACTGCATTTCCTGAGCCTAGCCTATTCCATTGATCTACCACTCTATTTTTTAGCCAGTACCAGATAGTTTTGATGACTGCCGCTTTATAGTAAAGCTCCAGGTTTGGTACTGCTAACCCACCTTCCTGTGAATTTTTTTTCATTATTTCCCTGGATATTCTTGATTTTTTGTTTTTCCAGATGAATTTTGTTATTATTTTTTCTAGCTGTATAAAATAATTTTTAGGTAGCCTGATTGGTATGGCACTGAATAAGTAAATTAATTTAGGCAGTATTGTCATTTTTAGTATATTAGCTCTGCCTATCCATGAGCAATTGATATCTTTCCAATTATTTAGATCTGATTTGATTTGTGTGAAGAGTGTTTGGTAGTTGTGTTCATAGAGTTCCTGGGTTTGCCTTGGCAAGTAGACTCCCAGGTATTTTATATTACCTACCGTTACTTTAAATGGAATTTCTCTTTCTATCTCTTGCTGCTGGACTTTGTTGGTCATGTATAGAAATGCTGATGATTTATGTGGATTTATTTTATATCCTGCTACTTTGCTAAAGTTGTTAATTGTTTCAAGTAATTTTTGGCTTGATTCTCGAGGATTCCTTAAGTATACCATCATATCATCTGCAAAGAGTGATAGTTTTGTTTCCTCCTTGCCTATTCTAATTCCTTTAATTCCTTTCTCTTCTCTGATTGCTAAAGCTAACATTTCTAGAACAATATTAAATAATAGGGGTGATAATGGACATCCCTGTTTCACCCCTGATCTTATTGGGAAGGCCTCTAATTTATCTCCATTGCATATAATACTTGCTGATGGCTTTAGGTAGATACTGTTTATTATTCTAAGGAAAGCTCCCCCTATTCCTAAACTCTCTAGTGTTTTTATTAGGAATGGGTGCTGTACTTTGTCAAAAGCTTTCTCTGCATCTATTGAGATAATCATATGATTTTGGTTGGTTTTCTTATTGATGTTGTTGATTATGTTAATAGTTTTCCTAATGTTGAACCAGCCCTGCATTCCTGGTATAAATCCCACCTGGTCATAGTGTATTATCCTGGTGATCACTTGCTGTAATCTCCTTGCTAATATCTTATTTAAGATTTTAGCATCAATATTCATTAGCGAAATTGGTCTATAATTTTCTTTCTCTGTTTTTGCTTTGCCTGGTTTTGGTATCACCACCATATTTGTGTCATAAAATGAATTTGGTAGAACTCCTTCTTCACCTATTTTTCCAAATAATTTGTATAATATTGGAATTAATTGTTCTTTAAATGTTTGGTAAAATTCACCCGTAAACCCATCTGGCACTGGGGATTTTTTCTTAGGGAGTTCATTAATAGCTTGTTCAATTTCTTTTTCTAATATGGGTTTATTTAAGGATTTTATTTCCTCTTCAGTTAACCTGGGCAGTTTGTATTTTTGTAAATATTCATCCATTTCATTTAGATTGTCAAATTTATTGGCATACAGTTGGGCAAAATATTTCCTAATTATTGCTTTAATTTCCACTTCATTGGTGGTAACATCACCCTTTTCATTTTTGATACTGGTAATTTGGTTTTCTTCTTTCTTTTTTTTAATCAAATTAACCAATATTTTATCTATTTTATTGGTTTTTTCATAAAACCAGCTCTTAGTTTTATTGATTAATTCTATAGTTTTTTTGCTTTCAATCTTATTGATTTCTCCTTTAATTTTCAGGATCTCTAATTTAGTGTCTAATTGGGGATTTCTAATTTGTTCTTTTTCTAGCTTTTTAAGTTGCATGCCCAATTCATTAATCTCCTCTTTCTCTTTCTTATTCATGTAAGCATTTAGAGCTATAAATTTTCCCCTAAGCACTGCTTTGGCTGCATCCCATAGATTTTGGTATGTTGTCTCATTATTGTCATTCTCTTGGATAAAGTTATTGATTGTTTCTATGATTTCTTGTTTGGCCCTTTCATTCTTTAGAATGAAATTATTTAGTTTCCAATTGATTTTCATTCTAATTTTCCCTGGCTCTTTCTTACATGTAATTTTTATTGCATCATGATCTGAGAAGGATGCATTTACTATTTCTGCCTTTCTATGTTTGACTATGATGTTTTTGTGCCCTAATACATGGTCAATTTTTGAAAATGTTCCATGTACTGCTGAGAAAAAGGTATATTCCTTTCTATCCCCATTCAATTTTCTCCAGACATCTATCATGTCTAACTTTTCTAGTAATCTATTCACCTCTTTCACTTCTTTCTTATTTATTTTTTGGCTAGATTTATCTAATTCTGAGAGGGGGAGATTCAGATCTCCCACTAGTATAGTATTACTGTCTAATTCCTCTTGTAACTCATTTAACTTCTCCTCTAAGAACTTGGATGCTATACCACTTGGCGCATACATATTCAATATTGATATTACTTCATTATCTATAGTACCTTTAAGTAAGATGTAATTTCCTTCCTTATCTCTTTTAATGAGATCTATTTTTGCCTGCACTTTGTCTGAGATAAGGATTGCTACCCCTGCCTTTTTTACTTTAGCTGAGGCATAATATATTCTGCTCCAGCCTTTTACCTTTACTCTGTGTGTATCTCTCTGCTTCAAATGTGTTTCTTGTAAACAGCATATTGTAGGGTTCTGGTTTTTAATCCACTCTGCAATTCGCTTCTGTTTTATAGCAGAGTTCATCCCATTCACATTCACAGTTATTATTACTGACTGTCTATTCCCCTCCATTCTATTTACCCCCTTTGTAATTTTTCCCCCCTTCTTTCACCCTATTCCTCCTCACCAACGTTTTACTTCTTACCCCTGCCTCCCCCAATCTGCCCTCCCTTTTTATCACCCCCCTCTCTTTTCTTTACCCTTTTCTCCCTTGCTTTTGTCCTGCCTTCTATCAGTCCCCCCCTTTCCCTTCCCCTTTTGTTTCCCTAAAGAATGAGTTAAGTTTCTTTATCCCAATGAACGTATATGTTATTCCCTCTTTGAGTCAAATCTAATGAGAATAGGGTTGAAACCATGTTCCCTCCTCCTTTCTTTCCCTCTATTGTAATAGGTTTTTTTCCACCTCTTCATATGATATAATTCATCCCATTCCACCTCCCCTTTCCTCTCCTCCCCATAGACTCCCTTTTTATCCCCTTAATTCTTTTGTATCATCACATCAAAGACAATTTATATTTATACCCTCTATATAAAGTCCTTCTCTCTGCCCAAATACATTTACAGTTCTTAAGAGTTATGAGTATTATTTTCCTGTGTAGGGATATAAACAGTTTAACCTAATAGAGTAACTTTTTTTTTCCCCCTCTGTTTACCTTTTTAAACTTCTCTTGAGTCTTGTATGTTGAGATCAAATTTTCTATTCAGTTCTGGTCTTTTCACCAGGAAGGATTGAAAGTCCCCAATGTCATTAAATGTCCATCTTTTCCCCTGAAAGAAAATGCACATTTTTGCTGGGTAATAGATTCTCGGCTGCAATCCAATCTCCTTTGCCTTCCGGAATATCATATTCCAAGCCTTGCGGTCCTTTAATGTTGAAGCTGCCAGGTCCTGAGCAATCCTGACTGTGGCTCCATGATATTTAAATTGCTTCTTTCTGGCTGCTTGGAGTATTTTCTCCTTCACCTGATAATTCTGGAATTTGGCTACAATATTCCTTGGAGTTTTCCTTTTGGGGTCTCTTTCAGGAGGTGATCGATGGATTCTTTCAATGATGATTTTATCCTCTGATTCTATGATATCAGGGCATTCTCCTTAATAATTTCCTGGAATATGGTATCTAGATTCTTTTTCTGGTCATGGCTTTCAGGCAGTCCAATGATTCTCAAATTGTCTCTCCTCGATCTGTTTTCCAGATCAGTTGTCTTTCCAATGAGGTATTTCACATTTTCTTCTATTTTTTCATTTTTTTTATTCTGCTTGACTGATTCTTGGTGTCTCATGGATTCCTTATCTACCAACTGTCCCACTTTAATTTTTAAGGCATTGTTTTCTTCAGTGAGATTATGCACCTTTTTTTCCATTTGGTTAAGTGAATTTTTTAAGGTACTGTTTTCTTCAGTGAGATTATGCACCTTTTTTTCCATTTGGCTAAGTGAATTTTTTAAGGTATTGTTTTCTTCAGTGAGATTATGCAGCTTTTTTTCCATTTGGCCAAATGAATTTTTTAAGGCTTTGTTTTCTTCAGCTTCCTTTTCCAAGCTGCTGATTCTTTTTTCATAGTTTTTTTGTTTTGCTTTCATTTCTCTCCCCATTTTTTCTTCTACCTCTTGCAATTGATTTTTAAAATCCTTTTTGAGCTCTTCCAGGAAGGCTTTTTGTTCTTGCAACCAATTCACCTTCCCTTGTGAGGCTTCAGATGTAGACAATTTGAGGCTATTGTCCTCATCTGAGTTTGTGTTGGCTTCTTCCCTATTGATACAGAAGCTCTCAATGGAGAGGGCTCTTTTTTGCTTCTTACTCATTACTGCAGCTTATTTATTTATTCTTTAAGTTGAGGTCTGCTCTGGGGGCACCAGGGTCCCTGTTTTGGGCTTCTTGTGCAGGTGTATAGGTGCTGTGTGACCGGGCTTTTACTCTGAGGCCTTTATGGTGTGTGGCGATCCCCCGCCCTGCACTTCCTGTCTGAGCGCGCTCGGCCAGCCAGGCGCCAGACCCTGGTGTCTGATCCCGCCGTTCGTGGCCCTCTCGGCCGGTGCAGGTAGGTTTTTCCACTGTCCTTCTTGGCCACCAGATTTTTGAACCAGGTTCCGGGAGCCTCAGTTGTTTGGCTGTGGCCCGCAGCTCCTGCTGACTTGCCCCGACCCCCTCGGCGCTGGGTTGCTGCCCTGCGCTGGGCCTCCCTTTTGCCGGAGTCAGACAGACCTTTTCCTGAAGTCTTCTAAATTATCTCTGGTTGGAGGACTGTGTCTCTCTGTCTCTTTGCAGGTTCTGTAGTTTCAGAATCCGTCCAGAGGCTTGATTTAATGTTCGTTTTGAGGGAACAGAAGGAGAGCTCAGGCAGCTTGCTGCTTCCTCTCAGCCATCTTGGCTCCGCCCCCCCCCAAATTTTTTAATTTAATCAAAATCATCCACTTTGCATTTTATAATATACTCTATCTCTTGTTTGGTCAAAAACTGTTTTCCTTTCCAAAGATCTGATAGGTAGACTATTCCTTTCTCTCCTAATTTACCTATGGTATCACCTCTTATGTCTAAATCCTGTATCCATTTTGACCTTATTTTAGTATAAGGTGTAAGATGTTGGTCTATGCCTAATTTCTGCCATACTATCTTCCAGTTTTCCCAGCAGTTTTTGTCAAATACTGAGTTCCTATCCCAGAAGCTGGAGTCTTTGGGTTTATCAAACACTACATTACTAGTGTCATTTACTACTGCAGAGAAATAAAGTTTTAAGTTCCAAATGATGTCCCTCCCACACGAGGTGGTAAACAATCAGATATAATATTCCATTACAATCATATACCATAGTTTGTTTCACCATTCCCCAAATAATGGATATCCCTTTGATTTCCAATTAATTCTTAGCCACCCCCAAAAGTTGTTCAGTACTTCTTACAGCATAATAGCAAACCATTACATTCATATACCATAATTTGTACAGCCATTCCCCAATTGATGGGCATTCCCTCAATTTCCAGTTCTTTGCCACCACAAAAAGAGCTGCTATAAATATTATTTTGTAAATGTGGGTCCTTTTCCCCTTTTTTATGATCTCTTTGAGATACAGAACTAGTAGTGGTATTTCTGGGAAAAAGGGTATGCACAGTTTTCTAGCCCTTTGGGCATAGTTCCAAATTGCTCTCCAGAATGGTTGGATCAGTTCATAATTCCACCAACAATGCATTAATGTTCCAGTTTTCCCAAATCTCCTTCAACATTTATCATTTTTCTTTTTTTGGTCATATTTGCCCATCTTGTATATGTGAGGTGGTACCTTGGAGTTGTTTTAATTTGCCTTTCTGTAAACAGTAATGATTGAGAACATTTTTTCATGACTATAGAGCTTTAATTTCTTCATCTGCAAACTTCCTATTCATATCTTTTCAATATTTCTCAATTGTAGAAACCTGTTTGTTCTCTTAATAGTAACTCCCTTTACTGTTGCTCTATATGAAATTTTTATGGCAATTCCTATATGTCCTTTCAGCTGAAGTATAACAGATGTTATTATAGGCCATCATTTGAACTCTCTTTGTGACTTTCCATTTTTGATTTCTTTCTTGTATGACATAAATTGCTAGGTTCTGTTTTCCAATCCATTCAGGACTTAATTAAAATTCTATATTATAATTATGATGGATATTTTTTCTAACAAATCCTATTATAATATATTTTTTTAAATCCACACCTGATGATTGCGTTTTTTGAAACAATGCAGAGTTAGTCTCTCCTTTCTTACATAAGATGTGCAACAACACCGAATGTTTAAACCCTGCTATAGGAGAAAAAATAGTTTGCAGATTCTATAAGGAAAGACAGGGGGAACATAAAGATCTCTTTTAGTGTCTAGCTATCATTTAGATCTATAGTTGGCTCAAAGTAATACTATCATATACTATACTTGCTCTGCTGGATAATTCAATGATTCTGGCTTGAACTCTTTATTTTTATACTACTCAGAGATCTACATAGCTCCCCAGGTTGAAAAATCTAGTGCTGGTGACCATGTAGGGATCTACTCTAATTGAGCCTCCATTTTAGGAAACATTGGAAATTTTTACTACTAGATTCTTTTTCATATAATCTTTACTGTAGTTTCTCTTGTTTTATTTATATGCTGAGTTTGTATGTTAAGGATCTCATTGATGTTGCTGTTCCTCTCTAAACTTTTCTCTTTGTATGTCTGGCTATCTCTCTCTCTTTCTGTCACTTTCATGGAGTAAAGGTTGTTAACTTCAGAGTTTGTATACTTAAACATGCATGTATACATATATGTACATAAAATATATGCACCATATAATTGTACTTCAATGTGATTTTATGCTTTTAAAATATTATTCTGAGAAAAGGCCTATAGACTTTATAGACTACCAAAGGGTGATCTTTCTAAAAGAAACAACAGCCAGTTCATAGTAAGAATAAGTCAAAAAGGTTTTAAAGAAAAAGAGACATTCAGAGTAGTGAGCTCATTCTTATATAACTAATTTGTTGACATGTATCTTATTGTTTCTATTTATACTAACAGCTTCATTGAAGCTATAATTTCGTTTTATAATACTTTGCTTTGCCTGTTCTCAGTATTATACTGCATCGCCCATAGTGGTATCCAATAAATATAAATTTATTAATTTTCAGTGTATATCTAAAATGTAGATTTTTTTACTGACTTTAATAATGAAATTCATGAAACATTTTCTTTTACTTTGATTTCTAACTCTGTAATGTAATTACTGCAATGATACTGACTCATGTAAAGATGTGGGAACCGTGGAGTGTCTAAGGTAAAGGGTCATAGTGAATGCTACATTCTGAACGTATTTTCATTAAGAAATTTTGAGCCCTTATCCCTTTCAAATGATGCTCAATATCTTGGGGTTTTGCTTCTGATATTTTAACTAAATTAATAGCATGGAAAAATCATTATTTTTCAATATTATAAAAAATCTAATGCTAATTCAAAAATAATATTTTAAACTATTTAAATACATATGTGTGTACACATACATGCATGCACATGCATATATCTATAGATAGACAGATGGTAGATAGATGAGAGAGAGAGAGAGATGATAGATAGATAGATAGATAGATAGATAGATAGATAGATAGATAGATAGATAGATAGATAGGTAGATAGGTAGATAGGTAGATAGTAGTTATCCAACATGACCAGAGCTTGATTGAAAAAATTAACAATCTAAGCACCTAAAAGAAGATTTTTTTTTAGTGAGGCAATTGGGGTTAAGTGACTTGCCCAGGGTCACACAGCTAGTAAGTGTTAAGTGTCTAAGGCCGGATTTGAACTCAGGTACAGGTACTCCTGACTCCAGGGCCTGTGCTCTATCTACTGCACCACCAACTGCCCCCAAGAAGCTTTTTTTTAGATAAAATATTTTCCATAAATAATTTCTCTTAAACACCCAATTTCACAAACCTTCAGTATTTTGCAGTCATTAAAAGTACTTTCTCTTAATTTTTATTCTCATGTTGTCCAGCATTTGACAATTCAAAGAGTCAACTGATGATAATATTTGATGTCAATTACAACATCAATGTATCATGAGACAATGAAATTTAGTCATTTTATCTGTCAAACACAACTTTATATATCTAATTTAGTTAGTATGATATAATGGAAGGGAAAATTTACTGAGAGCCAGAGGACCTGGATTCAAATCTTGGCTTGTGTTAATATTAATTATATGAACTTGAGTGTCTCCCTTACCTGCTCTTAGACTCAGTTTTCTCCTCTGTACAATCAGAGTTGAATTATATTAGCTCAAAAACCATTTCAGTTTTAAGTCAGTGATCTTTTTTTTTTCTTTTTTTTTTAGCAAGGCAATTGGGGTTAAGTGACTTGCCCAGGGTCACAGAGCTAGTAAGTGTTAAGTGTCTGAGGCCAGATTTGAACTCAGGTACTCCTGACTCCAGGGCCGGTGCTCTATCCACTGCGCCACCTAGCTGCCCCCCTAAGTCAATGATCTTAATGAATGAACTAGGTAACCTTGTAGGTTGCAAGTAAATTTTATTTAAACTCAAATCATACTAGGAAAGCCCCTTGAAAGATAGAAAACTGGCTTCCTCACAAGAGGAAGCAGTTTCTGAGAAAACACAGGAGAGTGACTCAGCACACAATTATTTATTCATCATAGTAGAAGTATTTACAGTAGCTACATTTGATTTATATAAATCTCAAAACACGCACTTCTTTATGAGATTCCATGGTTGTAAATTCCATATTCTGCTCGTCATGTTTTCATTTTTAATTTACTACATTCCCCCAAAGGCTTTACTTTAACTAGTTTGCTTGTTGTAAATTCAGCAGCGATAGTCTTTAAATAAACAGAAGCACAGAGCATAATTTTCTACTAACAGTGTTTATAAAATGGATCTGAATAAGGCCCCAAAGCTATTCTGATGATGAATTAATTATATGACTAGAAAAACTATGTTGACATGTAGCAAGCTCTGGTGTGTAACCTTATATAATAGTGCCCACTTAATAAATCTGTGTAGATGTTTTTGGACTGCAATAGACATGGGAATTTTATTTACTAGGTATATTTCAAATAAATGTAATATTGCAGATAAAACAGTAATTTCTTATTTTACTTGTTTATTTCTTCATTTAAATTATTGAGATCTATCTTTATTATGCAAACATGAGGCATTTTATTGCAAAATGAAAGCACTGATTTGAGTAAAAAGAACATGTCTCTCTATGCTACTTGAATATTAAAATATTATGATCCTCTGAGTTCCTTTTCTTTGAAATTTAAAATTTCTGCAACATAACTCACATTTTTTCTTTCACTGGGTAATAGAGATCACTTTCTTTTAAATCTCAAGTGAAATTGAAATTACATTTCACAGTATCTGAAATGCTTCTAAACATTTCATTAGTAATTAATTGCTCAGCTTCCACCATGATGAGGCCCATCTCAAAATGTATTCTTCTAGTTCATATGATCATAATGTTAGAACTTAAAGTGGTCTTAGAAGACATAAAGTCTTGCCTCCTTATTTCACCAGTGAAGGGACTGAGGCACAGAGATGGCAAGCCCTGAGACACATAAGTTGTATATCTGAGGTATAATTTTCACCTGAGTCTTCATGAATCTGAATTCTGTGCCCTATCCAAGATAGTACTCTGCCTTTAATCATATGATACACTGGCATGGAAGGTTAATACCAAAGGCATTAGTCTTCAAGTAAGTTATTGTGTTCTTAAACATCCAAGAAAAAAATCACCTGTAATGCATGTAAACACCTGGATGCATGCATACATACTTACAAACATGCATTACTTGAATATAATAAATATTTTTACATAAACCTATGTATATACACATTTATGTATGTTATATCCATAGTTTTCTTTTCTATTCAAAATATACTTAATTATAGTAATAGAAGAAAGCAGAATTTTTTAAATGCCCATATCATCTGGCATAGTGGAGTCCCAGTGAGCTAACTAACTCTATTAATGCATAATAACAATTCTCCATAAATTATAACATTCTGGAACTTCATCCAAGGGTTTTTTTGATTCTAAGGCCTACTATGCCAGGAGTTCTTAATTTTGTTGTTGTTGCTAATAATGATGATGGGTTCATCATTTTTGTTGTTATGGAACCCTTTGACAGTCTGTTGAAGCCTATGGGCTTCTTCCAAGGAAAGGCTAATTTTCAGTTGTTTGTTATTTTTGTTGTTTGTCCTTCATTTTCAAGGAGGATCATGATATTGGGGTGATGTCATGACTTTGCACTAAATTGGATTTAAGTAAGAGAAGGCTGTGCAAGGTCACCAACCTCGCTATCTCCTCGAGAGCCATCTGGGTTCAGGGGCAAGATATATATCAGGACAAGTGGAGATGGCCCTGTAAGTTTAAGGCAATTGTGGGTGAGTGACTCACCCAAGGTCACACAGCTGGTCCGTGTGTGAAGTGCCATTTGAACTCAGGTCCTCTTGACTCCAAGACCAGCACTCTGTCTACTGTTCACCTAGCTGCACAAATTTTTAGTTAGAGGTTAGTGAAAATGAAGATGCAATTTTATTTCTCATTCCTTTTCATGTATAAACTTGCAAAATAACACATTAATTCTCATATTTGGATATCTGATGTTAAACTTAAGATGATCACTTTAGATATGTCAGTTATATTTTATCCGACCATATTTAGCATTCATGAGTTAATACTCTTAGTGAAGCTAATAGATAAAACCTGCTTAACAAAATATAAAATATATGATGATGGGGGCAGCTAAGTGGCACAGTGGATAGAACACCGGCCTTCAATTCAGGAAGACATAAGTTCAAATCTGGCTTCAGACCCTTGACACTTACTAGCTGTATGACCCTGTGCAAGTCACTTAACCCCAATTGCCTCACAGATATATATACATATACATATACATATATATATATATATATATATATATATATTTCAGCATCTCAATTTTGAAGTTTGGTATCATATCAAACTATACTTTTCAGGACACTATTCACATATCTTTTAAAAAATACCCAGAAATATTACAAACTAAAGATTCTGGAAAATAATACTTTTTTCCCCCAGAGAAATGAGGTTTCAGTGACTTGCCCAGGGTCACACAGCTAGTAAGTTTCAAGTGTCTGAGGCCAGATTTGAACTCAGTTCCTCCTGAATCCAGAGCCAATGCTTTATCCACTCCACCACCTAGCTGCCCCCATACATTTTTTTAAAAAGAACCTTTTAGTTAGTTGACTACCTTCCCAAGCTGGGAAAAATAAGGGAAATGCAAAATATACAGTATAAAATTTTATGTAAAGTGTCTATTAAAATAGAATAACAAGAAGAAATCCCAGCATTGTATATACAAATGTGTAAAGAGAATTAATACGAAATATACATTTTTTTCATTAGTTGGTAAAGTGTTAAAGTGATAATCTTACTGTTGAGGGTCAGCGTAAAATACTAGATCATAGATTCTCCTGATTCTATCATCCCTAGCAAGGCAAGGTTGTATTATTAAACTTTAGATACTACAGGTTCTGCCTCCAGATAAAATAACATGTATTACATATTGTTACCTGTTTTCTTAAACATTTTGCTAATTTTTTCTGATTTAGTCCCAATATTCACTAAAATAATGTAAAAATACCAATTTCATCTTAAAAGTTCTATGTTATCATTTAGCACAGTTAACTCCTAGTGTGGAAAATCTTTCTATTAAGACCAGATTAACAACTGTTTTTAACTTATCTTAAAAATTCTCTGACACACAGAACTTAAGTGACTCACTCATAGTCTAACAACCCATAAACTCATAGTAGATACCACAAAGGAACTTGTCAATATTTATATTTGAACCAATTTCTTACTTACAACCTTTGATGTTAGTGGTAACTGAAACAGAATCAAAATGGCAGGGTATCAGGAAGAAGTAAATCCTAGTTCTCCAATTGCATTTTGTGTACAGAGCACTCTAGTATCCAGGGACAGAAAGAAAAAAGAGACTGGGTTCCCCAGCAGGAAACCCTGGTGCAGGAAGAGATCCCAGGGGATTCCTAACTAATGCAGTGTGCTGGAATAGGTGTCAGCTCTGTCACTGGCTGTAGAGTTCCGTGTCTTGGATTCTAGACAGACTGAGGAGATGACATTCACTGAGAGGAGTCCAAGTCTAGGTGTAAGAGACCATTACTGGGTCCTGGGTATGTAATAAATGAGGAAAAACTTCAGAAGCAAAGAGTAGCTGTATGGCTGTGATCCTAGGAGTAGAGGAAGGATTCAGGTATAGTCCCGAACCCAGAATGAATCCTGTAGTAAAATACCAAGGGCAGGAATACAAGAGTAAGAGGAAATCTACAGTTCATTCACTCTAAATTTGATAAGGTTATTAAAGGGCAAACAGTAGCTAAATCCAGCAGCAATCTACTGAAATTACCCAGGAATTTGCAGAGCTCAGAACAAAAGAAGAGTGGGAAGTTTCAGCTCCTGATCACATAACTTTGGAAATACTGAAAATGTATATAACCTTAGCCTGAGCTGTCAAAAGAGCAGAAGAATTTAAGAATTTAGAAACATATTCCAGATATTCACCTAGATGTATGTAGAACTCAGCCCTGACATAAAGCTCAAATCGAATGAGGATGGAAAATAAGAAAAAAAAATACAAAAATACCCCCCCCCAAATTATAGTAACCCATAAAGCTCAAGATAAAAAACTTGAAAGAGAATGACTCAAAGAATATCTACAAGTAAATCCTTCCAAGAAAAAGGAAACATGAACACAAGTCCAACCAAAATTCCTGAAAAAGTTAAATGTTAAAAAAAAATTATTTCAAAACAAAATAGAGTTGTAGATGGAAAATGGGAAAAGATATGGAAAATATGGAAGAAAAATATGAAAATTTAATTAACTACTTATAACAAGAGGGACAAAGTCTTAGACAAAGAAATAACTCCTTGAAAATTAGAATTAACCAAATAAGAGTTAATGACTCCATGAAACAAGAAATATTAAAGTCAAAAGACTGAAAAAAGTAGAAGATATCTCATGGCAAAAATGACTGTCCTAGAAAACAGAATGAGGAAAAATAATTTAAGAATCATTAAACTACCTGAAATATGTTATGTAAAAGGAAAAAAACCCAAAACAATCTATGTACCATATTTCAAGAAATCTTAATAGACTGTCCAGATATCTTAGCACCAAAAGGCAAAATAGAAATTGAAAGGATCTACAAGTCACCTCTGGGAGTCAAAAACAACAACAACAACAACAACAACAACAAGATAAGTTCTAGTAATATAGCCAAAATCCATTGACTATTAGATCAAAGGAAAAAAAAAAGAAATACTACAATCAACCATTAAGAAAGATTTTAAGGGGGCAGCTAGGTGGCACAGTGGATAAACCACCAGCCCTGGATTCATTCACAAGCACCTGGGTTCAAATCTGGCCTCAGACACTTGACACTTACTAGCTGTGTGACCCTGGGGGGTAAAAAAAAAGATTTTAAGGCCTGAGGAGGCATTCGTAGAAGGAGTTTGGAATATGATGATCCAAATACTTTTTGATATAATTGTCGGATGACAAGAAAAAACATCATATGTCTTCGATCATTCATCCATTCATGTTGACATCAGCAGAAAGGCTTCTGAATGTAGAATATAAGCCTGTTTTTGTAGCAAATAGGTTTTATTGGGTGAGCTTACTCAAGAGACTGGGCCAGGGCAGCTGCTGGATGGTGGCAAATTTCTTGCCACATTTAGTCTTGGCCAGATATTATTTAGAAACAGACCCAAGGAGGCTTAGTGCAAGGAGATGAGTACATGGACATTTTCCCAAGGGAGCCATTTTACTGTTTAGAATAATCATGAACACATTGGCTAGGTTCTTAGGCTATTGTTCCCACCAAACAATAAAAAAACCTCAGTCTTTTGTGGGCACCATCTCCTACTCGGGCATCTACAATCTCAGACATAGCTTTATTTTTTTTGTAATAACATTTTTATTTGTAGTTCTGGGTTCCAATTTTTATCCCTCATTCCCTCTCTCCCCTCCACCCTCCCTAAGGCAGCAAGCAATCAGATCTGGGTTATACATGTATGATTATATAAAACATTGTCATATTTGTCACTTTGTACAAGAAAACTTGATTAAAATAAAAAAGAATTGAGAGAAAGGCCCAAGTATACAGGAAGGCAGTTCAATAGCTAATGGTAGAGGCAGGAATGGAGCAAGGTATAGCTGCTGAGCATTTGAAAAGCTAAATGTTAGTGCCTTTTAAAGTTCAAAAAACAAGGGAAACCCCAGTTCCCTGCCCTATTTAGGATTCCACAAGGCAATGGGAATGAAAAAATACAGCCCCAATTTCTTTGAAAGAGAAGTTTGCTTTCAAATTTGCCTGACATATTTTTTTTCCTAACTTTGGTCATGAAATGGTAGGGTTGGTCCACTGATTACTAATACTAACCATAATAATGATATGAACAAAACTTTTGTCCTACCATTGTGTTATTTATTGGACAATATTTCAAACTTTCTTTATTTCACAATTAGCACAGCAAAGAATAACCCTTCTGAATATGTCAAACTGGTGTTGCAGCTGCTGTTGATCAGGTGTTATGAATTTTAACGTATAGGATCTACGGAGCTACTTTTCTAAGAAAACATGGGAAGAAAATGCTTTTTAAGGAGGAAATTGAATGGTGAAAATTGGTATAAACTATCCTAATGATTAAGCATGGTCTTTATTGCCTACAAGTTGTATGTTTATGGGAAGTCATATCAGCTTTCTGAGCCCGAGTTCCCTCAATTAAATGCAATTGAATTAAACGAACTTTTAAGTATCTGCAAGTCACTGTGATAGAAATGGGTACATAAGTAAGAAATAAAACTGGATCATTCTTCTGGGTGATTAAAATCTATTTGATTTTTCTCTGATCTAGAAAAATGGAGAAGTGCTATTTAAAATACCTAACTCAGGATAATTATAGCAAGACAAATCCATTTTAAGCATTTAAGTGCTAAATCAAGTGAGTTTTTGTTATTTTTATGCTGCATCTCTTGCATATTGAGAATGTGACTAGGCAGAAGAAAAATCATGGTGTTATAAAAGACTTCTGAAATGTCACATTTGCTGTGGTCAAAAGACATCTGGATTTAAAGTCACTGGATATAGGTTGAAATCTTGATGTTATTTTCTGCCTTGGTGACCTTGGAAAAGTCTCATAACTTTTATGTCCCATAATTCTTCTCATCTATAAAAAAGGGACAAGTGTTAGACTAAATTGTTTCTGGGATTCCACTCAATTCTCAATCTATATATAATGGTTTTAACTTTTGAAAATTTCATACCACACTTGGCAAATATAGTGAATTGTTATACTCTTCAGTGAATATTTACTACTTATTTTTACCATTCCTCTGGGGAGAGATTGGCATGGAAAGTAAAAAAAAAAATGCTTTTTTTTTTAAATAAACAACATCAATAAACAAAAAAAGTTTCCAGGTTTTGTTTCAAGGTCAAATCAGTTTTCTCTATATTGAAAATATCTCCCCCCATTTCACCTTGCCCCAATGTAATATTACTGTAAGGAAACTACCAAGTTTCTTCTTCCCCTTCACTTAGGACACATAAATAAGGCTTGTGTCATCTAACAAAAATATTATTTCTTTCCATAAAAGAAGGAACATATAAATGAGAGCAATTGTCGACCAGTACAAATATAAGCAGCACTGTTTTTTTTTTCCTTCTTGTTCTGTCTAACTTTGTCAATATCACCAGATAACTGAGTTATGGGCACTCAAGGAGTTATCCTTGCATATTAAAATGTGACCCCTCCTTTTCTATAACTATTATTTTAATTCCTTTAAACTTACTTTTTAGCTTTTTTCTAGAACTGTGTGCATTTCCTACAACTGTACATGGAAGGATAGACTTGAATAATTTAATCAATGCTACCCCTTTAAACTAAGTGATAAGATGTCCAGTCGATCTCAGACATAGGCAGTTGACCCAAATGTGAAAAGCCTTTGAAAGTCATTTGATGAAGGGAAATAATTTCAGAAAGAAAGACCATTCTAATTGGTTGCAGAATCTCATGATATCTTCTATCTTTTATAAAAAAAAAAAAAACAACATAGGTGGAATGTGTGAATTCTAGCTAAGCCTTCTGAGAACTGCTTTATGCATAAAGAGAGACCTCACTTTTTCTTATGGGTCACCTCCCTTTGTCCATTTTAAAAACTTTTGAGCTTCAAAAAAATCAGACTTCCAATCTTGTCACTGGTTTCCTTTAACAGCAATTCTCAAAGTAGCCAACAACATTGTCTTCAGGTAAAGCCAAGGAAAGACTGGCATTAATGTGCAGAAGACCCCTATATTCAATTCAAATCAGTGGTGCTAGATAATCGCCCCTTTAAATAGTACACTTAGAAGTTTGAGGGGGAATATGGTCATGTTCTAGCATAAGCATATGCCAGAACTTATAATGGAAATATATGCCTGGAAATATAGGAAATATAACCTCAAAAGTAACTTGTTTGAAATGAACTCCTTTACTCAGTAAAATAAAATAAAATAAAATATGGCAATATTAACTTATGCTTATTTTGGCTAAGATATGTATGGATTCATGAAGACTATGCTTGTCCCTTAGGGGAGAGTGCCAGGTGTAACATATTTGGGCGGGGGGTGGCAATAGAACATGTGGTCCCATCTGGTGACCATTTTTCCTTTGATGTTTAGGAGAATCAAGCAAGATATCTTAGGCATGTTTCAAAAATAGGCTTTTTCCAGATGTCAACATACCAAATATGCCACTTTCATAAAAAAGTGATTTCACTTGAAATCTCAGTGCTATGTCATGAGCCAAATGAACACAAAAATATCCTCTAATTATTAGTTACTCAGCAAAGATATATGATGACTTTTAACAAGATTTGTCTACTTAAAATATTTTAATGCTGACTTTATTTTTATTAAATTGAAAGTGGTTTTGCCTTTATGTTTTATTCATAAGCTTCCCCTTTACTTTTTTTGGTTTAAATAAAGAACTATGATTATCTGTAAAAACTGATTGCTCAAAGTAATTAATCATTTTCCTTATGAAATTTCCTGGGCAAATTAAGGATCTTATAATTAAAGGGTTTTCTCTGGTGTAAATGGAACATGCTGAGAAACTAGCTAGAGAAATAACTGCATTTCATGTGCCTGTGAAATATTTTCCTATATTTTAGTGCTTTTTTTCTTTATTTTTCCAAGATACATAAATATCCCTCACATCCTGTTGTAACAAAGTTTAGAGCAGAGAAACTTCTGCCACTTCACTGGTAGAGTCTGAAAGCAAACTCAATCAAGGCAAAAGTCATAGTAAATATTGAAAAATGAACATCAATAAAGCTTCCATTATATTTTAGGGTGGCCCAAGAAATTCCTTCTCTCTAGCCTCCCAACTCTCGATTTTTCACTTATTTTAAAAGTCTTATTCTGTCCTTAACCTTGGAGTTCTGTTGGGATAAACTCTACAGCCCTTATTTGAATGAAACTCAAACTGACTTTGGAATCATATTGACTACAGTGAGAATTGTATGTACTCATCTTCACACACATGCACACACACATAAACACACATGCACACAAATAAGTTCTGTTACATTACATGGTTAAGCTTCTTTGCAACTGTAGATTAAGAGTCTTAGAAACAGGAATTTGAACCAAAGTTCCAGCTAGCAAAACTGCCTAAGGATTGTGTCATACCTTGAAACCAACTTTTTTTTTCTTTTTTTTTTTTTTCGGGCAACTATTGGAGACAGTGGAGGCTGCAGTTCAAAATATTTAGAAGTTGTCTTTATTGATGCAGAACATGCTCCATACATGACTGCTCATGCTATGTTATTCTCCTGTCCATGTCATCCCATAAGTATACTGGACTGGGGTTTTCCCAATATGCATCAGGCCTTCCTTGATGTCTCATGACATTATGGATGCACTGGGGAAAACTACCTGTCTAGCTCTCATCACTAGCCTTTGACACATGACTAGCCTATCTTCACTTCCCATTTTATAATTAATTTATCAAGTCAAGTCAAGTAAAAAAGCCTTACGATGCTTAATTAAGCATCTATTATATGCCATAAACTGTTCTGTGAATACAAAAAACAACAACAAATCAGTCGCTATCCTCAAGGAGATAATAATCTATATTTTTCATAATTTTTAGACTTTCTTAACATTTACTTTTGATTTCTTGCATTATGATCCAAAAAATAGTTATTGCTGATTCTAAATATTTCACATAACAACTAAATGTTACAAGTAAATTAAACATTAGATTTCCATAAAAAACTGATTCTATCTTATGCAAATTATAAAAATCATACAAAGCCAGTTTTCAGCAACAAATATATACAACATATAAACAATACCTATATACATATCTGTGTAAATATACATGATAAAAATTATATATGAAGGGGCATATGTATATACACATTAGCTTCATCAACCCTTTTCAGGTTTTCTTGACAAAGATACTAAAGTAGTTTTCCATTTCCTTCTTCAGTTCATTTTAAAGATAAGGAAACTGAGGTAAAGAGGATTAAGAGACTTGTTCAGGATCAGACAGCTAGGAAGGATTTGAGGCCAATTTTGAACTCAGGTCGTCATAGGGAAGGCACTAGCATTTAATAGGGAACAAGAAAGGCTTCTTCCAGAAAAGTGGATTTTAGCTGAAATGTGAAAGAAATCAGTTAATTCAGGATGAGGAGAGAGAGCCTTCTAGTTATAGAGGACAGCCAGTGAAAGTGCAGTGTTTTGATATGGACTGTTGTGTAAAGAACAACAAGCATATCAGATAACCTTTGATACTATCCTTTATTTCTGTTCATCAGAGTTCCCCATTGGTTAGATATTACAAACAATCATATCACAACCATAATTTGCTTCTCCATGTTACTTTATGTAATATTCATATTAATTCTTTGGAGGATATTGGATTCCACTGGTAACTTTAGTAGTTGATACTTTCTGCAATCCGTTCCCTTCTGGAAGGGGTGGAGATTGTGTAGCAGCCATGTTTCCACATTGTTCAGCTTCTTTTCTCAACATTAGTGCTGGGAATTAAATAACCACATTCTCTCGAAACAATTAATTGACATGATTTTAGTCTAGGGGATATATAATGGTACCTCTTCTCTACTATTTTATTGACTTATATGGTAGACAG
The DNA here is from genome assembly GCF_019393635.1 of Dromiciops gliroides. Taxonomy (NCBI): domain Eukaryota; kingdom Metazoa; phylum Chordata; class Mammalia; order Microbiotheria; family Microbiotheriidae; genus Dromiciops; species Dromiciops gliroides. The sequence goes on from NC_057866.1 coordinate 144,221,495, forward strand.
AAAGATTTCAATTCTATCATGGCAGGCTGGAGATTCTAGAGATAGCAAAATCTGGTATATTCTAAGAAATGCTCGCCTCATTGTCCTAATTTCAAATGTGTGTAGTTCCAGCTCCCCCCAGCTTCTTTATATTTGGGGAAAGAAGCAGGATATAGGAAGTGTTTAAGTTAAAGAAAAAGTAGAGAATATTACCCTGTCTGTTCCTGAACTGGAAGGGGAAGGAGAAATTCCGGGGGAAGCAGACCTTTTCAAATATACTTTCTGTCCTTGAAGAATTGAATGGAATGAGTAGCTTTAGGCCCACTCCTCTACTCTGAGATGCCTGCTGGGGTCCAGTGAGACACATCTATCTTTCCCTTCTATGTCACACCTCAAACATTCTTTCAGGTTATTTCTCCTTTTGCCTATTGTCCCTGTTTTGATGATTGTTTCTGGCTAAGTTGCTTAAAATCTGGTCAGGCCTGGGGATACTATTTCCTCACTTTTTCCTCTGTCTTCTCTCACAATTTTTGACTTTTTAGTTAGTGTTTTTTTTTTTTTTTTTTGGGGGGGGAAGCTACAGCATGGAGGGGATTACTGCAGTTTCTCTTACAGCTCAAAGCTCTTAATATTTTATTTCATCATCAGGGCAATAAGAAAATGCTTTTTTCATTGAACAATAAATCCCAGAATTCCAATTAGTTCTCAAATACTTATTTTACTTGTCTTGTTCCTACTGTATAGCAATATGATTAGAATTTTGGAATTTAAAAGATTGGCCATTAAGGGGAAGCCTGGGCTCACATTAAAAGTTTTGCAATTTTTCAGGGGCAGTTAGGTGGTGCAGTAGATAGTGTGCTCGGCCTGAAGTCAGGAAGATTCCTCTTCCTGAATTCAAATCTGGCCTTAGGCACTTAATAGCTATATAACCCTGGGCAAGTCACTTATCCCTTTGCCTCAGTTTTCTCTTCTATAAAATGAGCTGGAGAAGGAAATGACAAACCCACTCTAGTATCTTTTCTAATAAAACCCTAAATGGGTTCACAAAGAGTAGAACAGGACTGAAAAACAAATGAACAACAAAGGTAAATGTAGATAATTTTCCTCTTGTTCAATTTTGGGACAGCTTGTTGTCTATACATACTGTCTGTCCCAGATATAGATATTGATGGTTAAGATGTATAGGCTATTTATCAGAAGGCATGTTAATCAATTAAGAAACCTATATTAAACACTTACTTTATGCCAGCCTATCATGTTCAGGAGCCTCACTTTACTTATGAGAAACAAAGGCAGAGGGAGACTAAAGAACTTATCCAGAATGAACTAGTAAGTGTCCAAAGCAAGATTTGATCCCAGGTCTTCCCGACTCCAAGAATTTTCCAGTGGCAGCCTCAGAGAGTAATCAATACATTAACCAGGAGGAAAATGTTCCCTACTCCCTCTACTATTCTAGACTAAAGCCAATCTGCAATAGTAATTCATATTGCTTGTAGGCCAGAAGATGCTAAAATTTTTTTTGATTTGTTCCTACTACATTAAATAATTTACCTGCTATATTCTCTGTCAGAATGAATTTGCAAAATTAGTCTACAATGAAATGTGTTCTCTTACAAAAATAATTCTGGTAAATCAGAATTTAATACAAACTAGATTTGATATTTGTTAAGATGCTTAAAAGTTCATAGATCAGGAAAACCTCAGTTCAAATCCAGTCACATAAATTTATTAAGAGTGTGACCTTTAAAAATCACTGTACTTGTCTTGGGGGCAGCTAGAAGCACTGGCCCTGGATTCAGGAGGACCTGAATTCAAATCTGGCCTCAGACCCTTGACACTTACTAGCTGTGTGACCCTGGGCAAGTCATTTAACCCTCATTGCCCCACCAAAAAATAAATAAATAAATTTTAAAAAAATTGTTGTACTTGTCTCAATTTCCTCTTCTGTAAAATGGGATAATAATTGGAAGTACTTATTTTCCAACCCTGTATTTATAATCTCATGCAGACTGCCTATGTACGAGTATAGTCTAGTTGATTACTATTTGTTTAATCACATAATAAAGCTTTTCTAATTTCCCTACAACTTTTATGCATGGATATCACCCTAAAATATCTTCAGCACCTAGCACATTGCTTTATGGATATTTATTGAGTCTCCACACTATCCTGATCTGATACTGTCATTGTCTGAGGACAATGGTGAAAAGTATGTTGTGTTTAGGCAGATTACATCGTATAATGGATGAAATGCTATGAAGAACCTGACAAAAATTGTGACTAGTGAAGGCAGTATAGTTTAATAGAAATGCAACGGTTCTAGAGTCAGAAAATGTACATTTACATCCTGATTCATACGATCTTACAAGAAGTATGAGTTTGGGGGAGTCACACTTAAAGTAGCTGGAGGTTAATTTCCTCATTTGTAAAATAGGGAATTGAACTAGTTAAATAGTGAAGTCCCTTTCAGCTCTATGACTTTTTTTTTAAAGGATGAACTGGTCACCATGAAAGTGAGGGGTAATTGATGGACTATTCATGTGATCTACATGTACACTTAGAATTTCAACAGAAAGAAAATAAGGCTCCTAGAATGTTTGGCTAACTTTTGTTAGTGAGTGAATGGGGGTATGGACAAGAGCAAATAGGAAGGAAAGGCATGAATGGGTTTTAATCTATTTGCTTGAATCTGTATTATGTTTATTAATCAGATCACAGATAAATGGAAATAATTTAGAGTGTTATATATGGCATAGGGAGTAATCCATATGTCTCCCTGAGGGTGTCATATTTTAAGCTCCTGGCTGATATGTCAGAGTGTCTTATTTATTTAATAGAATTATTAAGCTCCTAGTCTGTCCTAGATAGAGTTACAGGAGTAGTTGTCCTAAAGGTTATTGTATATTTTGAGAATTTCAACATTTACATTTGAAATTAAACACATACACAAGATATTGAAGGGATATTGAGTGTGGGGACCAATTTTTAATTGGGGAGTGTTAGCTAAGTGGCTCACCACTATATTAGGGCAAGGAAGGAGACTGGCAGCCTCCCTCAAACAGAACAGGATTTATTTTAACAAGAATGAACTTTAAAAAAAACATAAACAGGATCAGTAGGATCAAGGGAAAGGAAATAAAATGGGGAAAGGGAAATTATACAACCTTAAAAGATACCACCACCCAGGAATCAACTGAGGATACTCAGCAGACCTCCTGACGTTCCAGTGTCCAGCTAGAATGCCCAATTCTCCTCTCCCAATCCCAGAAAAACCCCACACAGCCCCAGCCAATGGGATGGCCGCTCGGATAGTCACATGACTGCACTCACTAGGCTTCCAATCATTATAATTTTGCCAGGCCCATGCAGGGGTCAGCGAGTGGTGATGACATGAGGTGCCAGCGCCATGGCAGTGGTTATAACCAGTGGGTGGAGACTGAGGTTTGCAGAGGCCCAGGCCAGTGCATGCCCCAAAGCATAAAACCTCAAATAACAATTCTTTACATTAGTAAATGGAATAAAAATAGTCTACCTGTGGTATATTGCACATAAACTGAGATTGAATCAATTTAAGAATATCATAAAACAGAGAAGAGGAAGGAATATATTTAGGACATAGGAAAAAGGAATGCATTCTGGGGACAGAGACAACTTTTGCAAAGGAATGAACTTTGGTTATACAAAAATAACAAGAAACAATCCAGTTTGTCCTAATTGTATTTCAACATATATAAACAAGAAATATTTGTAGCAACCATGAATAGATAAGATGAAGACAGGCAGATCATTATGACTTAAAGTCAAATAAAGGTTATTGTTGTCCTAGAATCCAGAGACAACTCCAGCTCTTTTAGCATATGAATATAGACCACTCAGAGCTTGTTTTTTTTGTTTTGTTTTGTTTTTGTCATTGTCATTGTTATCAATGATGGCATTGTGTGATGTTGATGTTGCTATCATGAAAGAATTTGCTATTATTTAAGGAATACCAGTTTTCCCAAGCCAATAAATTTTGAAACCATTTTGTCCCAGAGAAAGGGCATCTCCTCATTAACTTTATCAAATGACTAAGAAAAAAAAATATAAGTTCCTAATTTTCTGTTGTTCTCATGGCAGAGAAGCATGCACTTTCAACTTGACCTTGAATAATTTTAAAAAGAACAAAAAACAAAAAAAAACAATGGAAGCTTGAAAGACAGTCCAAATAACAGTTCTACAAGCTCACTAGAAGTAATCTTCATGCCAACCTAGCAGACACAATCCACAAGAAACTTAATCAAAATGAGATTAAAAGTCTGTAGCAATTTCCTTGAGAGGCCAGTCAGATATCTCCCATTATAGTCACCAACCAATGTGCTCTTGGGTTCTATTGCAGAAATAAATTGGTTTCTAGATGAGGTGATTCAAGAGAAAAGGGAAAAAATATTTCCTTAACATTGCACCCTAAAATTTACCAAGTAACAGAAGAAAGTTTTTAAGTCTGTCTCTTGATAACAGCTCTTTTTTACTTACTTCAGTTCTTTTTACCAAGTCACCAATGCATATGTTCTCTAATGAAATCATGCCTTTCTACCCTTGTGTTCTTTTACATTGTGCATATTTCACAGGTGACAAGGAATTTACTAAATCCCTCATCAGAAGTACTGATAATTACTTGGTCATTCAGGGCAGGACTAGAATCCTTTCTTATGGAATATGGAGATTTAAAATCTTCATTGCAATTTTTTAGCTCAGGAAATACTCAAATTAAAAATACTAATTATACTTACAAAGTGTCCAACATTTTAGTAGATACCTAAACACTTAAACTAAAATAGGCCTTGTCCTCAAAGAGGTAAGATGCTACTGGGAAGACACAATATATAGATAGAGGTAAAAATACAATTCTTATTCAGGTGTGCAATAAAATTTTATTAAATACCTAGTATGTAATGTGCTAAGCACTAGGGACACAATCAAAGGCTAAAAACATAGTCCTTGTGCTCAAGTAACTCCCAGACTAATGGATACTCAAATTGATATGTGACCCCATTAATTAGGAAGTTTCCTCCTATCTGACCACAATGATCCGACCACAAATCATTCATGTTTGTCCAATCTTTATGAATCTTTCTCCCATAATTTTGCCATGGGGAACCATGAAACTTTCTAGACACTTATTTATCCTGACATCATGAGAGTATCAGTTCATGATACTGGCTGTCTATGTGTTATTCCTTACCCTTGGCCCATCTCTCTTTTCTTCCTTTTATATAATTTGTAGATTATCCACTTCATTCATATTGTTCTTTTGGAGTTCTTCCTTGGTTATATGTTATACTTTGTTCACATATAATATATAGATATAGATATATAGATACTGTTCTAGTAATACTAACCTAAAGAGATTGTTGTTAATATTAGTAATACTGTAGGACAAAGGGAAAATAATAAGATTTATGTGGACTGTTCATTTGAGTCTAAAAGGAGTAAATATATTTAGGTAGGAAAAAAGGGCTTCTACTTCTAGTGAGCACCAAACGGTGGACAACGCCAGTGCTACAGGGGCAGCCAAGGAGGCTTCTATGATGGTTTCAGCACTAGGGGGCTGAGGTCGAGGTCGGGCCATGGTTGAAGCAGGATAAGGAGTGGGTTCCTGTCACCAACCTGGACCAGCTAGTCAATGACATGAAAATCAAGTCTTTGGAGGAGATCTATCTATTCTCCCTTCCTATTAAGGATTTCTTCCTGGGGTCTTCATTGAGGATGAGGTTCTGAAGATCATGCCTGTTCAGAAACAAACTAGAGCTGGACAATGTACCAAGTTCAAGGCTTTTTTGGCCTGTGGTGACTATATTGGCCATGTTGGCTTAGGTGTCAAATGCTCTAAGGAAGTAGTCGCGGCTATTCGTGGTGCTATCATTGTGGCCCAGCTGCCCATGATTCCTGTGATACATGGCTAGTGGAAGCATAAGACTGGAAAGTCTCACAAAGTGCCCTGCAAGGTCACTGGGTACTGTGGATCAATTTTGGTGCACCTGATCCCTGCACCTAGAATTACTGGCATTGTCCCAGCTTCTGTGCCTAAGAAGCTCCTGATTGGCTGGAATGAATGACTGCTCCATTTCTTCAAGAGGCTGTACTGCCACTTTGGGCAACTTTGCTAAAGCTACCTTCAGTGCCATCTCCAAAACATACATACTGTGTTTACTAAGTCCCCCTATTCGGAATTCACCGACCTTCTTGTGAAAACTCACAAATGGGTGTCTGTCCAGAGGAATCAGGCAGCTGCTATGGCAACCACGTAAGATGTTTTTTATAAACAAAGAATAAACTGAACTATGCTTGCAAAAAAGCCAAACAAACAAAAAGTAAACAAACAAAAAAGAAAAAAAAAGTCATGTCTGAAAATATCCACTTTGACTGAACAGGTGAATTAGTTGAAAAATAGTCAAATGAATAAATTTGATTTCAAAGTTTCTTTGCCTTCCCAGTTCGAATGAAAGCTCTTTATAGTGAGGCCTCAGGAAAAGTGCCGCTTTTGGAGTTAGAGGACCTGGGTTCAAATTCTAACTCTACTACTTTATTATTAAGTGATCTTAGGTAAGTTGCTTCACTTCAGTGAATTTCAGTTTCCTCATTTGTAAATTTTTTTGATTAGATAATCTCTAAGAAATCTTCTTCCTTTATATTCTATGATGCAGTCACTTAAAACATGACCACAGCTGAAGCGCTTCCACATTTCTTGAATTTATTCATCCATCTACTCATTTATTTATTTAATAATTTCAATTAATTAATTGATTAATTGATTTTAAGTAATTAATTTATTTTGGTGTAGTAATATATTTACTTAGCTCTTATAAACTTAAATTGCTATGCCAATCTATTTGAATTTATATTCTATTCTCTTACAATATTCTGATTTTCCCCCAAAACATCAATTATAAAAAGCGTTCTTTACATCATCATAATCTTGGATCTCTTCATGCCTTCATATTCACTCAGTTCAATTTCCTAACCCCATCCCCATTTTGATTGTCTTCTACCTTTCCATAAAAGAGCTGATGTATCAGTCACATAAATGATATATCCATTACTTTCTTAGAATTTCATACTCTCATAAATGAACATATACTTTTCTTGCCTCACTAATCCTTAAACTTGAACATGGTCTTAAATAAAAATAAATAAGGATTCAAGTATTGGAACTAGAGCATCTAGTCAGAAAACTGGTAAGAGCACTGGCTCTGAAATTTGGAGGACCTGAGTTCAAATCTCACCTTATACACTTGCTAGATGTGTGACCCTGGGCAAGTCACTTAACCCCAGTTGCCTTATTTTGGAAACTAAATGGTACAGTGGATAGAGCACTGGACTTGGAATCATGAAGACTCATCTTCATGAGTTCAAATCAGGTCTCAGACACATATTAGCTGTGTGATCCTGAGCAAGTCACTTAACCCTGTTTGCCTCAGATTCATTATCTGTAAAATGAGATGGAGAAGGAAACGGCAAGGCACTTCAATATCTCAGCCAAGAAAACCCTAAATGAAGGTCATGGAGAGTAAGACACAACTGAAATGATTGAACAACAGTAAATCCTGGAAACTTTTAGGAATTCTATTTGTTTCCTAAATATAGTTGAATAGGGGGCAGCTAGGTGGTACAGTGAATAAATCACCAGCCCTGGATTCAAGAAGACCTGAGTTCAAATCCAGCCTCAAGACACTTGACACTTACTAGGTGTGTGACCCTGGGTAAGTCACTTAAACCTCATTGCCCATGAAAAATAAATGAATGAATGAATGAATTAATTAATTAATTAATAGATGAATGGATGGATAAACACACAAACCAACAAATAATAAACAAATAATAATAAATAGATATTTGGATAATTATATTACTTGTTTACCCTTTGAAAAACATGCAGATTGGGGTAGCTAGGTGGCGCAGTGGATAAAGCACCGGCCCTGGAGTCAGGAGTACCTGAGTTCAAATCCGGCCTCAGACACTTAACACTTACTAGCTGTGTGACCCTGGGCAAGTCACTTAACCCCAATTGCCTCACTAAAACAAAACAAAACAAAAAAAGAAAAACATACAGATTTAGCAGAAGAATCATCTTATAAAATATAGGCATTTCATAGCATAGATGATAGAATGATAGAATAGAGGTGATTATATGAATTATAGAGGTTTGAAACTTGAAATGAATCTATAAAAACTTACATTTATTATTTCCATTTCCATTAAACATATAGTTTAATTATTAATACAATTTTGATTCCCCAAATGAAATAGTTTATCAAGTGTTCATAATAAAAATTGAATCCCATTCACTTCTTTCTTTTTATTTTTTCCTAAAATTATTATATAAAGTGGCTTTAGAATTGTCATCAATACTTTGATTCTTGAAGTGTATACATTTTTTAAAAATTAACTGTGGATTTTGGTTAATAAAATGCTATCTGAAACAACCAGGGAACACTAATACAGAGGGAGAGTCAAAAGACTGTGTTGTGATGTTAAAAATCTGTACTGTGTGATCACCTTGAATTAGAACCTTCAGCACCAGTCTTTGGGCATTAAACATTTATTAAAGCATACAGATATTCACAAGGAGTTCAGAAAGTTAAGAAAAAGCCTATCTAGCCTAGAGTTCCAGCCTGCTTGGGTTCTTCCTCAAGTCCTCCTCTACAAGCCTGCTTTAATCAGGAACTCTGTAGCAAGCTGATTGTGGAAGCTTTTTGTAGTTCTGGAACAGAGGCAGTCCTTACACACTGCTTCAAGCTGATTGGTTGGCATCATCCAAATCCATTGGTTTTGAAGGTGTTCTCAAGTTGAGTTCACAGTCTAGCTTCTGAAAACAATACCTTCTTAAGGGCTAGCCAAGTGTGATTACAATCCAGTAAACTTGAAGTAGGCTAATCAGCAGTCAATCACTCTCACTTGATTCAATTGGTCTAGATTAATCTCCAGGTGGGTCTTTGAATATCTGTGAAATCCCATTATTACATCACATTGTGTGTGTGTGTGTGTGTGTGTGTGTGTGTGTGTGTGTGAAAAAGTAAGTCAGCTATGTCTCCTACTCTCAAAGAGAATAGAATCTGATAAAAGAGAAAAAAAATTATAGATATAATAATATATGTACCAAAATAGTAGCATAGACATAGTGCTTTGTTGATTATGTTCAAAACTATCTTCTCACTGTGAATGAAAATAAATGCCTATTCTTATTTTCTGTGATCATTTTCATGTGTTATTAAGAATCAGGAATAAATACAATTTTCAATCTCTTTAGTTGCTCAGCTTTCTGTACTTGTACATACCTTATTGCCTGAATCTACAAAGGCTAATCACCCTTTAACAGTTTATGGCACCTTTAGGATTTAGTTAGGGGGATGCTCTGAGATAAAAAGGGAATGAGTTTCCAATAGCCAGTCCAAAATTACAAGGAAAATAGACATTGAATGCCTGGGGAGGTCTTCAAATGAAGTTATATTAGAATCGTGTCCAATATTCTTTATTACAAGGTGAAGATGCTCACAGCAAAGACAAAGCAAGTTGTTTGGAGATGTTTTTATTTGTTTGTGTTTGCTTTAGTTTATACTTTGTTATGTTAAAATAGAATATGCTTAATGTCTCTCCTTGTGAAGATCCTTTCCAAGTATTTTGGCCAAAGGACATCAATTTTCCATATTAACAACACATCTGCCTTCGATTTATAGAATCAAACAGGGGCCTGAAGGAAATGCTAGTAGCTCAGCAAAACTCCATTTATTTGGACTCCCTGAATAAGTTTTACAAATTAAACTGGAACTTGGCAAATGTTTTCCTTTACATAATCTACATAAAATTTGCTTGTTCTATACATTAATTACATAGATAAGAGTTCTGCTAGAAATGTTTAGACTGCTTCAAAGAAAGAATTGTCTCTAAGCACCCTTAAGCAGCACTCCAGAAGCGACTGGTATTCTAATTAGTTAGAATAGTGGTTTTAGTATAGTATGTTTACCTTTCAATATGATTTCATATTTTGTACCTCACCATGCTTATCTAGTCATTAAAGCAGATGTCCTGGGGATTTGTGCAAGGAAAAATTTGGTTGGACCAATTATGGCTTGACCACTGAAACAAGGGTTATTAACCTGGAGTTAATAACCTGGTTTGGATAGATTTCAGAAAGTTTGAGCACTTGAAAGTTTTAATATTTTGATATTCATGTTTATGTATAATTGTTTTTATCTAATTTAAAAATATGCTTAGAGGAGTTCTGTAAGCTTTAAAAACTGCCTCAGGAATCCATAACAGAAAAAGGTTAACATCTCCTTCTTTAAAGTAGTAAAACTCAATTTATTTCTAATAAAATGAGTATAATCTAATATAATCCAATCTATTATAAATCATAATATAATTTCTAGTATTTGGTTGATTATCTCAAATGGCACTGACCATCACAACATCATACTTTTATATTTTATACAGATTTTGTCCCTGACAAAAGCACTCAGCAACAGATTATGAGGTAGAAAAATTCCTATTTTTACCTGCAATATTTTACTAAAAACTCAGCCTCCTCAAATTCCACAAACCAATATCTTCCTTCCCTTCTAACTTCTATCGTGAGAAAATGTGGGGGATTTTTTGCTTGTTTTTTTCCTAGTAAAATTCCCATTCTCCTTGATTTAGCAATGAAACTCTAGGAAAATTAAGGGCTTGAGAATATATATATATATATATATATATATATATATATATATATATATATATATTATATATATATATACACATATATATATGTATATATATATATACACACACACACACACACACACATATATATATATATATATATATATATTTAAAGAAGAGTTAGAAGCTAGCAACAAATGGATTTTCTAAGGTTCTCAATTACTTAATGCCAGAAGCAACCCAGGTTTTAAAACTACATTCAGAAATTTATTTGTAGACAAGGTGTGTATTTTTTCTGTTCATTTGTTTTGTTCTTTGAGCCTTTCTTTTTTATGATACAATCATTTCCCAGTATACTACCCTGAACTTTAAAAAAATCCAAAACCTTACAATTGTTTTCACATGATCTTCATTTCACAGACTAACTACCCTTAACAAAACATATCTCATAACTTCTTAACCTCCCAACAGTAGAGTAAAAGACTTCAGCAATCCAAGGTCAATCCAGTCGAACTATATGTCGTTTCTTTTAATTCCTCTGAAAAGAAGGAAATCAACTCAAATCCACTTTCATTTACAAAATTTCAAGCTTTATGTCTATTGTTCTCTTCATTCTACGTGATGGCACATCAGTTTAAACGATCATACATCTCCCAAATAACTACCTCATTTTTGTCATTTCTCACAACACAGTATAATCCCATCACTTTTTCCCTAAGAACTATTATTATTTTTTAAAAGGGAGTGCAGTTTATTCAACCTAAGACAATGCCCTGTGCAATTACTGAGTGTTACAAAGATTAGAGTGGGTTAAATATTTATGTAAGATAAACAAGATGAACAAATTATCATTTTTTAAAAATGATATTCCAAACATCTTGGTACAGTTTTAGCTTTTTAAAGCCTAAAGCAATTTTAAAGTATTAAAGCTTTTGGGATACCCTCTATACGACCATCAAAATTGAGCAAAAATAATAAAAAAGAAATTCTATTCATAATAATTATAGGAATGAAAAAAATGCTTGGGAGTATAACTTCTAAGATACACCCAAGAACTGTATGGATCTGAGGATAAAACACTTGGAAGAAATAAATATAAACCTGTATATTTGGACAAACATTAGTTACTCATGGGGAGGTAAAACCAATATAAAAATAGCCATACTACCAGAATTAATTTACTTATTCATTGCTACACCAGACATGTAAAGACAATCTTGTAATGTATTTAAAAAGTCATATGGAAGAGCAAAAGTTCAATAATTATAAGGGTAATAATCTAGTAGCAATAGCAGTGGAAGAAGCCGTGATAGTAGGTTGCAGTCATAGTAATAAGCACTGTGCTAAGTGCTTTACAAACGTTATCTCTTTTAATCTTCAGCACAACTCTGGGAAATGGGTACTATTATTATCCATTTTTGACAATTGAGGAAACTGAGGCATAAGGGTTAAATGACTTCCAAAGTCACAAAGCTAGTAAGTGTTGTTTAAGCCTAAATATGAACTTGGATTTTCCTGATTCCAGGCCCAGTGATCTAGACATCACAACTTGGGTGCACAGGAACAGAAAGGAGAGAAAGGGGAGAGAGAGACAGAGAGAGACAGAGAGAGACAGAGAGAGACAGAGACAGAGACAGAGACAGAGACAGAGACAGAGAGACAGAGAGAGAGAGATACAGAGAGAGAGAGAAAGACAGAGAGAGAGAGAGACAGAGAGAGAGAGAGATTAGGTAAATTATCTATACAGGCAACCAACTTGATAAACAACAAAAGTCCAATTACAGTAAGGAAGGATTCACTATTGTACAAAAACTGCTGAAAAAACCCCAACAGCATTCTAGCAGAAATTGTATACATGCAAACCCTTCCTGCCATAAACTATGATAAGCTGCAAATGGATTTATTCCCTTAGTTATAAAAAAATCATATCGTCAACAAATTATAACAAGAAAGAAATTGTCTTTCATAGTTATGGTTATGGAAGAATTTATGAGAAGACAAAGCATAGAGAAGACCATAGAACTTAAAGTGTACAATTTTGATTATATAAAATTAAAAAGGTTTTACACAAATAAATCTAATTTTAAAAATAGAAGGATAACATTTTTGGAAAAAATCTTTGCAACAATGTTTATGATGTATATTCTCATTTCTATGGTTATATAAACATTTATTAAACTTTATAGGACTAAAGGTCAATAGATAAAGTCCATGGATATGAACATTCAGTTGTCAAAGTAAGAAACCTAAACTATCAATAATCATTTAAATGGTAAGATATACAAATTAAAGCAACTTTAAATTTCTTGAACAGAACAATCATACTGACAAAGATAACCAAAGAAGAAAATAACATATGTTGGGAGAATGGGAAAATATACTAATAATGGTGCATTTTTGGTGAAGCTATTCATTGGTCCAACCATTCTGAAAAGCAATGTGGAACTACACCCACAAAAGTGAGCAAGCTGACATGAGACATTGTCCCAGCTATAGCAATACTAGCCTTTATTTTAAACAAATCAAAGAAAAAGGACATACATATGCGTGTATACATGCATACACACATATATATATACACACAGATATATATACACATATACACACACAAATGCATAAAACTTATTTTTGTGGTAGCCAAAAATTGGAAACAAAAGACGTGTCCTCTTGGCGAATGGATAAACAAACTGAGGTATAATAGTGTAACAAAATCATTGTGCCATATGAAATGATGAAATGAGTAATTTCAGGAAAAAAAAAAAACCTTTATAAACTGATGAAGTTACTTGTATAGAACTTAAGGAATAATTTAAATAATCCTAATACTATAGAGGAAAGAAACAACTTTGAATGATGTTAGAACTCAATGCAGTGATAAAGTAAAAATGAAGATGAAATGCACCAATCTCTGCCAAAGAGGTGATCCTCTTAATACATTTTCAGATATAACTGATGTGGGGATTCATTTTGGCTAACTAGGTAAATATTTATTGAGTATCATTTTTAAAAATCTGCTTTTTAGGGAAAGTAGGAGTTATAGATTAATAAGAACTGTGCTTGTTATTTGGAAAAAAATAAAGCTAAATGATAGGTATTTTTTTTTGTGTTTGGGTGAGGCAATTGTGGTTAAGTGACTTCCCCAGGGTCATATAACCAGTAAGTGTCAAGTGTCTGAGGTCGGATCTGAACTCAGGTCCTCCTGAATCCAGGGCTGATGCTCTATCAACTGTGCCACCTATCTGCCCCTAAATGATAGGTCTTAAAAATAAATAAGTAAAAGAGTAGTTGAACAAGGTGGGAAGACAAATTTCCTCAAATCTTTCAATACTACTATGGGTGTATGGGGGTGGGGAGGAGAAATGTGTGTATGTCTGTGTTTTCCTGCAGTATACAAAGAGATTGCTACTCTTCTCCTGCTTCAGTGTTCTCTCTGAGAAAGCATTAAGTGATAAAATTACAAGTGGTTACAGAGTACGATTGACTGAGTTTTTTTAGAGCCAACCCATCTATTCAGTGAAACAGTCTGGAACAAGACTCTCCACAAGCTCATTTATTGATCTTTCAATTTTGTGATTTTAAGAATGGAGCACTGTACCAAACACAGATCAGATATATTTAGTATAGTAATAAGACCACAACAGGAAGGAACATCAATGTACTTTGAGAGAAAATCCTAATAAAAATCCCAAATTGAAGTTATGTTGATTGACTCTAGCTAAGCAGAATAATTTAAGGAGGAAAAAATAAAATCTAACAAAACTTTCAAAAAGGAAATAAAATTTAATAAAAGGTTTTCTGAAGTCCATAATTGAATATTAATAAAAAATCAAGTGAGAATTCAATATAATAAGCTAGAAATGATTTGGGGAAATGATGGCCGATGACCTTATATATTTCCAAACCTTATTTTTTTCCCATGATGATAGTTTCCAAATGTTGAGGTCTAGTGTCAACTAGCCATCTCCATCTCAACTGTCGAATGGAATAATACCATCCATATTTCATAACTTGGGATGAACCAATAAAAATATATCGATATAAGTAAATAGTTACACATATAAATATATGGTAATATATAAAATACTTTTTCAATGATACAACTTTGATCTTTGTTTTTGTTTAGCCCATAGGGCAGGACTGGGATAGATGAGAAAACTTGCAGGATGAATAAATATAAATGTTGGCTGTCACTATTGCAAGCATGAATATCGTCATCACCACATTGTCATTTCTATGATTTCTATTTTACTAACACTGGATAAATCCTTACCTTCTCTTAGCTGCATTTGGGGCATCTATAAAAGGAGAAGTTGAACAATTTTTCTTTCTGTCCTTCTCTCCCAGTTCTGACATTCTATTAATCTGGAAATCTACACTATATCATTCTAAGTAGTTATAAGTAACATGATATGATATATGACCATGTCACACATATGTCATGATATATACCACAATATATGACATATATGCTATGTAGAATATAATAATGTATTTGATACCCACAAATATATTGTATATACATGTATAAATTTGTATGGGAATGTTGTATCCGTGTGTCTGTATATGTTTCCACATGCACATAGATATACATGCATTTGTATATGTGTGCTTATGCATACACATGCACACAACCTACGAGTTAGGTATGAGGATGATGATAACTAAGCTTTACAAAGCACTTTAAGATTAACAAAGCATTTTGCCTATGTCATTTTATTTAATCATCATAACTACCCTGTGAAATAGGTGCTCTTGTTATCTCCATTTTGGAGATCAGGAAACTAAAGCTAAGAGAAGTTAAATGACTTGCTCAGGGTCATACAGTGAGCAAGCATCTAAGTCAGGATTTAAACAACATTTATCCTGACTCCATGTTCAGTACTTTACTAGTTATTGATAGTTTGTATATGAGAAATACAAGGATTTTTCAGGTTAGGTGAGTTGTATAAAATCATACAACTAGATAAAATCTGGGATAAGATCCAAGTCATTAATTTCTGACTCAAATTCTGCTGCCCCACACTAAACACCTATACCAATATGAGCGCAAGGAATAAAGTAATTATATGTACATTTATATTAATATTCAAAGAGTTCACTACCTTAGGTTTGATTAGCCTGTGGATGGCAATAATGGATAAAGATTCCATAAAATGAATATGACACAATACCATAATATATCATATTCACTGATAATAAGGTTACAACACCTAGTATTGCAAGCATATTGATACATATGGAAAAAATTGTGGTAGTGAGATTTTTCTTGAATCTAAACAGTGGATTGATAAAATAAAGATTATCTTTCCAAATAGTATCTTGCTAAATTTCCCAAATAATTATTAAGCTTTTATCTTGCATTATTCTCTAATCTTTCTCCATCTCTTGATTTTATTCTTTAGCAAAAGCTAAGTTTAGGGGTTTTGTTGGTTTCTTGTTTGTTTTATTTGAAATAATCGGAACCTGGATGTATCAATTCCAGGTGCAAGGAAACATAATAGCATTTGGTTTATTTTTGATGTCAGCTAAAGACACATTTCACTGAACATAACATCCAAAGATGATGGCCACAAGCATTTTCTGCTGTTCCCTCTCCCCTCCTTTTTCCTGAAGGCTGTGACATAGAAGATGTCTGTTGTTATTAACATCCAGACGTTACCCTTATATCTCTAAACCTGTTATGTCAAAAGGATGATAAGTATTAAGTGAAGGCTAGAAAATCAGAGATTCTTTTCTTTTCTTTTCTTTTCTTTTCCTCTTCTTAATAATAATAATAATACTCTTCCCTAAAAAACGTTTGCACTTTTCATTACACTGGCTTGCTGAATGTGTCTGTATGACCTTGCATTAAGGCTATTAGCTTATAGATTACATTTGTAGAAGATTTATTTTAAAGTAAAATCTTATTATGCAATTATAATTGAGAATATCAATATTTCAAAATATAAATAATATATATGTAAGGGACAGAGTAAAAATGTGTGATAAAAGACCGACATTTCAAATCATCTGTCTTTGAACTGAAGAAAATATTTTGTCCAGGATAGTTGTTTGGATGTGGGTTAGAAATTTATGCTTGCTACTTGTTACCTTTGTGAATGGGGAAAGTAACAGTCAGTACCTCCAAGCTTTAGTTATATCAAGTGGTATGGTGAGACTAGATTATCTTTCTGGTATCTTCTTTCTCTCAAATCCATGTATGATTCTATGATTGTATTTCTCAAAGGAATATTTGTCCCCTTATCTTCCAATAATTATGTTATTGGGTTTAAGGATTTGTTTCCTATTGTGAATCTGGAGGCTGGAAGAAAATTCAAACAATACATACACAGGTAAGACATAATATATAAAGCATCCATGGATTTTTGTAAACTAAAATAGAAGATTCTATAGAATTTGCTAAAGAGTGAACAAGAATTGAAGGAAGAGGCAAACTTTTGTCTATTGCACCAGTACAGTGTTTTGATGATTTTTACTCATCCTTCTCTGTAGTCTCTCCCTCTCTCTCCAGATTTAAAGCTAAAAAGAACACTTGCATCTTTCTTTAATCTACATGAATCCCTTCTCCTTGCCCAAAATTTAATTTCCCCTCTTTTCTGGACTTGGCCACTTGTTATTGTTACCCCTGATCCACTTTATATTTATAGTCCATATTTTCTATATGATAGAAAGGCACCACTATAAAAATCACATTCTGAATGTCTCATCGTGGGATGGAAGTGACCTTGGCAATAAAGCACAAACTTTCACTGGTCCGATCATGCTTGAAAGGCTTTTGGCAAAGCCTAGAAAGAGATCAATACTGTTTTCCAAGGACCAACCTAGATTGCAGAGAAGCACATCACCAGAAGGCTAGAATGTGATATTTTCGAACTTGGCAACTAAAGGAAAATGTTATTAAATAGTCCTTAGTCTTTACTATCCTCTTTCTGAATATGTAGTGATCTTGGTAGAGTGGCAAGACAGGGGACAAAATGGACTAAGAATCAGAGTTTTCCCATCACCAAGAATCATCAATTTGACCATTGGTAATATAAATATCACATTTTCCCACAAAGAAAAATCAATAAATATATTTTGATAAGATAAATATAGTCATCTTGACATTCTCAACATAACCAAAAATAAATGAGAGAAGTTGAAGCCAAATGAAAGAATTTGGCAGAGTAGCTTTTATAATGATATCAAAAGCTACAAGAATTATTATTTCCTAGGATGTTTCTTTATCATGTATTGTAGAACTGATGTTAAGTCTTTACAAAAAGACCACCATGAAAATAATTGCAGTTTAAGAAAAAAAATACCAATCATTCAACATGAACTGGTCACATAATTATATTAAGAATGAAATAATACCCTAAATCAAATCAACATGAACACTGATACTTGTGGCTTTGACACAAAGTTAGAAAAATATATAAATAGGGAAAAATAAATGCCAAAATATGGTTCTGGAGAAAAATAGACACCCCTAAAATTTGTAGATTATTCTGGACCTTCATGTTTCTATATTAGGTACATTATCTTAAAAAGAAATTGGTAGGAGTTGGGAATACAATCATCAAATAACATCAGAAAGAAAAAAAAAACTGGTTACATTTAAATAACCAGAGAGGGCTTTTATGGGCATGAAAAGTATGCCTGAATTGGTATTGTGTACAGTTAGAACAACAACTTGTTAAATATAAGATTAGAAAATATAATAAACAAAAAAAGAATGGTTATAAGAAAAGCTATATAATTTGTACAAATAAGGCAATACAATAGTGAATTATTTTAACATGTTATTGGGAATAAAAATAGAACTTAATAATGGAAATGACATCAAAACCAACGATAATAATTTCATCCAGAAGTTAAACTACTGTCAATGAATTGCTAAATAGGGGAAGCAAAAAACCCCAGCAAGTGCTTCATCAGCAAATAAAGACTTGCTTTTCAAAGAGAGATGGCTGCCAAAGACAATACCAGGTTAGAATATAAAGTTGTCTATAAAATCTTATGAAGAAAGATGATAGATGATTTATAAGCAGTATCATATCATAAAGCAGAAAGAAGCAGTGGAGTATAAAACTAATCTAAAGAAAGCTTGGCCGAGTATCCAACTAAGCAGTTATCCAGAGGGCATTCAAGGATGAAACCAAAAAGTGGACCACAACCATAAAAACCTTAGAAAAGAATTGCCAAAAAAAAAAAAAAAAAGAAAGAAAAGAAAAGAAAAAGCTATAACAACAAGAAGAACAATAATAAAATAATAACCATGAATGTTGTTTGCTTTTCTGTTGTTTTTTTTTTTATCATGCATACTAGGACCAACAAACTAGAACCCTAATATAGCCTCTGTTTCTTACAAGTATGAATGGAATCAAAGAAATCAAAGATAAGAAAAACAGATGGTTTGGATTAAGTAAATGTACAGGAGATCCTTACTGAAGATATTATAGTTAAGGGGACAGTCGTGGGGTGATTTCAAAATTTACTAAAGGAAATAAATAGATCTATGTTGTGTTTGTGTGTGTGTGTGTGTGTGTGTGTGTGTGAAACCGTAGCTCCAAAAATGTTATAAAAAAATATCAAGAATTATGGACCTATAGTTAACTCTACCATTTATACACAATCTTTTCAAGGGTCAATTATAGATGAGCTGAGAATATACCTGTATGAGGTTATTGGCAGAGAAGAAGCAGAATTCTAGAAATGGCATTCATTTTTAATATCTCACAAATAAAAAATATTTATAAAATATATGATCATGTTCTCTTTTATCATGAACTTGGTACAACAAAACAATGTGGCTTTTTAAAAAGTATCTCTTGAACATGTGTGAAAGTAGGCATTTTCAGATGGATTAATATAAATGAAGAAAGTCTCAAATTCAATCTGAAGTGAAAATTAGGTATGAACAAGTAATTATTCAATTTTAGGGGAGTGAAGTGATTTCATCATTAAAAAAAAGCATATGAAACCAAAGAGGAAATGTTTTATGATTATTGAAAAGAATCAGTCATAGCTTATGGGGCCGAGGAAACAGTGTCCTGAAAGGAGAATTGTCTGTGCCAGGAGTAGAAAGATAGTGAAATCCTGAGGGAAAGCAGCTTTAGTACTCTATATGGGTACTGACCCTTTGATTCGGGGGGGCCAGGGAAAACTATACACAAGAAGAATTAAGCAAGAGTTGTGAGTTTGGGGCAGCTAGGTGGCACAGTGGATAAAGCACTGGCCTTGGATTCAGGAGGACCTAAGTTCAAATCCAGCCTTAGACACTTCACACTTAACTGGCTGTGTGTCCCTGGGCAAGTGACTTAAACCTCATTGCCCTGAAAAAAGAAAAAAGAAAAACAAAAGAGTTGTGAGTTTGCCATCTGGACACAAGTTTTTTGGGGGTTTAAGGCTGCACTACACACAGACTTTGTGAGTGTAAGAAGAAAATATATCTCCAGTAAGGAACGATGTTTCTGTAAGAATTGTCCTTCACATACCTGCTAATAAATACCAAATTAAAAGCTAATGAGATGGTTAATATTTTTATATTTGATGTTTGATATTCAAAAGGGAACCCAGTTGATGGGGAATCATGAGAAACAGCAATAAGAAATCCCAAATCCCTCTCTTGATTCATTGGGTTTTTGCTATTTAAAATTTGGGACATAGCATCCCAGTAAATATTAAAAACTTATCAAGATCATTAAGGATGCCTTGGAAGATTTGACAACAGAAATTATACTGTTCAATGTCTCTCTGATAATAAGGATATGATAATTAATATGGCAAATATATGTGTGCTTTCTGAAAATATGCTTTATTGGGATAGAGATTAGCATAGAGACCAAGTTGATAAAGGAATTCCTGTGCTTTACTCATCTCTCTTTCAGTCTATTACCATGTTCTGTCATTTCTACCTTAGCATTTTATTATCAAAATTCTTCATTCCTCTTCTCTCCTTTAACACTGCCATGATCCTGATGCAAATTTCCACTACGTCATTGCTAGCTTATTAGTATAACCTGCTTATTGTTTTCCCTTCCTTAAGCCTTTCTTCACTTCAGTTCAGTCTTCCTAAATCACGAAACTGATCCTGTCACCTCCCTCTGGCCCTTCCCATTGAACAAATTCTAGTCATTCTTTATTGCCTCTATTGATCAAAAATAAAATCCTCCATTTGACTTTTAGAGACCTCTATTATCTAAACTCTTCTACCTTACAAGTATACCTATGTCTTACCTCAATGCAGTCCTCTATGCAGAAACAACAATATCCATGCTGTTCCTCACTCTGAACATTCCATCTCACTACTCCATTTATTTTTATTTGGTATCCCTCAAACCTGGAATTCCTTTCCTCATCACCTTCACTTACTAGTTTCTCTGGCTTCCTTCAAGTTTCATATGGTCTCTTCTTCTTCAAGATATCTTTCCCAGTTCCCATTAATGCAAACACCTTCCTTTTGTTGATTATCTCAAATTCATCATGGATATATTGTGCCCTTACATATTTGCTTTCATGTAATTTTCATCAAACTCTGATCTCTTTGAGAGCAGGGATTATCTTTTCCTTTGCTTGTAGCTTCAGTGGTTAATTTATTAAGCCCTATTATATGTCATGCCTAGCATAAAATGGGTATTTAATAAATGTTTTTAGACTGCTTGGAGAAGTGTTCCAGATATTCTTGTTTATAGTCGAAATTTTATTAATAATGTTCAATTCAAAAGATTGCATAGCTTTCTGGTAGAGATCTATAATTATTCCAAAGAGTACAGGCTATCTATCCACACAAGAAAAAATATCTCTAAACAATATCTGTTGCATAAATTTCAACATGCAACTGAATGAACACCCTACAGATCAGTGTGTATATCTTGAAAATTTAAAAAAGGAAAAATTAACGAGTTGGGTCTAGAATTTAAAATGAGGAGAGAGGGCTGGACTGATTTCCAATATTATCAAAGCATGTTTACTAATGTTGAGCTTCCCATAACTACCAAGACAGATGTTTTTAATTTAAACATTTAGTGGTATTCCTGTATGGAAGAGACACTTAGAATATGACATCTTCCAAACACCTAAAATTGAGTATCACATAGAGGGAAAAGAAATATCATATGGTAGTTATGAGAAGGATATGTTATCTAACCAATAAGGAATATAAAGAACATGTATAAAAAATATCATTGAGTAAATATGTGAGAAAAAGAGAAAAGGGCAACATGAGAACGAAAGATGAAAGATAGATGGCTGGCATGCCCCCTGGTACCCTTACAAAGTAATGAGATAGTAGCAGTAAGGTCTAGCATGTTTGGTGGCTCCTTTGTGCCAAACTTTTAAGAAGATGTGGTAAGTTACAAAGTGGAAACTGAAATGGATGTGTTGTAAGCTATATCTTTAGAAGGAGCTATTAAATCAGTGTGTTCACAGAAATATTTATATATTTGAATATGGGAAATAGGCAATTATATAGATTAGTAAATGGTATAGTGTATTCAGAAATAAATGTGAATATTGCTTCAGATACTTATTATCACATATTACCATCTGTCCTGGAACCTATTACTAAATTTTTCTCAACCTCATTTACATTATGTTGAAAATGGGGACAATAATAGCACCCTATTGTTCTGAGGATCGAATCAAATGACACTATATTTAAACTCCTTTACAAATCATAAAGCAATATATACATATTAACTATTATCATCATTATTTTAATCATTTATTTGTTTACTTTTTAATGGATTACATGCAATATAAGTCACTTGGTGACAGAGGTTACTTTTTTTTTTACTTGTTTCTTTTATTTTTAGCATCTAGAAAAGTGTCTGGAACAGAGTAGAGGCATAAAAAATGCTTACTTATTGGAAGTGAATTAAAGTGATCTTTCTAGTTGGTTTCTCCTGGTACTTAAGTCTCAAATTTGACAGTAGGATCTGATGATCCCCATGGGAATTTTTCAACTATGCTGGTGGTACACAGAAAACATGAACCCTGAAGGAAAATATACTTCAACTACCCACTTAGCCAGAGTAGGTAATGACCTGCAAGAAGGTCATTCTGCCTTTTCAAAGAGAATAATTGTGTAAAGCTGCAATTAAAAAATGGGGAATCCTAACAAAAAGAACTATGAAAGCGAATACAATGACCAAAATTGTCCATTTTATTCCTAAGAAAGAGATGTAGTTTAACCTGAATCATGGCCATATTGCAAGTTCTGCTTGGAGCAATTAAACTGAGTGGCTCTCTTGGTCCCAAATTAAATGTGGCCTAATGTAACCATATAAGGCTTTTATAGCTAATTCAGGTGTACCCCTAAACTGAGACCCAGGACACCCTGACCCTTAATAAGAAGCAAAGGAAAACAAAAGTTCTTTGTATTCAGTTCTTTAGCTGAAAAAGCACTCAGAGTGCCTAGGCATGAAATGTGCTGACCTTCCTATACAAAGATGTTACTCTAATGGAAATGGTTCATGCTTTTTGTGCTCTTTGTTCAGTAGCTGAGTTGACAATGCATTAATTTATCTGTATTTTTTCTACTGGTCCCCTTTGTGAACAAGGGTCAAGAAAAATCAAACAAACAAAAACCTGAGTTTCAATTCCTAGCACTGCTACTTACTGCTTCTATCATTTTACAAAGGATCTCCGTAGGTGCAAATTTTATCATCTGTAAAATGAAAGAGTTAAACTAGTACCATCTCCAAATACCTTTCAGACTTCTTGAACTAGATCTCCAGTAGACATATTACACTCAGTATAGCCAAAATGGAGCTCATTTTCTTTCACCTAAACCTTCTCCACTTCCTATCTTCTCTATAGCAAAAGAGAGCAAAATCAACCTCCCTGCCTCTCTGGATTGAAATGTAGGAGTCAGCCTGAATTCCTTACTATCTTTTACCACCACCTCCATACACAGTCTTTTTCCAAGGACTGTCAAATTTCCTTTGGGAACATCTCTTGTATTCTCCCCCTTCTCTCCTCTGACACTGACACCATTCTAGTGTAGACCTTCATCCCATAATACCTGTATTCTTTTGATAGCCTGCTGATAAATCTATATGTTTTAAATCACTTCCCACTCCAAGTCATCATCTCCATTCATCCCCTAAAAATTATTTTTTAATCCTCAGGTCCATTCTTACATTGTCCCTACTTAGGAAACTCTATTGTTCCCTCTTACCTAGAGGAGGAAAGACTAATGCTCTATTTGATACCCATAACCTTTATAATCTAACACCCATACTACTTTTCCAGCTTTCTTATATTTTACTCCCTAACATATAGGGTTTTTTTGTTTTTATCCAATGATGCTGGCCTCTTTGTTGTTCCACAAACAATACCCTCTATTTCTCATTTCCAGACATATTGTTTTCTGGCTGTCTTCATGGTGGAACATTCTACCACTTCAGCTCTGATTTATGACCTCATTTCCTTCAATTCTCAAATGAAATCTCACCTTCTACTAGAACCCTTGACCCCAACCCCTCTTAATTATGGTGCCTTCCCTCTGTTATTTATCTCCTATTTATTCTGTCCATATATTGCTTAGCATATATTTGTTTTCATATTGTCTCCCCATTTAATTTATGAGCACCTTGAGGACATAGGCTATCTTTCGACTCTTTTTGTATCTGCAGCACTTAGCACAGTGCCTGACACATAGTAGGTGCTTAATAAATGTTTATTAATTTGATGTATAATTCATTTCTTTGATACCATCTAGTTTTGAATTCTATATTTTTGTGGAATTTGTAAGATCTTACAGAAATACAACAGGGAAAACAAAACATACTGATCTATTTGAGGAAACAAATTGATTAACTAAGTTCAGTATGCAACTAACTGAACTAAACAAATTTCGTAAAGGCCCTCTTATCACAGTCCACCCAAAACTTTCTATATATTTGTTTTTGTTTTTGTTTTTGTTTTTTGGGTTTTTTTTTTGATGGGGCAATGAGGGTTAAGTGACTTGCCCAAGGTCACACAGCTAGTTAAGTGTCAAGTGTCTGAGGCTGGATTTGAACTCAGGTTCTCCTGAATCCAAGGCCGGTGCTTTATCCACTGCGCCATCTAGCTGCCCTCTATATAGTTCTTAAAAGATTGTCTCAATAAAGTTAAGTGATTTACCTACAGTTACTAAGTGACTGAGATGTGCCTGGAACCTCAGTTTCCCTGACTCTCAAGCAAATATTTTAACCAACCATTCACAGAACAGTTCATGACAAATATTATAATCAAAGTAATATTTAGTCAGGTGCAAGTTGCAGGCAGCTTGAATTGGCTAGAGAGCTGATTATTAAATTTCCAAAGGAAACATCTATAGCTCAGAAATTTGCTAATTCTAAAAATGAGGACTTGGCTTATTCATTTATTTATTGTCTAGACTTAAAAAGTGAAATAGAAAATATTGATAAAAATTAAACTTAAAAGTATGTCAAACACACATTTTCTACCCTTGTGGAGAGCTAGTTCTTAAAGATTTGTCAGCACTCCACTTCATATAGTACTCCTAAAATTGAGGCTTTGTACTTTTTAAAAAAATAAAAGCAAAAGGCATCAGGGTTTGTGGATATCTTTCTAGAAAAAATGTACCTTAGGATACAAAGCTTTTATTATCATTATTATTATTTTATTTAAAGAAGAACATTAAAGAATGATCTTTGGGTAGGACCCATTTGAGCCTTTGCTACTTCCTTGATACATGAGATTGAATCTCTACAAATATTCCTGTTTTGTGGATTGCCAGTGTCAGTTTATATTCTACCATCTTTCCTGGACCTTATTGCTTATAAAGCCATGGCACTTTCAAAACTCTAGAGATACAACACTAATGCATTCCCATCTCACTTGTCTGATTTATCACAGAAAGTTCCTCATCCTTCCTTACAGATTACTTAATATGGAAATATCATTTTCTAAAGGCATTATGGAAATGAAAAACTAGATTTGTCAAGGTGAGATGTTTGGCACCTTGAAAATCACAAGGGACATCTTTGGAAACCTTTTCTGAATATTCAGCAAACTCAACAGTTACATCCTCCTCATAGCAAAATTAATAATCTAATAACTGAAAAAAACTTCCATAAAAAGTACTTATCAGAGTGCCAGGAGCTAATCAAACTGATTAATCAAAAAGGAAATGGGATCAGTAAATTTTAATCTTTTCAGGATTTTCCAGAACTAATAAAGTTAAAGCACTGCAACATAACAGGATTAGAATGTATCTCAAAGGCCATTTGATCCATCCTGGACCTGAACATGAACCCCTAACTTTACCATAGCAAAAATATTGTCATTTCATCTTGTATGGAGATTTGCAGTGAGGAGAAATCCAATTATTACAGGTATTATTATACTCTACCAAAATTTCAACTTTGTCATGCTAAGTATTTTAAATGATTCCCCTATTGTATGACTTTGAAGTTCTTTACCCTTTCAGGTACCCTACTCTGAATACTTACTAGCATATCCCCCAAAACTGTTTAGGTTAATTCAGAACCACATACAAAACTCAAGAAATTATTTGAATAAATCAAGATTATTTCCTTCATTATTCTGTGTACTAGGATTCTCAATAGAGCCTAGGACACTTTTGTGGGTCTCATGAGATCCCAGGGGAAATTTGACCCACTACAAAATTTGCAAGACTTAAAATCAAGAAATGAGCAGCCAGACTGAAAGGAGAAAAAATTTATTAGCATAGTAAGAAAGACCACTTTGGCTAAGAGTACTTCAAATTCTTACAGGTTTGTGGCTTGGGTTTTTTAATTTATTTTATTTTTTTGTAGATTTTCATTACAGGTCCAATCATGGACATTACTTAGCATGATGAAAATGGGTAAAATGTGCAAGACTTGGTGTCCTATGAGAATTTCTTTTCTCTGAAGTTAGTCTTATCAGAATTCCCTGTGCTGGCAGGGACTCTAGCCGATAGTGAAGACTTTTTTCAAGAGGAAATCAGTCAGGTTCAGCCTGTTGTCTGGAGAATAAAATTCAGCCTCAGAGTCTCTGTTTACACAACCATACATCTCTTTTTCATTGGTCTCAGAGGTTATTTTTATGTGAAGTAGATATATCCTCCAAAATAATGAATATACAGGTTTATGTACCTCCTCAGCAATCGCATTAACATTCACAGTTGCCATATCACACGGTTACATGGTTTGTATTTTGGAGGAGACATCTAGTTCACAGAAAAGTAATCTCTGAGACCAATGTCATATGTGTTAAGTATTTTTCTTATTCTTCTTTTGCAGGGCAATGAGGGTTAAGTGACTTGCCCAGGGTCACACAGCTAGTAAGTGCCAAGTGTCTAAGCTCACATTTGAACTCAGGTCCTCATGAATCCAGGGCTGGTGCTTTATCTACTGCTTTACCGAGTTGCCCCATGTGTTAAGTATTTTAAAATGCCTTTGTATAGTTTTCAAGTGTAATATATATCCCCTCTATCCCTTTAGTTAAAATGTAGCTTCCAAAATGAGGATGAGCTTACTGAGAAATGCCATTAAAGATATTGGAGAAGAATAAAAACTACAGACAGACACACGGATGTGTGTGCATATTTTATATATTACAATACATTTGTAATATGGAATATATCTTAGGAAGATTCTGAAGATCACCTGGCAACATAAGATACCAGACACTGAGGGTCCTCTCTCAAGTAAAACTTCTAAGCATTTAAATTCTACTGCAGAGGACACAATTCTGATGGGCCAGCCACATTGTTCGAATGCCAAATATATGCTTGCCCAAAAGACTATTTTGTGGAGAACTAACAGAAGGCAAACACTCACACGGTGGTCAGAAAAAGCAATATATGGACACAATCAAGGTCTCTCTTAAGAACTTTAGATTGATTGCATAACATGGGAGACACTGGAACAGGACTGTCCAGCATGATGCACCTGAATCAAAGAAGGTGCTGTGCTTCTATGAGCAAAGTAGAATTGAAGTAGCTCACAAGAAACACAAGATGCACAAATTTAGAGAACCCAACTCAAATGTTCATATGGATTATTTGTGCCAGACCTGAGTTAGAGCATTCTGAGATTATATTGTTCTGATCAGTCACAGTTAGACACAATGTAACTTGACTCTAACATAGTGATGTAATTTTGGTCCTCTCCTAGAACAAAGTACAACAACCAACAAATATATAATATAGTATGTACATATTACATATGTATATAATATGCTGTGTATATACAGTACACACAAATAAGTGAATGAGTATGTATATGTGTACATTTCTATATGGTAATGGTTTAGAGAAAGGAATATATGCCACTTTTTTTCAAATTTGAAAATGGCAAATAGCTTTCATTAAACAACTAAAGTATTAGATGATATAACTGGCATCAAAAAATACATATGCACATGTAAACATATGTATATAGTAAATATACTATATATATTTTATATGTGTGTGTATATATACCTCTTTGTATGTTTCTAAACATATATTTGTGTCTATATGTATATGTCTATGCATATATTATGTTCATCATCATTATTATCATCATCACAAAACCCCACAAAGTAGATACTAAAATAGTACAAAAGGACTGGTATTGTTGGCACCCTTTTTACAGATTATGTATCAGATGTTCAATTACTTCTTTATACTTATATAACTAGTTAAGTGTTAATACAGAAATTGAACGCAGTTGTTGCCTGAATTCTTTTTTAGGTATTTCAAAAAGAAGAATACAGTGAACTGTATAAAGGTTCATATTTTTGTGACATCCTTTATTACCATTCTATATTCTCTGAGCATGGTCATATACTGTATTTCTCCTCTTTTCCCCAATGTAGTTTAACCATTTAACTGTAAGAGTGCAACATTGCCGGCATCGGGATGACCTTGCTTTCTCAGAGGTTATGCCAATAGATGGTAACTTCTGGTTAGGAACTATACCAAGCATGGAAGACTTGAGAGTACAAACTGTTTTAATTTCTTTATTTGAATCCTCAAAGCATAGCACAGTGCAAGTGATTAATGTGCTTGCTACCTACAGAAGTGTAAAGAAGAACCTGTGAAGGATGCATTTCTAGATCTTAAGTAATTCTGTTTGGTTATTGTTTGGTTGTTTGTTTTTATACAGTGGGTCCTATATTTTTCTTTACTTCATAGTGTTTTTTTTTCTTTTATATTTTTAAATTTCTCTGAAATTTTATAGGTCTTTGAGAGTTCATAGTTCATGCCATATATAATGTCCAATAACCTTCTCTCCTTATCTGACCTCTATCACTTCATCTAAATGTACAATTCTCACATTCATTCTCTCCCTTTTATAGTCACATTATAATCACATCCTCTAGATGATAAGAGTACATTTTTGAAGGTTTGTATATAATAGAAAGCATATATAAAAGCAGAAATAATATAATAGATTAATTCTAACCTCCCTCCCTCCCTTCCTTCCTTCCTCTCTTTATATCTTCTGACTCTTCATCCCCTCCACCTCCAGTTTTAACTTTGCACATGATTTCTCTAAGACAAAAATTCTCCTAATGACATTCTGCTCTTTCTTTTCTACAAATCCAAAATATACTCTCTATGATTTGATGATTTCCATATTGGATACTCTGAATCAAGTTCATTTATTTATTCTATAATGTCAAAATCATTTTTAGCCAAACCCCAAAGTTCATCTATGAATGAATGCTTTGCTCTGGGAATTACATCTATATCCCTTATGTGATACCTTAAACTAACTTTGTATGCTTCCTCCCTTTGTTTAAAGAGGAAAGAGATTTAAAAAAAAAAGATGGCCAATGAAATCAGGGTTTTATTATCACCTTGGCATAACACACAATCATTCTAATAGCACACAAAGGCTTTCCTATAGATTAGTTCACGTAGACAATGTCAGTTATCAGGTAATGAATGATTTACAAAAAGCACATGAACCAAGAGATTTAATCAGCTAAGGAGAGAGTCAATAGTAATGATCCCCTAAATGGCCAAAATTCCATCCTGACAGTGATATAAAGGGGTAGCAATATTTCATAATAAAACGTTCTTAACAACAACTTTAGCAGTGTGCATTGAACTTACAATAATATACACCCTTCCCA
This sequence comes from Dromiciops gliroides, assembly GCF_019393635.1. NCBI lineage: Eukaryota > Metazoa > Chordata > Mammalia > Microbiotheria > Microbiotheriidae > Dromiciops > Dromiciops gliroides. Next base: position 144,251,219 of record NC_057866.1, read on the forward strand.
ATAATGTAGAGAGAGCCACTAAGGAAAAGTGAAATGGTTTTGTTCTATAAGGGGAATGTTTGGAAGTCTTTACTTAATACACACATACATATACACATACACACATTTTTGCATATACTCATAAATATAAAATCTTTAAAATACCAAATGAGACCAGTGATATTTATGTTAGAAGGCTATGTGAAGATGATTACCTCATGTTGTTATGTTCCTAAATCTTACTTTTTAGTAAAAAAACATTCTGATATTCCTTTATCTAATGTAAGGAATTAATTTGTATTCCCTACCTCTTCCAAGGCACATCATTTTATTATATAAAGAAAGCAATATAAAAGTAAATTTTAAAGTTTTATCACTTATAAAATCTAAGTAGCAACTCAGAATAGCTAAAACAGTACAGTACATTAGATTTAAGCCCCAGAAATATCTAGGGAAAGGAAACATCAAAAGGGGAAGGGAAAGGAATGGAAAAAGGAACAGAAAGGGTAAAATTAACAAAGAATAAATATAGTGGAGGGAATAGATAAATAAATTGGAGAAGGATGAACTGTAGAGAGATGAAATACTGTGTCAATATTCCAGTATGAAATTTTATTTTTTAATTTTTGATAGTAAATTATTTTATTTTTTTCCAATTACATGTAAAGATAGTATTCAACATTCATTTTTGTAAGATTTTGAGTTCCAAATTTCCCTTTCCCTCCCTTTCCTCCCCACTTGAATCAACAGGCAATCTGATATTGGTCATACATTATAATCATGTTAAATATATTCCCACATTAGTCATATCATAAGAGAAGAATCGGAATAAAAGGAAAAGTCACAAGAAAGAAGAAACAAACAACAAAAAAAGTGAAAATAGTATACTTCCATCTACATTCAGACTCCATAGATCTTTTTATGGATGTGGAGAACATTTTCCATCATAAGTCTTTTGGAATTGTTTTGGATCATTGTATTACTTTTCTGTTGTTTTGTTTTGTTTGTTTGGTTTTGGTTTGGTTTTGGAGGGGCAATGAGTATTAAGTGACTTGCTCAGGGTCACAAAACTAGTAAGTGTCAAGTGTCTGAGGCCAGATTTGAACTCAGGTCCTCCTGAATCCAGAGCCAGTGCTTTATCCACTGTTCCACCTAGCTGCCTCCCAAAGGATCATTGTATTCCTGAGAAGAGCCAAGTCCATCACAGTTGATAATCATACAATATTTACTGTGGTACTGTGGTCATTGTTCTCTTGGTTCTGCTCACTTCACTCAGCATCAGTTCATTCAGGTCTTTCCAGGTTTTTTTGAAACCTACCTGCTCATTATTTCTTACAACACACTAGTATCACATTGCATTTATATACCACAACTTTTTCAGCCATTCCCCAATTGATGGGAATACCCTCAACTTCCAATCCTTTTCTACCACAAAAAGAGCAACTACAAATATTTTTGTACAAGTAAGTCCTGTCCTCTTTTTTATGATCTCTTTGGAATATAGACTTAGTAGAGATATTTCTGTGTCAAAAGGTTTTCCCAGTTTTATAGCCTTTTAGGCATAATTTCAAATTGTTTTCCAGAATGGCTGGATCAGTTCAGAACTCCACCAACAATGTATTAGTGTTCCAATTTTCCTACATCTTCTCCAATATTTATCATATTTTTTGCCATGTTAGTGAGTCTGATAGGTGTAAGGTGGTATCAAAGAGTAGTTTTAATTATTGAAAACATTTTCATGTGACTGTAGATAGCTTTAATTTCTTCTTCTAAAAACTGCCTATTCATATCTTTGACTATATCTGAATTGGTGAATGGCTTGTATTCTTATAAACTTGGTTCAGTTCTCTATATCTTTGAAAAATGAGGCCTTTATCAGAAACACTGACTGTATTTTTTCTTCAGCTTTATGCTTTCCTTATAATCTTCTTTTCACTAGTTTTGTTTGTGCAACCCTTTTTAATTTAATGTAATAAAAATGATTCATTTTTTATTTCATAATATTCTCTATCTCCTCATTGATCATAAATTCTTCCCTTCTCCATATAGCTGACAGGCAAATTGCTTTTTCCTCTTTTAATTTGCCTATGGTCTTATGCCCTTTATGTCTATGTACCCATTTTGACTTTACTTTAGTATATGATGTAAGGTGTTGGTCTATGCCTAGTTGCTGCCATACCATTTTCCAGTTTTCCCAGCAGTTTTTGTCAAATAGTAAGTTCTTATCCTAGAAGCTCACATCATTGGATTTATCAAACAGGAGATTGTTATACTCATTTACTTCTGTGTTTGGTGTACCTAACCTATTCACTTATCCACCTTTATTTCTTAGTCTGTACCAAATAGTTTCGATGGTTGCTGCTTTATAATATAGTTTTAGACATGGTATGGCTAGGTCAGGTTACTTTGCATTTTCTTTCATTAATTCCCCCTTAATATTCTTGAACTTTTATTCTTACAGATGAATTTTGTTAAAATTTTTTCAAGCTATTTAAAATATTTTTGTTGATTTTATTAGTATGGCTATGAATAAGTAAATTATTTTATGTAGAATTGTCATTATATTACATTAACTCAGCATACCCATGAGCAATTAATTTTGTTTGTTTTTCCAGTTTAGATCTGACTTTATTCAGGTGAAAAGTATTTCATAGTTGTGTTCCTATAGTTCTTGGGTTTGTCATGGCAGGTAGACTCCCCTCAAATACTTTCAATCATTATGACTTCAGGCAAGACACATAACCTTTGTGTACCTCACTTTCTTCATTTGTAAAAATTAGTATAATAATAGCAGTATCTCCCAGTATTGTTGTGAGATTAAAATGAGGTATCATAGTTATAAAGAATATTGAAAATTTTAAAGCTTTAGGTAAATGGCAACTCTGAGATACCATCTCATGTTTATAATATTGACTAATATGACAGAAAAAAATTACAAATGCCAGAGGAAGTATGGAAGGATTGGGATGCTAACATATTGTTGGTGGAGTTGTGAAGTAGTCTAACTATTCTAGAGGACAATTTGTAAATGTGTCAAAAGGGCTATGAAATGAGCTTTTCACATTAGCCCTGGACTACTACTACTAGTCATATATACTAAAGAAATCAAAGAAAAGTTAAAGGACCAATACATTAAAAAACATTTATAGAAGCTCTTTTTTGGTGACAAAACATTAGAAACTGAGGGGATGAAGATGGCAGAGGAAAGACATTAAACACAGGCCTCCTCACACAATTACCTCCCAAACAGCAATAAAACAAGCCCTGGAGCAGCAAACCCCACAAAAAGACAGGCTGAGATTATTTCCAGCCAAAGACAGATTAAAGGGGGCTGTGACGGGCTATGAGCTGAGTCTAATCCCACGATCCTGCCAACAAAGTAACCAGGCAGGCTACACCAAAGAAACTTACCCCAGAACCTCCAAATCAGCTGCAGCACCGGTGTCTTCTGGAACTGAGCTTGTGGTCTGGTGAGAGGGCTAAGTGGTTGGCCAGGGAGGGCGTGGGGAGGAAGTGCAGGGGTGTGTTTGTTGGACCTAAGGAGGAATTTGGCTATCCCATCCCAGTAGGGAACCAGAAAGAAATCATGAATGGTGGGAGGCCCAGGTGGGAGAGGGGCGCAGGCTTGTATGAGCTAAGAACTACCATAGCACTGTAACGATTGGAATGACGCCACCTGCTGGATACTAACTGTAGAAGAGTTCTGCCCATGAAGCGAAGGTCTTTGAGGGCAAGACCAGGAGTCTTGTCTTTGGTATGAGGAAGTGACGCAGACTAGTGGGAGGAGGAAGGAAGAGACTGGCGCTCGGTCTGGCTCTCTTTCCTCTGGACTCTGGCGGAGAAGGGAGCTAGAAATGCGCTCTCCCTTTAATAGATAGGAATCTAGACCTTTCTCTCTCTCTTTACCAAATTCTTATTCTCCTTAATAAATGCTTAAAAGTCTAACTCTTGCTAAAGCTTATAATTTATTGGCGACCACTCATTAAATATTTTAGACAGACTAGCTAGAATTTTACCCCTTAACAGATGGCTGACCACGAAGAGGAAAGCTAACCTTCAGTCTTCTTCTGATCTTCTAGTTGGGTAAGAAATTTCCCCTCCCTCTCCCTTTAACTGCTAAGTACTGGTGTACTGGCTGTGTTTTCCTTTAAATTTTTTCGAATGGACCTTTTAAACTCCCTAATTATCCTATTTTTGATTTTAGTCTGTTTAACCAGACAAATGGGAGATAAGATCATGTTAATGCTTTGTTTTTGTGGATTTTCTATTTTTCTTTTTCTTTTTGTTAAAAGAGCCAGCAACTTACTCACACAAGGAAATATCTCTCCCTCTCCCAACCATGCTTTTTCAGAGAAACCTGAAGAGATTCCTGCAGCTTTTCCCAATTCTAACACTAATTGTTGCTCTAATTTTGCATGCCTGGAGGCAATGACCCACCCTCTAGAAGCTTTTAATTCCCTAGCACCTGGAGGCAAAGTGGGGGAAGAGGAATCCAGGCCTGAGTTCAAAATCAAGTCTGATTCAAATTGTGCTGGTCCCTCCCCTCCTCTCCAGACCCCACCCTCTACTCCTCCTATGGCCAAGCCCATAGCTTCCCCTGCCTGGGAAGTCCAGAGATCTGATGCGCATGCTCAACTTTTTCTACCTGCATTTGCAGCTTCAGGCTCAGCCCTTCCCCAGCCTGACTATGCTTCTGAGACAACCTTAGAAAACCCTTTAAATTCCAGATATGCTCGTTTTGTTCATAATTTTGCTAACCTGCTTTTGTCTTTAATTAGTAATCTTATAAAGCATTTGTATGGTGAAAAGCCTGACAGACAATATAGAGGGGTTAAAGAAGAAAAACTTAAGCTGAATAAGAATGACAATCAACATAGTTCAAGACTCCGCTTCTTTTGCCATGGAAGGGTATATATTTTACAGAAATGTGGAAGTAAGCAGCAAGGTATTGATATGAGTATTGGGGATTTTAGATATCGGAATCAAAAGTGTTCTAACTTTACTCAGAGTATTAAGGTCAGTTCAGAGGTTACATAGGATTTCTATGCCATTACATATACATTTTGAAATTAATGGTATGGGTTTATTTTCATAGAGATTTTCATGCTTTTGAGATTGGGTCTTATACTTAGTTTCTAAAACAAGGAGAATATCTGTAAAAGTTTTTTATAGTCATGTGATCAAGTTTATATTTTATAATACTCTTATTAATATTAAGTTCATATTCATTTAGATTTCCCTAGTTTGAATTTCATTGTCTTTTATTGTTCCATGTGTACTTTTTTTCTATTTATTCATCTCTAATTTTGAAACATTGCAAGATGGTTTTGATTTCATAATACAATGTTAATTCTAGGAGTATTGTGCTCCCATATTCTGAGTTATTTGTTTTTGTTATTTTTCTCAACTGATTATTTGATCAAACTCTTTAAAGCATTTCCCTGGCAAATTGGTTGCCATGGCAAGTGTAAATTGATTCTAGAAGTATTATTTTTGATAAGCATATTCCCAAAAAAAAAAAAAGAGGGGAACATTTGTAAAAGTTTTCTTTTTTCAAAAAAAAAAAAGTTCTTTGAGATTCTGTTGTGCTTTAACTTGTATTTAAGTATGTTCTGATTTTTCACAAAAGTAATTGTATACTAAGTAAAAAAAAGGGTATTATTTGAAATTGTTGCATAATTATATATTATATTTTGAGTCAAGATGTATTCACATTTTTTGCAATCATTTATTATCCTCAATTTTTAAATCCATATGAGACTTGGATTATGGGAACTTATCATTTAAGACATTAATTGCCTTTATTCTGAGTTATCAGATGCCAGTTGGCCAAGGTGCCATCCAATCACAAGAGGAATACATGCAAGAGCAGACACTGAACTGTCACATGAGGGGAGACATGCATGAAGTCAAGGTATGGCTGAGAGAACGGCTTTTGACAAATGTTGAGGTTGGATTCTCTTGGTTTAATATTTTATTTTATTTTTCCCCACAATATTGTACAGATGGCTGGAAGTATTCATCCCACCCATCTCACTTCTACACCTGGCTTCTATGCTCCCTCCTATATGCCTGATGCCATGGACATCTTAATCCCATGGATCTGATTAAGTCTGACTCAGTTTCCTCCAATATGTTCGGTGGCATGGACGTATATTCCATCCACCTATTTTAAGCCTGGCATACTGCATTGGCAGTATATATTGCTCAAGTGTGGGACTGCTCATATCCCATCATTTCTCTGTTCTTTTATGGTAACCCCCATAATTATCTCAGGTGTCATGATAAATACAGTGTTGAATTTGGCCTTGACACCTGTTACCAATTATATTAGATTTTCTAATTTCTCATAATGGCATGAGGATAATTAGGCAGATGATGCAAAAAGTGATGAAACAAAGATAAAAATTATTTTAAAAAATTAATATCACAGCAATTGTCTTCTCAATTACCCTCCATAAGGGGGGACTATAGTAATACTATAATTTTAAAGAATGTTTCAATTTTTGTTTTATTATATGTTTCATGTGTAACAACTAAGATTCTGAATTCCCTTAGACATGTTTTTGAGAACTTTCATTGTTTGATTTGATTATTGACAAAGCTATTTTAAAGTTGTGTTAAGCTCAATTTTGTAGGAAATTTTCCTGGCTGATTACCAGCATCCACACATCAACCCCTGAAAAGACTTCCATTCCAGGACTACACCTAGAGGACATCTGAGAAAAGACTTTCAGAGACTTTAAATGAACAGTTTTGATTTGTTGTTTTTGTTGTTTTTTTTCTCTTTCTGTTATAATATACACCATCTGTAACATGTATTCTCTGCAGAGGCCCTCCCTTTGCAAGACTAATGTCAAAGCGTCGGTTCATGAGGAAAAAAAAAAAATCGCCCCTCTGGACAAAACTTTCCTCTCTTCCTTTTCTATATTGTTGTTCACATATTATTAGTTAGCAATAGTTATTATATTGTTTTTACTGTTCCGTCAAGGAAACATTTTGTTTCTTGAGGAACAACAGGGGGGACTGTAACGATTGGAATGACGCCACCTGCTGGATACTAACTGTAGAAGAGTTCTGCCCATGAAGCGAAGGTCTTTGAGGGCAAGACCAGGAGTCTTGTCTTTGGTATGAGGAAGTGACGCAGACTAGTGGGAGGAGGAAGGAAGAGACTGGCGCTCGGTCTGGCTCTCTTTCCTCTGGACTCTGGCGGAGAAGGGAGCTAGAAATGCGCTCTCCCTTTAATAGATAGGAATCTAGACCTTTCTCTCTCTCTTTACCAAATTCTTATTCTCCTTAATAAATGCTTAAAAGTCTAACTCTTGCTAAAGCTTATAATTTATTGGCGACCACTCATTAAATATTTTAGACAGACTAGCTAGAATTTTAGCCCTTAACAGCACACAAAGTTCTGCTGGCTAGTTAATTAGCAAGTTGGCATTTATGATGAAAAGACCTGAACTGAATAGAAAATTTGACTTTCAAATACAAGACCCTAGAGAAGCATAAAAAAGCTAAACAGGAAAAAGAAATCATGAGGGATATTAAAAGATGAAACTGTTTACATTTCTACATGGGAAGATAATACTACTAACTCATAAGAACTTTCTCAGTATTAGGACAGCTGAAAGGAATACACTTCAACAGAGGACACAGGTCTGAACTGAATATGAGGGGATGATATCTGTAAAGCATTTATTATTATTTTTTTTTGTTTATCCTTGTTCTTTGTGGGGCAAACAGGGTGTGGTGTCTTATGTCTGAGTCCAGATTTGGGCTCAGGGCCTCCTGGGTCCAGGGATGGTGCTTTGTCCACTGTGCCACCCATGATGGCATCTTTAAAATAGGGTTGACAGTTATGAGGAATGCACTGGGGGAGGGGGAAGGGGAGAGGTGGACTGGGGACAGGTAGCTCACATGAAGGAAACAAGAAAAAAGCTTATGGAGGGGAGGGGAAGAGGGGAAAGGAGTGGGGGAGTGAGTGAACATTACTATCATCAGAATTGGCTCAAATTGGGAATAACATACATACCCAAGTGGGTATAGTTAAATATTTTTGCCGTAAGGGAAAGTGGGAGGGGCCAGGAAAAGAGTGGAAGGAGGGAAGGACAGACTGGGGAAGGGACCAGTAAAAAGCAAAACACTTTCAAGGAAGGTGAAAAAGTTCTGCATAACTGCACGTATATGACATATTGTATTGCTTGATTTCATAAGGAGGGTTTAGGAGGGAGAGAGGAAGAGAAATTTAGAATACATAATTAGTTCAAAGACCTTAATCTCCTCAGAGTACACTCAAAGAGGCATTAACATCCACACCCAATTGGGAGGCATAATCTATTTAACCCTACATGAAAGTAGGAGGGGAAGAGGATAATGAGGAAAGGGTGAAAGAAAGGAGGGTAGAGCAGGGGAGGGGATAGTCAGAAGTAAAAGACTTTTGAGGAGGAATAGGGTAAAAAGATAGAAAATAGAGTAAATATCATGGGAAGGGAATAGGATTGAGGAAAATAATTATAATGATTGACTATAATGGCAAAACATATGGAACCTACTTTGCTGGGCTATTATGAAGAAAATTCTTTGTCAAGTTTAAGGTACTATATAAAAGTTATGATGAACAGGATGCTATCAGAAAAACCTGGAAAGACCTACATGAACTGAAGCAGAATGAAATGTACTATATACAAAATAACAGCAATAATATAAAATGATCTGCTGGAAAGCACGTGGTTATTTTCAGCAAGGCAATGATCCAATATAACTGAAGAACTTATGAAAATTGCAATATACCTACAGAGAAAGAACTGATGGTATCTGAAAACAGACCGAAACACATTTTCTTTTTTTTGAGAATTCCTTAATCTGAAGTTTTGTTTTTATCTGTATTCTCTCACAACCTAGCTAATGTGGAGATGTTTTCCATGACTACTCATGTATAACTTATATTGAATTGCTTGAGTTCTTTGGGGTTGGGGGGGGGTGGGAAGAGAGGAAGGAAGAGTAGTTGGAACACAAAGTTTTTAAAAATTGATGTCAAAATTCATTTTTGCATGTATTTTGGAAAATAAAATACTAAACGGAAAAAAATTAAAAATTAAAAAAAAACAAGAAAAAGAATAAGAAACTGAGGGGATTTCCATCAATTGGGAAATGACTGAACAAGTTGGAGTGGATGATGATGATGGAATGCTATTGTGGTGTAATAAATGAGAAGCAGAATTGTTTTAGAACAAGTTTGTTAAGACATATGAACTGATACAAAGTGAAAGGGTAAAATCAACAGAAAATTCCACCTAGAAACAGCAATAGTAAAAGATCAACTGTAAAAGATTTAGCTACCACAATCAAGACAACAACTCAAGAGAGTTCCAAAGGATCCATTATGAAGATTGCTATTTTCTTCTAGAAAGAGAACTGATGAATTTTGAATGCAGATTGAAGCATGTTTTTAAAAAAAGCAAAACAAAAACAAAAACTTTCCTTTTTTCTTATCTTTGTATGTGTTTTCTTTTGTTATATGACTAATAAGGAAACATATATTTTGCATTATTTCACATATATAATCAATATCATATTGCTTTCCTTCTCATGGGATGAGGAAGGGGCTGAAAGGAGAGAAATACTTTGAAACTCAAAAATTTTAGAAAAAAATTTTAATGTTTTTACATGAAATTGGAAAATATTTAATAAAATAAGTATTTTTTATTTTTAAAAAGCCAAAAAATAGTGAATAGTGTTAAATTTTCAGAGTGAATATTTTAAAACCTGAAATTAACAAATTTAATCTGCAAGTTTAAACTATCAACAAAAGAATAAATCAAGTCCTTATTAAATATTATTAAATATTTTCCAATTTCATGTAAAAACATTAAAATTTTTAAAATGTGTCATGCATAGTTTTGGATAGTCAATAATGAAACATTTATTTGCACACCTCTGCTTTCAGCTTCAAATAATAATTAACCAATAAAGTGTGTGTGTTTATGTGCGTGTATGTATACAGGCTTCATCCCTAAGAGAATGTGAAGTAATTTTGTGGGTGTGTGTATGTGGATTTTCCTATTTGTTTTTCATTACCTAACACAATGTCTTATTGTATAAGATAATTTATTTGCATGTAGGTGATTTATAACTGCTCTTTCTAATGCTTTGGAAAATCAATTGCCTCTGACTACTCTTTGTTTGGCTTCTGTGGCCCTTTGTCTTCATCCTACTTCATGTTTTGCTCAGGCTTGGTGCTGACAAGCATAAAGGGGGAGATAAGTGTTGATAAAATATGGTAGGATACATGCATATTCTTGTGAGAAAATGAAATGTTGATGTGATATGACTTTAAGTAGAAAGTTGTGATATGGGTGTTGATAAAATCTAGACTGTTCAAGAGATTGTTACCCACATGCCTCATGGTTCTCTACCAAATTATTACATCAGTTGTCATCATATTGCTTCACTGAACTTTTTGGTGCCCCCCCCAACCCCCCTAATGCTTTAAATCCCTTCTCTCTGACAGAATTTCTAATTCTTCCTCTCACAATAGAGGTAATGACAGTTCTCTGTGGGATGGACATACTCATCTACACTTGGGTAGCAGTAGACCCATCTATACCTATGATCAGATTCCTTAAATGAAAAGAAAAAAAAATCCTAGTTAAGGCTCTGTTCTAAGTGGATTTTTTCCCCCTCTTCATTGAAGCTTAGATGTTTCTATCAGCTTTCCTAGCTTTTGGCCATGACTCAGATTTTGCTTCTAATTTTTAATTTCCCTACATGTAATGCTTAATTTATGCTTGGTACATTTCTTTTTTTTCAATTAATAAAGTATTTTATTTTTTTTACATTACATGTAAAGATAGTTCTCAACTTTTGTTTATACAAGCTTTACCATTTCAGATTTTTCTCCCTCCCTCCCCTCCCTCCCCCCCTCCCCTAGATAGCAGGTAATCTGATATAGGTTATATATATATATATATATATATATATATATATATACATAATAACATTAATCACATTTCTGCATTAGTCATGTTATAAGAGAAAAAATCAGAGCAATGATGAAAAACCTCAAAATAGAAAAAAAAAAAAACCAACAGCACCAAAAACAAAAGAAATCGTATGGTTCATTCAGCATCTATACTCCACAGTTCTTTTTTTGTTTTTCTTGGATTTGGAGATCCTCTTCTATCATGAGTTCCCTGGAACTCTTCTGTACCATTGCATTGGTGAGAAGAATATAGTCCATCACAGTAGATCAACACTCAATGTTGATGATACTCTGTGTACAATGTTCTTCTGGTTCTGCTCATCTCACTCATCATCAACCCACACAAGACCCTGCAGGTTTCTCTGAACTCCTCCTGCTCATCGTTTCTTACAGCACAATAGTATTCCATTGTATTCATATACCACAACTTGTCCAGCCATTCCCCAATTGATGGGCACCCCCTCAACTTCCAATTCCTTGCCACCACATAAAGAGCAGCTATAAATATTTTTGTACATGTGGGTCCCTTTCCCCCTTCCATGATTTCTTTGGGGAAAAAACCCAAAAGTGGTATTGCTGGGTCAAAGGGTATGCACAGCTTTATCACCTTTTGGGCATAATTCCAAATTGCTCTCCAGAATGGTTGGAAAAGTTCACAGCTCCACCAACAATGAGTGTTGCTTGGTACATTTCTAATGGCCACAGAGAAAGAAATAATTCCACCCTCATTCTCAATGGACCCACTCATGGAAGCACTTCTTCTGACCTGTGCTAACCAATTCTGGCCATTTAATGGTGAGGTAACACCAATTAATTAATTAATGTTGAAGTAAATATTCTTTGGTAAATTAGAAAGGAATAGTAACATATTACATAGTGAACCAACCTCAGAGAAAAGACACATACTGACTGTCTGATGAAGGGAAAGTTACTTAACATTTCAGTGATCTAAGCAACACTTAATATTCTGTTGTTGAGAAGCTGTCAACCCATTTTAGAAGAGGGAATTTTCTCATATAGCAATTACCTATAACAGTAAAATCAGGTGTTCACTTTTAATCCTTATATAATTCAGCCACCAGTTCACCAAAAAAAACCCAAAACACAACAACAAAACAAAACCAAAACGATTCAACACAAGGAATATTTGTTTTTCTTCCTTCCCCTTTTTTGCCTATCTTTGGGAGTAAAACATCCTTATCAGATGTGGTAAACAGTAATTCCTCAGAATGAGCTATCGTATCACTTTCATTTAAGCACTTTGATCTGTTCCAATGTCCAATTTCACAAATAAAAACTGGCTGTTATTGAAAATTGCATCATTTAAAGTACATTGGTAAAGTTCTGCTTGACTATTGTCCTCAGCTTATGGGACTGTCTGACTTTTACTTATTTCAAATCAGAGGACACTAATATTCAAATTAGACAATTTTTATTTATTGTAAATATACATACAAATATTCCAAAGGAGCTAAAAAGAAATTCCTTCATTTTTATTGACCATCCTATATATTCCTCCTGAGAATTACATGATCCAAAGCCTCTTATAATCTGAAATTATAGAGAGGGAGTTTGTATACATCAAACAAATATCAAGTAGATATATCATAACTGATCCATAATCAACACATCTTTTAAAATTAAATCAACCGAGGAAGTATTGAGTATTTCTGCTAAAGAAAAAAAAAATCCATGTCATCAGTGGCAATAATTTAAGCAGGCAATCCCTATTTGTACATAGATTTATTGTAAGGTAAATGCAAATAAAAGCAATGCTCATATTTTCCCCCATATTCTGCAAATTGGGAAAGAAGACAATAGATAAGAATAGGCAATGTTGAAGGGACTTTAGGAAGATATGCCCACTACTGCATTGCTGGTGTAGCTGTGCATGACTTCTACCATTTTGGAAAGAAATTTAGAATTATACAAACTGAATGACTGAAATTCCTTTAACCAATGACCTAGGAATTTTAAGAAGAAAATCTCAATATCTACTCAGATATTTATAGCAGCACTTATTGTGATAGCAAAGAATTAGAAACAAAGTAGATACCTATCATTTGGGGAATGGATAAATAAATTGGAATGTGTGAATGTGATGGAAAATCACTGTGCATTGGAAATTACAAATTTGCCAATTACAGAGAAGCATGCACTTCCTAATAAACTGATGCAGAGTAAAGTAACTAGATATGAGAAAACCATATGACTACAACATTCTAAACAGAAAACACAACCACACGCAAAAAATGAAATTAAAGTTGCAAAATTATAAAAATTCATGGCTTGAAAGAAAGCTGCCCCTACTCCTTTGTATGAGATATATTGACCAGTTGTACTGTCTTTTTTTCCCTTCTTTGTCTTTTTTTCTCTTTAAAAATATTCTTTATTTTATGAGACGGCCCTCTGGGAAGAAGAGGAGAATAATGCTAGTTGGAATTGTAGTGATGAAAAATAAGACATCAATAAAAACATCTTAAAGAGAGAAAGGGAGTATCTGATTCTAGGGGAAAAAAAGTCAAAACAGTCTCTGCTTTCAAGGAACATACATTTTATTGGAACAGGGTCACATACATGTGATTGCATGCATATTACATTTTAGCATTGTAATACTCTCACATTTTACACAGTCTCCTGAGTGGGGGGGAGGGAAAGAAAAAGAGAACGCTCAATTAAAACATCACCATGAACTGACTAGTCATCATCTAAGATCTAATCCTACTTGACTATTTATCACATAAAATTTATCTTGGGAAAACAAAACCCTGTCTTTTTTCCAAGGTCAGATGTTTAGGACAAATATTGTCACAAGAGGAGATGTAAAAGATGTGAATACAGTGAAGGAGACAGCAAAAGATCAAGAACAACACAGATTTCTCTGATACTTTCAAAAGTTTGTGATATTTGGAATTACATTCTCATAGCTCAAGCCCTGCCCTTTGTGATTGTGTGTATTGTCAAGTACTGAAATAAATGAACGCTATAATTTAAGTTGAGAAAGATAATAGGACAGCAAACCTGCCAGCCTGGAGGATGTCCCATTAGTGGATTTCCTAACCCTAAGATCCATGCAAAAGTTTCTTATACTTTTAAGAGGACAGAAGGACGTAATATGAGATAGCTAGAACTTAAGCCGTTCTAGAAAGGCTTACATGTAGTTTGAGATGGAGTTCCTTTACAAGGCAAAATCTCAGGGTAGGGACTTTGGGCCTTATTCAGCTGAACCTAATCAACATTTTCTTAAGGGTAGGAATTTAAGGGCATTAGTGAAATTCATGACATTGCTTGGATGATTAAAAAATAGTGTCAGGCAGCTAGGTGGCTCAGTAGTAAAGCACTGGCCCTGGATTCAGGAGGACCTGAGTTCAAATCAGGCCTCAGACACTTGACACTTACTAGCTGTGTGACCCTGGGAAAGTCACTTAACCCTCATTGCCCTGCAAAAAAAAGAGAGATAGTGTCAGTTAATATCACATTTGTCATTAACGATTTTCTGTTTTCACTCTACACACCCACACACTTATTTTTTCTCTAAGGCAAGACTCAAATTTAGTTCTTTGCTCTTTAAAAGTCTAGCTTTATTTTTGTCATTCCATTATATTTCTAAAGATGAAGAATTGGGAGAAAATCACACATATATTATGTTTTCCAAAATATCAATCCACAAAGTGTACTGACTTGGTGTTTTCAACTCTCCTCTTCCTGCTAGCATGCACCTGTCCTCTGAATTTGAGTCTTTAGACTTGTTAAGGAACTTTTCTTGTCTTCAGGGTGCAGAGAGACTTTATTGCTTAAGGTCCGATTGGCCTAACTGCTGAGCAGGCCTGCCTGCAATGATAGGAAAACACTATTCCATATGCTACTCCTACCCAATCACCAGAGTTGCCTAAATGCTCTGAGAGAATACTACCCTCAGGAAGAATTGTCATTTTTATTATATTATCATGGCCTACCCATGGGCAATTATATTTTTCCATTTGTTTAGATCTGATTTTATTTGAGTGAAAAGAATTTTGTAATTGTGTTCATAGAATTCCTGGGTTTTTCTTGGTAGGTAGATTATATTGATAGTTTTCCTAATATTGAAGCAGCCCTGAATTCTTTTTATAAATCCTACCTGGTCACAGTGTATTATTCTGGTGATAAATTGCTATAATCTCTTTGCTAATATTCTATTTAGAATTTTTGCATCAATATTCATTAGGGAGATAGTCTATAATTTTTTTCTCTGTTTTTGTTCTTCCTGGTTTAGGTCTCAGCATTATATCTGTCTCATAGAAGGAATTTGGTAAGATTCCTTCTTCATCTATTTTTCCAAGTAGTTTGTATAATATTGGAATTAATTGTTCTTTAATTTTTTCTAGAATTAATTTTAAACCCATCTTGTCCTAGAGATTTTTTCTTAGGGAAGTTCATTGATAGCTTGTTCAATTACTTCTTCTAAATTGGATTTATTTAAGTATTTTATTTCCTCTTCTGTTAGTCTGGGCAGGTTATATTTTTGTAAATATTCATCTAGTTCATTTAGATTGTCAAATTAATTGACATATAGTTGGGCAAAATAGCTGCTAATTATTTTTTAATTTCCACTTCATTAGTGGTGAGTTCACCCTTTTCACTTTTGATGCTGGTAATTTGGTTTTCTTCTTTCTTTTTTTTAAATCAAATTATCTATTTTATTGGTTTTTCATAGAACCAGTTCTTAGATTTATTTATTAATTCTATAATTTTCTTACTTTCAATTTTATTAATCTCTCCTTTGATTTTCATAATTTCTAATTTGGTATTTAATTGGGGATTTTTAATTTGTTTTTTCTTCTAACTTTTGTAGTTGCACACCCAATTCATTGATCTCCTCTTTCTCTATTTTATTCATTTGGGCATATAGAGAAATAAAGTTACCTTAAGAACTGCATTGGCTGCATCCTATAAGTTTTGGTATGTTGTATTATTATTGTCAATCTCTTGGATGAAGTTACTGATTGTTTGTATGTTTTGTTGTTTGGTCCACTAATTCTTTAGGATGAGATTATTTGGTTTTCAATTCATTTTTGGTATATCTTTCCATGGGTCTTTATTACACATAATTTTTATTGCATCATGATCTGAAAAGGATGCATTTAACATTTCTTCCTTTCTGCATCTAACTGTACCTGAGTGTGTATGTTATTCCCTCTTTAAGCCAAATCAGGTGATAATAAGGTTAAAACAATGCTCACCCTTCCCTGCTTTTTTTCTATTGTAATAGATATTTTGTGCCTCTTCATGTGACTTGATTTACCCCATTCTGCCTTCACTTTCATCTTTTCCCAGTATAATCCTTTGTGTTTCCCCTTAAGGTTTTTTTTTTTTAATATCATCAAATAAGAATCCACTTATACCAGCACTTTCTGTATGTGTGTACTCCTCCTATTTACCTTATCAATACAGTCCTCAAGAGTTATAACTATCTTCTTCATATGTAGAGATGGAAACATTTCACTTTATTGAATAACATTTTCCCCCTTTTTTACATTTTCATGTGTCTCTTGATTCTTGTATTTGTATATTGAATTTTATGATCAGTTCTGGACTTTTCATTAGGAAAGTTTTAAAGTCTCCTATTTCATTGAATATCCATCTTTCCCCCTGAAAGATTATGCTTAATTTTGATGGTTAGTACATTCTTGGTTGTAATCTCAGTTCCTTTGCCTTATGGAATATCATATTCCAAGCCCTCTTATCAGTTAATGTTAAAGCTGCTAGGTCCTGTGTAATTCTTATTATTATTTCTTGATATTCAAATTATTTCTTTCTGGTTGCTTAGAGTATTTTCTCCTTTACTTGATAGTTCTGAAATTTAGCTATGATATTCCTTGGTACTTTCTTTTAGGGGTTTCTTTCAGGAGGTGATTGGTGGATTCTTTCAATGACTAATTTTTCCTCAGTATAAGACATTGTGCCTGCTCTTAATAATGTCCTGAAATATGTTGTCTAGACCCTTTTTTGTTCATGGTCCGGAAGTAGTCCAATTATTCTTATATTGTCCCTCCTGGATCTAGTTTCCAAGTCTTTTGTTTTTCTGAAGACGTATTTTCTTTTCTTCTTCTTTTATATTATTTCGATTCTGCTTTACTTCTTCCTTTTGTCTCATTAGCCTTAACTCTTAAATACTGATTCTTAGGGAATTGTTCTCCTTTTTGAATTTTCCAATTATATATTTTTAAGGTATTCTTTTCTTTTTTGAAGCTATTGACTTTCTCTTGCCTAACTCATTTATTTTCCCAATTTTTCTTCTGCCTCTCTTATTTGATTCATGAAATCCTTTTTGAGCTTTTTCCAGGACTGCATTTTGGTCTCAAGACCAATTCTTCTTCCCCTTTAAGGCTTCATATGTAGTAGTCTTCTCATTATTGTCTTCCTCTGAGTTTATGTATTGATCCTCCCTGTCACCATAGTAATTGTCAACGGTGAGGGTTCTTTTTTTATTTCTTATTCATATTTTTATTATAATTTTATCCTCTTTTGTGCCATTTTAGGTTGAGTTCTGATCCTGGGGTACAGCATGTACCGTGCAGAGCTTCTTTTGCTGGAGTCTAGGGGTCGAATCACCATCTTTCTTCTCTGAGCAGTCAGTAGTTTGGAGGTTGGAGGACTCACAACTATGTTGCTGTGGCACTATCTTGCTGAGCAAGGACCTTGAGTCCTCAGCTGCTGATCTGTGTTGTGATTTTTCTGGCTTGTCCAGACATTCTCTGCACTGAGCTGTGCTAATCTTTTACGCCCATATCTTCTAGGTTATCCTAAGTCAGAAAATTGTTTCACTCCATTTTTTTTTGTTTTGTTTGTCTTGTTTTGTTTTTGCAGGTTTTACAGCTCCAGAAAATGTTGAGAGGTTTAATTTAATGTTTCTGAGGGAAATTTGGGAGAACTTAGGAAGCTTCTTGGTTTCACTCTGCCATCTTGGCCCTGCCCTTAAATTCATTTTCTAAACACAACTATTCTTTCCCTTTGTTCTTATTCCCTAGGTGTCATAAAATAAATGTATTGTAGAAAAGAAGATCAGCCAATAAAAAAGTGTTCTCTCTTTAAGAGAAAAAAGATAAGTTTTAGATAGGAAGAATGTTCTATTATTATATGGAAATTTTTGTAAAAGTCTTTAAAAAGGGGAATCTGCATGTTCAACAGATTTTTAAACAAAATTTATGCAAGAATATAGGCAAGATTTATTCATCATGAAAAGGTATTACTTAGAATGGTGGCCAAGACATTTTGCCTTACTCTCATTACATCTCAGATATCACTGAAAAGGAGATTATACACCAAAAATAAAGCAAATTTCCATCATCCAGGATAGTCAATATCCAGAAAAAAGCCCCTCTAGCCAAAAACAAACATATAAACAAACAAACCAATGATATGATGATTACTGGCCCTGAGCCCACACAGCATTCTCCCCAACTTTCATGGTAACATGTTCAAGTACACAACACAGGATTAAATCAAAACATAACTCTGTACTGTATTCCCAACTCCTTCCTTCCAGTGACATAGAGATACGGAATCAAGGCTGCCATAGATTCTAGGATTCTTTAAGAGTTAAAGCATACAGGGGAAAGGAACCAGGAACTAAAAGTGCTTCAAAATTGCTCTTCAGAATGGTTGTATCAGTTCATAGCTCCACTAACAATGAATTAGTGTTCCAATTTTTCAACAGTTCCTCCAACATTTATTATTTTCCTTTTTTGTCATATTAGCCAATCTGATAGCCAGTGGGATTAGGGTCACCTTGGAAAAAGTTTTAAGTAAAATAATGAAGGAATATAATATTATGTTTATGGTATAAAGGGGGCAATAAATTGGGGATATGATTTTAGAGATAAATGGAATAAAAATATACTTAACTCCTATAACATTATTTTTAAGTATTTTATTATTTGCCAGGTATATATAAGGATAGTTTTCAGAATTTTTTTATAGGAATTTTAGTTCCAAATTTTTCTCCCACCCTTCTTTCCCTCCCTCATCCACAAGACAGAAAGCAGTATGATATAGCTTATATATTTACAATCACATTAAAAATATTTCTGCCTTAGTCATCTTGTGAAAGAAGAATCAGAGCACAAGGGAAAAACCTCAAAAAAGAAGGGAAAAAACAGTCCAAAAGTAGAAAGAGTATGATTCAATCTACATTCATAATCTACAATTATTTTTTTCAGGATGTTGAGAATATTTTCTATCATGAGTTCTTTGAAACTGTATTGGATCATTGCACTGCTGAGAACAACCAAGTCTATCACCATTGTTCATCACACAGTGTTGCTGTTAATGTGTACAATGTTCTTCTGGTTCTGCTTTTCTCAGTCAGCATCAGTTCATGTAAGTCCTTCCAGGTTTCTCTGATCTCCTCCTGCTCATCATTTCTTACAGCACAATAGTATTCCATTACATTCATATACCACAACTTGTTTAGAAATTTCCCTATTGATGGGCATTCCCTCAATTTCCAATTCTTCACCACTACAAAGAGAGATGCTAGAAATATTTTTTATATATGTGGGTCCTTTTCCTTCTTCTATGGTCTCTTTGGGATACAGACATAGCAGTGGTACCACTGGGTCAAAGGGTATAAATAGTCCCATAGCCCTTTAGGCATAGTTCCAAATTGTTCTCCACAATGTTCGGATCAGATAACAGCTCCACCAACAATACATTAGTGTTCCAATATTTCCACAGCTTCTCCAACATTTATTATTTTCCTTTTTCTGTCATGTTAGCCAATCTGATAGGTATGAGGTGATATCTTAATTTGCATTTCTCTGATCAATAGTGAGTTAGAGCATTTTTTCATATGGCAATAGATAGCTTTGATTTCTTCACCTGAAAACTGCATATTCATATCCTTTAACAATTTCTCAACAGGAGAATGACTTATTTCTTATAAATTTTATTTAGTTACCTATGTATTTTATAAATGAGGTTTTTATCAGAAATACAGGCTGTAAAAATTGTTTCCCTGCATTCTGCCTCTCTTATAATTTTGGCTGCATTGCTTCTGTTTGTACAAAACCTTTTAAATTTAATGTAATCAAAGTCTTCACATTGAATTTCATAATATTTTCTATCTCTTGATTGGACATAAATTGTTTTCCTCTCCATAGACCTGAGAGGTAAACTATGCCTTCCTCTCCTAATTTACCTACAGTATCATACCTTTTATGTCTAAGTCTCGAACCCATTTTGACATTCTTTTGTATAAGGTGTAAGATGTTTGTCTATGCCTAGTTTCTGTCATACTCTCTTCCAGTTTTCCCAGCAGTTTTTGTCAAATACTGAGTTCCTATCCCAAAAGCTGGGGTCTTTGGGTTTATCAAACAGATTACTATAGTCATTTACTACAGTGTCTCCTTTGCCTAACCTATTCCATTGATCCAACACTCTATTTCTTAGACAGTACCAAATAGTTTTGATGACTGCCACTTTATAGTATAGCTTCAAATTTGGTATGGCTAGCCCACTGTCCCATGCATTTTTTTCATTAGTTCCCTTGATATTCTTGACTTTTTGTTTTTCCAGATGAATTTTGTTATTATTTTTTCTAACTCTAGAACATAATTTTAGGTAGTCTTATTGTTATGGCACTGGATAGGTAAATCATTTTAGGTAGAATTGTCATTTTTATTATATTAGCTCAGCCTATCCATGAGCAATTGAAATTTCTCCAATTATTTAGATCTCATTTGATTTCTGTGAAAAGTGTTTTATAATTGTGTTCATAGAGTTCCTGGGTTTGTCTTGGCAAGTAGACTCCCAAGTATTTTACATTATCTACCATTACTTTAAAAGGAATGTCTCTTTCTATCTCTTGCTGCTGGACTTTGTTGGTCATGAATAGAAATGCTGATGATTTATGTGGATTTATTTTGTATCCTGCTACTTTGGTAAAGTTGTTAATTGTTTCAAGTAATTTTTGAGTTGATTCTCTAGGATTCTCTAAGTATACCATCATATCATCTGCAAAGAGTGATAGGTTTGTTTCCTCTTTGCCTATTGTAATTCCTTTAATTCCTTTTTATTCTCTGCTAAAGCTAACATTTCTAGTACAATATTAAATAATAAAAGTGATAATAGACATCCCTGTTTCACCTGTGATCTTATGGGGAAGGCCTCTAACTTATCTCCATTACATATAATGTTTGCTGATGGTTTTAGGGAGATACTGCTTATTATTTTAAGGAAAGCTCAACCTATTCTTTGCCCTCCAGTTTTTTAATAGGAATAAGTGTTGTATTTTGTCAAAAGCTTTCTCTGCATCTATTGATATAATCATACGATTTTGATTAGTTTTGTTATTGATGTGGTTGATTATGTTGATACTTTTTCTTTGTTGAACCAGCCTTGCATTCCTGGTAGAAATCCCACTTGATCATAGTGTATTATGCTGGTGATCACTTGCACCATACCCCTTTGGGCATAGTTCAAAATTGCTCTCCAGAATGGTTGGATCAGTTCACAACTCCATCAACAATGCACTAGTGTTCCAATATTTCCACAGTTTCTCCAACGTTTATCATTTTCTTTCTTTGTCATATTAGCCAGCTAGATAGTTGTGAAGTGGTACCTCAGAGTTGTTTTAATTTGCATTTCTCTAATCAATAGTTATTTACAGCATTTTTCCATGTGGCAACAATTATGATTTTTTAAAGGAAATAAAAATAGATAAGAAAGGAAAGCAGTGGTAGAAAAAGATGTCAGAAGATTCTAGAACAGAAGAAAAGAAAATTAAACTAAGAAGAAAATATCCTTTAAAAAGATTTCTATAGAGATGCACATGAGTTATGAAGATTCAGTTTTTAACCTGAATAAGTACATTTTTCTTCTGTTCTCTTTGCCTCATTCTAGTGCAACTTCAAGACAGTTCTGCTCATTACATCACCACTTTGTTCTCCTTCCATTATTCATACTGGTCCAATTCAGAGCATATATCAAAACTTTCATAGTAATTAAAGCTATTTCCCAATTCAGGTTGGTTTTGAAGAGTTCAAAGTCAAAGCTATTGACTTGCTAATGGGTCTAATGATCCTCTCAACAAAGTGTGAATAACTGCCAGTTATCTTTTGTTTCAATATATCAAATGAAGTATCTTAAATCTATTAAACCCATAGTTTTTCTTTATTTTTTTTCTTGTAATTATGTTTTGGGGTGTTTTTGTTTTTGTTTTCATTTTGCTATGGAGTGCAAGGAAACTACTAAGTAAAAACATTTTTTAAAGGGAGAGTTCAAAAGTAGGCTAAAAAATGAATATGATAAGCAGCTCCCTCCTTCACTGTAATTTGGCTAAATTCTGACTAAAGAATTTTAGTGAAGAAGTATGATGAGCCCCAGCATAGTTCTAATATAGAGCACAAAATACCTTCCCAAATGGCTGGAAAGAAGATTTTTTAAAAATAATAATATCTTTATAAATACTCCAAAGTCCTGGTTAAAATGAAATAGGTGAAGGGCAGCTAGGTGGTGCAGTGGATAAAGCACTGGTCCTGGATTCAGGAGGACCTGAGTACAAATCCAGTCTCAGCCACTTGACACTTACTAGCGGTGTGACCCTGAGCAAGTCACTTAAACTGTCATTGACCTGTAAAACAAAAACAAACTAACAAACAAAAAAATGAAATAGGTTAGAAAGTATAGAGGAAAGAAGAAAAAAGGAACAGAGGAGGAAAAAATAGAAAATAACAATGAAGCTGCCCTATAGCTTCATGATATTGTCTTTTTAAAAAATCATATTATCTTTTTATTATCTATTCCATTGTTGCATTATCTAATAAAACTAAGGTGTTTCATCTAGGAATTTATTATTCAGGCAGTCTTCTTAACCTTGTCATGGAAAAGGTTGGGGACGAAGGATGGAAAGAAATAAAATAACCCAGGTCAGAAAGCTAATGGATAGCAGAGCCAAACTATAGAACTTTTGTATTTTGTCTCAAAGTCCATTATATTTATTACTATGTCATATGAAAAATCATTTTTTCTTCTTGAATAAATGAAACAATAATTATTAAGTACATGTTAGTTAAAAGAGACTTTAATGGGTACTTTTGAATATTAAAATATAGATAGTTTATTTTGCCTGTCTCCTACAAACAGATCAGAGAAATTATAATATCATATAATATCTCCTACAATTTGTTTGCATACCTGTCCTACAAAATTCCAGATCAGAGAAAACATAAATCTCCTACCAAAACTAGATCAGAGAACCAAATCAGAGACAGACAGGAAAAAAAAAAAACAAACAACAACCATAATACCAATTTAATTTTGTCCCGAGAAGAAATATAACATAATCATGTGAAGACTCCCCTCCTAAGAAGGGAGTTCAGGGACTCCCTCTTTCTGAGGCTATATAAGGTTTGTTTCATTCATAGGTTACAGGGCATTCTCAGTTACAGATCAAGCTAAAAGAAAATACTATAATAAGAATGGATGTAACTGAAGCAAAATGATAAGATTACAGGATTCCACAAAAAGGGTTTGGCAAGAATGAGGTCACCCAGATATCACCATAAGATAGAGACTTACTATTGTGAGGGAAAAGAAGTCACTAGGTAGGGACTTTTATCTGGATTCAGTTTGTAGTTCAGTTGAAGGACGTTTTGTTCCTATTAATCCTATTAATCCAGGGTTTCATAAAAAAATACTTTTGGATATGAAGGCATCTCCATCAAATCCAGGTGATCCATATATTCATATTAACAGTACTAGGGAGAGATTTTTAAAAAATTCCAAATAGTTTTTTACCATCAAAGAAATTGAGGACATATAGTCCTAGAGGATCATAAAGAAATAAGGGACCTTAGAGGCTATCCAATAAAATCCCTTCATTTTTATAGATGAAGCTACAGAGGTTCCAAAAAATCAAATTATTTGTCAAAGGTCACACAGGTAGTATAAGAAATGTGCTTTGAATAAAAATCCTCTTATTCTAAAGGTAATATTCATTCCCCTTCACTGTATTACTTAAGTAAATATAACACATATATGAAATAATTTTTTGAAGTATTAAGAATAGCTAAAGACTTCTGGTTCCAAGATGGTGGAGGGAGGAAGCAATGCTCTGGAGCTCTCCCAAGTTTCCCCTCCCAACCAATATAAAATTGCCTCTGTATCATTCCAAGGGCAGGGAAGCAGCCTACCAGCCTGTCAAGAAAGGCCTGTCTTACCTGGATGGGAGGAAAGTGAGGTCCAGGAGGAGTAGAACAAGTAGTGTCCTGGAATCACAGCAGGGGCCCTGAAGCAGGAATCTGAGCCTGGGGCAAATAATCAATGAGGCTCTGCCCTCCTGAAAACCAGCAGGCCATTAGGTAACTGAGCAATCTGAGCACCATAGCAGGGACCCTCACCAGGTACCCCACAGCTATCACAAATCACCAGAGAGGCTTTGACCCCACTGCTAACCAGTAATGAAGCCTCACCCAAGACTGTTCAATAGCAAGTTCCTACCTCTGTGACCTCCTAGCAAATAGATTGTTTCTAGGGCAAGCCTGCAGCAGGGGATTCCAACCCTCAGTAGATCGCAACACAATTACCCTTCCAGGGTATGCTAACAGAGGGACTTGGTTACCATAGCAACCCAGCATCAGGACCTCTACAGTTGGGCAAATTGGAAACAAAATCACTCCTCCATGGAATGCTAACAGAGCAGCCCTGCTAACAGAGCAACCCAGCAGCAGGGCACCACCTCTGAGGCAGATGAACAATAAGATCATGCCTCCGTGGCTAGCCACCAGAAAGACTTTGTTAACTTTTGCAACCCAGCAACAGGGCACCACCTCTGTAGAAAGCCAACCAACACCCAAGGGAGGCTAAAAGGGAGGACTAACCCCCAATATCAATGAGAAAGAAAGCTTATTCAATAGAAAGCAAGCAGCTATGCCCTGAAGCCTAGTGAAAGGTACTAGTAAGACCCAGGGTCTAAGCAAAACAACCAAACAAACAACAACAACAACAACAACAAAATACAAAACAAATACACAAAAAATCCTGGGACAGTGCAGGAACAGAGCCAAACTCTCTCATAAAAGCATCAAGGCAAAAAAGGCACAAAAATGAGCAAAACAAACAAAGAAAAAAAAAAGCTTGACTTTTGACAATTATTACAGTGATAGGGACATTCAGGGCATAAACATAGAGAAGGACAATAATAACAAAATGGCTACAGGTTAACCTTCAAAGAAAAATGTAATTTGTTCTCAGGCACAAAAAAGAATTCCTGGAAGAGCTTAAAAAGGACTTTAAAAAGCAAATTAGAGGGCAGCTAGGTGGCGCAGTGGATAGAGCACTGGCCCTGGAGTCAGGAGTACCTAAGTTCAAATCCGGCCTCAGACACTTAACACTTACTAGCTGTGTGACCCTGGGCAAGTCACTTTACCCCAATTGCCTCACTAAAAAAAAAAAAAAAAAAAAAAGGCAAATTAGAGAAGTAGAAGAAAAATTTAGGAAAGAAATAAAAGTAATGAAAGAACCATAAAAGAAAATACAAAAATTTAGTGAAGAAAATAACTCCTTAAAAAAACAGATTTAGGCAAATAGAAAAGGAAATACAAAACATCAATGAAGAATATAATAGTATAAAAATTAGAATTGAACAAATGTAAACTAATGACTCTATGAGACACCAAGATACAATAAAATAAAATCAAAAAAGTAAATAAAAAATGGAAGAAAATGTGAAATTTCTCATTGGAAAAACAACTGACCTAGAAAATAGATCTAGGAGAGATAATATAAGAATTATTGGACTGCCTGAAAGCCATGATAAAAAAAAAAAAAAAGCCGGGGCAGCTAGGTGGCGCAGTGGATAGAGCACCAGCCCTGGAGTGAGGAGGACCTGAGTTCAAATCTGGCCTCAGACACTTAACACTTACTAGCTGTGTGACCCCTGGGCAAGTCACTTAACCCCAGTTGCCTCACTAAAAAAAAAAAAAAAAAGCCTAGGCAATATCTTTCAATAAATTATCAAATGAAATTGCCCTGAAATATTAGAACCAGAGGTCAAAGTAGAAATTGAAAGAATCTACCCATCACCACCTTAAAGAGATACCAAAATGAAAACTCAGCGAAACATCATAACCAAATTTGAAATCTCTCAGATCAAGGAAAAAGTATCACAAGCAGACAGAAAGAAACAATTCAAATACTGTGGAAATACAGTCAGAAATACACAAGATTTGGCAGCTTCCACCTTAAAGAATTGCAGGCCTTGTATAGAACATAATAGAAGGCAAAGGAGTTAGATTTATAACCAAGAATCACTTACCCAAGAAAATGGAAAATATCCTTTCCAAGGAAAAAATGGACATTTAATAAAATAGAGGATGTTCAAGAATTTCTGATTGAAAGGCCAGAGTTGAATAAACAATTGTACCTCCAAATAAAAGACTCAAGAGAAACATAAAAAGGTAAAAAAGAAACAAAAGAGAAAAACTATAAGAAATTCAATAAACTGTTTATATTTCTATATATAAATTATGTCAGAAAATAAGTGAAGAAGTCTTATCACATTACTTTTATGAGACCAATATGGTCCTGATACCCAAACCAGGAATAGCCAAAACAAAGACAGAAAATTATAGACTGATCTCACTAATGAATATTGATGCAAACATTCTACATAAAATACTAGCAAAAAGATTACAACAATACATCAGAGGGATCATACACTATGACCAGGTAGGATTTATACTAGAAATGGTTCAATATTGGGAATACTATCAGCATATTTGACCATATCAATAACAAAACCAACAGAAATCATATTATTATGTCAATAGATGCAGAAAAGACCTTTGACAAAATACATCACCCATGCCTATTGAAAACACTAGAGAGCATAGGAATAAAAGGGGCTTACCTTAAAATGACAAGTACT
Organism: Dromiciops gliroides; assembly: GCF_019393635.1. Taxonomy (NCBI): domain Eukaryota; kingdom Metazoa; phylum Chordata; class Mammalia; order Microbiotheria; family Microbiotheriidae; genus Dromiciops; species Dromiciops gliroides. Next base: position 144,278,089 of record NC_057866.1, read on the forward strand.
ATTTTTCTGAAACCATCAGTAAGCATCTGTAATGGGGATAAGCTAAAAGCCTTGCCAGTACAATCAGGAGTGAAACAAAGGTGCCCATTATCACCTCTATTGTTTAATGCTGTACTAGCAATGTTAGCTATAGTAATAAGAGAAGAAAAAGCAAGTAAAGGAATTAGAATAGGAAATCAAGAAGCCAAACTATTACTCCTTGCAAATGATATGATGATATACTTAGAAAACCCTAGAGAATCAACTAAAAAACTCTTTGAAATTTTTAACAACTTTAGAAAAGTTGCAGGACACACACACACAAAAACACATAAATCTTCAGCCTTTCTATATATTCTCAAAAAAGCTCCAGCAATAACAGATAGAAAGAGAAATTCCATTTAAAATAACTATGGCCAATAAAAAATGTTTGGGAGTCTATCTCCCAAGACAAGCAGCACAACTATATGACCAGAACTACAAAACACTTTTCATAGAAATAAAGTCAGATCCAAACAATTAGAAAAATATTAATTGTTCATGAGTAGGCCAAGGCAATATAAAAATAATGACATTTATACTGTCAATTTATTTATTAAGTTTCATAACAATTGAACTATCAAAAACATTTTATAGATCTAGAAACAGATAAAATTCATCCAGAAAAACAAAAGCTCAAGGATATCTTAGGAATAAATGAAAAAAAATACAAAAAAAGGTGGTCTAGCAGTACCAGATCTCAATGTATTATAATGCAGTAATCATCAAAACAATCTGGTAATGGCTAAGAAATAGGTGAATCAATGGAATAGAATAGGTACAAAATAGACTATAGTAAATGACTATGTTAATCTAGCATATGCTAAACCAAAAGACCCAAGCTTTTGGAACAAAAACTCATTATTTGACAAAAACTGCTAGAAAATCTGGCAAAGTGTATGGCAGAAACTATAAACCAAAATTCCGTACCATATACTAAAATAAGGTAAAAATGGGTACATGATTTACACATAAAAAAATAAGAGATCATGGCATCATTTATCTGTCATATTTATAGGCAGAGGAAGAATTTAGGACCAAAGAAGATATAGAGAGTAAAACAAAATATAAAGTAGATCATTTAGATTATATAAAATTAAAAAGGTTTTGCACAAAGAAAACCAACATAACCAGTATTACAAGGGAATCAGAATAAAGGAAAAAAATTTTTGAAACAAAGATCTCTGATAAAGGCCTCATTTCTCAAATTTATAGAGAACTGAATCAAATTTATAAAAATACAAGTAATTCCCCAATTGATTAATGGTCAAAGGATATGAACAGGCAATTTTCAGACAAAGAAATCAAAGATATCTATAATCATATGAAAAAATGCTTTAGGTTACTATTGATCAGAGAAATGTAAATTTAAACAACTCTGAGGTATCACATCACACCTATCAGAGTGGCAAATATAACAAAAATGGAAAATATCATATATTGTAGAAGATCTGGGAAACCTGGGTTGCTAATCCATTGTTGATGGAGTTGTGAAAAGATCCAACCATTTTGGAGAATAATTTGGAACTATGCCCAAAGGGCTACAGAACTGTGCATACCTTTTGATCTGGCAATACCACTGCTAGTTTCATATCCCCAAGACATGCCCCAAAAGGACAAAAGGCCCTATTTGTACAAAAAATATTAAGAGTAGTTCTTTTTGTGGTGGCTAAATAATTGGAAATCAAAGGAATGCCCATCAATTGGGGAATGGCTAAACCAGCTCTAGTATATGATGGTAATGGAATATTGTTGTTCTATAAGAAATGACAATCAGTATGATTTCAGAAAGGTCTGGAAAGACTTCCATGAACTGATGTATAGTGAAGTGAGCACAACCAAGAGAACATTGTTGACAGAAACAGCAATATTTTTATTTAGAATTTAATTTTTTTCCAAATTGCATATAAAAACAGATTTTAATATCGATTTTTAAAACTTTTTTTTCCAAATTTTCTTCCTCCCTCCCTCCTAACCCTCCCTTAAGAACTCAACCAATTCAATTTAAGTTATAGATGTGTAGTCATGCAAAACATTTTCACTTTCATCAGGTTGTGAATGCAAACAGAGCAAGAAAACTCTATAAAAAGGAACTAACAAAAATTATGCTTCGATCTGTTTTCAGATACCATTAGTTCTTTCTCTGTAAATGGAATGCATTTTTACTAAGTCCTTCAGAGTTCTGCTGGATCATTGTATTGCTCAAAATTACTAACTCATTCACAGCAGATAATCTTACAACATTGCTGTTACTTTGTACACTGTACATTTCACTTTACATCAGCTCATGTAAATCTTTCCAGGTTTTTCCTTGGGGCCATTTCTTTTGTTGGATGGGGATATTTAAATTAGAGATGATAAATCTATCATGAGTTCAGCAATCTGTGACACGCATAGCCTTTTTTCTCTCTCATATCCTGTCTGTCTTTTCTCCTTAAAATGTCATAGTCTGTCAAATATCAATGTCATCTGTAATGGTACATCAGTACCATTTAGGTAAGTAGAAAATAGTGATAGTGATGAAAATGTTTCCTTTGTTGAATGGGAATGTTAGCTAAAAGAGAAATCCATCATCAGTCCAGTGTTCTACATAACACATCCCTTTTGTCACTCATATCTGGTCTGTCTCATTACCTTAAAATGACAGCCTATTTAATGCCAAGGTTTGCCATGACGATGCCTCCACAAATTTTTATTGCATTTAGATAAGTGGAAGACAATTTTGGTGATGAGAAGATCATGAGATACACAAGTCCTCAGTATTAAGTGACTGTTGCTGTTTCCAAATCCATTTATCCTAAGGACTCCCTGCCATGTCTCATAATCTGTGCTTACTCTGGCATTAAAGTCACTGAGGATTATAAGCTCTTCCTATTTTATTAGAATGATTATGAATGTCTCTAGGTCTTAATTTTTCTTTCATATAATCAGGGGTCATCATGGTAGGAGCATAATTACTGATAATGTTAGTGTGCAGCTTTCCTGAAAGGGGCAATAGCATTATCATGTCTGTCACTGCTCTTGGTAGACACACACATATGGTGACTAGATTAGTTTTGATTGCGAAACCTGCACCAGATTTATGTTGCTTCCCCTAATTGTGGTCACTCCAGAAAAACATGTTTCCAGCCCCAACTTTGGTAAGGTGGCTTCCATTCACCAGTTCTGTTCCACTCCAGGCTATTATTTGCATGCAATATCTGAGTTCTCTGGCACAAAGAGCTATACAACTTTCAGGTCTACTTTTTTTTTTTCATGTTGCACATTAGTGTGCACACATTCCATGCATCAATGATGAGTTCACTTATCTTTGCAAAAGTTTTTGTACATTTTTTTAAATTTTTCAACTAGAGAAAGTAGTTGCCATGGCAAGCAGGCCAGGGTTGGGTAAAGCAGACAATTTTAGGGCACCTTTTCTAACCCCTTCCTAATAGCAGGAGGTGATCTATGAAGTCCTTTAAAAAGGCTGCTCAGACACTCAGAGATCTGCTGAATCCCAGGGTTTCATTAATTGATTGAGAAGGTAACCCTTTGGCCTGGGCCCCCTATATTCAGAGTTGTTAGTAAAGATCCCAGTGTCTTGTTACCTGCTGCTTGTCACTTGCCTATTGTCAATGGACTTTAATGTAGGTAAAAATGGTGAAATGGTATGGGTGAAAAATGGTAAAATGGTATGCCTTTTGACTCATGCACAAATTAAAATTAATTGAGGCAGAGTGGCTCAAAGTTCTTGGCCTCACTCTCCTCATCCAGAGCAGTTGGAATCTAGTGTCAAGACAAAAGTCAAGGTGACTGACAATAACTTGGGGTGCAGTGGATAACACAAGCAACTTCAACGTCTAACCAAGCTCCAAGTGCTCCACAGCACCTGCTTCAGAAACCTTCATGGCCATTGGAACAAATTGTTCTCATACCCCCATTTCCTCAGAGAAGTCTTTACATATTTTTCATAGATACCCCTCAAACCCATGGGTGGGTTTGAGACCCTTTGGTTATTCTCAACATGGTTCCACCCACCTGCCAAAATAGTTTGCTGGGCTGTGGCTGCTGGATATGCTACAGTGTTTTGGAGTCACATGGAGGAATTGGGTGAAGGTAAATATAAAAGGTGGAAAGCAGCCCTAAAAAGGGCTTGGCAGCCCTCATGCTAGATGTACTAGTCTTCCCTGAATACAGTATACCCCAGGTGATAATAGTATAGTTGTATCAAAGTTTGCATGACCATTTGTCAGGGATCATGCATAGTTTAACTAGTTCCTTCTAGGTATCTTCTAATTTTGAGATTATGTGATTCTAAGCCTGGAAGTTATGCTATATCTAATTACTTTTCTTCCTTTATTCTTTGTTCATTTTTAGGTCTTCTTTAACCAAACCTCAACAATCTTGCAGTTCTCCCCACTTACGTAGACCTATAATCACTCACATTTATTATTTTTCATAATAGAAAAGGCCAATTGAAATAAAGAAAAGATGATCCCATTCTCTACAATCATTTCTTCAATCTAATCATGTTGCAAAGTACTCCCTTACCTAAATTTGTAATGTGTCTAAATATGTACTCTATTCTAGGCAAAAAAAAATGTAACAAGGTAATTCCTGGACTCATATATTTGGTGGCAATAATGAGAATCAGAAAACAATATTTTTATACAGGGATTCATTAGAAGCAGATTAATAAACCATAGCTGTAATAGGTTTTCCTTATACAATTGTAGAATACTGAATTTTGAAGGAAACTTAGGGGTCAGATAGCCCAATCTCTTCTCTGAAATAAAAATCTCCTCTACAACATTGCTGATAAGTCATGACCAATCCTCTGCTTAAACACTTGCACTTATCACATCACTACTTCTTGAAGCATCCATTCCACTCCCATCAATCTCTAATTTTTTAAACAACATTTTAATTGATGTCAGAATGTTTTCCTGGTAGTTTCTAAGTGTTAGTCTTGGTCCTTTACCTTTAGGGTTTAATAGTTCTTCTCCAGAGGTCCCCAAATTACAAAAAATATTGAATTTTAAGATAACAAGTTTCTGTTGTAATCCTATACATGTTATATTTTATGCTTTTTAAAATATCAGTCAGAGAAAATGTCCATTAGGTTCATCACCAAAGTGCTTCATGGCATAAGAAATGTTAAGAAATCCTGTTTTAAGACAAAGCATAACATGTTTTGTTTCTTTCATATAAAGAAGAGAATTGTTACATCCCTGATAATATGGTAAGTCTTTTCTCTAAGCTAAATGTCATAAATTCAGTTAAATGATTGATCATCATAAAACATGGTCTTTTGCCCTTTCATTAATTTTATTATATTTTGCTCCAACTTATCCATATTCTTTGTAAAAGTAGGTTACAGTACTCACACACACACACACACACACACACAAATTCATTGAATTTTTCTTTGAGAAGTCTGGAACTAGCAAAATGGTGTCTCAGTTAATATAACTCTTCAGCTTTGAGCATCTTTCTGGTTAGATCCTAATGCCCAATGACCATATAGATGTTTGTATTCAAACAGAACTTTGAATTTATATGTGGCTTAAGCAATGCTAATGACAAAATTGGAAGAGACTTTATATATTTTTATCTTTTTAAAGATATATCGACACATTTTATTTTGACAGAACTGTCACTACTCAACAAATATCTTTGAAAACTAAATTTTTCATAGAAAGTACATTTTCTGATAATTTTATTGCCACTAATAGTGCTAACATTGATCATCAAATAGTTAAAAAGGACAGATATATGAAAGAGGTTTGTATATGGATATAGAGATGTATGTATGTATAAATGTACACACATATATTACACATGTGTATATTTGAATAGAATTTTGCCAATATATTTTGTTCTTATACCTTGGAACATGAATAAGAAAATCCATTTTTATAATGGAATAGTAATTTTATTTTGTCCATAAAGTGTATATGTATATGTACGTGTGTGTGTATATGTGTGTGTGTGTGTGTGTGTATGAAAACAAAATATTTAAATGCTTTAGGGTAAGAATTCTCATTTCACATGTTGAAATAAAAGATCAAATTATAGTACCATATTTCATAAGTATATGATAGAATAAAACCATTAATTGATCATTAGAATCTCACTAATAACTTTAAAGCACAGGCAGCCTTAGGAAACTCAATTATCAGCCAACTCCATTTATCACTTTTTTATCAATATTTTCTCACTGTATTTCTTTTGCTTCTCACAACTTATGTCACAGCATATTCATACTCTGTTTCTCCTACAATTATAGCTCTTTTGAAAGGAAACATGTCTCCTAAAAAAGAAGAAAAATATTACTTAACCTATATATTAATTCAAAAAACAATCTCAATTAAGATATCTACATGTTCTTTTCTTTTGTTTTCTTTTTTTTGGTGAGGCAATTGGGGTTAAGTGACTTGCCCAGGGTCACAAAGCTAGTAAATGTTAAGTGTCTGAGGTTGGATTTGAACTCAGGTACTCCTGCATCCAGGGCCAGTGCTTTATACACTGCTCTATCTAGCTGCCCCCTGATATCTACATATTCAAAAGCCAAAAGGACCTAACAGGAAGGACTCTAAGATTTGAAGAGTCACATAAACTGAGAAACATATTCACTTTTAAATATTCTTAGAAGATTGAAATGAGTTTTGGACTAAGTAAATTTTTAACTCTGAATGTCTATAATCACCATAGATGATATTTTTGTCAGTGATAGTAATGGAGACACTCAGAAATCAGTGGGGGGAACTGTTGCCCCTAGTATTGCAAATCAGGATGATGATGACATCACATTTTGTAACAGAAAATCAATTATTTTAGTATAATCTATCTGTGAAGGTAAAATGATTTCCTTAGATTTTATTTATTCTACATGCTTTAAGAGCCACTTAGCAGATCATGATCATCAGGATCGTGATCATGATGACTAAATAATTGTATCAATAGTAGCAATTCTAGTAGTAGAAGTAGTAGTAGTAATAGTGCTAGTGGTCGTAGTAATATTTTAAAATAATTTAAATGATTATTTAAAGTAGTATTTCCCCTGTCTTTATGAAGTCATATAGCTTCATTATTCCTATTTTCTCACCACAAAATCACTCACTTTTCAGTTGCTGCAGCATTGGTTTTGTTTCCACTTTTGAATTGAAAGTGGTATATAAAAGGTTACTGATGACTTCTTAAAAAAAAATCCAGTTGTCTCGTTCTCAGGCTGCAGGCTTTGGAATTTCTCATCAATAATACTTTCCCTCCTCCTTATTTTGGGTGGAAATTTGTTCTCTGTCTAGCTATGTAACTGCTCTTTCTTAGTCTCCTTTTCTGGCTCATCATCATGCATGATGACCCTTTTCCTTTGTGCATATAACCCAAGACTCAGACCTGAAACATGTAAACATATTTTTTCCTATTCTCTCTCTCCCTCTCTTCTCCCTCTCTCTATCTCTCCAAATTCACCAGCCTTCTCAAAACTATAGCATCGACACATCAATTGTATTCAACAATCACTATGTGTCTTTTATATCAGAAATATTAAGTGAGGTAATGGGGATTTTTTTTGGTGTGCAATGGGGGTTAAGTGACTTGCTCAGGGTCACACAGCTAATAAGTGTCAAATGCCAGAGGCTGGATTTGAACTCAGGTTCTCCTGAATCCCAGGCCAGTGCTTTATCCACTTTACCAAGTAGCTGCTCCTGGGGATGTTTTTTTAAAGCAAACATAGAAACCCAGTTCTTCCTACAGACTGGATAAAAATGTTCACAGATTACCAAAAGTATGCACAAATTTGATACGCATGTGATCTTTGTCCCTATCCATGAAAAATATGTAATTTAAGATTCTAAATGTGGATTCTAATCTGTTCCCCTAGTTTTGGGGGAAACTGACTAAAATCACTGATAAAACAAGTTTAGGTTTTTAAGGGTTTATTGAAAAATAGAAAGAAAAAGATAGAGATCGGAATTCCAACAGCCTGGCATTCCTATCTTTCCTCAAATTTCCTGTGAAGTCCTTTGCCACCACCACCACCATCAAGTCAGGAACCCCAAAAGAGTGAGAGCTCTCCATGCAGGCTCTCTTTCCTCCTTCCTGTCTCCTCCCAGAAAATAGGAGGCTCCTCAAGTTGATTGGCTGGTAGCCTTGAGAGACAGCACCCATGAGCAAACGTCATTTCCTGACACCAAGGAAAAGCCACATGGCCTTGCCCTCTGAGGCATTTTCCTCATGGTGGAGCTTTCCCACAACAAGTCCCCAGTAGGTGGCATCATTCCAATCATTACACAAAAAATTAAGTTATCAAGCAGTTAGTTGATTGAAAAAAAACCACAATACTCTGTTTCATGCTTTAAACATTTTTAATTGGTTGAATAGCACTCTTTTTTTGGGTGTTCAACAATTTATGAACTCTGTTAACTATACTGTTATCAAAAACAAAGTTCACCAGAATTTTTAAGGAAAAAGAAAGGGAATTTTTCAAATTTTTTTGTTGATATACAGGCAAAGTATGAGTAGAATATTTGAGTTTTCCAAGACTTTTTCCTTGGGGAACTTATATTGTTCACTTTCTATGTTTTGAAAAATCATTCAATTAAGTATTTATTTTTGAATTTATTAGTGATCGATATTGTCTACCAATTTATATTTCTTTGCCATCCATGCACTCTGCCATTGGGAAACATGTATAGTATTTGCAACTAGGTGGAACAATAGATGGAGGGCTGGGTCTAGAGTCAGGAATACCTAAGTTAAAATCTGGCTTCAGTTAGTAGCTGTAAAATGAGATGGAGAACATTTCAAACCACTCCAGTATCTCTGAAAAGAAAAACCCAAGCAAGATCCCAAAGAGTGACAAACAATGGAATAACAAGAATTCTTGTCTACTGCTCATGTTCCCTATGGTTTTTTTTAAATAAAATATTCTTTCTCTACATAAAAATGCAAGATATATGAATTTATTTAACATTGGTGAGTATTATTTTACTTATCCTGACATGTTTTGGGGTTGTTAGCTATTATAATGTTTGTTTTACTCTTTGTATCTACAGGGAATTTGTGTGTTTGTGAAGGGAAAACTAGAATCAAAAGAGTATTCTTTGCTATGGTATTGGCATATTACTCTATCCAATATAAACCTCAAATTATTGGCTTAATTCTTTCATGTGCTTCATTGAGACCTTAATTCATTTTAAAATCCTTTTGTTGTCTAGAGGATTTGTAAACCATGGAGCTTTAGTCTATCTGATATAATTCTTATACATGCATAGTGCTTCCTTCTATTTCTCCTCAGTTTTTTTTTTCTTAACCTGAGATAAATAAAGAGCTCCCTGTGCAGCTACATTAGTTTCTTCATAAGCTTTTTTATCAAAGAAATAATTTATTTTTACTAGTTATCTGAATTCCATTTTTAAAGTCTCATATCTTTCTTGAAACATTTACTCCTTTAAAATCCAGATAATGGACTCATGTCTATTATTTCTCTGAAGATTTCTGGGTTTTTTTTTCTTTGTTTTGTTAAACTACTTTGTTAAAATATCTTTGGGTATTGCGAATCTAAGATGACAACAGCTTTTCCTGTGGTTCTTATCACTTCTTCAATAACATGGTTGTTTTCCCCCCTTGTTGGTTAGAGCAAGTAGCTTAAATTTACCTCTTCTCCTTACTCCCCCCCCAAAAAAAATGGTGAATAAGGCAAATTTCGAATTGATTCATGATGACATTGACTGAAAACACAATTTCAAATTATTATTTTAAATTATAATTGAATTAATTTTGAATATATTGTAAATAATTTCATTGTCAGTATTTTAGTTCTGAAATAAATATTAAGAAATCAGTGAGTTTGAATTCAAAGGAGAAGTGTATTAAACTTTGAATATTTGCTTTATAGCAGAATGAGAAACTTTAGATAGTAGTGGCACTGAACTTTTTTTTAAACAAAATAGTCAGCTTTAATAGAAAATATATTTAGCAACAATTCTAGCTACAAAAAAAAAACAACCCATAAGAAACAAAATTTTTCAGCATCTCCTCTTCTACCTTTTGAATGATGACCTTTCAATTAATGAATTCCTTTCTTCATTATATTAACATTTGGTTCCTCCTTGCCATATTAAAATACCTTATCACTCAATGAGGTCAACATATTCAAATTCATCATGGTCAGGTGATGTGCAAAGGCATTCAGGCAAATATACCTCCTCTTCCATTTCTGGGCCTGAAACATCTTTTGTCTAGAAATGTATTATTATCCAAAAGAGCTATTTGGCAATTTATAGTTCACTTTTTATCTATTCAATTGTTCCCTGGTATTCTTAGAACAGCAAAGCAAACCTTTTAAGGATAATAACATGTCAATTACCTTTAATTATACTTTAGCTCTTCCCTTTAAAAAATCTCTTATTTTACCTTCAGTTTCTGTCTAAATGGAACTTCTACTATTTGAAACCCTTAATGGAAACATACTTTCCTATTTCTTACAATGTTTGTTTTTATTAAATGCATTCTGTGTATCCGACATATTTTCCAAAGTGCACTGCTTTTACCAGAACATCTTAGTAAACTGGAAAAAAAATACACAAATGAAGTTGGATATTTACAAATGTTTCATTTCTATACTTATTTGATTTCTATTGCTAACCAGATCGTGATTTCAATCTATTTAATATCTGTTTTAGTAAATAAATATTAAGAAAATATGGACAATTAAGAATTGTATATAAATGTTCTACATAACTACACATACTACTGTCCAATTGCAAACATTTTGTAGTCTAGTGGTATAAATCTTAAATAGATATGGGGGCTATTAAACCATATTTAAGGATCTCTGCAAGACACGTATTGACTCAGAAAGCTACATATTAATATTTCCTCATATTTTACTTGCATTTATTTTGCTAAACATTTCTCAATTATTTTTTAATCTAACTTGCATAGCTCTCTGTAGTTTTATAGCTTTTAGGTCATGTGTTTGACATATCTGTTCTGCTCTCTGTAAGGATATAGACAAAGGAATCAGGAATTTCATGCAGTGAGTATGAATTTATAGAGGTGGTGACAATATTGATGACAACAATGATTCAAATGACAATGATACTTATATTGGTATTAATGGTGATATTATGTCGTTTATGAAGAGAGGAGCAAAGTTCAGGATTTGTGATTTTATCTCTGTGGAGGACAACTGGGGTAGAAATTCCCCCAAACAATTCTTGTTTTATATGAAATTTATTACCTTACAGAGTTACATGTGATGTTGAAACTTAAATGAGACAGCATATGGTAGCACAGATTGTATTTGTCAAAAGCAGGATCTGAATCTAGATCTTTCTAATTCCAATGGTGGCCCTCTATGGATAATATTATGTTGTTCCTTATCATAAAATAACTACCATATTGTGTTGTTTTTTGGATTGCAAAATTCCTTTCAAACTTTTTTTTTTATATGAGCCTTATAGCAACTGGATTAGTGAATTACTACAGAAAACATTATGATGAGGAAATTGAAGCAAAAGGAGCTTTTATGACATCCATTGTAATATATCTCTTAAATATCTGATGCATCACTTGAACTCATGTCTTGGTCATTCTAAGCCAGTCCTACTATTTGCAATGCCAAGCTGCTTGCATTAGTATGAAATATCCTTATCAGTAAAAAAATTACTATATGGGCATGATAATAGTGATTTGTTTATATGATTGTTGTGAGGACTTAATGAAATTAGATAAATAGATAAAAAGATACATAGATATAGATAATTTTGCAAACCTTAAAGTGCTAGAGAAATGTTAGCTCATATACCTGTTTTTGTTATTTTATTTTTATACTTCTTATTTATATGTATTTAGATTATATTTAGATTTTATTATGTAATATTATTTAAATATTATATTTATTAAAATTTATATATTATTTAATGTTATTTTGTCAACATTTGAAAAGAACCAATGATAACTTTTAAGAAAAACTTGGGTACATTTGTATGATGTGATACACAGTGAAGAAAGCAAATGCAAAAATTATTTATAGGCTATATTACTGTTAAGGAAAACAATACTAAACATCAATTGAACTAATCAATTGCAAAGACAATTGTTTCCAAAGAACTGATGATGGAAGACACTAGGACAGAGAATAGGAATTTAAAGTCAAGGATCTAGGTTTAACTCAGCCTTGTCACTTGTTATTTATTTATTTGAAGCAAAGTTATTTAATATATTTTGCCCTCAGTTTCCTAATCGTAAAAATGAAAGGATTGGGGGAGGGGGCAGCTAGGTGGTGCAGTGGATTAAGCACCAGGACTGAATTCAGGAAGATCTGATGTCAAATCCTGCCTCAGACACTTGACACTTACTAGCTATGTGACCCTGGGCAAATCACTTAGTCCTCATTGACCTGCAAAAAAAAAAAACAAAAACAAAGAAAAAACCCACCAAAACAAAAAATAAAACAAAACATAAAGGACTGGACTATCTGAATCCTAAGGCACATTCTAGTTTTAGCTATATGATCTTATTATATTTTTACTGGAATTGTAAAGGATTGCAGGTCCAGAATCTTGCACGTAATATTAAACAGGTGGGCACTTCTGGTCAGTTTTTTTTTTTTTTTGACAGTCTGTCAAGTTTTATTGTATGAGCCAAATAGAAGGGTACTATGTACAGAGGAGATAAGGGAGAATCATTTCTTGGTCTCCTCCTCCTTAGACAAAATCTTGATGGTCTCCTTCTTCTTAGTGTGTAGATGCTCTTCCCAATGCTTTCGTGCTTCCTTAGTCTCGGACCGGCGAGCTTCAGCCTGGTCAGCCAGTAGCTTCTTCCAGGACTTGTCTGCCTTCAGTTTATGAATGTGCTCTATGAGGATCCGCTTATTCTTGACCACATTACCCTTCACCTTCAAGTACAGGCTGTGGTACATATGGCGGTCAATCTTTCTGGATTCACAGTATCTTCAGAGTAGCCGCCATAGAATCCTCATTCGCCTCCTCCAGGTCACGTTCTCAGGCATACGAGCATTGGCAGTACCCTTTCTCTTACCAATGCCCATGTGCCTGCCGTTCTGGCGAGCCAGAGTATTTTTCCAGCATCTGGCACAGGAGTGCACAGTAAGAGGCTTCCACATGTTCAGCCCATCTTTAATCAGCTTCCTTATCTGCTGACGGGAATTGGCTTTGGCAATTTCATTGGTCCTATTGGGGTCAAGCCATACCTTCTTTTTTCCACATCGAAGGACACTAGAGGCAAGCCTCTTCTGAAGCCTGAGCATACTCATGGCTGCAGCTGCAGCACGGAAAAAGAAGGGAGAGAGCTTCTGGTCAGTTTTGGTTTAGTGTTTTTCTTTATTATAAGGGTGGTTCAGAATATGTGCCTCTTTCTCTCTCTCTCTCTCTCTCTCTCTCTCTCTCTCTCTCTCTCTCTGTGGGGGAGGGGGGCAGGGTATTGGGAAGTGAAGTTGATATATTGTTTTAAAAAAGTCATCAATAACACATTTCCTAAATAAATAAATAAGACTAGATTCCATGAACTCATACAGAATAAAAAATTCAAAGTATTCTCAAGTTTCATGGTAAAACATTCCCTAAAGTCATTAAAATATTTGGCAAAGTTTCAATTACTATGGCAGGATTACTATTTCCTCTTCAGCATTGGTTGGAATATCACTCCAGTAACTCTGCCCCTTCACATCCTCCTTGATTATTAATTAGAATTGGATTTTTCAGGAATGTCTGCAACAATGTCCTTTATATGTAGAAATTTATTTTCTTTGTTTTTCTCTTCCTTTCTCTTTTGTTCTCTCCAGTCTCAGATTTTCAGTCCTTGTTTTTTTCCCACAAGTGAGAATAATACTACAGTTTCCTTATTCAAAATGCACCTTAGATGTATTTTTTAGGACCTATCAAAAGAATAGGCTTAAACAGTTACTTTTAGATGCAGCAGGAATATGATTGATAGTTGAGCTTTACTAACAAAAGCAGAGTTTGGAAAACCATGCATATTGTATACTAAAAGCATCATATTATATTCCAAAACCATTTTTTAATTAAGTATAAAAGAAATATAATATCTAAACAGACTTATTTTAGAAAAAGAAATGAAATAGGTCATAAATGAGCTTCCTAAGAAAAAACATAAGGACCAGATCGATTTACAAGTGAATTCTATCAAACATTTAAATATCAACAAATTTCAAATCTAAGTAAACTATTTGGAATAATAGGCAAAGAAATTATCCTACTTGGGGCAGCTAGGTGGCACAGTGGATAGAGCACCGGCCCTGGAATACAAATGCTAAAAAAAAAAAAAAAAACAGGAACTATATGAACAAAAATTATAAAAAAGTTGCACAAATAAAATTATATTTAAATAATTGGAGAAATATTGATTGTTCAAGGGCAACAGGATAAATATAATAAAAATAACTGTTTTACATAAAGTAATTTATGTATTCAATGTCATCCCAAGTAAATTACCAAAAACGTTTTACTGAATTAAAACATAGTAATAACAAATTTTATTTAGAAGAAAAACTCAAGAATATAAATGGAACTAATGAAAAATACATAAAATGGGGGATAGCAGTACCACATACTAAACTATAGAATAAGGCAGTAATTATCAAAACTCTATGGTAATGACAAAGAAATAGAAAGGTAAATCAGTGGAACAGAGTGGATATACCATTTACAGCAACAAACAAATATAGCAATCTTGTATTTTACATGTGTAAAGACAAAATTTCAGGATAAGAATTCATTATTTGGCAAAAAAATGAAAAAAAAAACTGAAAAGCAATATGGCAGAAATTGGGAATAGACCAATACCTTATACCATTGACCAAGATAATGTCAAAATAGATACATGCTCTAGATATGAGAGAGAATACAAGAAAATTTGAATAACATGGAATGTATTACTATTAGACTTATGGATAGCTGAACAATTTGGGAATAAAAAGAGTTATAAATCAGAATGAGGTATAATATCAATTACATTAAGTTAAAAAAGTTTTGTACACATAAATGTGGTCAAGATCATACAAAAATCTGAAAATTGGAGAAATTTCAGTTTGTCTGATGAAGGTCTCATATCTCAAATATATAAAAGTGTTTGTCAAACCTATAAGAATATGAGTCATTTCCCAATTGATAAATGCTCAAAGGATATGAATGAGCAGTTTTCTAATGAAGAAATCTAAATGGTTTATAGTCATATAAAATACTCTAAATCATAATTGATTAGAAAAATGCAAATTAATACAACCTTGAGATATTTTACACTTATTTGACAGGCTAAAATGATTGAAAGGGAAAGTGAAAAATTTTGGAAAGGATTTGAAATAAATAGGAAACATTCACTCTTAGTGGAATTGTGAACTCTTCCAACCATTTTATAGAGCAATCTGGAATTATGCCCAAATATTTATTAAACTGCCTTTACCCTTTGACCCAGCAATGCAACTAACAGTCTTCTTCCAAAGATGATTAGGGGAAAAGGGAAATAACCTATATTATCTGAAATATACTAGCCCTCTTTGTGGTGGCAAATAACTAGAAATTTTGGGGATGCCTGTCAGTTGGGGAATGGCTGACAAGTTGTGGTATATGATCTTAATACTACTTGCTATAAGTAAGCTACTGTGCTATAAGAAATAATGAGCTTGATTTTCAGGGAAAAAAACATGGTAAGACTTACATAAAATAATGAAGAGGGAAATGAGCAGAACAAGAGAACATTATACAAGCAATATTGTTTCAAGAACAACTTTGAGTGACTAAGTCATTTTGACTATTATAAATACTCTAACTACAAAGGATCTATGAAGGAAAATTCAATCTGCTTTCAGAGATAGAAATCATAAATAGATATATAGAATGATTTTATAAAATCTACATAATTTTGTCTAATGGTAGCCATCTCTAGGGTGGGTGGAGGATAGAAAAAGAAGAAAAAAAGAATATCACATGTTAAATTTATTATATATTTAAAAGTACTAGCAAGTTGTACATAATAGATTTGGAGTTTCACTTACTAGCTGTGTAACCCTGGGCAAGTCCCTTAATCCTGTTTGCCTCAGTTCATCACATATAACATGAGGTGGAGAAGGAAAAGGCAAGTCACTCCAATATTTCTGCCAAGAAAACACCATATAGGGTCATGGAGAATCAAATAAAAGTGAAAAATGACTAAACAACATATATATCATCTATAAAAGGTTTACCAAAGTAGTGGGAGTTTTCCCCATACTGGGTCTTTGAACATTACATAGAAAACAGTGCAGCACCAAGGCTATTTGTATGGTAACCTTCCCATAAAATTTTCAGGTTTCATCATGGACACATTACTAAATTTGGCTTTGATCCAGACACATAGTGGTAAAAAGTGTTATTGATATCATAATTGTCTCAACTCTGTATTGCATATGGGCATAAGTATCCTCCACAGGGAGGAATGTAATATGCTGTATGTAGCAATTTTAAATTTGTTCTATATGAGTTATATTTTGAAGAACTCTCACTGTTTAATTTCATCACTGACAATACTCTACTAAAGATTAGTGGAAATCCAGCAGTTCAACAGCTAAAGAAGTAGAAGTATCCAGAAACAACCAGAATTCAGGATCCAGACCAGAATCTAGTTTCCCTGATGGCATCTTAACACTCAACTAAGACAAGACTTCAAAGACTTTAAATGAACATATTTGTTTTTTTTTTCCTTCTGTTACTATATACATCATTTGTAATATGTATTTTCTGCAGAGGAATTCATTCTATAGACATTGTCAAAGTGTGAGTCCATAAGGCACTGCCCCCTGGACAAAATTTTCCCTTTCTACATTTCCTATATTGTTATTAGCATATTTTTTGTTAGCATAGGTTATGATATTCTGGGGTTTTTTAATGATTCATCAAGGAAACATCCCATGTTTCTTAATGAAGGAAAGGGGGGAATGTAAGGAATTAATTGTGATTTGGGATTTTCATAACTCTTTCTTTGCTTTATTATGGTCAGACTGAAAAAAATGTAAGCTTGGGTGTATACTTTGGGAGATAATTGAACAAACAAGAGGAACTCTGAGCACAGGGAACATTTAGTGAAACTAAGTAACTAAGCATTCCTGTAATAGCTTCCCCATGCCCACATGGGTGAGGCCAGATTGTAATGGGGACAGCCCATGTGGGTGTGCTGAGCCAATTGGAGACTCAGCATGGCTAAGAGCAGGCCCTCCCCTTCCTGTGCTGAAGTCAGTTAAGATATAGTGAGATTCAATTAGAGCGACTGCGAGGGGAAGGTACTTAGAGATGGTTCTGAGAGAAACAGGGAAGGAAGGCCGGGAAAGTTAGAGATGCTGCTGGTGATTGACCTTCAGAAGAGACTACACAACTAATTCTTCTGAGAGCTACTGATTGCAGGTGTGGTGAGTTTGTTTTGTTTTTTGAGGCAAAGCTAGTTCTTTGGAGCTAGCTGGGCTGGAGGCAGGTTTGGGTGCCTGGGCCTTTTTACCCCAGAGATTTATACATTGCTTATACAATGTTTCTAGTTCTATTAATCTCACTCGTATGATTCATATATTGTTTTAAATTAGTTTCCATTAATAAACCTCTTTTGTTTTTGAAATAGGCTTTTTCTTTTCTTATCTTAACATTAAGGTGAGCTACCCAATTAATGCTTTCCATACTAAATTTGGCCCTTACACTATCCATAAGCTATTTCCTGCTTACAATGTTATTTTCCAAGAGTATATAACTGGGCCAATTCTTGCATCATTCTCTGGATTTGGGTGAGTCCACTGAATTTGTTCCCCAGTGTTATTTTGTTTTTATTAGTACAGGAATTACATTTCAGATGGAATTAGGGAACCAACTTAGTCCAGGTCTCCATCCCCTCCAGCATGACCTATTAAAATAGCCTCTGATTTAGTTTCCTTGCCTCTCCCTAAGTGATATTTTTTTTTAATCACTGCTCAAACCATTTCACCTCTGGTATTGAATAAAATTCAAACTGCTTCCATTGACTATGAGGATCACAAGTAAACTTCTTTTTGACTTCCCAAGTCCTTCACAACTTTATTCCATCCTTCCCAGGCTATATTATTTCCCTTCAAGCTCATTATACTCCAAACTAACTTCTATTGCTGTTTCTTTCATAATGCTTAATTTCCTGCCTCTTTGTCTTTGTACAACTTATACTCCCAAACTGGAATGCATTCCCTATTCATCTTCTCTTTTTAGAATACATAGCTTCCTCCTAAGCACAGTCCCAGGGATATATCATACATATTGATTTTCCTGATTCCCCCAGCTACTTGTCTCCTCATGCAAAATTGTCCTTTATTTTCTTTTCATACAGGATACCTCAAAGTTTTAATGTAGTTAAAACTTTTTAAATTAATGCAATTAAACTTAAAACTTCATTGACTATTAGGGCATGCTGTAATTTTGAGAGACAGGTAGGATATGGTAGTGTATAGAAACTGTCCTTAAAGTCAGGAAAACTTGGATTCAGGTCCCTAATAACACATAATGGCTCATTTAACCATGGGACTTTGGACAAACATTTAATCCCCATGAATGTCACTAAGATTATAAATTGTAAAGAAAGGAATTTCTTTGTCCATGAGTAGCATTTATATAGTACACAGTGCTTAGGTATGTTACCTCATTTAGTCTTCTTTTGTGCACACATACACACACATAGATATAGTGATATAGAGAGAGTGCGATATGGATATAAATGTAGATATGGATATGGATATGGATACAGATACAGATACATATAGAAATGATATAGATATAAATATAAGTCCCTGCATATATCTATAAATAAGGCCATATATATATAAATTCATGCCCCTCCTTACAACAGTAACAACACACCTTAGTGCCCTTGTTCTGGTGTTCACATGGCTGACTAGGAATTGCCAGCACCAGAATGCTCTGTTTAGGGTGATCAGGACCTTCCTCACGTGAGTCAAAGACATAATTCGCAAGGGCCTTAATTCTATCAGCTGTGAAGGTCCTCCAATCTGGACATTGAGTCAGAAAATATTTGCGTACTTCTGGCAGTGAATTACAAACAAATATGTTGAGGATAATATAAGAATCTTTTAAATCAATTGGACCCAATCTGGTATAGTGCCTGGCAGTCTCACAAAACCTATCGTAAAATCTGCTTGGTTTTTCGTTAGCCTCCTGAAATGTGCTCATAAATTTCGTCCAGTTTTCAGGTATCTCAAAAATGGGGATACTTTTAGCACCTGACTCCTAAGGTTGTTGGGATACTGAAATGAGGTAATTTTTGTTAATTACTTTTAAAATCTTAAAATATCATAAAAATCCGATGTATTAGAAATAATAGTTTTGGTATATAGGTCATGTGTACATATTTATGCATATCAAATAAGCCAATATATCTAAAGCACTTTGCAAACTTTAACATATCATACAAATGCTAGCTATGGAGAGAAGGGGGTAACAGATCTTTTGGGATTACATGATACTTATCAATTTTTTTTCCAGAAATGTTGGGGGTAGGCTTGGAAAAAAATCAATAAGCAAACATTGATTTTAAATTTTATCAAACTTTGTATGTATGTGTGTGTGTATATGTGTACATGTGTGTATATATGTGTATATTTGTGTATGTATATGTGTATATGTGAATGTGTATATATGTGTGTATGTGTGTATATGTGTATATGTGTGTGTGTGTATATATATATATATATATAAAACATCTTGTCCAAATGAGGCATGATTCCTCTGAAGCAGGGGTGAATGATGTTGAGGAGAGAATGTTTAAAAAATAATAATATTCTCAATTTTGTAATTTACACACCAATGCTCAGAAAATTATCAGGGCCTGCCATCAATCCAGGCAGTTTTATTTGGTGAAATAAAGACTATAAGCTTGTGTCTCCCAGAGCATAAGATTGATCAGTGTAAATCATTAATCAAATACAGTGGATAGGAAAATTAGAAATAATAATACGAGGTGTTCTGATATCATAGCCTGCATGCAATAGCAACTTGATCTCTCAGGAAATTAAAATAATTTAACAAAAAGGCCATAGTTAACAGACTGTGTGGTGAAATTAAGAAGGAAAATCTTGCCTATTAATCATGCAAAATTACAATTAAATTATATTTGTTATTTTCATGGTGGAGAGCTTCTAAATTAAAATATTAACCCTTTGTCAGCTCTAGTGTGCTAAGAATTCTGGATCAATGGTAGTAATTTTCTTGTTGGGTTTATAGTTATATAAAAGACCAAAATCAGCACAATTTAATGTGATGGGGAATAATAATTTTATAACACTATGTGC
This sequence comes from Dromiciops gliroides, assembly GCF_019393635.1. Taxonomy (NCBI): domain Eukaryota; kingdom Metazoa; phylum Chordata; class Mammalia; order Microbiotheria; family Microbiotheriidae; genus Dromiciops; species Dromiciops gliroides. The sequence continues at coordinate 144,298,421 of NC_057866.1, forward strand.
CAGACACTGTACTGGCAACAATTAAAATCCCTTCCCCCAAAAAACGTCTCATTTGGACAAAAGGACAAATATTATATCATGTTAATTTTCTAAGTAGAAAAACTCAGGAAATCTATGTGATACTTTCAAGTATGTCTTACATTGCTACTTAATAAACATTTGTTTATTGACTGAAATGACTTCCTTTTTAAATTTCAATTATCCATAAAATGTGTACATGTGTGTATATGTGTGTGGGGGGGGGGATGGGAAGAGAACAATATTTAGAGTGAGAAGATTTTGGTTCAAATCCTATCTCTACAATTTACTACATGTTCATCTGTAGACAAGTCACCAATTTGGTCTTCATTTTCCTCATTATATAAAATGAAAGAATGTGTTATATGAAACCTGAGGTTTCGTTCCTCTATGTGGCTTGCTTAATTTCTGAATCAATGTAGTGTATTTGACACAAACAACTTTTAAATTAATTTGTTCTAATTTCTCAAGTCTCTCAATCTCTATTTGCAGATTGATTTCACTTGAATATATTTGAAACACCCTATGTTGCAGTCAAACTAGCTTATTTTTTTCCTCACATGTGACATTCCATCCTTATCCTCTGCCTGTCCCCCAGGTCAGGAATGTTCATCTTTCAAACCTCTAAATCTTTGTATAAAAGCTTTCTTCAAAGGTTGTCCCAAATGCCACCCATGAAATGAGATCTCACTTGATTCCCCATCATTGTTAAAGATTTCATTTAAATATTACTTTGTTTTAAAGTATTATTTATTTGTATTAAGATTGCACCCCCCCCCCCGCCCAGGGGAATAGGAGTTCCTAAGGAAAAGGGATAGTTTTGTTTGGGATTTTATTGTCTCAACAAGTAGCACACTGCCTAGAATTTAGGCAGCTAGGGAATGTTTGTTGACTTGGAATTGAGAACCTTTATTTGATTTAACTTGGTTGAAAGAATAATACCTATGATAGAAACAGCATGTAGTTGTCCAATCTAGGCCACTCAGTCTTACTTAAGACAGGCTGTTGATTGACCTTCCTTCTTAGAGAGGACCAATGACATCATGATGCTGATGTCTTTACTTCTGTGTGAATTGGATATGAATGAGGCAGAGCTATGCATCAGCATAATTAATCAGCCTCACTCTTTCCTCCAGTTATTGAACTCCAGTAGCAAGACAAGGTGAACATAACTTGTGATGGTCAAGGATACAGTAGATGACCTTGACCTTTCTAAATTCAAGTCTTTCCCAGGTCTCAGATTCTTTGAGGCCTGGACCATTCAATGGCTAAAAGCTGGTAAAAATTGAGACAAAAGATGGCTCAATTTACCATCACAAAATGTTAATCTGGGATGCTCAGAGTTTCTGGTGAGAACAGAAACCTATTGCTATTTACACTCATTCTAAACCATCAGAATCTGAACAATGAGCCAGACTGGTATAAGGGGCTAAAATTCTAGCTACAGTGTCTAAAATATCTAATGAGTGGTCGCCATTAAATTAGAAGCTTTAGCAAGAGTTTAGACTTTTGAGCATTTATTAAGGTGAATAAAAATTGGTGAAGAGAGAGAGAAAGAGACCTAGATCCAGAGACCTATCTCTGGAAGCCCACATTTTTGCTCCACTCTCCATGAGAGTCCTGAAGAAAAGAGAGTGAGAGAGCCAGCCTTGCCCATCCTTTCTCCCACAAGCCTCCTGTGAAACTGGGAACATCCCATCCACTTGCACACACAGCTCCAAGCTAATTGGCTGGTAGCTTTGATAGACAGTACCCATGAGCAAATGTCACTTCCTGACCCCAAGGAACTGACAACATGACTTGCTGTCAGATGCCTTCTCCTCATGGCGGTGCTTTCGTACAGTTACTCTCCAGTAGGTGGCATTACTCCAATCATTATAGTGGCAACCAACAAGAAAAGGAATGTAGAAATATTTTGCATTTGTACTTTTCTAACATTTTTTCTGCTTTGTGTGTGTGTGTGTGTGTGTGTGTGTATGTGTGTGTAGTAATGAGGGTTAAGTGACTTGCCCAGGGTCACACAGCTAGTAAGTGTTAAGTGTCTGAGGCCGGATTTGAACTCAGTTCCCCCTGAATCCAGATCAATACTTTATCTATTGCGCCATCTAGCTGCCCCTTGTGAAATATTTTTCAAAGATTGTGTATAATTGTTCTTTGAAAACCTAGAAAACAATTGTACCTAACCTCCTCTTGATTCTTAACAAAATTGTAGGGTGAAAAGCAAACATTTAATGGTTCCTATTGCAATTTTGTTACTCATTGACCATCCTGAACTGAAACGTAATATATCTATTCTTATTATTATGCATATTTTTCTTGTTAAACTCTCATAATATAAAAGAAAATATGATTCCTAATGAATAGGTGATCCTACTTTCCAGACCATATCATGTACTTACTATTTTGTTCCAGATTGTCACAGAATCAGAGAAATGGAAAGTACTTATTCCAGACATTCATATATATGAATGGGGCAAAGCTTTACATCAGAAAAATTAATCAGCCTCACTCTTTCCTCCAGTTATTGAAGTCCACTCCAAGACAAAGGTCAACATACAAATACAAATTTAATCCAATTTCACTAGACTAATTGAAATGTATCTCCTTTTAAAAATATCTTCTGAAAATATTCTGTAGCTTCCTCAGTATTATACTATTGTTTAAATTATCTTCACAAGAAAAAAATCCTACTATATGTCTAATTAGGTACATGGCATTTTTTATTTAAAAACTTTGATAATGTTTCAGTCTTTTTTTCTTTAACAATAAAAGTATTTTATCATTTTCCAGTTATATGTAAAAATAGTTTTCAAAATTTGTTTTCATAAGATTTTTAGTTGCAAATTTTTCTCCCTTCCTCCCTTCCTCCCTTCCCTCCCCCTTCCCCAATATAGAAAGAAATCTGATATAGGTGATATGTGTACAATCACATTAAACATATTTCTGCATTAGTCATGTTGTGAAAGAAGAATCAGAACACAAAACCAAACAAAACAAAACAAAAAAGTAGAAAGAGTATGGTTCAGTCTACATTCAGAATCCACAGTTCTTTTTTTAGATGTGGAAAACATTTTCCATCATGAGTTCTTTGGAATTGTCTTGGATCTTTGCACTGTGAGAAGAGCCAAGTCTATCACAGTTGATCATCACACAATGTTGCTATTACTGTATAAAATATTCTCCTGATTCTGCTCACTTCCCTCAGTGTCTGTCCACTTAAGTCCAGTTTTTTTTTCTGAAATTTGCCTTCTCATCATTTCTTAAACCACAATAGTATTCCATTCCATTCATATACCACTATTTGTTCAACCATTCCCCAATTGATGGGCATTCCCTCAATTTCCAAATTTTTGCCACCACAAAGAGAGCTGCTAGAAATATTTTTGCACATGTGGGTCTTTTTCCCTTTTCTATGATCTCTTTGAAATACAGACCTAGTAGTGGTATTACTGGGTCAAAAGGTATGCATAGTTCCATATCCTGTTGGTCATAGTTTCACATTGCGCTCCAGAATGAGTGGATCAGTTCACAGCTCCACCAACAATGCATTAGTGTTCCAATTTTTCCACACCTTCTCCAACATTTATCATTTTCCTTTTTTGTCATATTAGCCAATCTGATAGATGTGAGTTGCTACCTTAGAGTTGTTTTAATTTGCATTTCTCTAATTAATAGTGATTTAGAGCATTTTTTATCATATGGCAATAGATAACTTTTTTTCTTCATCTGAAAACTGCCTTTTCATATTCTTTGAACATTTTTCAATTGAGGAATTAATTGTATTCTTATAAATTTTATTCAGTTCTCTATATATTTTAGAAATGAAGCCTTTATCAGGAACACTTGTTGTAAAAAAATTATTCCCGACTTTATGCTTCCCATCTAATGTTGGTTGCATTGCTTCTGCTTATACAAAACCCTTTTCATTTTATGTAATCAAAATCATCCATTTTGCATTTCATAATATTCTCTTTCTCTTGTTTGGTCATATGTTTTTCTCCTCTCCGTAGATCTGAGAGGCAAACTATTCCTTCCTCTCCTAATTTACCTATGGTATCACCCTTTATGTCTAAATCATGTACCCACTTTGACCTTATTTTAGGATATAGTGTAACATGTTGGTCTATAACTATTTTCTGCCATATTATCTTCCAGTTTTCCCAGCAGTTTTTGTCAAATACTTATTTCCTATCCCAGAAGCTGGAGTCTTTGGGTTTATTAAACAGTAGATTACTATAGTCATTTACTCCTGTCTCCTGTGCCCAACCTATTCCATTGATCCATCACATTATTCTGTAGCTGGTACCAAATAGTTTTGATGACTGCCACTTTAGCTTCAGATTTGGTATGGCTACACCACCTTCCTGTATACTTTTTTCATTAGTTCTCTTGATATTCATGGCCTTTTGTTCTTTCAGATGAATTTTGTTATTATTTTTTCTATCTCTATAAAATATTTTTAGGTAGTCTGATTTGTATGGCACTAAATAAGTAAATTAATTTAGGTAGAATTATAATTTTCATTGTAATAGCTTGGCCTATCCATGAACAATTGATATTTTTTTCCAATTACTTAGATCAGTTTTTATTTGTGTGAAAAGTGTTTTGAAATTGTGTTCATAGAGTTCCTGGGTTTGTCTTGGCAGGTAGACTTTAAAGTACTTTATATTGTCTACAATTATTTCAAATGGAATTTATTTTTCTATGTCTTGCTCCTGACGTTTGTTGGTTTTGCATAGAAATGCTGATGATTTATGTGGATTTATTTTATAACCTGCAACTTTGCTAAAGTTGTTCATTATTTCAAGAAGTTTTTCAGTTTATTCTCTAGAATTCTCTAAGTACACCATCATATCATCTGGAAAGAGTGAGTTTTTATTCCTCCTTGCCTATTCTAATTCCTTTTTTTCTTTTTTTGTTAAAGCTAACATTTCTAGTACAATATTAAATAATAGAGGTGATAATGGATACCTGGTCATAGTGTGTTATCCTGGTGATGAATTTCTGTAATCTCTTTGTAATATTTTATTTTAGATTTTTGTATCAATATTCATTAGTGAAATTAGTCCATAATGTTCTTTCTCTGTTTTGACTCTGCCTGGTTTAAGTATCAACAACATATGTGTGTCATAAAAGATATTTGGTAGGACTCCTTCACCTATTATTCCTAATAGTTTATGTAGTATTGGAATAAATTATTATTAAAATGTATGGTAGAATTCACTTGTAAACCCATCTGGCCCTGGAGATTTTTTCTTAGGGAGTTAATCAATAGATTTTTCAATTATTGTTTTTTTCTGAAATGGGCTTATTTAAGGAGTTTATTTCATCTTCTGTTGATCTCTATAGTTTATATTTTTTGTAAATATTCATCCATTTCATTTAAATTGTCAAATTATTGCCATATCATTGGGCAAAATACATCCTCATTGGTGGTGTATTCAGCCTTTTCATTTTTTATGCTGGTATTTTGGTTTTCTCCTTTCATTTTTTACCAGATTAACCAAAGGTCTATATATTTTCTTGTTGTTGTTGTTTTTTTCATTGAACCGGCTCTTAATTTTTTTTATTACTTCCATAGTTTTCTTATTTTTGATTTTATTAATCTCACCTTTAATTTTCAGAATTTCCAATTTGGTGTTGAATTGGAGATTTTAATTTGTTCTTTTTCTAGTTTTTTAAGTTTCATGCCGAATTAATTGACCTCCTTTTTCTCTATTTTTTTTTTTATGTAGGCATTTAGAGACATCAATTCCCCCTAAGAATTGCTTAGGCTGCATCTCATAAGTTTCAGTATGTTGTCTTATTATTGCCAGTGTCTTGGATAAAGTTATTGATTGTTTCTGTGATTTGTTGTTTGACCTGCTCATTATTTAGGAAAAGATTATTTAGCTCCTAATTCATTTTTGGTCTATCTTTCCATGTCCCTTTATTACACATAATTGAAAAAGATGCATTTACTGCATCTGATGCCTTTCTGTATCGACCTGTGAGGTTTTTATGCCCTAATACATGATCAATTTTTGTGTATGTGCCATATACCTCTGAGAAAAATGTTTATTCCTTTATATCCCCATTTAATTTTCTCCAGAGGTCTATCATATCTAATTTTTCTAAAATTCTATTCACCCCTTAATTCCTTTATTATTATTATTATTTTTTTTTTTGCAGGGCACTGGGGGTTAAGCGACTTGCCCTGGGTCACACAGCTAGTAAGTGTCAAGTGTCTGAGGCTGGATTTAAACTCAGGTACTCCTGAATTCAGGGCCAGTGCTTTATCCAATGTGCCACCTAGCTGCCCCCTAATTCCTTTATTATTATTTTTGTTTTTATATTTATCTAGTTCTGAGAAGGGGAGATTGAGGTCATCCACTAATATAGTTTCACTATCTATTTGTTCCCATAACTCACTTAACTTATTCTCTAAATATTGGGATGCTGTACCACTTAGTCCATACATGTTTAGTATTGATATTACTTCATTGTCTATGGTGCCTTTTAGCAATATGGAGTTTCTTTCCTTATCTCTTTTAATTACGTCAGTTTTTGCTTTTGCTTTGTCTGAGATAAGAATGGCTAGCCCTGCTTTTTTTAAATTCAGTTGAAGCATAATATATTCTGCTCCAACCTTTAACTTTATTCCTTGTGTATCTTTCTGCTTCAGATATGTTTCTTGTAAACAACATATTGGGAGAGTCTGTTTTTTTAATCTACTCTGCTATCTGCTTCCGTTTTGTAGGAGAGTACACCCCATTCACATTCACAGTTATGATTACTGTGTATTTTCTTGCAACCTATTTTCCCCTTGTTTGTATTCTTCTCTTTCCTTTTCCCCTGTCCCTTCTCACTAGTATTTTGTTTCTGGTCCCTTCATTGTACCCTTCCTTCTATCAGCCCCTCCTCCTTTGGTCCTTTCATTTTTCAGTTCCTGGTTTTGCCCTCCCTTCTATCAATCCCCCCTCCTTTTGTAATCTTTTCCCCTTTCCCCTCCTTGTTTTCCCCTCCCTTCTATCAGCACCCCACCCTTTTCTTTTCTCTTCCCACTTTTACTCTCCATTATGGTAAGATATAATTCTGTACCCAATTAAGTGTGTATGTAATTCCCTCTTTGAGCCACAACAATGTTCAGCCCTCCCTTCTTTCCCTCTATTTCAATAGATCTTTTATGCCTCTTTACTTGATGTGATTTATCACATTCTGCCTTCCCTTTCCTCTTCTCCTTATATAATCCTCTTTGTTTCCCCTTGTGATGTTTAAAATCTAAACTGTGGTTGCCTTAAATTAAAAAGCTTCAGTACCAGTCTTTGGGCATTAAACATTTATTAAAGCATACAGATATTTACAAGGAGTTCAGAAAGTTAAGAAAAAGAAGTCCTACCTAGCCTAGAGTTCCAGCCTGGTTGGGTTCCTCCTCAAGTCCTCCTCCACCAGCCTGCTTTAATCAGGAACTCCTTAGCAAACTGATCATGGAAGCTTTTTATAGGTCTGGAATAGAGGCGGTCCTTGTACACTGCTTCAAGCTGATTGGTTGGCATCCTCCAAATCCATTGGTTCTGAAGGTGTTCTCAAGGTGTGATTACAATCCAGTTAACTTGAAGTAGGCTAATTAGCAGTTAATCACTCTCACTTGATTCAATCAGTCTAGATTAATCTCCAGGTGGGTCTTTGAGTAGCTGATAAATCTCATTATTTCATCACACCCTTAAGGTTGTTTTTTTTTTAATAACATCACATCAGAATCTACTTATACATACCCTTTCTGTCTGTGTGTACTCCTCCTATCTGCCTTAAAAAAATACAGTTCTCAAGAGTTACAAGTATTTTCCATCCATGTAGGGATTCAAACATTTTTACCTAATTGAATAACATAGCCACTCCCCCCACCCCCTGCCTTTTTTTTTTTTTTTACATTTTCATGTATCACTTGAGTCTTGTATTTGTAGATGGAATTTTAAATTCAATTCTGGACTTTTTATTAGAAAACTTTTAAAGTCTCCTATTTTCTTGAATGCCCATCTTTTCCCTGAAATATTATGATTAATTTTGCTAGATAGTACATTATTGGATGTAATCTCAGTTCTTTTGCCTTCTGGAATATTATGTTCCAAGATCTCTGATCCTTTAAAGTTGAAACTGCCGGTCTTGTGTAATTCAGGTAGTTAGCTGGGGGCCATGATGGCAGAGGAAAGGCAAGGACTTCCTGGAGGTCTCCCCAAGACCCTTCCAAATACTTATAAATAATTCCATAAGACAACGCTTAGAGCAGCAGAACTCACAGAAGCACAAAGTGAGATCATTTTCCTGACAAAAATGGCTTAGAACTTCAGCAGGAGAGGTCCACTGTCCTCGGGGTGAGTGGAGCACAAGACCCATGGCCATACCACACAGACCCATCTCCAGCCCCAGAGAATGAGGCCTTGGGAGCTTCTGAATCAGCTGTGGCAGCAGCTGCTCCTAGAACTCAGCCCACAGACAGTAAGGAGGTCAGGTGCTTGGCCAGGGGGAGATTATGGGGGGGTCTTATCTTGCACTGAGGCAAGACTGTATTATTTTGCCCATGATTGGATCCAGGTCATAGTGTTGGGTGATGGCCAAGGTCAGGGAGGGGCGCAAGCACAACAGATCTTGCAGCCACAGTGGAACAGAATTCTCTTCCAGCTTAGAGGATAAGCAGGCCTATGGTTTCTTGCAGACCAAAGCACAGGCCAGGGAAGTAGTGAATATGCCTCTCCTTAAATTGTACCACCTTGGACCCCTTGAAGCTTGGAATAGTACACCCTGGAAGCAGTGCCTCACTTTAAAAAGGAGTCAACAGGAGCAGCTAGATGGCACAGTGGATAGAGTACCGGCCCTGGAGTCAGGAGTACCTGAGTTCAAATCTGGCTTCAGACACTAGCTGTGTGACCCTGGGCAAGTCACTTAACCCCAATTGCCTCACCAAAAAAAAAAAAAGGAGTCAACAATCAAGAAATAGACTGGAAAAATGAGAAAACAGAAATAAAATGCTAATCCTATAAAGTTTCTATGGTAACAAGGAAGATCAAAATACACACTTAGAAGAAGTCAACAAAGTCAAGGCTCCCACATCCAAAGTTCCAAGAAAAATATGAATAGGTCTCAGCCCAAAGAAGCCCTCAAAGAGAACTTTGAAAATAAAGTAAGAGAGGTAGAGGAAAAAATGAAAAGAGAAATGAGAGTGATGCAGGAAAATCATGAAAACAAAGTCAACAGCTTGAAAAGCCAAATCGGCCAAATGGAAATGGTGGTACAAAAGCTCTCTGAAGAAAATAATTGCTTAAGAATTAGGATTGAGCAAATGGAAGCTAATGACTTTATGAGAAATCAAGACACAATAAAACAAAATCAAAAGAATGAAAAAATAGAGGGGAATGTGAAATATCTCAATGGAAAAACAGCTGACCTGGGAAATAGATCCAGGAGAGAAAATTTGAAAATTATTGGACTATCTGTAAGCCATGATCAAAAAAAATAGCTGAGACATCATCTTTCAAGAAATTGTCAGTGAAAATTGCCCTGATATTCTAGAAGTAGAAGGTCAAATAGAAATTGAAAGAATCTACCAATCATCTCCTGAAAGAAATCCCAAATATTTACATACATCAATCCTAAAACTTTCTATTTACAACTTTCATCCAATATATCATTTTTCTCTGTTTTTCATATTTGACAAAATGTCAGAAACAGAAGGTGCCTTGGAATCCAGGGGTTCTTACACCGGAGCTAATGAATTAATAACATTCACGAAAATGTATTTTCATACGTGCATATAATATATAGATATAATATTCATTAGCACATGAATTTCAATAGAATTAATTCCCTTTGTAACTTTGTATATTTTATTTTATGTATTTGTAACAATTGGAAGGATGCCACCTCCTGGAGATTTACTGTAGAAAAGCTGCGCAATGAGAAGGCCTCTCAGGGCAAGCCATGTGGTCACAAGGTCCTTGGCATCAGGAAGTGACATTTGATCATGGGTACTGTCTATCAAGGCTACCAGCCACTCAACATTTCTGGGAGAAGGACATGAAGGAGGAAGCAAATGCTGGTGGGACTGTGCTCGCTCTTTGTCTGCGAGACATCGGCATGGTGGCAGGGAACTTCAGAAGTGAGAGATTAGGAAGACTAGGATTGCCATGTTATAAGAAATCTCTTCTCAATCTTTATCTTTCTTTTACTACTTTTCAATAAACCCTTAAAAAATTCTAAACTCATTTATCAGTGATTTTAGACAGATTAGAACCCACATTTAGAATTTTAAATTACACATATTTAAATTATTGTGAGGAATATATAGGCATCATGAAATTGTCTGTTCCATGTAATAGAAAAAAAAAATAAGATGCCCTGATGTCATCCATCTCCCTTAGGGAAATTAGAAGCTGGAGAGATTATTCTAAGGCTTTGAGTTGTTTGTTTGTTTTGTGTGTTTTTTTTTAATCCTAGATTTTTTTTTCAAATTGCATATTAAAACAAATTTTAACAAAAATTTTTAAAACTTTGTGTTCCAAGTACTCTTCATCCCTCCCTCCCTATCCCCTCTTAAGAATTAAGGCACTTCAACATAAATTATCCATGTGTAGTCATGGAAATCATTTACACATTGACTTTTAATCCCTCTTAAAGTGGGACACTGCTTCAAGGATGGAGCGCACATTGTCCCAAACTTCAGGGGGTTTGAGTAGCTGCTTCCTGAGATACCTCCTGGAACCTGCAAGTCCCTAGTTTCTCTAAGGTGGTATGATTCAAGGAGATGCACATTCACCACTCTCCTGTCCTGTGCTCTGGTTTGGAAGGAACTACAGGCCGGCTTCTTTTCCCTTCAACCTGGAAAATAATCCAGCTGCACTGTGGCTGTAAACTCAGGCACGCTTGCACCCCTCCCCTGACTGGGCCACCACCTAAGACTAGGAACCAGACCTGAGCACAGATGAAACAACAGAGTCCTGCCTCAGTGCCAGCAAAGAGACCCCTGTAATCTCCCCCTGACCAACCACTTGACCTCCTCATAGTCTGTAGGCTGAGTTCCAGATGCAGTTACTGCTGCAGCTGATTCAGAATCTCCCACGAGCTGGTTCGCTGTTGTGGCCTGCCTTGGCCTGTGTCTCTGCTGGTATAGTCTACATGGGGCTGTGCTCCACTCTCCCCCGAGTACAACAGATCTTATCTGCTAAACCTTCTAAGCTTTCTTTGACTGGAAAATCATTTCACCTTCTCCTTTTCTGGGTTCTGCTGATCCAGGAATTTTTATATAGCAGTATTTGAAGGTATTTGGAGAGTTCATGGGGAGAGCTCAGGGAAGTCACTGCCTTTCTTCTGCCATCTTGGCTCTGCCACCAAGCTTTAAGTTTCTTTTTTTCAATTTTTGTGGGGGAGGCGGGGAATGAGGGTTAAGTGACTTACCCAGGGTCACACAACTAGTAAGTATCAAGATTCTCAGGCCTGATTTGAACTCAGGTCCTCCTGAATCCAGGGCTAGTGCTTTAGCCACTGTACCACCTAGCTGCCCCAGGCTTTAAGTTTCTTAATTTCATAATTAACTAGAAGCAAAGTTGAGTCTCAGTGGATAGAGTATCAGGCATGGAATCAAGAAGACTCATATTCCTGAGTTCAAATATGATCTCAGACACTAGCTACATGATCCTGGGCAAATCACTTAATCCTCTTTGCCTCAGTTTCATCATCTATAAATTGAGCTGCAGAGGAAATAGCAAACCACTCCAGTGTCTCTGCCAAGAAAACTCCAACTGTGGTCACAAAAAAATCAGAAATGACTAAAAAATGACTGAACAGCAACAAATCTGTAATTCTAGTTTCAGGGCTCTTTCAACACTATAGTAGTTCCATTTTAATGTGGTAAAGCTAGAACAATAAAATTTTCCTTGTTAACTAGCAAAATTTGGCTTCTAATTCTCTAAAAATGCCCATGCAACTTTAGAATAATTCACTTAATGGGAGATTCATAAAGGAATTGGACCCAATGGAAAGATTTAGGTTAAAAACAAAAGAAAATAAAAGTTCAAAGTTTCAAGAAATTCTAGATATCATTGTCTCTATTCAAGTAACCGTCTCAATGAGTCATCAAGAATTCTAACAAGGACCTTTTTCTTGCATCTTATATGTCTCTAGTGTCCTAAACAATATCTGAAAACGTAAGATTATTACATATCAGGTTTATATAACTACACACAGATAATGAGCAACCTGTCTTTCAGTTGTGCCCAGCTTACTATATATCATTTGATATTCTTAATAATTAGGGGATTTTATAAATACTTGTGAGTTTTTCAGTTATAGTCAGGATGAAAAAGAGCTCATACACAAATGTAGAAGTAGTAAGGACTTAAGAGGCAATCTTGTCTAATCCTCTAATTTTTCTACTTTATCATAGAGACAACTAGAGCTGTGTGGTAGTTCCAAAGACTCAATTTAAGGGGGAAAAAAGCAAATATGTTTATATATGTGTGTTTTTGTGTTAGCGAATGGGTCTATGTATAAACATATGTGTATAATTTTCTAACAATTGAGAATAATAGGCAATATCAGATAGGAAAACAATTTTGAAAAATATCCTCATATATTATTATTAATAAATATTTCTATCACTTTATCATAATTTGTTTCAATCCCAAATGTTATATTTAAAATAATAAGCACTTTTCCTGTCTCGGTATTTTAGCTTGTTAATAGATATAGAATAAGTTCTTTGTATGACAAGAAAATTTATTTTATCTTTCTTAAAATATTCCCAACTTCACCATGTTTTTGTTCTATATGTTTTTCCCTTCCTTCACGCCTTCCTTTTTTCCTTCCATCAATTTTTCTCCATATAAAGTGTATCTCTTGCCAGCCTATTCAAGTAATCCTTCAAAGATGAAAATTGTGAATAGCAATCCAAAATGGAAAATAAACTCAGCCCTCCTAAATCTAAGAATAATAGGTACTATGTGTTACGCTAACAGGGGTTTATATAATTTGTAATTCTTTAAAATTCAGTGTGATGTCAAATTATTTTGATCACTTAATATTAATCATCTAGCATAAGACAGATATATACAAAGATTTCCAGAGTCATTTGGCTGCAACACCTTAACATACAATAATCTTATCTTAGGTTACACTGGGGCAGTGAACTTGTAATTGCTAGGTGTGAGAATATTTCAGAAAGAGTTTACAATGCATTCATACCTAAAGTATTCTGGTCCCATTTCATTAAGTGGCTTTAACTGGAAACAAAAATTGGATTTAAGTCTTGTTTTCAGAGCATAGAATAAATCACTGGCCTGGATTCATGAACTTCCCACTTGGTTTCCTCTAGGAGGCCAGTTATTGAATTTTTATCTGTTCTGGCTCCCCCATAAACATCCAATATGCATTATGAATCCTTATGCATATCTCTAAAAGCTTCCAATAAAGGCGTCTTCTGATGCCATTCTTGTTTTGGAGGAGAATGGAGGCTTTTGAAATATACCAGCTAAACAAAATTCTGTTAGTTACACACCTCTTAGAAAAGGTTTCTTTATAAACCCAATAATATATGGTAAGTCTTTACTTTGGGGCCCAACCCAGTAAAGTTTTTAGAGACTTTTCATCACATTCTTATAATATAGAGCTTTTATCAGACACAAAAATTATCAGGTAATTACTATATTATGATGAGGTTGTGAGCTCTATCAGTGGAGTGAAAATCCACACTAGTGAAATGACAGAATTTTGCCATGCTGAAGGGCGTGTTTAAAGTATGAAAGCACATTTTTCTTTAATAATATGTGAACTCGTACGGGATTAGATTGTTTGGATTTCAATAAATCAAGTTCTCAGCAAGTAAATAATATAAATGCTGGATATTATACTTTGCATCATTACTGCATTATTTCGAACTATTACTTCTTCAAGTTCAAACACTATAAACCTGTACCTGGATTAAAACTCAGAAAAAAAGCAAGGATTTGGACTGTTTTGTGATCTATCACTGGTGAACTGACATTTAGTATGATTCACTTCACTAGAATGCTATTTAGTTCTGTTTTTCATTATTAGTCTGAGATCATGTTGTCTGGTAAACCAATGTCACTGAAAAGTCAAATGTCAGTTACACAAATACAAAATCATCATCATCATCCCTTGAGGCATCCAAATGAAGAATTCCTTAATAATTCAAGGTCAATCTTTCCTCTGCTATTTTTACCACGTTACAAGTAAGGCTTATTTTAAAGAAGTAGAAATTCAGATTCAAATCAAGCCAATATGAAATGAAATTGAGTTCCTACTAAATTCTCATCTCCCAAGTCCAATTATCTTTTGTTGTTTTGATTTTAATTAATCTAGCAGTAATTATACAATTCAACAAGAATTAATTAAGTGCCTACTATGTGAATAGCACAATGCTGTAAAATGAACATACAAAGGATGGGAGAAAATAGCCCCTCTCTTTAAGGAACTTATATTCTACTGAAAGGTTACAACACATATACATACATATATGCAAATTAATTTGGGACATAGAAACATTTCAAAAAAGATCTTATGAAAAGGAATTATCTAAGGTTAAAAAAATCCACACTCTCAAGGAACATAACTTTTCAAATGTAACTTGAAAATGGACATTTATTCACCAAATAAATCATCCACAATTGATTACATGACATAATTCAAAGCTACCCCAGATGTTTAGCATTTCTATTGACCTAGTAAAGTGTTATACCCTAAAGCATGAGAACATAGATATATTTTCTCCTGTAATATATTGGCCATGACTAAACCTTATTTCCACTTCCAATTTTTTACCTAACAGGCTATAATATCAAATCCTATAAATATTATAATCATACTTCCTATAGAAGAAGAAATTCAGAAGAGATTACATGCAAGGATCATGGTGATCTGTAGAATATAAAGAAGAAGCCTTGGCTTTCTTTTTCTTTTTTCCTTCCCTTCTTCCTTCTTCCTTCCTTCCTTCCTTCCTTCCTTCCTTCCTTCCTTCCTTCCTTCCTTCCTTCCTTCCTTCCTTCCTTCCTTCCTCTTTCTTTCTTTCTTTCTTTCTTTCTTTCTTTCTTTCTTTCTTTCTTTCTTTCTTTCTTTCTTTCTTTCTTTCTTTCTCTCTTTCTTTCTCTCTTTCTTTCTCTCTTTCTTCCTTTCATTCCCTTTGCTGTTGTCTAAATTTGTTTCCTGACACAGAAATAGTTATGGAATCATGAGCCTTGGCAAGAGAATAGGATAAAATAAAGTTATGTTTCACTTGGCTGCACAAAAAGGGAGCAGGTGAAAAATGACAAGGAATATTGGAAGATGTCATTTGTTCTGTCCCTTGAATCTCAATAGCTCATGAGTTCTGTGACCTCTCTTATCTTCTTTCTTAAATGATCATTCTTCAAAATTCCAATATTCTTTTTATCCAAAATAAATTTAACTAATTTCCTAAACAGAAGTTAACTTATAAAAAGTGTGAAGACAGCCTGAGAATGAATATATCACTGATGCTCTCTTCTGCTACATTGCTTACAGGTGGCTACACATTAATAATCTTTTCTTAAATCACACTGCAAGGAATAAGCTTTTCTGCATCCTTATTAGTATGCTTGATATTAAACAAACATTAAATTCTAGTTAAGTGGCAGGGCCATCTCATGACTACTAATTATATCATTGAAGTGAAAATAGTAAACAGGAGAGGAAGGGAAAAATGTATAGAAAGCATAGAGGTATGTGGGGGTGGATAATATCCATTATGGCAGAATATACTGACAATAACAACCAGCATATACCCATATCAAAAATAAAGTCATAGACACTAACACAAAAGAGTATATAGGCTTTGATTACCAAGGAGGTCTCCACCACCCCAATTTTTTTTTGCAGAATTAACTTACACAAGATATAATACAGGCAATTAATAAATCAACAAAGACTTAAGTGCCTACTCTCTTCCAGAAACTTTGATAGGTTATGGGTATACCGATACTAATAAATGAAACAATCCCTACACAAAAGATTACACTCTAAGAGGCAGATAATTATGACATAAATAAATACATAAAGGATAAATATAAAAACAATAAATATAAATAAATTCATAAAAGTAAAATCCAAAGTAGTTTGAGAGGGAGTACTTGAGTGGTTGATGGGTTCAGAAAGATAATCAATGTAGAAGGAGATGTGTAAGTTGAAGTCTGTATCAAGAATTATATGAGGCAGAAGAAAAGAGGCAATATATTCAAGTCATGGAATAAAGCAAGACAAATTGGAAATGGAGATGGAGTGGTGTGAAGAACAGAAAGGCAGTTTGGCTGGATTGAGAGTATCTAGGGTAAATGGTATGCACAAAAGCTAGAAAGATAGTTTGGAGCAAGGTTTTGAAGACATTAAAAGGCTAAACTGAAAAGTGTTATGTCATTCTAGAGGCATTAGAATGCCCCTGGAAATTATCAAGTAGGAGAATGATAGTGTTAGATCTATGCTTAACAAAAATTACATTGACCATAGTGTAGGGCATGGACTGAAGTTGGAAGGAACTAGTATATTTAGGATGATTTAAGAAGCTCTTATAATAATTCAGATGAGAAATGATGATGGATTCAAATAAATCGGTACTTTTATGGGTAGAAAGAAGACATTGGTTATAAGATCTGATGGAGATATAGCAAGATTTAATAATAACTTTGATAAATGTAATTAGGGCAAGTGAGGACTTGAAAAGAGTGCCATGCTAATGAAAATGGGAGAATGTGAGGTGAAGCCAAGATGGCAGAGGAAACACAGTAGTTTGCTGGAGCTTTCCCCAAGACCCCTCCAAATACCTTCAAATAATGCCATAAATCCTGGAGCAGTAGAATCCACAAAAGGAAAGGGTGAAATAATTTTTCAGCCAAAGACAGCTTAAACTGTTGGCAGGAAAGGTCTGCTGCACCCAGGTGAGCATGGAGTGCCATACAGTGCAGGCTGCACCAGCACAGCCCCAGCCCCAGCAAACCAGGAGCAGGCCTTGGGAGCCACTGAATCAGCAGCTGTAGTAACTGCTTCTGGAACTCTTATCCCACATTCATTAAGGCAGTTGACCAATTGGCGAAAAGAAGATTACAGGGGTCTCTTTGCTAGCACTGAGGCAGGACTCTTATACTTTGCCCATATTTTGATTCAGGTCCCTGTCCTGGGTGGCATTCACAGGGCAAGGAAGAGCAGTAGCACACCAGCACTTGTGGCCATGATGTAGTTGGGACTATCCTCAAAGTTCTAGGGCAGAAAAGCAGGCTTGGACTGGAGCATAGGCCAAGAGAGAGTAAACATACCTCTCCCTAGATCATACAACCTTGGAAGAACTGAAAACTTACAGGTCCCTAGTACCAGCAAGGGTTACTGAGAAGAATCAATAAGACAAATAGGAGGATGTTCTGAACAAGCAGCTCCAACCTCCCAGGCAACCATCTATTGCTAAAGAGCTCATTCAGTGGAAAGGAGAAAATATATATCTATTTATTTTTCTCTTCTCCCTGCACATAACTTGAGAAAAGCAAAAGTAAATTCTAACCATGAGGGAAATCATACATATCCAGGCTGGCCAGTGTGGCAATCAGATTGGCACAATGTTCTGGGAGGTGAGCAGTGATGAACATGGCATACACCCCACTGGCACCTACCATGGGGACAGCAACCTGAAGTTGGACCAGATCTCTGTCTACTACAACGAGGCCATTGGTGGCAAACATGTTCCCCAGGCCATGTCGGTTGATCTTGAGCCTGGAACCGTGGACTCTGTTTGCTGTGGACCTTTTGGCCAGATATTCTGGCCAGACAACTTTATCTTTGGCCAGTCCAGGGCAGGAAACAATTGGACCAAAGGCCACTATATGAAGGGGGCAGAGCTGGTGGATTCAGTCTTGGATGTGGTGTGCAAAGAAGCAGAGAGCTATGATTGCCTGCAAGGTTTCCAGCTGACCCACTTACTTGGTGGAGGCACAGGCTCAGGGATGAGCACCCTGCTCATTCAGCAAAATCTGAGAAGAGTACCCTGACCACATCATGAATACCTTTAGTGTGGTTCCATCACCCAAAGTCTCAGGCACTGTGGTTGAGCCCTACGATGCCACTCTCTGTCCACCAGTTAGTAGAAAACACAGATGAAACTTACCGCATTGATAATGAAGCACTCTATAATATCTGCTTCTGAACCCTCAAGCTGACCCTGCCAACTTACAGTGACCTCAACCATCTAGTCTCTGCCACTATGGGTGGTGTCACTACCTGCCTTTGCTTTCCTGGCCAGCTTAATGCTGACCTCTGGAAATTGGCTATAAGCATGGTCCCTTTCCCTTGACTCCACTTCTTCATGCCTGACTTTGCTCCTCTCATTAGCTGTGGGAGCGAGCAGTATCATGCCCTGACTGTGCCTGAGCTCAATCAGCAGGTCTTTGATTCCAAGAACATGATGGCGGCATGTGACCCTCGCCATGGGCAATATCTCACTATTGCTGCTGTTGTACAAAACAAAAAACAGTAGCTACTTCATTGAGTGCATCCTCAACAATGTCAAGACCGCTGTTTGTGATATCCCACCCTGTGGCCTCAAGATGGCTGTCACCATCATTGGCAACAGCACTGCCATCCAGGAGCTCTTCAAGCGCATCTCAGAGCAGTTCAGTGCCATGCTCCACAGGAAGGCCTTCCTCCACTGGTACACAGGGGAGGGGATGGACGAGATGGAGTTCACCAAGGCTGAGAGCAACATGAATGATCTCGTTTCTGAGTACCAGCAATACCAGGATGCCACTGCTGAAGAGGAGGAGGATTTGGGTGAGGAGGCAGAGGAGGAGGCCTAAGGGAGACATCCTGCCATCTCAGTCTTCTCAATTCTTCCCAACATTCTTTGCCCATCACCCTTTTCCTCTAAAGTTTGCATTTTCTGCCTTCATCCTTTTTCTCTCCTTTGTGAGTGCTGAGCTCTCTGCCCTCTCATCTTCCTTTCTTATATGTCCTGTCCCATCAGTAATATACATCTTTCTTCCCCACTCCCAGATTCTCTCCAAGAAGCAGAATGTCTCCAACCCAGAGCCTGAATTTAGGGGACTTTGTGCCCACTAGGTGCCCTGAACTAAGTTGGTGACCAACAGGAAAGGTCCAGAACTCTTTGGCTTTCCTTGATAGAGAAGGGGACCAAGATGTTATATTCCTAGTAGAGAGTTCTCTTGGTGGGTGTTTGGGGGGAAATAAGAAAATGGAGTGTTTCATTACATAAAAGTCTGTTGGGGGAGCCAGGCTTTCTATTCTAACTACCATCTCCACACACTCCCCAACTTGTCATATTCCTATCTCCAGATGCGCCCTCCCTTTCTCTCTCTCTACTCTCCAGCTCTGGGGGAAGTGTTGATAGTATTATTCCCCCCAGTTTTGGTTTCTTTCCCACGTGTTCATTTTTATATGGAGGGGTCTGTGCGTCACTTTGCCAGGTGGGTTCCCCCCTCAGCTCTTTGTCTCCCCTTATTTTGGGTCCCACCTTTCTCCTGTCTGAGAAGTGTGAATTGCTTCAACTCCAAAAATTCCAGAGAAGTCCCTCAGTTGGGGAGTATTTTGATTCTCTTACACTCTTCCCCTCCCCCAAAATCAATTTCCTCCAAGAGAAGGGAGCAGGGGCAACAGGACACTTCCCTTCCCATTACCAAATCTTCCCTTCATTTTCTTTCATCTTTTCCACATCTGCAATTTCTATCCTGGGCTCTTCCTCCTTCTACTTCCTAGGTTTCTGTTTTGTGTTGAACTTGCTGCTTTTTTTTTCATATTGAAAAGACAACACCCCCCACCCAAACATGAAAATAAAAAGGAAATGAGGGGAAAAAAGGCAAATAGGAGGAGAACCAGGAGAGAGGAGTGTTGTGAAAATCCAGAGAGCCTGGATATGCTGATATATTGTCTATGCGACTAGAGAGCCTGAGACTGGTTTATTACTTGAGTTTAGGAGTGCTGGCCTCCAATAGGCTAAGTCTATCCATTTTGTCAGGCATAAATATAGTGAGTCCTTTAGATTGGTAGTACAGTAGAATTCCTAAGGGGCAAATTGGCCCAGTCTGGAAAAACAGAACAGGTTAAAGTTTCCATGCCAATTAATTATTTAGCAATTGGATTAGGTCTGTAAGTGGGTGCTGTATTTCAAGAAAGAGACATAGAGAGAGACAGAGAAAGAGAAAAAGAAAGAGAAAGAGGAGACAAAGAGAGACAGAGACAGAGACAGAGACAGAGACAGAGAGAGAGACAGAGAGCCCGAGCACAAGCCAGAGATAGAGACACAGAGAGAAAGAAAATCAGAGAGAGACAGAGAGAGAAATAGACACAGGGAGAGAATCAGAGAGAAAAGGAGAGAGACAGAGAATCATACAGTCAGAGAAGTAGAGACATAGAGAGACAGCAAGACACAGAGACAAAGACAGCCAGAAAGAGGGGAAAAGAGGGACACAAAGAGACACAGATACAGAGAAAAAGGGGGAAGGTTAGACGATAATAGAGCACAATTAAAATTATGGTTATTATGGTTATTATTAAAGGTATTCTTATTATTCTCTTTTCCTAGGGTCACACCAGCCTTAAATTCCTTCCACTCTACAAAATATTAAACAAAAAACCTTCCATCTCTTTAACTTTGGTGAATCCAAAGTTTTCCCCAATATATGGAAACATTGTTAAATTTTCCTTTGGCTCTTATTCACTAAACAATTGAAGCAAATAACTGAAAAAAATCCAGAAACAATTTGGTCATTGACTTCCAAATTCATCTTGTGATATGTTTATTTGTTTTAACAAGCCCAGTGTGTCTTGAAACGAAAATGATTTCAGTGTGGGTGAAAGAGAGGAATAATCACATAAAATGTCAACTGGTACTTTTGGAGGTGACAATACTAAAAGTGCAATCCATATAAATAATCATTATTTGTCCCAGAAAACTGGAGTTTATCTGCAATTGAACCAACAAAGATACTGAGCTTTATACTTTGGCTCCACTGTTTACAAAGGCTTGTCATATACATGACAATGGGAAAGAGATACATTATGATATAATGGAGAAAATATGTCATGGGATGTGTGTACATGTCTTATGTAAAGATAGAAGCTGGCATCTTGTTAGTAAAGCAATCTGGCTTCAACAATTCATGGAAGCAGAGGAAAGGGAAGCCCAGAATGTCATTTACTAAAAAGTGCTTCATCTAAGCCCCTGCTTCCTATTCTGCCAAGTAATTGGCAAGCTAGGCTCTGCAAGCTGTTTTCAATTAATTATAGCAATCAAAAATCAGTTTGAATATTAATCAGGTGTCATGTAACCAAGTCAAGAGCCTTCTTCCTGACTTGTAAGTCTATGATATGGGCTTTCTCATTCCTTATAGAAAATACAGTGACTGTGTGCTCTGTATCAGAATAGTGTCTTTTTTTTAAACTTTTTCTATTTTAAATAATCAAGTGAGGCATTAGACTCACATAGTGTATTTGTGTGAATGTGAAAGAGAGAGAGACCGAGAAAAAGACAGTCATAGAGACTGAGAAATAGAGGGAGAGGGAGACGGGGGAAAAACAAGTATTTTGATCTATGTATTTAGCAGCATATGATTTAAAATATACAATTTTCACATTTTCTTTAGTATGATTATTTAAGAAGAAATAACAGTCATTAAGTTCTATTTTCCTGTTATTTTATTAGATGGATATGGAAAGGAAGTATGATATATAAGCAAAATTAGGGATCAGCAAAGGTGAATTTGAATACTGTATTGTAACACTTATTGCTCTGTGACTCTAGAAAAATCATATATATGCATATATATATATATATATAGTAGTAGTAGGCCTCCATCAGTCATGGACAACCATGGATCAGCACCTTGAAGAGCCACAGGCCACAGTGTGGCTGTGCAGTCCAATACGGGAGCCTTAGCTCCTGAGTGATTTATAACCCAGTAACTGTCATATCTCATGTTGTATTTACCCCATGAGGAGTAGCTGGAGTGTCCTCTCCAGGGCACTGGCCTGGGTGGATCAATATGGAAAACAAGCTGTTGCCAATGCAGCAGGTTTTCCCTCTCCATCACACTGGTGGATCCAAAGGAGAGGCAGAGCCAGTACAGTTTGGCACCAGTGCCGCCGTCGGAGTTGCCAGAGGGATGTGATGTCCAACATCCAACTGCCTAAGGGAATCTGACTCCTGATTTTTCCTCAGGGTTAACTCCCAAAGCCTTTCCCATATATGGGTATAGCCACAAGGCAGTGGAGAGACATATGTACATATTTATATGTTTGTATATATCTATATCTATATAGACAGTGATATAGATTCTCTCTACCTCTCTTTCTTCCTCTCTTGACCATGGAAGGAGAGAAGAGAGAGAGAAACAAAGAGAGAGAGAGAGAGAGAGAGAGAGAGAGAGAGAGAGAGAGAGAGAGAGAGAGAGAGAGAGAGAGAGAGCATACAGTGATTTACAAAATTCTTTTCTTACAAGGTCCCTGAAAAGTATGTAAAAGACATTATAATGACCATTTTATACAGGAAAAAGAGAGATTCAGAAAGATGGTTTAACTTGATCATAACACTATTAATTGTCTTTGCTCAGGAACTTGGTCAGTGCTGTGCTTTTAGTAGCTCCTTACTAAATATCTTAATTGAGGAGGTTCTCTAAGCCCAATTTTTTCTTTACATTTCACATTTAATGCAGCAGTTTACTTAAATCTAACCATGAATCAAGGCTGAAGAAATAATTTAAGTTTGTTTTCTGCCTTTTCTGTTTAGGAGAATATAATACTTATATCGTTCCACACATAAAGCAAAAGAATCAAAGCAAATGGGAACATATGACCCCATTCACTTAAAAAAATTGAATTAGAACTGAATTTATGATATGCTATCTCAAGTTTCCAGCACTATTTTTAACCTTAATTTTTACATATGACTACAAAACATATTTGATATTCATAAGAAACAAACTCTCTAATCAACCAATTATTAATGGAAATGAAATGGGTTCCATAGTTTACATACTAATGCCTTTCCTATGAAGGTATGTAGCTATTATCCGTCATGATGAGAACAAGAATTATGCTTTGTTTAGAGGCTGTATTCTGTATGGCAGACAGTTTCTATAAGGTCCTCAGTTTAACAATATATTTCCTTAACAGGGTCATTCTAATCTGGTAATTGTAAGGTAGCTACTACATTGAAATACACTTGAACTCTTTTATAAGCAGTATTTTCTGAGCACTGTGACACATTTATTAAACTTCCCAGTGGACATTTTCCCATCTTCTCACCGAATTTCCATCAGCTATCTATGGTGTAATGGAAATTCTACCTCCTTTTGAAAAAAAATATCCTGGTTGCTCTAGTGGGAAGAATTATCTAACACAGATATGAATTATTAATTAATTCAATAAACACCTTTTACAGTATATACTATGCTATATCTTAGATGATAGATAGATAGATGGATGGATAGATGGGGATGAATGGTAATGAAAAACAATAGTCTCTGATTTTAAGGAGCATAAATCTTATTGGTTCAAGATTGAGGAGGCAGTATACAAGTATTTACCTAGTATAAAATATTTCCTCATATACTCACACATGTATACATACATTCATAAATATATACCTGTTTTGATACAGGGAAATTTCAGTATTAAGAAATAGACATTTCAAGAAAAAAGGCAAAAATTATGTTTACTAAATACTTAAGTAGTAAACTGGGTAGAACTTTGGGCCTGTAGTCAGGGACACTTGTATTCAAATCCAGCCTCAGACATTTACTATCCAGGTGTCTTGATCTCTGTCTAACTCAGTTTCATCAACAGTAAAGTGGGGATAATAATAGCATGTGCCTCCCAGGGTTAATGTGAGAATCAAATAAGGTAATATTTGTAAGTGCTTTGCACAATTTCTAGCTTATCTAGGTGCTATATAGATACTAGCTATTATTATTAGGCATAATCTTGGTTGTCGTTGGTAAGAATATTAGAAATTTAATATTTTAGAAAATTAGTTTAGCAGCCAAGCAGTTCTTTTATCTAGAACTATTATCTTTTATACTTAATGTTTGTGTGCCAATATAGTAGTTCATTTCTTTGGTATGATATGCCACAGTAATGTCTTGATGATATAAATTTTGGTTAATAACCATAACGAAAATTTTATCATTGCCCTGACATCTGTCCTTCTGCCCTCAAACACTATACCTATAATAAGAGATCTGGAGGAACTTCAACATATTCCAGGCCAGCTAAAGTCTCATTGTAGTCCAAATTTACAGATGGGATGGTTATGCCCATACCAATTACTGCTGTGACTATCAGTACATGCTGTTGATGAGGTTCTTTTGTTCAGGCTTGATGGTGATCTGAAGAAACAGGATAGAGCTAATGAAATAAAAATCTATACTGGCATATCTCTATGAATATTTCAGGAAAATATATCTACGTGATTAGGAATAGCAGATCAGAAAATAGACAAATTCCAAGTCTTTATTGTTTACCTAATGGAGGAAATTGGTCACCAAGGTACCATGCTAAAACTACCAAAAAGTGAATGATGGTAATAATTAGCCAGAGTTTACATACATACATACACACATACATAGATATATATACATTATATGTGTGTGTATGTGTATATATGTATTATATATGCATGTAAATAATTATTATGTACATGTATATTATTTAAACATATATGTATCTATGTATGCATACATACAATATAAATTTAAGTAATACATACATAATTTACTGTCAATATTTTATGTTTTGTATTTCTCTGTGTGTTTTAACTCCATAATTTAAAGAAACTCCATGTAATCTTGCATTTCCCCACTTATTTTTGAACATTTTTAGATGAATGATATTTGTGAAACTGTGAGTTATTGTTATGATAAATCAAATGATCTTCAACTACTCCGGTATAAAAATTCTCAGGTAATCGATTTGAAAGCAATTCATACTTTAATTTCAAGCACAACTCCTTTTATATCCTTCTGTACCATAAAGCCAAAAGAGTCCATGGGCATTGCCATAGCTTATATCTGTAAAGCACGGCCAGGATTAATGGAAACACAGCAACTGTATCAAAATATCAGTTTGAAAAAAAAACCCTTTAACTGTATTTGATTATAATTTTTACTATGCTTTATGGGACCATATGAGATGTAGTATAAATGAATTCATTGAGGAATTTAAAAAGTTATATAAGCAAAAAATTAACTTCTGTTGATATAATCAGTGGGCCACTTGGTTTTAACATGCTTTTTTTTAGGACACTTAATTTCCACTGGTTCTAAATAAAGTTTGAATGGACACTACTACCAATGTTATGGCATGAGATTGCCCACCACCTTCTTAAAACAACAAGAAATATAAAAGATATATAATAAAAAATTGTAACAAGAATGTAGTACAAAATTATTCCAAAGAACATAAAGCCTTCTTAAATGAAAACAAGTTAATTATGTGAACCACCTCCAGTATGGTCAGTGTTCATTCCTGCCAAACCTAACAAGAATCTAGAGAATGGTCTCTTTACTTAGTACCCTGGACCCAACCAAGGTGACTTTGGAGAAATTTCAAGGGATTTCTGAACTTGGATGAGGGGGAAAATCAACTTTATTTTCACTAACCTTTTAACTGAAATTTATTTTTTTCTTTAGTGATTTTAAAATGTTCTGAGGAGTCCAAAGACTTTATCAGACTTCAAAGAGCTCTATGACACAAAATGTTAAAAAAAACCAAGCAAACAAAAAAAAACCCCTCTAGCTTATCATTTTGGCTGTGGTGTCATTTATCCTTTCTACCTGGAAAATAGTTTGACCCCATCTTCCTCTACCACCTCATCATTAGGGAGACATCATCTATACCATTCAGGTCAATTTTGGAAAGCAGTATGGGGAATACCTGCATTGTAAAACAAGATAAAATCGAAGTGTTCAAATGCTGAGTGAAGGGGAAATATAAACCCATCTGCGAGGTATATTTAAAATGAAAATTTATCCAACCTTCATCTTTACTTCATACCCTTCCACTCCCCATGTGAAGAGAGAATTGAAATCATTCATTCTTAATGGGCTATTAATGAGAAAACCATTACAGTGGTTGCAGGAAAAAAAGCCTCAAGTTATGCAGAGGACTGCATTAAAGATGATTAATTATTTGGAAGAATATATATAAATATAAAGTGGAGTGTACAACAATGGACATAAAATCATTAGATAGATAGAGGAATGGATAGATGATAGATAAATAGATAGAAAGATGATAGATAGATAAACATATACTACAATTTGCTCAGCCATTCCCCAATTGATGAGTATTCCCCCAATTTGCAATTCTTTGCCACCAGAAAAAAAGCTGCTATAAATAATTCTGTACATATAGGTCCTTCACCTTTTTAAAAAAATTATTTTGGTTGGAGGCAGCTTGGTGGCACAGTGAATAGAGCACCGACCCTGGAGTAAGGAGTACCTGAGTACAAATCCAGCCTCAGACACTTAACACTTACTAGCTGTGTGACCCTGGGAAAGTCACTTAACCCCAATTGCCTCACTTATCCCTATCCCTCCAATTGCCTCACTTAAGCCCTATCCCTCCTCAAAAATGTTTTGCTTCTGACTGCCCCCTCCCCCAATCTGTCCTACCTTCTTTTACCCCCCATACTCTTCCCCTCTTACTTTCCTGCAGTGTAAGCTATATTACTATACCCAATTGAGTGTGTATGTTATTCCCTCTTTGAGCCAATTCTGATGAGAGAAAGGTTCACTCACTCCCCTGAACCTCCCTATCTTCCCCTCTACTCAATAAACTTTTTCTCACTTTTTTATGTGAGACTACCCCATTCTACCTTTACCTTTCCCTTTCTCTCAGTGCATTCTTCTCACCCCCTAATTTTATTTTTTTAAAGCTATCATCCCTTCATATTGAACTCACACCTGTGCTCTCTGTCATTCAAGTACCCTAATAATGCAAAAATTCTTATGAGTTACAATTATCACCTTCTCATGTATGGATGTAAACAATTTAACTTTATAATATCCTTTATTCTTTCTTTTCCCTGTTTACCTTTTTATGTTTCTCTAGGATTTTCTATTTGAAAGTCAAAATTTTTATTCAGCTCAGGTCTTTTCATGAAGAATGCCTTAAAGTACTCTGTTTCATTGAATCCCTATTTTCCCCCTCAGTTTTGCTGAATAAGTGATTCTTGGTTGTAATTCAAGTTCATTTGCCCTCTGGAATATCATATTCCAAGTCCTACGATCCTTTAATGTAGAAGCTGCTAGATCTTGGATTATCTTGACTGTGGCTGCACCAACTTTAATTGTTTCTTTCTGGCTGCTTACAATATTTTCTCCTTGGTCTGGGAGTTCTGGAATTTGGCTGTAATATTCCTGGAGGTTTTCCTTTTTGGATCTCTTTCAGGAGGTGATCAATGGATTCTTTCAATTTCTATTTTACCTTCTGATTTTAGAATATTATGACAATTTTCCATGACAATTCCTTGGAAGATGATGTCTAAGCCCTTTTTTTTTTAATCATAGTTTTCAGATAGTCGAATAATTTTCAAATTATCTCTCCTGGATCTATTTTCCAGGTCAGCTGTTTTTCTAAAGAAATATTTCACATTGCCCTCTATTTTTTTCATTCTTTTGGTTTTGCTTTACTGTGTTTTGTTTTCTTATAAAGTCATTAGTTTCTATTTGCTCAATCCTATTTTTTAAGCAATTATTTCCTTCAGAGAGCTTTTGTACCTCCTTTTCCATTTGACCAATTTGGCATGTATGGGTAAATATATGTATGTGTGTGCCCATTTTTTATTTATGTGCCAAATGTCTCACTCATCACAAGGTAAGATCTGCCAGGGCAGAGAATATTTTTTGTGTTTTTCTTTGTTGTTGCAGAGCCTAGAACTATGCCTTAACACATATTAAGCAGTTAATATCTGTTCATAGATTGGTTGATCATTTTTAAACATAAAGTATATAAAATATTACTAGATGAATGAATGGATATAAATAAATTAGTGAATAAAAGCTGGAGGAAAAAGTACTAACTGAAAGAATTTGAAAAAACCTCATGTAGAAGGTAACATTTGAGTTAAGCTTTGAAGGAAACTAAGAATTGTAAGAGGCAAAGATTTGGTGGAATACATTTTAATCATCTTGACTAGATTGTAAAAAATCAAGGAAATATATGACATATTGACATAAATGACATATATGAGTAACAACAATAACAAGAAAAACTTGTATAGGTATGTTATAGAGCTTATAAAGGAGAGTAAAGTATTAAAGAGTCAAACAGAAACATCTATAGATATATCTAAAGAAGCAAGCAAGGGAATAATCACATTATTTGGCCCTAGATAAATTTAAATGATGAAAAATGGGCAGAACATATAAGGAATAAAGTTGGTTTTCTCTTCAAAGGCACTTAATCATGCCAAATACAACATTATTCCACTGAGGAAAATGACCTTAAAATGAATGTGAATGCCATCTGTACAGTATCTATAAATATTCTTAAACAGCTTGTTCAAATTTATTTGACACGGTAGAGTTTTAGGTGTGCATAAATAATATGCATATGTATCCTTCATAAATATCTACAGATATTTTCTCTAAAGATTTTTATTTGATCATTTTACTAACATTTTCATTTAAAATGTGGGAAAAAGGAGATTTCCTTTCAAAGCATCTTCAAATATATCCCATCTGGAAACTATTTAAACAATATTCCCAGTGTTCTTGATACCAAGTAATATTTACACACATTTGTTATACTAAATAGAATCCAGCATTATTTTTCACTCTTGTGGATTTGGTTCTCTTCCTTTAATTCACAATACCTATTTGAAAATATATATGGGACAAATAAAATCTAATGTGTAGTCACCTTATTCCTGTCCCAAGTATAGGGAAAACTAGATAGGGTTTACTTATAAATTAGAAGCTTCAACACCAAGTTTGGCATTAAGCATTTATTAGTGAAAAAGAGAACACATCTGGGTCAGAAAGCCAGTAAAAGACCTATCAAACCTAGCATCCTCCACTTCACCCACCAACAGCCTGTTCTGGAACCAAACTGAGAGAGGAAACAATATTTCCTGCCTCCCCAGGAAGAAGCAGTCCTTACACACTGCTTCAAGCTGATTGGTTAGTGTCACCAAAATCTATTGGTTCATTGGACTTGAGGGTGGTCTCACGTTGAGTTCAAAGTCCTCAGCTTCTGAGAACTATACCCTTTTGAGGGCCAGCCAGGTATGGTTTCAATTTAATTAACTTCAAGTGGATTAATCAGCAAAGTCAATCTCTCTCAGACAGTCTCACTTAATTCAATCAATCTAAATCAACTCCTCTCATTGGGGCCTTTAGGCTATGACAAAAAGCCCCTTATTTCTTACATATAGTAAATGACCCATAGGTCTATCCTTCAAGAAATTGTATCTTTAGCCAAACTATCTCTTGTGGTCTCTTATGTTTTCTCCCATTTATTCTTATGCATGGCATGCCCCCTTCCCCTTTTCAAGATGAGTTGAATTCTTATTTCTTCTTTAATGTCCAATAGTAATTGTAAAGGACATGTTCTCCAAGAAGGCTTCTTCCTTATCTCTTTATCAGACCTTCCCCCTCAAGCCTCTCAAAGCGATTTGCTTCAAAATTCTCAAACAAATATACCATGGAATAGTGTGGTTTATTATCGTCAGTGATTATTGTCTATGACCCATGAAGTAGTGTAAGTTCTATGAGGGTAGGTCAGTGCTTGTCAGTGCTTTTCTAAACTTCATATCCACCATAAATTTTACTGTTTTTTAGTGTATTTTTTAATTATGTAGAATGCAAGGTTTGAAATGAAGGAAGGCCTTAATAAATGATTGTTGAGTTAATTTTAATGTTAAAGAAACTCTGGATGGGTTTCAGAGGCTATTCTACTTCCTTCTCCACAATGTGCTCTGGAGTCATGCTGGTGATTTGGATTAGATAGATTCATTAACTTCCTGACCTCTTATGAGGACAAAATTTCCTTTCTTTCCTCATACTATTTGGCTTGTTAAGCCCTTGGTTCAGCACTCCAGGGCAAAAACATAAGAAACTTGTAAAATCACGATGTGAATCAGAAATGGGCAAGATATTCTTTCTATACAAAAATTAGTAAATGGTGAATAACAAGACTTATCAGAATGACAAATTAAGAATCAATCTTCTAATTTATAATGACCTTTTTAATCATTCCATGACATATGAGAGTTAAACCTCATGTAGGACCACATTTCACTTTGGCTCTTCAATATCCACACAGCCTTCAGAATATGTTTTGATAAAAATGGTCCCAGCTTAA
This sequence comes from Dromiciops gliroides, assembly GCF_019393635.1. NCBI lineage: Eukaryota > Metazoa > Chordata > Mammalia > Microbiotheria > Microbiotheriidae > Dromiciops > Dromiciops gliroides. The sequence continues at coordinate 144,328,799 of NC_057866.1, forward strand.
GCTGTTCATCTTTTCCAAAGTTTCTTTCCCTGATGCAGAAATGTACCTTGCTACTAGTGGGCTCTACTCATTCTATTCACGATCTCTTATTTTATGTAATTTGTATAATCTCTTCTAAACCTGGATATATCTCATAGTTATTTTTCCTACTCTAAAAAGGAAACAAAAAGCAGAAGCAGTTGTACCTGTGTGCTGAAGCCAGACCGACCAAGTGAGAAACTGACTCTTTTAATACTAGAAGGACCAGGCATATCAATTGTATGCATGCACGCATGCATGTATGTATTTATGTACATGTGTATACATATGTACATGTATATATGCATTAGTGCATATATGTATATCCATGTATATATTTACATTCAAATAATTGTTTTCATCTTATCTCATTTTTTAAAAAATTGCTAAATAGATTTTTAAAAATTCTGCTTCATTTAAGACTGCTTAGTCCCTTAAAGTATGCTTAAATTCTTATCCTTTAATGCTTCATCATGTCCCCCCCACCATCACCATCATTTTGGAGTGGAATTAGGGGAAGGGGAAAGGAATTACTTATGACTTGCCACATCTTAACAAAATATAAAGTCCTTGCAGCTCTGAGTTATCAAGATCCAGAAGCAGCCATGGAAATCAAAGACTATTGCAGCCTATTTTTAAAGCTTCTATAGAAATGAGCAATAAGCAAAGTATATACCCAAAAAAGCTATATAAACATATTAGCACTGTCCAGTTCTCCATAAAACATTCTGCTTAAGTTAGTCAAGATTAAACAAGGAAGGTATCATTTCCAAAGGACCACACAGGAAAAGAAAAGGTAACCACTTGGTTAATTCACAGACTAGATAATTAAACCTTTATATTTCCTTTCTTCATTAAAGTTACAGAATGATAGATCATCTGGGCATGTAAGGGACTTTGGGCTCTAGAAGCTTATGCCATTGGAGCAAAAGCTCTGGCAGAGTCTATCAAGTTGGAAAGGCTTCAAATACAGGCATATGGATAGACTTTGTCTCTCATCCAAGGACCAACCTAACTAAATACATAAAGATTCATCCTCAGTTATTTGGCCATCAAATATTTTTTCTTCTCCAGCAATATATTTAGACCATCTACTAAGACATGTATGGATGCTGTACTGAATTTTTGTAGGAAAAAATATTGATCTTGTAAAGTATTGAAATTTATCTTATCAATAGGTTTTAAAATTTAAGGATAGCTTCTAATTAGACAAATGTATCTAATAATTAAAATTCAATAATATGACAAGCTTGGAACATGGATATTGGTTGAACAACTATAAAATGTATTACTGTACAAGATAATTTCATTTCCTGTTTCAAGATATTTAATTTTTTAAGGGATCTGTTGATCAACAATCAATCAACAAGAATTTATTAAGCATTTATGATGTGTCCAGTACAGTTACAGATTGTCTATCAGTTTCCATCTGTAAGTTGCCAAAATTTCTGGGCAGACATGTATATATATTCAGCTGTCCACCCAAATGTGGCCCTCAATATAATCCATGTATCCAAGCTATCCTGTCATCCTAGAAGTTTCTCGAATGTTTTCAAGATTCTCTTAATGACCTATCCCTTTTCACAAGTGGTTTTCACCTATTTTCTATATCCTGGGTGAGGGTTGATTTAGTTGTCTTGGATATCAAGAAGTTGATTAAATCTTTTGAAATCAATGGAAAAATTTGTATATAAAAATCTATAATTTAAAATGACTATTATACAAACAACCAGGACTGCCAGGATAGTGCTCAAGTTTCAATTTTGCTTCCAGGTGGATGAATTTCAATAATTGGACTACATGCCAAAAAATAACACTTGGCAACATTGCAGAGAGTTGGCATCAGGTTTATTCAGGGTTATATTAAAAGATGGAAAGAATCAAGGACTTAGCCAAATTATTGGGCAGGAGTCTCAGATTTTTTTTTTTATCATTCTACAATAGGTAGCCTAATCCACATATGAACCATCTGCAAAAATAGGAGGGAAAATATGTGGTCTTGGAAACACAAATGGCTTAAAATTTATCACTTTAAGAAATCAACCTATTATCCATTCAGTCTAGAAAGAACCCAATACAAGCACAAAATAAGGAGACAGCTATTAATTTCATTTTTGTTATCAAGCAACATGTATCTCTAATAGCCAATGCACTTGATCATCACTTTTAATAATCACAGATTAATTATTCTGTAGATGTTTAAGTATTCTTTTTTTAACTTTTGGGATTTTTAACTCATTATAACATTAATATATTTTATTTCTTTCTCCCTTCACCTAACTCTGGATTATTGCAGTTTTCTAAAAAAGCCATTGCCTGCTTTCTGACTCTATTACAATCTATATTATAAACCATTGCCAGATTTACCTTCACATTGCTCAGGGATGATCATTTCATTGTATACCCCAAAAAATCTCCAAGGATTCTTAGCCTCACATTTACATCCCTCCACAATATGAATACCTCTTACTTTTTCTGTGTTTTGCTCAGGCCAATCACCTTCCTGTCCATGCAGTAGTCAATTTGGATTAGACTCATAATCTATTGTTTTACTCCCTTTCTAATATTTCTCATGTGCTATATTATCCAGTCTCATTGTCTTTCTATATTACATGATAAAAGTCCTATTTACCTGCCTCTTCAAAGAGGTTTCCTCTAACAACCTGGCACTCAAAGACACAAAGTGTTTTGTTATCTGTTGTGATCATATCCATGTTCTTATATATTCATCACATTTTAATTATATTGTATTTATCTGTCTTTATTTTATATCCTCTTATAATATTTTTACAGATAAGGTACAAGAGATTCTTTACTTATATTTGTATTTCACAAAAAATTAAACATAGTAGGAAATTAATAGAATATTGTAGGATAAGATTGTTAAATAATAGGATGGAATTGAAATGATATTTATTTGGTTCTAAAAGCCTTCTCTGCAATGAATGAATTCCTAAACTAGCTAATTTTAATGTACGTGAAAGAAATTCAAATTTAGAAATATCATTGTTGGCAGGAAGGTAAATCATAATGCTTCCAAATATGCACTGACCTCCTTCCAGGATCACTAGGTACATGCACAAGAATAGCATGCATTTTTATGCTCCTACTATGTGCCAGGACCTATTCTAATTATAAAAATTATTGTATTTGAAGCTATACTTAAGGCTTATCAAGGTATTTATCTTAGGTATGTGCTAAAGCCAAGGGTTTGATATGAGCTGAGAAGAATACATTTGCTTTGGTCAAACAACCTGGATTTCATTTTTTTCCCTTAGGTGAGAGGGGACTGGTGAAGCCTTTAATGACAAGAGAGGGATAATCCTGTATATTTGCCTATGTAGGTCTTTTACTAGTATCTCTCTCACTTGTTTTGGTTGTAAGCCTAGTTAACAAAAGTATTTTAAGATGTATTGATTAATAATGGACTCTCAGGCCTGATGGCCCAGCCAGTCTCACAAAAGAAGTATAAAACCCACAAAATAAGAAGCTCATCAGCAGATGCTAGTTCCCTCAAATGGCAACTGAAGCTTGCCAGAGAAGTAGCAAGGAACATCTTTAGAGACAGAAAGCTGTAAGACAAAGTGGAAAAATTATGAAAAACAATCAGGTTTTGGAAGATGGAGTTCCATCTGTAATATAACAAATAGAGCAATTTTGTCTTTCTGGTTGGCATGGTAATCCACAGCAGGAGGAGCAGGAGGAGGAGGAGGAGGAGGACAAGAACAAGGATGGGAATGAGGAGGAAAAGGAGGACAAAGAGTAAGTTTTAATAATGCTACTTTAAATAATAATTGTAATAATAGCAAACAACCATAGCTAACATATATATATATATATATATTTCTTACTGTACATTAGGCACTTTACTAAACATTTTACAATTATTCACTCATTTAATCTTCACAATGCAGAGAGGTGGGTGCTGTTGTCATCCTCATGTTACAGATGGGGTAACTGAGGCTAATTGACTTACCCAGGATCATGTAGCTAGTAAATATCTCAAGCCAACTTTGACCTCAGGTCTTCTAGACTCCAGGCCCAAGAATTTATCCACTCTTCCACCTATGATGTTCAATATACTTCGATGAATATAGGAGTGTGTGTTAGAGATTATTCAACTACTTAATTATACCTTGTTTAATTTGCTGTTCCGTCCTAATTAAAATCTATTGTATATATGATTCCTTGCTGACATAGGGAATAAAATATCCATTTTTTGGACATGATCAATGTGGGAATTAAAAGGCAGCTAGGTGGCACAGTTGGGGTATTCAGGGAGGACTAGCACCTCTGGCATGAGGGTTTGCTGAGCCCTTTTCAAGGCTGTTCATTTACTTTTAGTGCCCAACTGTCACTTAACTCTAACCTATGGCTCCAAGAAGTTATAGTATGAAGAGCAGCCACACCCCCAATTAAACCATCTCAGAAGATGGGGTAATTCAGATTGAAGGTAATCAACAGACCTTAAACTCATCTGTTAATTATGGGGATGTGTACCCTAAGCATGTAAAGACATCACAGAATGGGTGGATAACAGGTGATACCAATGGCCATGAAAGCAGCTGAAGCTGGTACTATGGCGCATTTAGAGCTAAGTTAGACATTGAAGACAACAAAGTTATCTACTGCATCCCAGGGCATTTTCAATTGTATTGACTTTTGTCTTACCACTGGACTTTGATGATTCTGGAGGAGAGAGTTAGGCCATTGACTGTGTGAAACTCAGCCTCACTTAAACCCAATACACATGCAAGTCAAGACATTACCCTGTGAGGTAATTTGTCCTCTTTGAAAATAAAAGACAACAAAAGGTGGTACAGTGGATAGAGTACAAGGCCTGGTTAGGAAGGCTCATCTTCATGAGTTCAAATCTGTCCTCAGACACTTACTAGCATTGTGACCTTGGGAAAGTAATTTAATCCTATTTGCCTCTGTTCCACATCTTTAAAATGAGCTGAAAAAGCAAACTGGTTTAGCATCCTTGTCAAGAAAACCCCATATTAGGTCATGAAGAGTCATCATACGTGAGTGAAATGACTGAACAACAACAACAATGTGAAACTTAGTTTTCTGAACTATGCTTATTTGTTATTGTTATTTTATTATTTTTACTTATTCATATAAATACAGTTAATTTCAAAAATATTAGAAAGACTATGGTTGATTTGAACAATCTGCTAGACAAGATGGGAGAATATGGAATAAAAAGTCCCTTCTGTTTTATTGTAGCAGAAAAAAGGTCTCCATCTTTATCTGAGACAAGAATGAAAGGGGAGATACATTCATTAATTCATTCAATAATCATTTATTAAGAACCTACTATGTATCAGACTCTACTGAGTGCATGAAAGAACATATCTTAAGTGATATAAGATAAAATGTGGAAAAGAGTGAGCTCTAAGCAAATGAAAATTACATAAAGTCTTTAGCTCTGAGTATAATGAAAGGATGATTGATGGGGGACTAAGTGATTTTCAATAGCTGCTTTGGTGCATGGAATAAGAAATTATTTAGAAAGGTATTAAAGGATTGCTTTGCTGCAGTGAGGGCCAAGTAGCAGTTATGCATATAGGCAAAGTACTTCATTGTTACCCTCCTAACATAAGGAGAAAACAAAGGAGTCCTCTTGGCAATTGAATAGTAATTCTGTGACAAACTTATGGGATCACAAGGGTAAGAGTCACACAGGCATGGATGGGTATTAATGAACATTACTTTCCAGAACTGGAAGTCAGTGTGATCACAGAAATAAATGCATTTGAGTAGTAAAGGCTGGAGAGCATAAAGGGGGAAGTATTATTGTTATTATTAATTTTATAATTTGGAGAAACTAGGCTGATGAAATTTCACATCATTTGACCACATATTGACATATTGAGGGAACTGAAAGTAGAGAGTCTAGAGAAGATAAAATTTGAGTGTGATAGCTGTCTTCAAGTATTTGAAGAACACTCAATTGAAAGGGTGGTTACTTTTTATTTTTTTAGCTTGTCCCTCAGGAAAAAAATTGAATAATGATTAGAAATTGCAGATGAGAATATTTCAGCTTAATGAATTTCAGCTTAAATGAACATTTCCTAACAAATATAGCTATCTAAAAGTGGAACTGGATGTTTGGAATGTAAGGAGTCTTTTCTCATAAGAGGTATTCAGATAAAAAGTAAATAAGCTTAATTTGTATATATTGTAGAGTAGTTTTGTTTTCGGGTGTAGATAGATTAAATTGCCATTTTAGAGACCTTCATCCTAATATTCTTTTTATGCTAACACTTTTTTTTGGCGGGTCAATGAGGGTTAAGTGACTTGCCCAGTGTCAAGTGTCTGAGGTGGGATTTGACCTCAGGTCCTCCTGAATCCAGGGCTGGTGCTTTATCCACTGCATCACCTAGCTGCTCCCTTTGCTAAAATTTCTTCACTGAAATTGTGTAGTTGTGATTTTAATAGAAAATAACATTGATGATAAGGAAGAATAATAATTTTCCCTTGTATTCTTCCTTTTCTTGACCACATCAAGACTCTTATTTTCATTGGTGATCATCTCTTTTTGGAAAGGACATTGACCCCAAATTTGGAAAAATAGAATTACAGAAGATGCGAAACTATGCCACTGATTATGTATTAAAGGAAGGTGGATGTTGCTTTACCTGCAAAAGTGTAGAGAAGACAAGATAACTATTTGAGCTATGATGTAGAAGAGAGAAAAATGTATTGCTTTTGTATTATGTATTATTTTTGTATTTTGTATTATGTATTAATGTATTTTGTATTATGTATTATTTTTGTATTATGGATCCCTATTTGAGTTCAGTTTCTAACTGGCTGAGTGACGTTGACTATAAGAGATTGTTTTCTTACAGTAGAATTATGATAGTATTTGGAGTCAGAGACCCTGGATTTGAACTATGGCTTAGTAACATATTAATTGTGTGCACTTGGGCAAGTCACCTAACTTCTCTGTGTGGGCGTTCACCATTTATAAGCTGAGGAATGGTGTTTTGCTTCCCTTTCACCTCTGAAGCTTTGATCCTTTTATCCTATGTGTCACTTGCGCTGGTGACACACAGTTTTCTCATCTATAGAAAATCACTAATTTATACTTGTGTAACTGCAAATGGTTGTTGTGAGTAGTTTGTGAATTGCCAAAAAAAAAAAAAGCAAACAAACAAAAAACCGAAAACAAAAACCCAACTATATTCCAATATATAATGCTGTGTGTAAACACAGATATGCATATAGAGTATTATATATACTATAATGTAGGTAATATAGTTTATGTAAAATTTAATGACATATACTATACAATACATTTATTATTTTATATGTGATAACATGAAGTTATACCTATATGAATATATGAGATAGGTGGATATTTTATGCATATAAAACTTAATATACATCAATTATATCATTTATCCCTCAGATGATTCATTTTTGCATAAAAACATCCCAATGTACTATAGCTTGTGCAGAATTAGAACTAAACCAGTCTCAGCCATTGAAGGTCTTTCTAGACGGCTATCAGTTGCTAGCACTGTTACCCCATCTCCCAACAAGTTCATCATATATAGTTGGTATTTTTTTTTTAATCTGTGCAGGAGTTTGGGGTTTGCATTCATTGAATGAGACCGGGACCCCAAGTCCTCGCCACACTTTAGAGACATGGCCATCTTCATGTTCTTAACCTCCCCAAACTTCCTTTCTATATGAAAACAATAATTAAATCAAAAGTAACACTGTACTCCTAGCAGATCACCAATCCTCCTTATGTATTGTCTCTCTGGAGTAGAATGTAAGTTTCTTAAAGGTATGGTCATTTTCAGTCGTATTTGACTCCCTACTTGTGTTTGTGTGTGTGTGTGTGTGTGTGTAGGGGGGGGGGTCTTAGCAAGGATAAAGGAATGGTTTTCCATATCCTTTTCTAGCTCATTTTATAGATGAGGGACTGAGGCAACAGGGTTAGGTAACTTGCCCAGTCACAAAACGAGTGTCTGAGGCCAGATTTGAACACAAGGAGGTGAGAAGATGAAATATTCATTAGGGAAACTGTTCTATAGTGTCCTTTCTCTCTTTTCACTTTCCCTGGTTTAGATATTGACACTATATGTCTATCTTAAAAGGAATTTGGTAGGACTCCTTCTATTTTTCCAAATAGTTTATATAATGTTGGTATTAATTGTTCTTTAAATGTTTGGTAGAAATCTCTTGTGAATCCATTTGGTCCTGGAAATATTTTTCTTAAAGAGTTCATTGATGGCTAATTCACTTGATTTTTTTCTAAGATGGGGTAATTTAAGTATTATATTTCCTCTTCAGTTGATTTGGGCAATTTATATTTTTGTAAATATCCATCCATTTCCCTTTGATTGTCAGATCTATTGGCATATAATTGGGCAAAATAGCTCCTAATAATTGCTTTGATTTCCTCTTCATTTGGTGATGAATTTACCACTTTCATTTTTTATAATGGTAATTTAATTTTCTTTTTTCTAAATTAAGTTAACCAATGGTTTATTTTATTTTATTTTTACATAAAACCAGGTTCTAGTTTTATTTACTAGCAAAATGCTTTTCTTACTTTCAATTATAGTGATCTCTCATATGATTTTCAGGATTTCCAATTTGGTGTTTAATTAGGGATTTTTAATTTGTTATTATTTTTATATTTTTTCTTTGTTTGTTTGTTTGTTTGTGTGTGTGTGTTTAGTTCCAGCCCTGATTTGTTGATCTGTTCATTCTCTTTTGATGTAAAAATTTAGAAATATAAATTTTCCCCTAGTTACCACTTTGGCTACATCTTATAAATTTTGGTATATTATATCATTGTTGTCATTCTCTTTAATGAAATTATTTATTATTTTAATGATTTGTTTTTTACCCACCAATTTTTTCCAAATAGTTTTAATCTATGTGTTCATGACTCTTTATTGAATGTAAATTTTAGTGCATTATGATGTGAAAAAGATATAATTAATATTTTTACTTTTCTTCTTTTGATTATGATGTTTTGATGCCCAACTAAGTGGATAATTTTTGTTTGGTTGCCATGTATATCTGCAAAAAAAAAAAGGTTTTACTTTCTATTCCTATTCAGTTTTCTCCAGAGGTCTTTCATATTTAACTTTTCTGAAATACTATTCACCTCCTTAACTTTTGTCTTGTTTATTTGTGTGTGTGTGAGTGAATATGTATTCATATATTGATACACATATGTATCAATGTTTGCATGCATGTATGTACATGTGGGCACTTCTATACAGATGTACATATATATGCATATACATACCTATATATGTGTGTGTGTAGTTGTGAGAGAGGAAATTTTATGTCCTCTAGTAATGTTTTGTTCTTTGTTTGTTTGGTAGGTTGTCTTTTGGGGGCAGGGCAATGTGGTTAAGTGACTTTCCAAGTTACTAGTCACACGACTAGTAACTGTCAGGATCTGAGGCTGGATTTGAACTCAGATCCTCCTGAATCCAGGGCTGGTGCTTTATCCACTGCACCACCTAGCTGCCTCTAACTAGTAATGTTTTACTATCTCTTTCTGCAACTCATTTACTTTCTTTAAAATTTAGATGCTATACCATTTGTGCATATATTTTTTGTATTGATATTACTTTACTGTCTATAGTAACTTTTAGAAAGATATAATTCCCTTCCTTATCTCTTTTTTGATTTTTTTTTTTTGCAGGGCATTGAGGGTTAAGTGACTTGCCCAGGGTCACACAGCTAGTAAGTGTCAAGTATCTGAGCTGGATTTGAACTCAGATTCTCCTGAATCCAAAGCTAGTACTTTATCCACTGCTTCACCTAGCTGCCCCCTTCCTCATCTCTTTGTTTTGTGTTTTTTTTTTTTTTTTTTCGGGGCAATGAGGATTAAGTGACTTGCCCAGGGTCACACAGCTAGTGTCAAGTGTCTGAGTCTGGATTTGAACTCAGGTCCTCCTGAATCCAGGGCCAGTGCTTTATTCACTGCACCACCTAGCTGCCCCCTTATCTCTTAATTAAATCTATTTTTGCTTTTGCTTTGTCTGAGATCATGGTTGCTATCTTTTTTTTTTTTACTTCAGCTGAAGCATAAAACACATGTGTGTGATCTGTGTATATATTTATCTCTCTCTCTCTCTCTCTCTCTCTCTCTCTCTCTCTCTCTCTCTCTCTCTCTCTCTCTCTCTCTCTCTCTATCCTGCTCCATCCCCTTACATTTACTTTGTGTCTCTATGCTGTTAATGTGTTTCTTGTAAACAGCATATTACAAGATTCTGATTTTTAATACATTCTGCTATCTGATTCCTTTTTATGGATGAGTTCATCTCATTCACATTTACAGTTATTACAACTGTTTATTTGTCTCCATCCTCTTTTCCCCTGTTTATCCTTCTCTCTCTCTTACCTTTCACCCTGTCCCTCCTCACAAGTATTATACTTCTCACCTCCAGCTCCCCCAACCTGCCTTCCCTTCTATCCTTCCTTCTCTTCTCTTATCTCTCTCCTTTATTTCCTTATTAAATAAGATGGATTCCTATATACAACTAAGTGTGTATGTTATTCCCTGTTTGTGTCAATTTTGATGAAAGGAAGTTTGTATTCAACTGGTTGTTTCATACTTTATAACTGAAGAGCCACTGGGACATCCTGCAGTAATTATTCTCTTGTGTTATTCAACTTGTGTTACAAACTCTTAAGAGGGAAAAAGTAAAATGTATTCGTTTCATTAAATAACAAGGAACATATCTTATTTTAAGAACCATAGAAAATTTGTTCTTTTATCATGGCAGGAGAGATGAGTCCCATTTATTTAGGAAACCTATTATGTAAGTATTGGAAATAAAATTTACTTCACACAAATAGCTTCAATTTTCTTTCTCCTTAAGTTGTGCATTATGCCTCCCTAGCAGAAAAAAAAATTGAGGCTATTTTCATATGCTAATAAGTTTAAAGAAAAGAGAAATAGCATTGTTTATTTGTATAAGCCTTTTTAAAAAAAGCTAGAAACAAGATTTAAGGTAGCTTGCAAAACATTTCATTCAATAAAACATTTAAAAACCCAAGAATGTAAAGATACTGAAGTTAACATGCTTAAAGTTTCTTTATTCTTTTAATATTTTGGGACCTCTTTGTTGGTTAATATATTGTCTTAAATTTTGGTGAGACTCAAATTGTAACTATCATAACTTCAGTGACAACAAAGTCTGCATAGGAGAAAAATGCAAAAATAATACATAGTTTAAGATAATATATATCTCTCATCTGAACGTATGAAACTCATAGTCCATAACTTGGTAATATATTTTTCATTCATTTATAGGTAAGTGATATTAAGAACAATAGATTAGTGAGTCCAAAAACAGAGTTATAATTCAAATGAGGAAAATTCTGCTGAAATTATAGCAACAATGACGAGGGCAGAGATAAAAGTTGTTCGTCATTAGATATTCAAAGATGAAATGTCCTTGCATGACATTTTTTTATAATGGCCCCTTCCTACTTTTTATTAGATGGTCTATTTTCATTAATCATAACTTCTCATCTTTTTATTCATTCATTTATCATGTCATGTCCACATCATGACCCTAATTTTTGTTTTTTTCTTACATGAATTTTCCTATTATTTCATGGGCATTCCTTATAATAAACTTTATTATCCATATGTCTGTACAGTTAAGTAATTTTTCAGGATATTTCACTAAATTTTTCTCATCAGAAATGTATTTCCTATGCTAAATGAATTAATTTTTAAAATATAAATTTTCCCCATAAAATTCACATCACTGGTGAGGGGAAAATGGCTATGACTTTAATTAGTAATTCAAGTTTTTAACTGAGCAGAATATTTTACTGTATTAAGTTATTCTCCTTTAGTATCAGTTCTTTATTTATGTTCTGTTCATCATTATTATTACCAGCAACTGTAGCAAGAGCATTTATTAAGTGATTATCTGGGCAATGCCCCAAGAGATGAATAAAGTAAGTCGAGTAACCTTGTTTTTGATCCTACAAAAAATAGCTTAAAGATTTAGAAAGCCTACTCCTAGGATGAAAAAACAAAGATAAACAAGAGAATGTGTGTATACCTATATATGTAGTTATATGCAAACATGCATGTGTTTGTATACATATATCCATACATGTGCATGAATACACAAAGGTTTAAATAGTCTTATCCAGGAGGGGCTAAAAGTTATGAAGGGGCTACAATAGTTAATAACTCCTTTATTTACTGTTTCTTAATTTACAATACAATAGCATCATATACAATATATAGAGGAAGTGAATTTGCATTATGTGTGAAAAATTAAATCTTTCACTGGCAAAAATAAAGAAAAAAATATTTTTCAAAAAGTTATTAAAACGTGACTTTTGGCCCATCCTGTAGATATAAAATGTTTTATTATTATAGATTTGTTGTCTCAAAATTGGAAACTCATAGGTCATCTTGTCCAACCTATACCAGAATAAGTGCTTTCAAGAAACTTCAATATAAGTGGTAACCCAGCTTTGGGTTACCTATTACTTTTCAGTCTGCTAACAAGAACAAATCTAATTTTTCCTCCAAGTGACATGCCCATACATATGTAAAGATAGCAATTATATCTCTCCATAAGGGTTCCTTAACCTGAGATGCATATAACAAAGTTCTTCAACAATTTCCTATTCAACATGAATTTGAGGACCCTTCCTATCCTGGATGAACATTCATGTATATATCAGGGATAGTTTCTCATTGTGTATCAATATTGCTGAAATAAGACCAAAGATCCTTAAAATATTAAAATATCATATTGGAATGTGTATGTATGTGTATAACTTATTGGTGTAGTTGCTCCATTTAGTACCTTTCAATGTAATATAAAGTCTTGGGGTATGGTATCTGGCCCTTGAGTCAGGACCTGAGTTCAAATCTGGCCACAGATTCTTGACCCTTACTTACTGTGTGACCCTGGGCAAGTCACTTAGTTCTGATTGCTTCAAGCACCCCAGGCCATCTCCAGCAATCTTGAAATATATCTTGCCATTGGAACCAGAAGGCTCTGGAGGAGAGAGTGAGGCCGGTGACTTTACATAGCCCTTCCTCACTTAAATCCAATTCATTGCAATCATGACATCTGTCATGGTCTTCTTCAAAAATAAAGGACAAACAACAACAACTTTAAACGTCTTTAGAGGGTTGCCTAGAACACTGAGAGATAAAGTGTCTCATACAGTCATTATGTGTCAAAGTTGGGAATTGAACCCAGGCTGTACTTGATTTCTGAGTTCCAGGCCATCGCTCTCTATCCACTATTCAATTTTTTTGTTCTCTGTACATAAATACATGCATATTTAATTTACAATAAATCACATTCATATATTCAATATATTAATATATGCATATTTTATGTTTAAGATGGGGAAACTGAGTCTCAATGCATATTTTTTCCGTAGTTTTATTTTTCTTTTTCCCAGTGGGAGTATTTTGGAGGGAGAGAATTTGGATTATTTAAATATTTTTTAGGAAAATAAATATTTAGATAGTTTAATGACTTGCCATGACATTTGTATTCAAAGGCATATCTGGCCAGTCACTTAACATTTTTTAATTTTAGTTTCTTTATCTGTAAACTGTATAGTATCTTCTTCAGAGTTGTAAGAACATGATAAGATAATGTATATAAGATTATTTTTATAATGGTAAATACTATATTAATGCTAGTATAGGCTACAGTATGGCTTATATACATTAGAAGTAGGGAATCAAATGTTAGGGAACAAAAATATTTCAAGAGGGAAACCAGGCTATGGTAGGGATAAAATTGGAAAAAAATGAAATGCCCCACATAAAAAGTCACTGGAATCTTAGGAATTCTACTGGACAGTTGCACTCTACACGAGCAATTGGAGCATGAAGGTTTTTTGTTGTTTGTTTGTTTTTCTTTCCATTTTGTTTTGTTTCATATATGACCGAAAGTATTGAACTGGTAAGGTGATATCTATTAACCTCTGGATATATAAAATAACGTAGGATGGGGAACACAGTACCTACTGAAACCTGGAAATTTATTTGAGTCCTTTTGTTTGTATTTCCCATCAACTAAATACCTCTTTGAAGAAAAAGGAGACAAGTAATGGTTTTGGAATTCAAATGACCTAAAACTGAACAAGAGCCAAACATTAAAACCACTAGCACCAGAACTAATACTAGGATTATTGACATGTTTCCTCAACTCTCCCTCTCTCCCTCTCTCTCCCTCTTTCCCTCTCTCTTCCTCTCTCTCTCTCTCCCTCTCTTTCTCATATGTATCTATCTATCTATATCTATTTCTCTCTCTACTATATAAACCTATTTTATGACCCTTTGCCTTGTTGCTTGTGGACAAATGGCAAACATTATTCTTATTCATCATAGAAAATCTATGAGAAGGAAGCAAAATAAATTGACTGAAAGGCTTTATTTGGATGATTTTTTCTCTTCTAATTAAATGGTTGTTAGTCCTTCATTACTGAAGAGGACCAATGACATCATGAGGTGATATCTTTATTTGTACACAATTTGGATTTGAGACAGAGCTGCAAAAAGTCATCAGCCTCACTCTAGTTCTAGAGTCATTGAAGTCTAGTGGCGAGACAAAAAAGTCAACATGATCATCATTGGTGCGGGATTCAATGGATGACCTTGGCATCTTTGTTGCCTGACCAAGGCCTAAGCACTCCATAATACCTGCTTCAGCCTCCTTCATGGCCATTGTCTCTCACACACACACACACACACAATTCTCATTCACACATTCTGCCTGGGGAAATCTTCACATGCTTTGGATAGACATCCCCATCACTCACCAATGGGTTTGAGGCCTGTCAATTACCCTCAACCTGTTTTAGATCATCTACCAAGATGGTTTAGCAGGGTATGGCCATAGAACATGTTATAGCTTCTTGGAGACATAGGTAAGTGTTGGGTGACATGTAGACACCCAAGTTAGATGAACAGCCTTGAAAAGTCTTGGCAAGCCCACACATCAGAGGTCCTCTCTGAACACCCCCTACATTCCTCTAATTAGATGTGGGAGATTTTGTGGCTGGACTTTTAAGTGCCTTAAAGTGATAGATGAAAAATTAAAAATAAAAAGTGAGATTTGATAGCAAAAAAAGGAAAGCTAGTGGATTAAATTTGCTTGAAAGGGCATTGAATAAATCTTTAAAAAAAATAAACCCCAAACTGTATTCTTTTATTTCCACATTGCATGAATATACATTTCAAGTGCTAAAGTTCAGATGACTCCAAGGAGTGTGATATTCAAGAACCTCTGAGGTTTTTGTGATCAAGAAAATGAAGAGAGAATATATAAAATGTTATACCACCAATTAAAATTCATAAGATTTTTATACTTCCATTAAGGATAATTCTAGAATGCCTTTAATGTATTATTTTTAAAATATCTTGTTCTTTGTCTTAAAGAATGAAAAAATAACCTCAAATGTTTAGAAATTATGTGGAATTCTACTACAGCTAGCTTAGAATTCAGGAATTTATGTCTATTTATTTATTCAACTATCTATCTATCATCTATCTATATATCTATCTATTCATTTATTAACATTTATTTATCTGTGTATTTATTTAATTTGCTTGTTTAATTTGCAGCTCATGGCTATTTAAAACAAAAATTTGGGGGCAGCTAGGTGGCGCAGTGGATAGAGCACCGGCCCTGGAGTCAGGAGGACCTGAGTTCAAATCTGACCTCAGACACTTAACACTTAACTAGCTGTGTGACCCTAGGCAAGTCACTTAACCCCAATTGCCTCACCAAAAAAAAAAAAAAGAAAGAAAGAAAACCCCAAAATTTCCTTTTTCATTTGAAATATTAAAATATAAATGAAAATTCATATTTAAGAGAAACATCACTAGGGATAATATTTAAAGGCTCATAGCTTTAAAGTTGGAAATGACTTTAAAGATCACTTAATTCATCATCATAATATTTCAGATAAGGAAACTGAGAGGCCCTGTATCACTCTAAAGTTATACACTATGTATAGTATTACTGAGCATTTGCAATTCAATATAGCCAAGTAAAACACATGTAATGTATAATCAAATGAGGTTTATTGTTCTTGTCATCCTCTCTTCTCTCAAGATGGGGGAGATGTAGGAAGGCTTTTCTGTGAAATCTTAAATAAAAGTTACTATTCTTCTCTTATTTTATAAGACTAACCAGACTAAGGGTTGACATGGAAGGGGGTTTAAGATGGATATGAGAAGTAAGTTTGTGCTGATTTCAATGAATGTCTATACATTCAGAGATAGGGAGACAACAGAATTAAATATACCTAATTTTGCTTCTGTTTTTCTCTGTTAAGGAAACAATTTTGAACTTCAAAGGGAAAATTTTTTTTTAAATCATAAACAGAGAAAAGAAACCCAAGATTAATGACAAAGTAGTATATAAGAAGTAAAATGACTTTAAGTCATTAAGGTCAAATAAATTAGGTTAGAGGGTACTTAAAGAAATTTTTAATTCAAATATTTTTATATTTGAATTCAAATATTGAAATGTTTTGAAAATATTTTATTAGTGATTAAAATATATATTTTATTATATTGTTAATATTTGTTTTAGTTAGGTAAATATAATTGAATATGTTGCATTATTTAAAAAAAATATTAGTTTAATATTTTATGATACAGGGGTGCCAATTTTGGTTCTTGGTTCTGCTTATTCTGATAATTGTTTTTAATTAATTCCATAGCTGAAAATGGTGCCATACAAAACCACATATAAATGCAAAAGGTGCATCATTATCTGTGTTTACCATTCATTTTGAAATTACATCCAGCAATTATGCCAAGATTTTTTGTTGAAATTTTTTCTAGTAAATTTCCTTATTCCATAATGCCGATCAATAAATCGTTCTTACCAATAAATCAGTAGGTCCTGCATTATTTTTATTTTGAAAAAATAGTTCAAAATCTTCTGAGGCAATTCATTTGAAAGGTTTTTAAACAAGTTAGAAAATTCATTTCCAAGGGTTAATTTTATTTAATTTTGCAGATATGAGAATCTTTGTAGATGATTCATGTCATTTTCTGTTTAACACATGTAGACTCCAAGGTGTTTACAATTCACATATCCTATAAACTGGAAAGTTGCATCTCCAAATATCAGCTTACGGACCTTACAGTTTAAAGGAGTAATCTTCAGGGTTTGAAAAATATATTTCTATTGCTGTCAGTCTTGAGTCCCCATAGGTTGTTCTCTTTTAAATCAATGATTAATGTACTAATATATCAGAATTTTCCAGCTAAGTCCTCATTTTTCATCAACTGCTCAACTTACTTTTCATTCCATAAACATCATGACCCTATAACACGTGTCCCAACTCCCACTTTTCAGTTTCCTTTTCTATTTTGTTTAGTTTTTCCTTCTGTGTTCTACCTTTCTCTATTAGATGGTAAGCTCCTTGAGGTCAATATCTTTTTCTTGTTTCTATTCCAGTGCTTAGCATAATGCCGGGCACATATTAGATGCTTAATAAAGTCTATTGATTAAGTTGATTGATCATTTTACCAATGATTAGTGCCCCAATATATTTTTGACTAGTTGATATCTCTTCGGTATCATTGATGACCAATTAACATCATTCAGCTTTTACTAAAGTATACATAAGGAAAAATATATATAGCAAGAACCAACCTATGAAAATACCCCTCAGACCCCATCCGTGAAACAGCATTCTTTTTTATATTTCTCCTGATGAGAATGAACTCAAACTTAAAGTTGTTGCTACAAATATTTCCCATATTAAATCTACTTCTAGGTTCAGTTATGGACAGTTCACTCCCTTGCTTGTAAGAAATGACAATACAGCTGTCAGGTTGATTTCTTGCTGTGCTTGGTCAATCACAGCATTCTTCAAAATTGGCTTCTCACCAGGTTTGGCTGTTAGCAAACTGAAACTGACTGCAGTTGTTGGACCTTAGGTGACTCTTCTCACTATTTGGAGTTCACAAGCTCATTCTATTACCATTTTTCATTCATTTAATTTGAGGGCATCATGGAGAAATGGCTCAGCTCAGGCACATAGTGGAATGTGTATCCCAATGCAGAATCCAAATCTCTGAGACTGTCTTTATATATGAATATTGTTATTGAGCAAATTAACATAGGCCAAGTGGGAAGGGATACTTTATAGAGGTCAAAACATGGGTGACCCAGACAAAGATCCCCTGTTATGAATGGCATTGTCATTAGGAACGTTTACAAAGCTTGCATGCCTGGATAAGATGAAGTTTGCTAAATTTGTTACAATCAAGTTGTTCTTTGCTATAACATAATAGACTAAAGAATTATTAGGTACATAAGAACCTCTGATTTATAGGAGAGTCAATCAGAGGCCATATATGGAAGCAGTTCTATCCACAAGAGTCTCCCAATAGTCCAATCCTAACAAATAGGATCAGGGAAGAATAGACCAAATAAAGAGAGCAGAAATAATAGTGTCATGTTCTTGATGCCACATGGCTATGAGGTAAGGGATAGACCACTCATACTTATAACATCCCTTCTTTCTTAGTGAAAGGCACCAAGGAGAGGGAATATTCTTCTGTTTATTTATGCCTCTTCTATGTGCACCCAGGTCTGGATCAGAAACCAGTTAAAAAGTCTTTCATTATCCCAGAATAAGTGAAAAAGAAACCAGCAAACTGAATCAAAAGGTAGTTTTCTTCCATAAGGAGTCATCACCAAATTTTGGAAGCACAATCATCAAGCCTACATAATTTCTCCCTCCCCTGAATGAATATAGCACTTCACAGATCACTCATCTTTTTTTTTTTTTTTTTGGTGAGGCAATTGGGGTTAAGTGACTTGCCCAGGGTCACACAGCTAGTAAGTGTGTAAAGTGTCTGAGGCCTGATTTGAACTCAGGTCCTCCTGAATCCAGGGCCGGTGCTCTATCCACTGTGCCACCTAGCTGCCCCGATCACTCATCTTTTCACATGATGCTCAGCATTCTAGGGGTCTCTCTGTGTATGTCTTCTAGAGAAAAAATCTTTAGTAAAAATCAGCATCATCATTGTCATAATAACTGACATTCCCCCACTGTTCTAAAGTTTTCAAAGCACTTATATGAATCATCTTATTTCAGCTTAACAATACCAGTTATAATTATGTACATTTTATAGACAGGAACATTGAGAGATCAAGACAATAGCCCAGAGTCACCCAGCTATAACTCTGAAAGATCATATAATTATATTTAAAACTAGAAGAACATTAAATATAAAGTATTCCAACAACATTCTTATACCACTAAGGAAACTGAAGTCCAAAAAAGCTAAATCATTTGCACACAGTTGCCTAGAACATAAATAATAGCCAGGATGAAAATATCAGCTCACATGACTCTAAATCTTGTGGGGGTATTTTCCCTACTGTGCCATGTTTTTCCTTCATTTTCACTCCATATCTGCTAGAAAAATTCCTTCTATCTTGTTGTAACCCAATAAATGCTTGCATAATTGAATCTAATGGAATTTCATTTTAGAATGCAATCAGCTTGAAGGTTTAAAAGAAGATTTAGGCAAAGCACATAAAAGGAGTGTTTTGGTTTTTTTTAAGTAAAATGAAGATATGTGTGAAGAGTCAGAGTGGGTTGTTACATTACTTTCATGAATAAAATTCAACAATTGACAACATTAAAAACATACATGCCTGGAAATGAAGATGAACTGTCCATGTAGCAAGAGGAAGTGGCAAGCCAAAACCTGACAATAGCACAATTATGCATGAAATGTTCATACAACTAGGAAGACATGGAACACGCTGGATTCTCCATGTATAATTTATTAGAAGATACTCAAAAGAATCATACATGCTGAAAAGAAAGGAATAATGACTTGCCCAAGGTCCAACAGGTAATAAACACTGGAGGTGAGATTTTAACCCTGGCTCTCTGTCTCCAGAGTCAGTGCTCTTTCTTCCATTTCTGAGAAGTAGGAAACAGAAGTACTTTTAATATCGTTGAGTGGGAAGTAAATGCCATACATTATTAGCTATCATCCTTATGTATGTAGGGGTGAAATCATTATGGCAACATAATATCTTTTGACTTATATGAACATGTTACTGTAATCATTTGCCTTTCCTCCCTTGAAGATAACGATGGCTCCTTTTTCCAAGCCATATGGAATAACCATAGAAAAACAAAAACAAAAAAAAATGGCAAGAATTAATTGGAAAAAATATTTTTAAACAAGATCTTTAAGGACACAATCACAGTAACTCTGCTGTCCAGATATGTTCTTGACTGATAGGTATGGCTATTATTTAGAAGAAATATTCTTGCTCTGTTTTAATCGAGAATAAAGAATAAGAAGCAGTGGTTAGGAGTAGAAAAGAAGAAAATTCATATTTGATATAAAGGAAAAACACTTAAATATTAGTGCTATTCAAAATTTCAATTGATTTCATCAGTATATATGGGGCTTCCCCTCACCTCAGAAAAGACATTGCATACCCCTCCTCAGATGCATAGTACTTGGGATTGTTTTTGAGTTTGGGTCGAACTAAATGGCTACTGAGGAAATTTCAAAAAATGAGATTTTATGATTTTAAAAGACATGTTCCTATGTGGACATTTTATTTGCTGAACAGACCAGGAAAAGGAAGTATTGTGTGAAACACAGAGAAAAGTCAGAGAAAACACAGAAGACTTACTGAGAATCTAGGCAAAAGTCGTGCCTGAGATGAAGTATTGAAACGACTTGAATGAAAGTAGCAGAGGCTAACATACTGACTGATGCTAGAGATGACTGGACCATAATGTCTGCCAGCAACTAATTTGAATATGTGTTTTTTCAGTTGTTCTTTTCAGGGAAATTCTAAGTCAAAATCTTTTAGGGCATTTGGACTATGATATATCATCTATTCTTGTCATATTTAACAGAAATATGGATTTGGAGTTTCTCAAACTCAGTAAAGATAGGTCACTACTTACAAAGAGCATATGATTTGAGGCATAGAAGACCAATAAGAAGCCAGATAAGATGATCAGAAGTCAGGACCTGAAAAAGCTGAGTGCAAAGAGACCAGATTAGAGAATGGGTTGAGAGAAACAGCTTAACAAAGCTGAGGCATGAGAAAACAATACAGGGACACACAGTCTTTTAACTTTGGAGCTGAGAAACCAAGGATCTATAAAAATGACAGAGGCTTAAGACAGCTGACAGAGAGGCTCTATTGTTGATGAGAAAAACAAATCTGATTGGAAGAGAGCTCTGCTGTTTGAAAGATATGATTAAAGGAAGAAGAATCACCTGCTGTGTGTGAAGAAATGGCTGGAGGAAAGTCAGTTTTGTGCTTTAGTGCCATTTCTAACTTGAGAGAGCGAAAGCTTTCAAAGGTTTGCCTACGTTGCCCTTTATCACTCTTTATGGATTAGCAGGTGAAGATCCATCAGAACTCATAGGGAGCATACCTGAATACCTTTGCTTATCACCTTTAAGGGAATGTCCTGTTGCTCTAGTTGCCAGCCAAGAAAGCAGAGATGGGAGGCTCTGAAAAGCCAAATATTAAGGTGATTGTTCTTTAAAAACAAAAATAAAACAAACAACCAAACAACAACAAAAACCTTACCATGGACTCAGAACCCAAGAGTATCAGAGAAGTGGATTTATCTAATAGGAGAGTAGAGAGACCCAGAAGACAACTGTTATATGATATGTGCTATGTGTAGATTCTGTGCCTCCCTGTTAGGTTTCTGTAAGTTTGTTCTTCTGCCCTGAATCTGATACTGCATGCATTGGAGGGAAAGTACAACTCATGTTTGTGCTTTTACCTTCCCATTTACTATATATTTCAAACTTAAGAGTTATTGGTGTCATCATGACTACTTTGTGAGGGCTAAGAATCATAAGAATTTAGTTCCCACCATATCAGTGATATCCCTAGACCATGACCGTAATTTCATTATGATGTCAACAGCTTGCCCCTTCTTTTGTAAGTCTCCCCCTCCATCCACACCCCACCAGGCCAGCCAATATAAATGCAAGCTGAGAGATTGAGAAGGGAAATCCAAGAGAGAGAAACACACACACCCATAGAGAGACAGAGACAGATGCACAGAAGGAGACAGAAACAGAGACAGAATGAGAAAGAGAAAGAGACAGAGGGAGAGACAGAAACAGAGAAAAGAGAGAAACAAAGAGATGGAGACAGAAAGACAGAGATGGAGAAGCAGAGACAGAGAGAGACAGAGAAACAGAGAGAGGGGCAAAGAGAGAGAGAGAGAGTGGAGGGCAAAGAGGAGGGCAAGGAGAGGCAAAGAGAGAGACAGAGAGACAAAAATACAGAGACACAGAGACAGAAACAGAGACCAAGAGAGAGAGAGACAGAATGAATTTCATACTCATCACATTTTCCATTTCCACTAACTGAATTTTATCATTGCACAAGTGTATAGAAAAGTTTCCATAATGGGTAACCTCTCAAGCTTACTGCTCATATAGCTTTGTAAAGGTTGAGGGATCTTTGTAGGAACCTAGCAGGCCATATTTTGTTACCCTGCTACCAAGAGAGCTGACAGGCAGAGTGCCAATAGAGCTTTGACATATATTATCTGAATGTGTAATTGTGAATTCAGGTCAATACATTATCCAAAAGGGTAGCGGTATATAAAAAGCAGGGCTTTGGGGATCCATTTGGAAAGCTTTTTATTTTGCCTCTTTGTTTGTTGGTTTTTTATACAAATGATGTGTCAAACTAAAGGTCTTATGATGACATCTAACTCTGTGTTGATAAAGGTAAATGTTAAGAAAAATAAGGTCAATAGATTTTCTTAAAAGTAGAATGTTGGTAGACTTTGTTATGCATAGGGCCTACTTTTGAGAAACTGTCTCATTGAGAAGTTTGGAAATCCAATATAACTCTGTTTGGATGGAGTTGTATTGCTATAACATACAATACTTAAATTATAGTCCTTTTGAATCTTGATATTCTTAGTATGTCTCATTTTTCCAGAGTCCTGTGATCTCAACGCAGTGTTCTGGTAAATGTTCAATAACCAGTTCTCTAAGAAAAAAAAAATAAGAATGACACATTTTTAAGTTTTGTTTGATTATTTACATTTTATCCAACCCTTTCTAAGGCCAGATAATTAATAAAACAATAAATCAAGTTCAGATTTGTAACATTTGGTAATTCTGAAGGTATGAATGCTTACACTGAAAATTTAATGATTAGCTTTTATGAGCTGGTACTAGCACTTGTGTACCATAGTTCACTTCTGCTTGAAAGAAGTGACTACATTTTTAACCAACTAATCATTAACTATGGGTCAAAAAGAGCTATAATTTAAAATGACAGGACTGAAAATTCATCTCTCTGTAAAGAATAGAAAACTTTTCTAACTTGGATGCTATATTTTGCTCTATTTGTTTGATTACTGAAATGATTTCTTCTGTAAACTTCTGATGGAGTGACTCCCTCCATTCACTCATTGATGCAGCCTGCAGGAGTAATGAAAGCTTAAGTCACTTGGACTTCTGAAAGCTAGTGTTTAGAGGCAGGACTGAATTAAGGGATATTTGTTTTTACCTCAAGGGTAACACTATCCATATTAATGTTAATATCTCAAATTAATATTGAAAAATTAAATAACAATAATGACAGCAGTGAGGCAGCATGGTACAGTGAGGAAAAAAGAAAATCAACAACAACTCTGTTATGGAATCAAAGGATCTTGGCTCAAATCCTAAGCCTGTTTGATTAGGGGAGCCGTGCACTTACTAGCAACCTTGGTGACCTTAGATAAATTGCTTAATCTTATGCATCCTCAGTTTCTTTAGCTGTAAAATGAGCAATTAGATTAGATAATGCCTATGACATCTTACTCCAAGGCTACTATCCTACAAAAAACAAGGCACATTTCTATATTTCTACATTGTCCTACATACATTTTACATTTTTTCTCTTATGAACTCTTTTAGGTAGATAGTACACATAATATCTTTTACAGATGAATAAACTGAGACTGATAATTTGAAGGTTGCACAATGATTCATTTGAAGACTTGGGTATCATGACTCCATGTCCAGGGCTCATTTTAATATATCAAGCTGAATGTACAAATAAATGTAATTTATTTATCTCATTCAATTAAATAAGCACTTTATTAGGGGCCTTTCCTACACAAGGTCTTGCATTGGTGTTTGGTGGAAAAAGAGGAAGAGTGTCAAAGCCTCTGCTATCAAGTAACTTTTACATTATTAAGGGTGTTGGACACAAATGAATATAAGAGAAATTGAGATGGAGGGAGGGAAAGAAAAGAAGAAATCTGAAAGGTAGAAAGCACTGTCAGCTAAAGGAAACCAGAGAACACTTCACATAGCATGTTACATATGAACTGAGACTCAAAGACAAATATGGATTTTGACAGGAAGAGGTGATCATTCCAGAAAAGAGACAAAAAAAAATTCAAATGCATGACGTCTGAAGAAAATGGTATATGGCAGAGAAAATAGTTTGGCTGGATCATTGACTGCATGATAGTGACAAAGAAGTTGAATGGTTCCCAAATACTGGGACGAGAAGTCTAACATAAGATATTAAATGATTATTATTAATGCAATAAAACATTTAGAGGGTACTTATGTTGGATTTCAATTATTTAATGTATATGTTCTCATTTCTATCTCCTGATGTAAAGTCTGATTATAGATAGTTATAGAACATCATACCTGGAAGGCACCTTTGAGATCACCTATTCAAATCCTTATATATTGCAAATCTAACAATTTGCCATGTCTTTAAAAATTTTACCCATGTCTTTAAAATTCTAGTCTTTATTTTCTTCAGTTATATGACCAACATTCCAGTTCAGAACCTAATTTCCTTTTACCTGGACTGCTGCCATAGCTTCATACTTCCCCAATGCTAATCTTTTTTTTCAAAAACCACCTAATTTACAGGTGTGAGCTTGTTACTTCTCTACTCAAGAAAGCTTAATTCTATTGGATTAATCATATTATATAAATTGCGTTGTTATATTACATATTAGATTAATTATGTTATATTTATAAAACTAAAACTTATAGTTTTATAGATCTAGAAATGAAAGAACTTGATATATTATATAGTCCAACCCTGCCATTTTATAAATGAGGAAACTAAGGCTCCATGATGTTAGCAATCTTGTCAGACACTCAGGTAACAGTTGTCCAACAGAGGAATTCAAATCAACATCTTCTGATTTTAGAGTAATTGTTCTATCCAGTATACCACACAGCCTGTGCTAAATGCTGGGGATACAAAAAGTGTTAAAAGTTGCTGTCCTCAAGAAGCATACAAACTAATAAGGGATATGAAATGCAAATAAATGCATACAAATAAGCCATATTCAATATAAATAGCAAATAATTTAAAAGTACTAGGCACTAGAATTAAAAGGGATGGAGAAAAGCTTCCTTTAAAGGATGAGGTTTTAATGGGGAGTCAAGGGAATTCAGGGAAGTCAGCAAGTAGGGTTGAGAAGAGAGAGCATTCCAGTCATGAGGCACAGATACAGAAAATTCCCAGGGCCATGAAGTAGTGACTTGTTCATATGTACAATGTCCTCCCAGTTCTACTCACTTCATTATACATCAGTTCATATGAGTCGTTCCAGGTTTTTCTGATATCAACCTGTTTGTCATTTCCTATAGCACAATACCATTTCAGTAAAATTATATACCACAGCTTCTTCAGTCATTCCTCAATTGATGGACATTCCCTTGATTCCCAATTCTTAGCCACCACAAAGAGTTACTATAAATATTTTTTGTACAATTTTTCCCTCTTTTCTCTTTTCATGATAACTATTGTTAACTGTTTCCCTCCATCCTATTCACTTCTCCATGATATTTACTCTCTTATCTATCTTCTTTCACCCTATCCCTCTTTAAAGGGATTTGTTTCTGTCTGTCCCCTCCCTTTCTTTTGCCCCTCTATCTTTATCCCCTTCGCCTTCTATTTTCCTGCAGGGTTAGATAGATTACCCTCCTTGAGCCAATTCTGATGAGTTTGAGGTCTTTGAGCCAATTCTGAGGAGTGTTAGGCTCATTTACTGCCCATATTAAATAAATTACTCTACCCAATTGAGTATACTGTGTTAATCCCTTCTTGAGGCAACTCTGATGAGATTGAGGTCATTGAGCCTATTCTGATGAGTATAAAATTCATTTATTGCCCTGTTCCTCCCCCATCTCTTCCCTCACTCCATAAGCCCTTTCCTGTTTCTTCCATGTGGGAATTCACCCCATGCTACCTCTGCCCTTCCACACCCTCCCATACATTACTCTCACCCCTCAATTTTACCTTAATGAAGGCATCGTGGGGCAGCTAGGTGACACAGTGGACAAAGCATCCATTGTGGATAGTGTTAGCAATCAGAGAAGAAAAAGGAATTAAAGGAATTAGAATAGCCAAGGAGGAAACAAAACTATCACTCTTTGCAGATGATATGATGGTATATGTAGAGAATCCTAGAGAATCAACTCAAAAATTATTTGAAACAATTAACAACTTTAGCAAAGTAGCAGGATACAAAATAAATCCACATAAATCATAAGCATTTCTATACATGACTAACAAATTCCAGCAGCAAGAGATAGAAAGAGAAATTTCATTTAAATAATGGTAGATAATATAAAATCCTTGGGAGTCTACTTGCCAAGACAAACACAGGAACTCTATGAACATAATTACAAAACACTTTTCACACAAATCTAATCAGATCTAAATAATTGGAAAATTTTCAATTGCTCATGGATAGGCTGAGCTAATATAATAAAAATGACAATTCTACCTAAATTAATTTATCTATTCAGTGCCATACCAACCAGACTACTTAAAAACTATTCTATAGAGCTAAAAAAAATAATAGGGGGAGCTAGGTGGCTCAGTGGATAGAGCACCAGCCCTGGAATCAGGAGTACTTGAGTTCAAATCTGGCCTCAGACAATTGACACTTACTAGCTGTGTGACCCTGGGCAAGTCACTTAACCCCAATTGCCTCACCAAAAAAAAAAAAAAGAGAGAGAAAAAAATAATAAAATTCATCTGGAATAACAAAAGGTCAAGAATATCAAGGGAACTAATGAAAAAAATGCATAGGAAGGTGGGTTAGCTGTACCAAATCTGAAGCTCTACTATAAAGCAGCTGTCATCAAAACTATTTGGTACTGGCTAAGAAATAGAGTGGAGGATCAATGGAATAGACTAGGCACAGGAGACACAGTAGTAAATGACTATAGTAATGTACTGTTTGATAAACCCAAAGACTCCAGCTTCTGGGATAGGAACTCAGTATTTGACAAAAAATTCTGGGAAGACTGGAAGATAGTATGGCAGAAATTAGGTACAGACCAGTATCTTATAACTTATACTGAAATAAGGTCAAAATGGGTACATGATTTAGACATAAAAGTTGATACCATAGGTCAATTAGGAGAGGAATGAATAGTTTACTTTTCAGATCTTTGGAAAGGAGAACAGTTTATGACCAAGCAAGAAATAGAGAATATTATGAAATGCAAAATGAATGATTTTGATTGCATTAAGTTAAAATTTTTTTGCACAAACAGAAGCAATGCTTCCAAAATTAGAAGGGAGATAGAAAACTGCAAAATAATTTTTATAGCCAGTACTTCTGATAAAGGCTTCATTTCTAAAATATATCAAGCACTAAATCAAATTTACAAGAATCCAAGTCATTCCCCAATTGAGAAATGGTCAAAGGATAATAGCAGACAGTTTTCTGATGAAGAAATCAAAGCTATCTATTACCATATGAAAAAATTTCTAAATCACTATCGATGAGAGAAATACAAATTAAAATAACTCTGAGGTACCACCTGCCACCTATCAGATTGGGTAATATGACAAAAAAGGAAATTAATAAATGTTGGAGAAGCTGTGGAAAAATTGGAACACTGATGCATTGTTGGAGGAGCTGTGAACTGATCCAACCATTCTGGAGAGCAGTTTGGAACTATGCCCAAAGGGCTATAAAGCTGTGTATACCCTTTGACCCAGCAATAACACTATTGAGTCTTTTTTCCCAAAGAGATCATAAAAAAGGGAAAGGGATCCAGGTGTATAAAAATATAGTTGCTCTTTTTGTGGTGACAAGGAATTCAAAATTGAGGGACTGCCCATCAATTGGGGAATGGCTGAATAAGTTGTGGTATATGAATTTAATGTAATTCTATTGTGCTGTAAGAAACGATGAGCAGGTGGATTTCAGAGAAACCTGGAAGAACTTGCTTGAATTAATGATGAGTGAGATGAGCAGAACCAGGAGAACATTGTACACAGTATCATCAACATTATGTGTTGATCAACTGTGATAGACTTGATTCTTCTCAGCAACACAATGGTACAAGATTGTTCCAAAGGACTCATGATGGAAAAGGATTTTCAAATCCAGAAAAAAAAGAACAGTGGAATATGGGTGCAGATTGAACCATACTATTTCTTTTGTTTTTCGTGCTGTTGTTTTTCTTTTGGGGGGATTTTTCTTTTTGTTCTTATTCTTCTCTTATAACATGACTAATGCAGAAATATGTGCAATGTTATTATATATATATGTATATGTATATATATAAGCTATATCAGATTACTTGCTGTCTTGGGGAGGGCAGGAGGGAGGTGAGGGAGGGAGAAAAATTGAAACTAAAAAACTTATAAAAACTAATGTTGAAAACTAACTCTACATGTAGAGGATCTGTGTATGGGCAAAGCAACAGAATCGTGCCTCAGTGCTAGCAAAGAGACCCCTGTAATATCCTTATTACCAGTTTTTCATATCACTTACCATCTGTGGGCTGCAAGCTCCAGAAGTAGTTGCTGCTACTTTTGATTTGTAATGATTGGAGAGATACTACCTGCTGGAGAGTTAGTGTAGGAAAGCTCCGCCATGAGGAGAACGTGTCTGAGGCCAAGCCATACGGCTTTTCCTTAGTGTCAGGAAGTGATGTTTGCTAGTAGGTACTGTCTATCAAAGCTACCAGCCAATTAGCTTGGAGCTATGTGTGAGAGTGGATGGGATGTTCCCAGTTTCACAGGAGGCTTGTGGGATGAAGGAGGTATGGTTTTCACTCTTGTCAGGACTCTCATGGAGAGTGGAGCTGAAATGCAGACTTCTTGAGATAGATAGCTGAATCTAGGCCTCTTTCTCTCTCTCTTCACCAAATTCTTATTCTCCTTAATAAATGCTTAAAAATCTAACTCTCGCTAAAGCCTATAATTTATTGGCAACCACTCATTAGATATTTTAGACAGTATAGCTAGAATTTTAGCCCCTTACAAATTCAATGGCTCCTTGACCTGCTCCTTCATTGTTGGGGCTTGATCTACACTGGGGCAGCCTGTGCTGAACTGTACTCCACTCTCTCCCTGGGGTATCACACCTTTCCTTTCAACCTTTGGAATTGTCTTTGGCTGGAAAATCATTTTACCCCATTCTTTTGTAGGTTCCGTTCCTCCAGGAATTGTCTAACGGCATTATTTAAAGGTATTTGGAGAGGTTTTGGGTAGAGTTTGGATATTCCACTGCTTTTCCTTTACCATCTTGGCTCTGCTTCCCTCTACATGACAATCTATTTATTTATTTATTTGTTTGTTTGTTTATTTATTTACTTATTTATGTTTGTGGGGCAATGAGGGTTAAGTGACTTGCCCAGGGTCACACAGCTAGTAAGTCTCAAGTGTCTGAGGCTGGATTTGAACGCAGGTCCTGCTGAATCCAGGGCTGGTGCTCTATCAACTGTACCACCTAGCTACCCCAAAAATTATTACTTTTTTTTCTTTCTTTCTTTTTTTTTTTTTTTTGGTGGGGCAATGAGGGTTAAGAGACTTGCCCAAGGTCACACAGCTAGTAAGTCTCAAGTGTCTGAGGCTGGATTTGAACTCAAGTCCTCCTGAATCCAGAGCCAGTGCTTCATCTACTGCACTACCCACCTGCCCCCTCTACATGACAATTTAAAAACAATTTGAAGTCAACTACTAAGTCCTCCCATCTTTTTTTTTTTAACCAGTTACTGTTTTTAGGTCTCTAATTCAGGTGTCCCTCCTTTAGATATGTGTTCCATCTTGTCCACCATTCTTCATTTTCTGTGATATTGAGAAATGCATGAAGTAATGCATGAATTGTTTCATAAGGACTAAGTTTTGTAAGACTATCCCCCCCACCTTTTTATGAAACTCTTTGGATCTTTTAATGCAACCTAATATTAGCAAGTGTCCATATGAGGTGTTCAAGGAGGACTAGCACCACTGGTTCAAGGACTTGATGAGTCCTTTTCAGGGCTGTTCATCCAACTTTGGTGTTTATCTACCACTCAAATCTTACCTATTTCTCCATGATGTGGATAGCATGTGCAACAGCCATACCCCAGTAAACCATTTCTATATATAGGTTAAACTAGGTTGATGATAACTCACAAGCCTCAAACTCATTGGTGAATTAGGGGGATGTCTTCCCCGTGCTTGTGAAGTCTTTCCCAAGTGGGATAGGTGGATGATAACAATTTATTTCAATGACCACGAAGGTGGCTGAAGAAGGTGCTATGGAGCATTTAGAGCTAGGTCAGACAGTGAAGGCAGAATGGTTAACCACTGCCTCCTAGGCTATTGCTGATTTTATTGACTTTTGCCTTGCCACAGGACATTGATGACTGGAAGAGAGATTGAGGCTGATGACTTTGTGTAACTCTGTCTCACTTAAATGCAATTCATGCTTGAGAAAAGACATCACCTTGTGATCTCATTGTTCCTCATCAAAAATGAAGGATAAGGAGGCAGCTAGGTGGCGCAGTGGATAAAGCACCAGCCCTGGATTCAGGAGGACCTGAGTTCAAATCCAGCCTCAGACACTTGACACTTACTAGCTGTGTGACCCTGGGCAAGTCACTTAACCCTCATTGCCCCCCCCCAAAAAAATGAAAGACAAACAACAATAAAGGTATAATGGAATAAACATGAACTCAGTAGTAAGACCTGCATACTAATTACAGTTTGGATGAGGATGAAGATACTGAATAGCTATTATTTTTTTTTCTTTTTTGGCAGGGCAATGAGAATTAAGTGACTTGCCCAGGGTCACACAGCTAGTAAGTGTCAAGTGTCTGAGGCTGGATTTGAACTCATGTACTCCTGAATCCAGGGTTGGTGCTTTATCCACTGCGCCACCTAGCTGCCCCCTGAATAGCTATTATTTATATAGTATCTACCATCTATTATTGCATCTGTTGCTCACAATATTCCTGGAAGGTTGGTACTATTATTATCACAATTTTACAAATTTTACAAAGGAAAGTGAGGCTATAGAGATTTAAGTAATGCCTCATTTTCACATAGCTAGTAACATTTTTTAAATCAGTAAAATATTAGCTCATATCTAGGGATATAGAACTTCTTCTGCTCCCAAGACTTTTCATAATTTCCTCACTAAGTTAAACTAAGTATATCTTCAACTGTTTTTTTCTTCAGTGATGATGGAAAGAATATGAGATTTAGCTGGTATGAGCCTTGTTACTGGAATGCAATTAGGGCAACCTGGTGCTCTACTTCCAGACCCTTACTTGTCTTGGGTCTCAAATCCCTAATAGTCACTTTTTTCTCGGCCTTTCCAGTTTCAATATCATTCTTCTTGGTGTGGAAAACAGAAACAAAATGTTTCAAGTAATTTGCCCTGTCTTTCACCTCTCTTCTTCCTTCCATAATTCTCAAACCATTTTTCTGACATCGAATGATTCCCTTCCTTCATTCCCCACTTCTTCCTAGGTTTACCCAACCCTATACTTTTTTTTTTTTTGGCAGTCAGGGCAATGAGGGTTAAGTGACTTTCCCAGGGTCAAGTGTCTGAGACCATATTTGAACCCAGGTCCTCCTGAATCCAGGGCCAGTGCTGTGTCCACTGCTCCACCTAGCTTTGCCCAACCCTATAACTTTTAATATGTTTTTTGAAGTTCTGACCTAAAGTAATTTCCTCTTGATTTATGAGGGTGTAGCATATCTAACAGACTCCATATCTTCCATGATGTCATCTAGCCATCCCTCTCTTTTTCCTTCCTGCTCTGGGAACAGTAATCAAGTCAACATTTTCATCCTTATATAAAAATGCACTTAAATCAATTTCTCCATGACTCTACTCTGCTCATCATTCTTGTGACTTTTGTGGATTGTAAGTCTTTCTCCCAGAGCCAGGATTCCTTTATCTTTCATCAGACTTCTGAGTATGTTGAAGAATTTGTGGGTATATATATTTCCTCTTCTGCCATTAGCTTGAGCCTCCACTTGCTGCGCCCCCTCCATTGGTAGGTATGAGTGACAATTACTCCAGTATTTACACTGAGCAAGTCACTCAATCCTGTTTTCTTAAGTTTATTTTTCTGTAAAATGAGCTAAAGAAGAAAATGGCAAATGACTCTAGTATTTTTGCCAAGAAAAGCCCAAATGGTATCATGAAGAATCCAAAAAACTGAAAAACCAAATGACTGAACAAAACCAATTTACTTTAGAGATATAGCAACAAAAATATATACCGTATTCAATTTTTTAAACAAAGTTTTGAGTTTCAAATTCTATGCCTGCCCTGCTCCCTGAGATGATAAGAAGATATAGATTATACAGGTGCAGTTATATAGAACATTTCCATATTAGTCATTTTGTATAAGAAGATTCAAGTAAAAGAAAAAAAATGAAAAAAAGTGAAAAGTAGCATGCTTCATTCTATATTAAATCAATATCAGTTCTTCCTTTGGAATTGGTTAGTATGTGTCATCATTAGTACTTTGGGATCATCTTGGATCATTTTTTTTTCTGAGAATACCTACATCATTAAACAATATTGCCATTATTGGGTATAATTTTCTCCTCATTATATTCATTTCACTATGAATCAACACATGCAAGTCTTTCCAAGTTTATTTTTTTTTCTGAAATCATCATGGTTGTCATTTCTTATAGAACAATAATATTTCATCAAAATCAAAAACCATAACTTGTTTAGCCATTCTTCAATTGAATGGCATCCCTTTGATTTCCAATTCTTGTCAACCACAAAAAGAACGGCTGTAAATATTTTTATTCAAATAGGTTGATTTCTCCTTTTTTGGATGTCTTTGGGATATAAACTTTGAATTTTTATTGCTGGATCAAAGGGTATACAAATAAACATTAGGCTTAATTCCAAATTGCTCTCCAGAATGATTGGCTATGTTTACAATCCCACCAACAGTCCATTGGTGTCCCAGTTTTCCCATATCCCCTCCAATATCCAACATTTTCCTTTGTTTTCCACATTGATATGTGTGAGGTTGTGCCTCAGATTTGTTTTAATTTGTATATCTCTGAGTAGTAGTGATTTAGAGCATTGCATTTTTTTCATGACTAGAGATAGCTTTGAGTTCTTTGTTTGAAAACTGACTGTTCATATCTTTTAACCATTTATCATTTGGGGAATGACTTGTAGTTTTATAAATTTTTCTTAGTTCTCTTATGTATGTTTGAGAAATGAAGCCTTTATCAGAGATACTTGTTACAACAAAAAAAATCATTCTTAGTGTTCTGCTTCCCTTATAATATTGGTTGCATTTGTTTTGTTACTGCAAAAACTTTAAATTTTATACAATAAAAATTATTTATTTTATATTTTGTAATGCTCTCTATCCTCTTTGGTCCTAAATTTCCTTATCCATAAATTTGGCATAATAAACTATTCCATTCTCTCTTAATTTGCTTATGGTATCAACATTTATTTGTAAATTAATTATGTACCCACTTTGATCTTTTCTTGGTATATGGTATGAAATGTTGTTCTATACCTAGTTTCTGCCATATATGTTTTCCAGTTTTCCCAGCAGTTTTTTTTTGTCAAATGATGAGAAATTTTGTTCCAAACATTTGAATCTTTGAGTTTATGACATTATTATTGTAATTTACTATAATGTAATTTGTACCTAATCTGTTCCACTGATCCACCACCACTCCATTTCTTAGTGCTGGATTTTATTTATTTTATTTTATTTTTTAATAAATAGCACTTGACAATACAGTTTTTAATTCTGTTCTGGTCTTTTAAATAGAAATGCATGAAAGTTCTCTATTTCATTAAATATCTCTTTTCCCCAAAAATATTATATTCAATTTTACTGGGAAAATGATTACTGATTGTAATCCTAACTCCTTTCCCTTCCTGCAAATAATATTCCAAGCCCTCTGGTTCTTTACTGTGTAAAGTGCCAAATCCTACACAATCCTGGCTGCAGCTCCACAATATTTGAATTGTTTCTTTATTGGCTTCTTACAATATTTTTTCCTTCATCTGTGAGATCTGGAATTTCACTATGATGTTCCTGGGAGTTTTCACTTTGGGATTACTTTCAGCCAGTGATTGCTGGATTCTTTCCATTTAGATTTTGCCCTCTGGTTCTTCTTTGACAATTTCTTGAAAGATGTGGCCCAAGTCTTTTTTGGTTTTTTGTTTGTTTGATCATGGCTTTCAGGTAGTTCAATAATTGTTATATTATCTATTCATCTATTTTCTAGGTCATGTGATGACTGGAATGATGCCACCTTCTGGGGAGTTACTATAGGAAAGTTCCGCCATGAGGAGAAGGCGTTTGAGGGCAAGCCATGTGGTCAGTTCCTTGGCATCAGGAAGTGACGTTTGCTCATGGGTGCTGTCTATCAAAGCTGCCAGCCAATTAGCTTGGAGCTGTGTGTGTACATGTGGGGGGATATTCCCAACTTCACAGGAGGTGTTGGGTCCTTTTTGTTCCTGACCTTGCCATGGTGGGTTGGATACTGGAGTCTCTTAGAAATAGTTAGATTTTTACCTTTCTCTCTGATCCTAATGCTCTTTAATAAATACTTAAACACTTAATTACTCTTGCTAAAGCTTATAATTTATTGGCGACCATTCCTTGGATTTTAAATAGTATAGCTAGAATTTTAGCCCTTACAGTCAGTTGTTTTTCAATTGAGAAATTTCACATTTTCTTCTATTTTTATATCTTTTTAAATTTTTTTTGTTTTATTATATATTAATGTCTCATGTAGTCATCAGTTTCCACTTGTTAAATTCCAATTTTTAAGGAATCATGTTCTTTTATTAACTTTTGGACTTCTTACTCCATTTGGCCAATTCTATTTTTTAGGAAGTTACTTTCCTTGGTAAATTTTTGTATATCTTTTCCCATGCTCTTGACTCTTTTCATTATTCTCTCTCATTCCTTTTCCCATTTTTATTTCCACTTATCTAATTTGCTAAAAATTTTTAAAAACAAATAAAAAACCTCTTCCAGGAATTATTTTTGGGCCAGCAACTAAATTACTATTTTCTCTGAGGCTTCACATATAGCCATTTTGATACTATTATCCTGTTCTGAGTTTATGCTTTGATCCTCCCTATAACCATAGTAACTTTCTATAATCATGTCATTTTTTTTTTGCTTATTTTTTTTCTGCCTTTTTTTGTGACTTGGTGTTTTTATGTGAGGATTGGACTCTGGTACTTCACTGTCCCAAGCTTTTTGTGCTGAGGCTCTGGGTATTAATGCTAGCTTCAGAGCTTAGCTGCTTGCTTTCTCTGGAGGGTAGGCTTCCCTTCTGGCTTGTACTGGGGGGTGGGGTCTCCCTGTTGACTTTGCCTGGGTGTGGGATTTTGCTGGCCTGTTACAGGGGTAGGGACTTGCTACTGGATTGCTCTGGTAACAGAGTCTGATAGCTGTCTCTAGATAAGGGATCTTGTTGCTAGTATGCTCCAGGGGTGGTGCTCTGCTGTTTAGTTGCTATGGAAATAGAGGCTCTTTCCTAGCATGCCCTGGAAGAGAAATTTTGTTACTGATTTTCTCCAGGGGTGGGGCCCTGCTACTGGGTTACTATGGAAACAGGGTCTCTATGCTGTTTGGTGCCAGCAATTGGCTGGGTCTTGATGTTATCCAGCCCTTGAGCAAAGGTTCACTTCTGGTCAGAAATGTAGTCAAGGCCTTGCTGGTAGCTTTTGATGAGGGTGGGGTCATTGGGTGGGGATTTGCTGAACCTCATATATTTCTCATTTGCTTAGAGGGTTACTGGTTTGCAAGAGAGTATGGCTGTGCTGATGAATTGCTCCAGACTTAGAGCCTTGCTACAGGCTCCCTCTATGAGTCTGGCTGCTGCTGCTCCCTTGCTCACCTCCCACAGTGGTGAGATGTACCTTTCCTGAAGTGCTTATAAGTTGCTTCCCTAAAATTTTGAGGCACTTTTCTAGTTGTTTGGGGAGTAGCAGGATTTTGGAAGGCTTCAAAGGCTTTCTTCCTCACTCCACTATATTGACACCAGGAGTCCCCAAGATCTTTAGGACATATTCTCTCCTATACTACTTTGGTCTCTGAGGTGTATAGTTTCAATATTTAGTTCCATTCCTATATTGTACTGGTTCCAACATGTTCACACACAGAGGCAGAAGTGCTATGAGATTAGAACACTTTTAAACTTGCATTAGTGTGGTTCCAAAACCACTCTTTATTTTGAAGACACCATTGCTTGCTGCAATATTTAGCCTACATTCTATCTCCTAGACATCCATAGTTCTTTCCTTATTTTTCAAAATCCCAAGGTTGGAGAATCCTCTACAGCATTATGCCTCATCAGATGGGGTGTGTGTGTGTGTGTGTGTGTGTGTGTGTGTGTGTGTGTGTGTGTGTGTGTATGAGAGAGAGAGAGAGAGAGAGAGAGAGAGAGAGAGAGAGAGAAAGAGAGAAAGAGAGAGAGAGAGAGACTGACTTATTTAATAGTGAATGATGGAAATGATGCTCTATCTTCTAACTGGAGGTGACAGCTATTTTTGAATGCTTCTACAGCCAATTAAAGGGCATGTTTTTGAACAAGTGGTTGGTTTAATTGAACGAGTTGCATAATGTTTATTATCCATGCTCCAACATCTAAATAACTTCCTTTACATGGCATGATTTTCATAGAAGCAATTCTCTAACGTGATCTACATGGAGAAATTTAAGTATTCTGTGCAATGGCTAGAGACAAGTTACACTTCTAAGAGTTTAAAAAACAAAACACCAAAAACCCTTCCTTATCCTTTCTCTCTTTCCCCCCCTCTCTCCCTCCCTCCCTATATTTCAAATTGATTCCATCTTTATTCCCACATTATTTCCTTTCACATATTTAAATTCCAATGAAACTAGCCTAGTCACCATTCTCCGTTCTTTTTCTGACTCCTCTTTGTCTCTATACCATATAGTGCTTACCATGATTACAATAGATTTGGCCATAACATTCCTTCATGTTTTGAAGCCATTCCCTTCTTTTCATGTACATCTCAGGTATTACTTCTTTACCACAATTTGTCCTGATCACACAACAAAGTTATTTCTTTTTCCTCAAACTTGCCATATAACTATCTAAACTTATTTTGATTTCCATTATAACTTATTTCATAATTTTCTGTACTTTTAAATGGTAAGTAAGAATAAAAAGAATGAAGCGTTGACTAAAATTGATGAGAATTTTAGAAGATTGTGGCATTCTACCTCAGAGTTCAGGTAGATAGGGAGGGGGTAGAAATATCTACAGTGGAACTGGACATAGTAAGTATTTTAGGAACATGGGACTTTCAAGTGGAAGATTGAGTCTTAGTCTTAGTCTGGGAGGTTGTTTAAGGGGTATATGAGTGGTAGGTAGGATTCCATAGCCCAAAATTTCATATTGGAATTAAGGAGAAGAGCTATAGAATGCACTGAAGAACAAAATACTACCCATCTCCAGATAGAGAGGTTGTGAACTCAGGTCATGGTCATTCATACCCACAACCACATATACACATATTTATATATAAACAGATAGATGATAGACAGATAAATAGATGATAGATGGGTAGATAGATATGTGTAGATAATAAGATATAAAGACAGTGAGAAAGATTGATTTTTCCTCCTCTTAAGGAGTCCCTTGGTTTCACCAGAAGAAACCCAAGAAAGGTTAAATAATCCCTGATCTAGGAAAGCCAAAGAACAGGGATTAGATCCATAGAATAGTAGATTTTTGTATCTTTTCCAATAGGAATGATAATGATTAATTATTGTTTCCTGGATAAGAGGACCAAGGAAGAAGAAGAAAGAAGAGGCATGAACAGGATAGATACAAATGATAAGATGAAGGACTAGTTAGGGTTGGAGAGAATGAAGTAAGATTTGTGTTTAGCTAGCTCTAATTCTCTTATTAGAAGGAAAGTTCTTTGAGGGCAAGAACTGGTTTTTTTTTTTATCTTTTCCTCACATCCCTAGAGTTTCTTTATATCCCCACTTAGAAAATATTTAATAATTGCTGATAAATTGATTGAATCCAGCCTGCCTTTCCCTGAGAGCACCAAAATTGAATGGATTAATTAAACTGAGTTTGTTAAGATTACTATAGGAAGGGGGCAGCTAGGTGATGCAGTGGATAGAGAATTGGCCCTAGATTCAGGAGGACTTGAGTTCAAATCTGGCCTCAGACACTTGACACTTACTAGCTGTGTGACCCTGGGCAAGTCACTTAACCCCAATTGCCTCACTAAAAAAAAAAAAAGAAAAAGATTAATATAGGAACACTGTCTCAAACTTACTTTGGTATGAAGTAATAAGTAGAGCAGGTCTTTACTTAAATGGCCTCTTTGTGAGCCTAGAACACTATTCCTTAAACCAAGATTTTACAAATATATGCCATTATAAAAGATAAAATAAAAGATATTTTATTTAAGGCCTTGTATTAATGAATTGTAGGACTTCTGCTTAGTTGTAGTATATCTTATTGGGTTTGCATTGTTGATGTTTGGTTAATCAATTAAAGATACTATAACCTTCTAGGCTGAATTCTAGGACATTCTGTGACAGAATGGTTGTCCTATCATTTAAGAACTCAGTCTATTTCTATCTTAGCTCATTTACCTACTGTCAGATGCTAAATCAAGTAAGAAAAATCAGTAATGCCCTTGTGATAAGCAAACATGGCTAGCATACTAAAGCATCTTATTTTTGGAGAGTGTTTTACATATTATACATTGTCAAATAAGCATGATTTCAAAACCATTTGAAAAAGTTGCTATTGTCAAATGAAGGATAAGAGCAATAAACACTGTATTTCAAATCAGATGGACCAAGTTCAAATCAAAGCTCTGTCCCTTCCTACCACTATGAGTTGGGCAAGTCATTTCTTTTCTTTTTCTTTTTTCTTTTCTTTCTTTCTTTTTTTTTTGGAGGGGCAATGAGGGTTAAGTGACTTGCCCAGAGTCACACAGCTAGTAAGTGTCAAGCATCTCAGGCCAGATTTGAACATAGTTCCTCCTGAATCCAGGGCCAGTGCTTTATCCACTGTACCACCTAGCTGCCCCTGATCAAGACATTTCACCTGTGTGAAGTTCTGATTACTCATGTGTATACAAAAGATAATCCTCTAGTTTCTTTATAGTAATCCTTTCCTTCAGTGTAATTACATACCATTAAGACCACATGTGCTAAAATTTAAGACTGCTCTATGGTAGTTGTTATCCTCTTAGTGGCCCTAGCTAGACAACTGTGGACTAGTCTTCACTAATGACTTACATGTTGTCATCTACAGTAGTAGATAGCAGCTAGGTGGCACAGTAGATAGACACATACTAGCTATATGACTCTAGGCAACTCACTTAACCCTATTTGCCTTAGTTCCTCATCTGTAAAATGAGCTGGAGAAGGAAATGGCAAACCACTCCAAGTATGTTTGCCAAGAAAACTACAGATGAGGTCATTAAGAGGCAAATATGACTGAAAAAACTGAATGACAATAGTAGTGAACTGTTGAACATGTTAGTATGTCTCCTCTACTATTTTAGACTAATTTGCCACCTCAGATAGAGTAGCGATGAATTCTGTCTGTGTAGTGGTCCATTCACTCTGGAATGCTCACTTAATCTTTTTGGCCAATTGCTGCCTCTCCTCTCCTCCAGATCCCCATAAATTTAAAGTTCTGCCATGATTTTCCATTGGGTATTCACTGGAAATGTTACCATATATTCATTGGATTTCATAAGTGAACATTCAGCACAGCAGAACCACTGAATAAATCCCCCAGTAGTTGCCTAGAATGTCAGCATCCATATATCAAAATGGGGAACTACAGAGTTCAATGGTTAGGAAGTAATCTCAAAATGCTTCTGTCAAAGACTGATGATTAGCTCTAGGATTAGTAACCACCAATAGGAAAGGGTCCTATAAGGGTTCCTGGAGTTGGTTAGCATAACGGTGTAGCATCCAACAAAAGTCTAGTTCTCAGCTGGTAGATACACAATAACCAGGCTTATAAATTAAGCTTTTTCAGCTCAGCAGTGTGTGTCAGATTAATAAACCTTCAAACGTTCAAGGTGATTACCATGCCATGATAAAGCATTGGCTCTACTAGATGGAAATAAAATTATTTTCTCCAACAACAGAATATTATTTAAAAAATGCAAATATCTGAGGTAAAATTGGAACCCAGGTATTCCTAACTGTAATACCAGAACTTTAGTTACTTTCTTTCAAAGATTAGTGTTTTCCAGTAGTCAGGAATATTTGTTGTCCTTCAAAGAAGTATTTTCAAATGGTCACATAGTATTTCAATAATACTACAGTTATTCAAATAATTCTTGGGACCCTTTAGAAATTGTCTTTAGAGAAAGTTTGATTGCTTTATAGTTTATGCAGAAATATGAAAGTCATGCCAAATTTTATTTTTGTTCTTTTTGTTACTGTCATTGCATAAAACATAGTGCTGGTTTTGGAGTCAGGAAGATTTGATTTCTATTCTGGCCTCCTATAGTAGCTATGTGACCAGAGGCAAATCACTTAATTTCTCTAAATCTTAAGTAAAATTCTTAATACTTATATATTAAATTATAAAAGTTGACATCCATAATTAATTAGTGATAAGAATTCCCTCACCAGAGAAATCGCATATCTATAATCAAGAAAAGCTCTGTATTGAAAAGAAAAACAAACGAAAGAAACGTGATTTTATCCTTTCCCATGGAAGGGTAAGCCTATTTGTATTTGTGTGTTGAAGGTGTTCAGTATTCAGTTTGGGCATTAGAAATCTGACATCATTCTTTTTGTCTTTTGAAGAGAAAAAAATAGCTTTCTTTCATTTTACATGAACTGAGATGATATCCTCTTTTTAAAAACTGAGAACAAAAATGTTTTGGTTAAATGGGAGAGAACAAATTTTATCTACCTCATTAGATTCAATATAACACAAATTTGTTTAACAAGAAACATCGTGGCAATGGGAATATTTTTACTAGCACTGAGATACTATGTAGCAGCTTCAATTTAAGATGAACATTATTCATTTGCTTCCTACCATGGATTTCTTATCAACTTAGACTGAGCAAACTAAATCTAGTTTTATCATTTACCTTCTTCTCTGCATAAGGAACCTGAATTTAATCAGAGGCTAGAAAGTAAATTCCTTGAGGGTAAGGATTATTTTGATGTTATCTTACCATCCCCAATACCTAAAACAAGATCTCATACATAATAGAGACTTAATAAATGTTTGCTGAAGCAAAATTAACTTAATTGAACTGAACATTATCCACATTGATACCAAAGAGGTTATAATGATCACAAAATTCCGTACAAATCAACAACACAATAACATTGCGAATTTAAGTAAAGATTGTTTGGGAAATTAACCTTTCCTAACTGTCCTTTTTGAAAAAAAATGTTATTTCTAATAGCAAATTTTCAATGAAATCTCTTAGTTTGCAAATAATACTGTGTGTTTTCCTCAGACTATCTATTAAGATTTTTCTCTGTTATCATGGTGGCATGGAGGATAAGATGTTGAGCTCTTGAAGGGAAACATCAAGTAAGAAAAAAAATCGAAGGATGACTCAATGAAAGACTGTTTTGTTTTTTTCTTGGACTGGCCCAGATAAGTCCAGAGAGGAACATCACCTCATAGTCTCTAATGGGAACAAACTACTGAAAGATAACTCAAGATTTC
Organism: Dromiciops gliroides; assembly: GCF_019393635.1. Lineage (NCBI taxonomy): Eukaryota > Metazoa > Chordata > Mammalia > Microbiotheria > Microbiotheriidae > Dromiciops > Dromiciops gliroides. The sequence continues at coordinate 144,370,834 of NC_057866.1, forward strand.
AGGATTGGACAGGGCTATGGACATGTTTCAAGATGGGCAAGGATAAAATAATACAATGTTTACTATATTATACAGAAGGAAAATCTCTGGATGGCCAGTTATGGATCCGGAAGGTAAAGAAAATGAAATAAACATCAATGAAACATTGGTTATATGTCAGAGACTTTAATAAGCATTTAGAAAAAAATAGCTCATTTGATTCTCACAATAATCCTTGGAACTAACTGCTATTATTATCCCCATTTTAAAGTTGAGAAAACTGAGATTAAGTGACTTGTCCAAGGTCATACATCTAGTATCTGAGGCAGGAATTGAACTCAGATCATTCTGACTCCAGGCCTAGCACTCATCCATGTCATCAGCTAACTCAGAAAATGGAACCAGAATTCATAATACCCATTTTCCCTGAAGTCATAGACTTCATGTGTTATAGTAGAAAAAAGAGATCTATACAATACTAGGTATTCTTGGAAAGGGTTTTATAAGCAAAATGTGAACTCTTCTCAAATCCCTCTATACAACTATGGTACATATGTAACATACTTCTTATTCTTTGAACATATGAATAAAGCCTTAAGAAGAACCCAAAGGAAATGGAGAAAATATAGAAAAAGGCAATTAAAAATATCAGCATTGGGGCAGCTAGGTGGCGCAGTGGATAAAGCACTGGCCCTGGATTCAGGAGTACCTGAGTTCAAATGTTCAAATCAGGACTCAGACACTTGACACTTACTAGTTGTGTGACCCTGGGCAAGTCACTTAACCCCCATTGCCCCGCAAAAAAAAAAAAAAAAAAAAAAAAATATATATATATATATATATCAGCATATCATCTGATTCTGAAGACTGAGTAATAAGTTAAGATAAAAGGGTAAGAATATGAAGACAACCAAGAAGCAAAAATTAACTGTTACCTTGTTCAAGATATTAGGGATTGAGAGTGTGACTATGAACACCCACCAGTTCTAAATCCAATCCCATGAACTGCATTCTTTAAAGATATGGAGGAATCTCTTTAAGGGTTGTGATTACAATTTTGCTAATATTGACATTCATATTCTGTAAAAATCCAATAAAAACATGTGACAGATATTTACCTTCAAAAAGATTACAGTGTAAGAAGTGGATCCCACATTAGATCTCTTCAGTCATAAGTTACTGGTATTTTGTGGAAATCTACCCTCAATATATTTTGACAAAAATTAATATTTAATTAAGAAATATTTATTAATTAGAGATGATTGACATAACATACTTTATACAATTGAGTCTAGATGAAGTTTAGAGATCAAATATTTAAAAGGTGCCTACTCAAATTCAGTTTACATAATCTCATGTGTGCCCTCACTACAGCAAAGAAATCATTTTATATCTCCCTAATCCAGACACCGTCCACTCATCAGAGTACCTTCTCCAAAGCTTTTCATATTTCCTCCAATTTTCTTTGGCATTCCCTCTCCTACGTTCTCAGCTGAGAACTTTTCTTCTTACATCACCTAAAAAAGAGATGTCGTTCATTGAGAAGTTTCTCTTCTTCCCTTTCATCTCACATCATTCAAATGGTGTCCCCAACTATTTTCTGCTTCACTCCCATGTCTCACATGAAGAGGTGACCCTTTTCTTTGCAAAGTCAAATCTGTCCACATGTACCTTTAATACAATTTCATCACATCTTATCCAGATTACCCTCTCTGTTATCACCATTCTCTCTCTCTCTCTCTCTGTCTCTCTCTCTCTCTCTCTCTCTCTCTCTCTCTCTCTCTCTCTCTCTCTTTTTTTTTGTGAGGCAATTGGGATTAAGTGACTTGCCCAGGGTCACACAGCTAGTAAGTGTCAAGTGTCTGAGGTTGGATTTGAACTCACATCCTCCTGAATCCAGGGCCAGTGCTCCATCCACTGTACCACCTAACTGCCCCCACTATTCTCTTACAAATATTTATACTCTATCTGCCTACTTGTTTTTATGCTGCCCACAAAGATGCCCATGTTTCCCATATCCTTAAAAAAGCTTCATTTGATCAAATCATGCAAACTAGCTATTATCTTATGTATCTCCTATTTCCCAGCTAAATTCCTCGAGAGGGCCATTTATAATAGGTAACTACTTCTCTCAATGCATTTTAAACTCTGTAATCTGACCTCCAACTTCATAGTTTTACTGAAACTGATTTCTCAGGGTGGCTAGGTGGCACAATGGATAGAGTACTGGCCCTGGAGTCAGGAGTACCTGAGTTCAAATCTGGCCTCAGACACTTAACACTTACTAGCTGTGTGACCTTGGGCAAGTCACTTAACCCCAATTGCCTCACTAAAAAAAAAAAAAAAGAAACTGATTTCTCCAGTCACCAATAATGAAATCTACGTTGTCAGTCTTCATCCTTCTTCATTTCTCTGAAGCCTTTGAAACTATCACTCATATTTTTTTTTCCTTCATAGTCTTACATGTCTATGTTTTCAAATATCTGTTTGATAACTCTTTCTCAATCTCTTTTATTGGATCTTTATCCAGATTACTTCCACAAATGGTAGTTGACCCTCAAGGGTCTATCCTAGACTCTTTTCTGTCACAACTATCTCATTTGTTGATATCAACAATTCCTATTAAGAAAAAGATTATGATCTCTATACACTGTGAAAAAATAATGGGATTTAGCAGATACTCAAAGACCCACCTGGAGATTAATCTAAACTGATTGTATCAAGTGAGACTGATTGACTGCTGATTAGTCTACTTCAAAGTTATCTAGATTGTAATCACACCTGGCTAGCATTTAAGAAAGTATGGTTCTCAGAAGCTAGACTTTGAATTTAACTTGAGAACACCTTCAAGTTCAGTGAACCAATGAATTTGGAGGACACCAACCAATCAGCTTGAATCAGTGTGTAAGGACCGCCTCTGTTCAAGACCTATAAAAAGCTTCCACAATCAGTTTGCTAGTGAGTTTGTGGTTGAAGCAGGCTGGTGACATAGGACTTGAGGAGGAACCAGACAAGACTGGAACTCTAGACTAGGTAGGCTTTCTTTCTTAACCTTCTGAACTCCATGTGAATACCTGTATGCTTTTAATAAATGTTTAATGCCCAAAGAGTGATACTGAAGCTTTTTAATTTAAGGCAATCACACAATTTAGATTTTAAACATAACAACACATAAGTATCAGATTTATTTATGCAGTCTTGCATCACCAAATGTGTAAGGGACATATCAGAATGGATGTCTCATAGACATTTTAAATTATGTCCAAAGGAGAATTAATGGTCTTTCCATCAAAACCCTATACTCTTATGAGCTTCATTATTTCTGTTTAGAGTACCACCATCCTGTATGTCTAGGTCTGTAAATTGTGTCACTTTAGATTCTTGACCATATCATCATCTGTTTTCCATCATTTCTATTTTTACAATGTCTTTCATATATGTAGGGACCAATTTTTAATTGGGGAGTGTTAGTTAGGTGGCTTGCCACAATATTGGGGCAAGGAAGGAGACTGACAGCCTCCCTCAAAACAGAGCAGGATTTATTTAACAAGAACGAACTTAGAAAAACACAAACAGGATCAGTAGGATTAAGGGAAAGGAAATAAAATGGGCAAAGGGAAATTATACAACCTGAACAACACCACCACCCAGGAATCAGCTGAGAACACACAGCAGGGTCCTGTTGCCTTCCAGCTTCAAGCTAGAATGGCAAAAAACCTCCCTTCTTCCCAGTAGACCCCAGGCTGACCACACACAGCTCCTAGCCAATTGGCTGGCCACTCTGACTGTCACATGACTGCCCTCACTGGGCTTCCAATCATTATAATTTTGCCAGGTCCATATAGGCATCATTGAGTGGTGATGATATGAGGTGTCAGTGCCATGGCGATGGCTACAACCAGTGGGTGGAGCCCTGTGCTGCCCATGGAGCCCCCAGGCCAGTGTGCACACAGAGGCCTCCTCAAACTCCATCCAAAAGATGGAGCCATAAAAACCTCAAGTAACAATCAATTCTTTACATATATATCTCCTCTTCATTCACACAGCCACCACAAAAGGTGAGGCCACATCACCTCAAGATTATACTAATGAAAAACTTTCTGGTTGGCCTCCTTGCCTCAAGTCTCTCTTCACTCCAGTCCTTCTCCTAAATAGCTACCAAAGTGATTTTTCCAAAGTATGATTAACCATGTAACCATGTCATTTTCTTTGTTAATAAATTTCAGTGATGGGGTAGCTAGGTGGTACAGTGGATAAAGCACTGGCCCTGAATTCAGAAGGACCTGAGTTCAAATTTGGCCTCAGACACTTGATACTAGCTGTGTGACCCTGGGCAAGTCACTTAACCCCAATTGCCTCACCAAAAAAAAAAAATAAAAAAAATTTCAGTGACTCTTATTCAATCATGATGAAGTTAAAAAAAAAATCTTTATCTTTTAACACTCTTCCCAACCTGGTATTTTCCTAGCTTTCCGATCTCTTTATCCTTTGGTCTCCTTCACATATTGTTCAATCCATCAACTTTGGTCTTCTTGTCATTTATCACACAAGATTCTCTATTTCATGACTTCATGCCTATACTGTCTCTCATGCCTTGCTTCTGCTTTCTGACTTCCTTGATTTCTGTCTAGACTCAGACCAAATCTTTCTTTCCACAATAAACTGCCCCTGCCTGTTCTCTGAGATTGCCTTCAATTTATTCTATATTTAACTTCCATGTTCACAATTGTTTGTATATTGTCTCCCCCAGCAGAAAGTGATCTCATTGATCACAAATATCATGTTTTTGAATTTCTTTATATCCTTAGTGATTGGTATATGGTAGGAAATTAGTAAACACTTACTGATTTATTATTCTAAATTTATGTTAAATCAAACCTTCTAGAAACTATATAAATTAAGATACCAGTAGGTTATTGTTGCTCTTGTTGCTTTTTTGTTTGTTTTGTTTTTCTTTTGGGGGGACAACTGAGTTTATTAATATCATATACAGGTTATTTAAAAATCTTTTATTTAAACAATCTTAAAACACAATTATAGTATGATGAAGTTTGATGACATTTGAACTCAGAAAACTATAACATTTAAAGCCTAAAGAGGCCTCAGGAATCAACTAGCCGAACACTTTAATTTTGTTCCTGAAGGAATTGAGGGATAAGACTTTTTTATTTTCCAAGATGACAAAAATGTTACCAGCAGAGCAAGGACTATGACTCATGGTTTTTGAACTTCTTGTGGTATTCATATTTCACTATAGTAAATGGTTGATCTTTCTAGAGCAAATGAAAAAAGGAATCTATTAAGGTTGGATATATAATCCTAACCACTTGAAATTATTTATTCTTTTATTAAAGCTTCAGTAATTATTATGGCTGTACATATGCTATATTTTATTTCCATTTGATAAGGAGTTAGTAGAAATTTCATTTTTTAAAAAAAGTTTTTCCTGAATTAATGCCATATAACATAAATAATTTTTTGGCTAAACAACTCAATAAAATGATAGTCAAACATTTATTAAATGAAACAGGAAAAGAATTTCCTAGATATAACATCATAGAAAAATGAAAGCCCCAAAAGGCTAAGGTAAGTAGAAATAATTAATCAAACCCAATAAAAAAAATCAATAATTTTTGTCATATTTTTAATTATCAAATTTTCAGTTTCTTTTCAGTATAATTAATTTTGACATTTTTTTTGGTGGGGCAATGAGGGTTAAATGTCTGAGGTCAGATTTGAACTCAGGCCCTCTTAAATCCTGGGCCAGTGCTTTATCCCCTATGCCACCTTGCTGCCCCTGGTGTAATTAATTTTGAAGGTAAATAAGCCACTTCTAGAATCATACCTTTTACCCATGATCTTGAAAAAGGTAGATCACTACATTTTTAAACTAGATGATGGTCTAAAAATAGTGATCTTCTCTTGCCAGTAAGTGAGCGAGATGAGTCATGTTTACCATCAAGTCCTGTAATGATACATAAAAGATTAAATTGGATTAATTTATTACCACTTCCTTTTAAAATCTTGTAGGTTTTTGGAAGTTTAGAGAATAAAGTTCCTCTGAGTTTATTGTTTGATAGTTACCCAAGAAAGCAAAAACAAAACAAACAAAACCATTCTCAACAGAAGAAATTTGTAGTCATATAAGCTCATCTCCTACAAGAAAGAAGAGGCTACTCATGCATGTTAAAATAATATAATATTCTTTCTTAAGTAGAACCAAAGAAGTTAATTTGCTCAACCATCCTCTAATTAGTAAGCTTAGATGAGGCAAAACAAATAGTTGCATAATTGACAAAAATATTGTCTACCACCATCTTGTTAAAACAGATTTAAAACAAATTATCCTAGGATTATGAGGGCCAAGAAATTTTCCTGAATAATCTCAATGATATCAAATCTCACAACATTACAGGGCCTCCTATATAAGATCTGAGGTTTTGTTTGTTTGGGTTTTTTTGTTTTAATTTTTTTAATTGTTTTTGTTTTGGTTTTTTCTGACCCAGCAAATTTTATCAGAAAAAGTAAGTGGATAAAAGTGAAATAAATTAATAAAGTTGATAAAATAAATAGATTTTTAATTGCCTAAAGAAAGACTACAGCAAAAAGATTTGATCTTCTGTAGTGAAACTTTGAAAGAATATAAACAAGAAGTTCAAAAGATGAGAAGCCATCTATAGGAGTATAAGGAATAAACTTGGGGGAAAATCTATGATTCAGGGATTCAGGATTGAGTTTAATAAGGGCCAAATAGTTCCTTCCATTTCTTTCTCATTTTTCAGCAAAGTGAAATAGATTGTAATCATTGTTTTTGTTGTTGTTTTCTGATGGAATGACTTCATTGGCCTAGCAAATTTGCTTTTAATAATCTCTTAATTCACAAAGGGTTTTTCATTCAAGATAGAGCATACTCACTGGCTGTTTACAACTGTACCTGGTTACATAGGCAAACAAATTAGGCTTAACAGTCTTTCCATGTATTGTGCCATTTTCTCTACCTAAGGCTATATCATATGGCTAAAAAAATATTAAGACACACTTTTATACAACATAGTGGCTATTTTTCCATAGAAAAAATGTACTTCATAGCAGTTATAGCTATATTCCTCTGGTGTAGTGTGGACTAGTTTACCATTGTAGAACATACAGACATTTTGAATTATGGAGACAATTAGGTCTTCTGCTGAGTTGAGGCCTTGAGCAGATTTGAGGGGGGCATGTATTAGAGTCAAATCAGGGAAAAATAAAATCATTTCTTTCCAGTGATTAAAAAAAAGTCATCTCTAGTTATATGGAATGAATCTATGTGCATTTTTCTATCAGAGCTCAAAAGTTTGGGAAGAGGATGGGAAAAAAAATGTTAGGCAAGCTACAAGTCAGGCAGCTAGATGGCTAAAGCATATTGTGTCAGAGTTGGAGAAAGGAAAAAAAAAAACCCTAAGATTCAATTCTGGCTTAGTTCCTAATTGTGTAACTCTGAACAATTTGCTTAACCTCTAGCCTCAGTAAACTCATCAATAAAATGTATATTATAATAATAACAACATCTAATTCACACAATTGTTATGAGAATCACCTTGCATATCTTAAGAAATTATATAATGTTTAGTTAATGAGGGTGATGATGAAGTCATGTAATAAAAGAGATCTTCATTATGATTTTCTTTTCAAACTGCAAAAAGCTTTCTAATGAAAAGTACAAGTATAGACAATGCCCACTGATCATATAATGTGTTCCTTAAAACCAGGTCAGAAAGAAGGGGAAGAAAAGATGTACATATACAGAGACATTCTCTCTCTCTCTCTCTCTCTCTCTCTCTCTCTCTCTCTCTCTCTCTCTCTCTCTCTCTCTCTCTCCCCCCTTTCTCTCCATACCTTTCCCTTTCTATCTAGATATCTATCTATTCATCAATCTCTATATCTATTTATATCTTGACATATTTAAAAACTGACATTGGCAGTATAAAATATATTCACCAAATATAGAGGGGCAAATGCTTTATAGTGGTACGGATGTTTGATTCTGCCACCAGGACTTTAAGGAAAACTGAAAAATTGACATTTTGTCTTTAAGTTTGTCAGATTTCTTCCCTATCTGAGCATTCCCCCCACTTTCCAGTGAACATTCTTTCAATTATTTCTCCAAATAGCCAGAGTATTTTCCTCCTTGGAATCCGACCCACTCCCAAACAAAGAAGCAGACTAAACTGTTTTGTTATTTTTGCAAGAATATGGAACACTTTTCTACATAATTATGGAAATAGGCTAAGGAAAGAACTGTTAATGTCTCCTAGGGATTTCATCAGGATTTCAAACTTTCCATTTCCTTCCTCTGCATAAATTTCCTACACACATTCTTGTTTCTGTTTTGGGCATCCTCCTCCTGCATACCTAGGTCTGTAACTTTGTAGTCATCCTCTATACCTTTCTTGACTACATTTCTGATATTCAATTAATTATTGAATCTTCTTGATTCTGACTAGACAACATAGCTCACATCTGCCTCCACTTCCTTCATCCAGCTAATAATCTTAATCAGACCATAATTATCTTTTATCTGAAATATTGAATTGTTCTGCTTGTTTCCCATTTCTTCTGGCATTAACATATCCATCATCCCCAGTTGACACATTGATATTATTCTCCAAGCACCATCCTATCACAATTTATTTTTCTTTATATTGAATTGAAATAGAAAAATATATGACATTAAGATGAAAGACTCTCAAATTGGAAGCCTGATTTAATAATACTTTACTATTTAATCTTTGTCAAACCCATAGCATCCTATAGCTCATTTTCACCAACTTTGAAGCTGATTGTGGTGAACTGGTTTGGCAACAACTGATGTCTTAAGGGAAATTCACTGGTGTCACTATTAAATTGATTTAGTAGCCTTTTCAATGTACTGCATATATAAAATAGAAACAAAATATTGCTTTGGTTTAAATTTCCTTGGGGAACAACTAACAAAGTGAGCATAAGGATATTTATTGTGTTAAGTAGTTTTGATATTATCTGACATGTATCCTTTAGGTAATTTTATTATCTAAGACATATGTTTCATTTTAAAAAAGAAAAGTTAACTTTTATCTATTATTTATATTGACCACTAACCAGTTTTATGCCCTAGAGCAATCAGCAAGCATTGATTAAGTATTTAATCACTGTTTTTATTATTCATAATTTAATATGGCTTTCCATCAAGGATACAATAGCAAAAGAAATTAGTCCCTACCCTCAAGGATCTTACATTTTGTAAAGAAGCAAACATGCATATTTATAGCACAAAACAGATACAAAGTACATACAACGTAACATTTGGGAAGAGACACTGGTAGCTAGCGAAGCCAAGAGATCTATGCAAAAGGCATCACTTGAGCTGGATCTTGAGGGAAAGAAAAGAATCCAACAAGAAAAGATAAGCATGAAGTGGATTCAAAACCAGACAGATAGCCATTTCAAAAGCACAGAGACAAAAGATGGAGTATCCTGTGTGAAGAATAGTGAAAAGAAGTTCAGTTTAGCTGAATTGCAGCATTCTGAAAGAGGAAAAATGTACAATAGGACTAGAGAGTTATGAAAGGCCTATGTGTGAAAAGTTTTAAATACCAAACCAATGCTTTGTACATTGTGATCCAAAAGTCTTAGCACAGCTTTAAACTTGTTTGGCTTAAAACTTCACTTAGACTTATATGACATGCTATATTTATCCTGGAAGTGGTAGAAACTGAATAATATCTATTGAGTTGAGGATAACATGGGCAGATACACATTTTAAGAAAATCACTTTGGGGGCAGCTAGGTGGCGCAGTGGATAGAGCACCGGCCCTGGAGTCAGGAGTACCTGGGTTCAAATCCGGCCTCAGACACTTAACACTTACTAGCTGTGTGACCCTGGGCAAGTCACTTAACCCCAACTGCCTCACTAAAAAAAAAAAAATCATTTTGTTACCTATGGAGTATGGTTTGGTTAGGGAGAGAGACTAATAGTAGGGAGACCAATTAAAAGATTAATGATCTAGTCCATGTGAAAAGGGATGATTATCCGAACTAGGAGTGACTGAATGGAGAGATGTAGATGAAATATATTATGGAGGCAGAAGCAAGAGAATATGGCAAGTGTTTCAATGTATATGACTAGGTTGAAGAGTCAAGGATAATAGTTAGGGTTGACAAGTTAATGATGCATTTAATACAAATGGTAAAGATCTGAAAAGGGGGAGATATTTGGGGGAAAAGAAAATGAATTCCAGGTCAGAAATGATTTTAAAGATGATATGGGGACACCTAATTCGAAATATCCAATATAAATGGGTGATGTGGGCTTGGAAATTGGGAAAGACACTAAGGAGCTCATATACATATATACATATCTAGATCTATATAGCTATGTGTATGTATATACACACATGTAGATGTATACATATAGATGTATATGCATGTGCATACATGTGTGCGTGTATATACATATAATGCACATTATATGTGTGCATATAGTTTATACATTTGTTTTACATGCTACATATACACATCTTTGCACAAACACATATATATGTGTATGTATATGTATATATATATATATATATATATTTATGTCATCAGCACTGACATCATAATTGACCCTTTGACAACTAAAGAGATCAACAATTGAGAGTATGTAGAGAAAAATAAGTGGGTTCAGGACTGAACCTTGGGGTAAATCCTCAGTAAGTGACCAAATAGAGTTAGTGATCCAGAAAAGGAGACTCAGAAGGACTTAGAAAATTTGACTTTGAAGGCAAACTCTGAAGTTACTACCTGTGTAACATTTGAACAACACAGTTTTTGAATATCAGATTTTCCCTCTGTAAAAGAATGGTCACAATAATTGTTTTATGTACCACATAGGATTATTTTGAAACAGAAACTCAAAATGTAGCCTCAAATATAAAGGTCTGGAAAAGACCAAAGAAGTCATCTATTCCAACCCCCTTATTTCCCAGAACTGAGGGACAGAGGGGGTGAAGTCACTAGCTGAAATTCTCCATGGTAATGTACATAAACCCAGAATTCACACTCAGTTCTTGTGAGACTTAATTCAGCACTCGTACTACTGATACCTGAAAATCATTAAAGATAATAGAAAATGTTTTCTACTGAAGCTATTCTATGCTTCAGATGATGTTTATCAGTAGAATAAAGGCTCATTGAAAGCCTAAAACATTTTATTTTTATCTTTTCAGCCACAGTGCCTTGTTTAATAGCTTTCACATTATAGGCACTTACTTGTTTTTTAAAGAAAGAAAAAAAATGATTAAGATGCAGAGGCCATTCAGTCATTTGATGGCCAGAGAAATCATATTCCAATGGCAAAGAATACCAAGAGTTCATGTGAATTCAAATGGCAACTAACTGGTGAGCACAAAGATACTGACTTGACCATGGACTTCATAAAGACAACATCATGGCTCTCTGCTAAGGGGTAGAAATTCCAAATATGGTAGTAGAATGAACCTTAGCAGGTGCTTAACCAGACACTCTATACACTGGAGGGCCTTCAAAAATCAACCAATTTCAAAAGCTGATCTTCTGAAGACAAAATTACAGAGAAGTTATTAAATGCAATTATCTGTAGACAAGAAAAAGGAGTCTTCAAGTCTGTTCTTTCCAATTCTCAAGTGGTTAAAGCATGACTCTGAATGAATCAAGAGAATTCACTTGATTCCCAAGCTGACCTTGTCCAGGAAATTTAATTTCTCCTTCTCAAACATACATTTTTTTCCTCATAAAAAAGAGCACAGAACTGAACCTTATCTTGCCCCTTTTACAATTAGTCACCCTTTTGTTACATTAATCTCTTAAAGTAAATGAGAGGATTAGTGTTTGAACACAATATGAAAGCAAAGCCTGAATGCAAAATAATTTTAGATGTGGTCTTTGTTTGGTCTTGTGTTATATTTTATAACTGATTAGGTTTTTTATAATTTAAATTTGACATTTGTGTGTATATATATATATGTATATATATACACACACATTCTGCTTGTAGATTTAGTGAAGATTAGTAGTAGATAATTAGTTAAATTAGAGAATAACTGATAAGCTTCTGATCTGAACTTAATTGGAAGTCCACAGCAACCAATGTAATATTTATTAGAGTATAATTTCTTACCATTTTCCCTTTGTTTTCTGGTATGAATCCCTGTGCCTCTTTTGGAAAGAGACAAGACTGATAAATCAGGCATTACTGGCTTGTTTCTATATAAAGACTGAAATTGTATCATAGAGCATTTCACACTCAAAGTAAGAAAAAATCGTAGGAATCCAAATTTGTTTTTATAAATACTATCATTTACTTTCATATACAATACATCTTTATGGCTTGCTGAATTGTTTCTCTTTCCTTTCAGTTAGCTTGGCATGCTCTGCATAGATCCATTATATATTTAAATATATTTTTAAAAATCTCCCAATGACAGTAACAAACATTTTTCTCATTGTTATTGAAATGTGCTTAATTTAGGTTTAAATAATTGGGGAAAGTAAAAGATTTAAGCAATGTTTATTTTACTATTCTTGATATTTAGAAGAACTTCCAAGTTTGATCAAGGATCACTATTTGAATAGAAAATATTTTGTAATTGTTGTAACATCAATTATGTACTAATTAGAAATGTCTGTAAAAATTCTTTTCATTTTCTTTCTTCAAATCACTGCAAACATTCAAATTCACAGTTTGAGAAAATGTGACAGAAGCTTGATTGACATCAAATCACAAGTGAAATGAAATGCAATTAAATAGGAACCAATTTGTTTTTTTCTCCCTAAATTTTAGGTGTAATGAAAAATTATCAACATAAGGAAAATGACCAAAAAAGAAACAAAGTTCTGAAACAGTGTATAAGACTATTGCAAATGTATGATTAATATTTCTTGCCTTCTCAGTGAGGAGGAAAGGTGGGATGAAAGAAAAAAAAAAAGGAATTCAAAATTAAAAAAAAAAAAAGAAAATAGGGGCAGCTAGGTAGCACAGTGGATAGAGCACCAGCCTGGAGTCAGGAGGACCTGAGTTCAAATCCAGCCTCAGACACTTGACACTTACTATCTGTGTGACCTTGGACAAGTTACTTAACCCGAATTGCCTCACTAAAAAAAAAATGTATATATATATATATATATATATATATATATATATAGAGAGAGAGAGAGAGAGAGAGAGAGAGAGAGAGAGAGATAATATATACATATTAATTTTAGAAATGATCTATTTGCAATAAAATTTGCATTTCCTAAGAACACTGTTTTTTTCTTATGAAAATAATGTTTAGCATGTAAAATATTATGTGCAGATAGTTGAAGATAAAGTGGAGAGATGACTACCTTTAAGTTTGTCAATTTTGAACAACTGGAGAGTTATAAGACTGGAGGGACTAAGAATGAGTCTTTGATGAGGACATAAAGTACACTATAATCATGTCTTATGGAGTTATTTCTAAAAATCACTAAAAAAAGGTGAAATTTATATTCAAAATTACCCTTAAAAACCCATTAAAACGCTTCTGCATATTGTTTTTTTTAAACATTTGTAACCATAAAGGAAGTGGTTCTCTTCAAAATAATAGTTTGTATCAGAAAGCTGGATATGTCTGGGTTTCTGTGGAAACAATTGAATACAAATTTATTTTTTGTTACACACACACACATAAGCCATTGAACAAAAGAAATGAAGAGGTTATTAGATATTCAACTCATATGAAAGAAATCAGTGATTTAACTGGCAGGAAATGATGATTAAGAGGAAACAGTCTCAAAGGCTTGACACATTTTAGAGGGGTGAGAACAGAAAAGTACTGCAACTGTTTTCTTCTTCCTACTTCAGTAAGGGACAAGAGATGACAAAAGATCTCCCCAGATAATAGATCAAAGCTTCTTAAACTGTGGGCTGCAAACCCATATGTGGCTGTGTATCTGAATGTGGTGGTCTAGAAATATTTGGCACCAGTAGAAGGTTATATAGACCTATATACTCAAGTTATGTAAAAATTTTCTCTGGCAAAAAGGGGTCATGTATGGAAAAATTTAAGAAATCCTGTTTTAGATCACTCAGTAATTCTTCCAGGTTCAACAAAGATGGTCCATCTCTTTATTAGCCCTTTAATAATACTAGGAAGAAAAAGAATAAGGAAAAAGAGAAAGAGAAGAAGAAAAAAGGAGAAGGAAGATTAGCAGGAAAAGGGGAAGGAAGAGGATGTGAACAAGAAGAAAGAGAGGGAGGAAAGAAGGAGGACAAGGAAGAGGAGGAGGAGGTGAAAGTAGAATAATAGAAGGAGAAGAAGAAAGAGATAGAAGAGGATGAGGATGAGGACAAGGAAGAGGAGGAAGAGGAGGAGGACAAAGAGGGGGAAGAGGAGAATGAGGGGGAGGCAGAGGAAGAGGAGGAGGAGGATAAGGAGGACAAGAAGAAAATGATGATGATGACGACGATGATAACATTTATATAGTGCTTGTATGCTCTTTACAAAAAAAATACTGTATTGATCCTCACAGCAGGCCTGTAAGGTAGGTTCTGTTATCCACCTCCCCTACCCCATTTTTACAGGTGAGGAAACTAAAGATAAGAAAGTATAACTAACTTACCCAAGATCACAGAGATACTAGACATATGAGACAGGATTAGAACTCACATTTTCCTGCCTCTAAGAAGGGCACTCTATCCAAAGTGCCTCTCTTCTTCAAAAGTCTAAAAATAATGGATAGACTGTAAGCATAATGTAGAAAACATTCTGGAATCATACTCTGAAGGAAAAGATGTTCAGAATCAGAGACACACAAAAACTGCTACCTACTTAAGAAATTTATTCATCTCGACTTATACTCAGTTGGGGAACATATACTGAATAAAATGGTAGATATGCTCATCTACATAACTGTTTTTTTTTAAATCTAGTTTATTTTATTTGATAATGATAGCACTAGTCAGATGTCTTAAAGATAATATAAGCATGAACAAATAATTAGAGCCAATGTCTTATGATGGATAGAGAGTTGGCCTAGAAGCCAAGAAGACAGGGGAACATGTTCCATCTAAGTGACCTTGAACAAATCTCTTGGCCTCTCAATGCCCTGAGGAACTAAGATTATAATGTGCAGAACACATACTGCTTTTCATTGTTTGAATGAGTTTCTTTAGAAACTTCCCATAACAATAAAGCATGTTATATACCTATTTTTCTTCTCCCCCCCCAAAATACCCAAATAGTTGAATCCAAATAAGTTAAATGTGCATATTTGATTGAATTCTGAATTTCCAACAACCAGTATTTTATAATCCATTTTCTTCCTTGACCCTTAACTATTGTTGGGTCTGTGGATCTGGGAGAAGTTAATCTCTATGTTCTTCCTCTGTTACCTTGGAAATGTAGGGCACAAGGCTCTAAAATAAGACAAAGTTTCTGAAGAAGAGCACATCCACTACACACAATGCTCCATGAAAGGGGACAAAGGTAATAAAATTAAATTTAATTGGGACAAATGTAAACCCAAAGTTATATTTAAAATACCAGAAGTATAAGGTGGAAGAAATATGGCTAAACTTTACTTCACCTGAAAAAATATGGGGGTCTTAATCAACTCCAACCTGAACGTGAAATAACTACAGTGTGACATACAAAGAAAATGTAATTTTAAGATTCATGGATATTCTGGTCTATACAGGTAATAGTCCTGCCACATTCTGCTCAGGTCAGACCACATCTAGAGTATTGTGTTCAATTCTTAGAACCATATATTAAAAAAGAAAGTTTTTGATTTTTGAGATCATGAAAAATGAGTAGTAGTTGAAAGAACTGATGATATTAACCTGGAGAAGAGAAGACTGTTTAGATTTTTTCTGCTTGACAACAGAGGGGAGAATCAGGACCAGTGGGTGGAAGAAATAGAATGAACAACAAAATATATGTCCATCTTTATTCAGAAACCATCAGTTCTCTTTCTCTGTAAATGAATTGCATTTTTTGCATAAGTCCTCCAGAGTTGTCTTGGATTACTGAACTGCTGAAAATAACTGAGACACTTGCAGCAGATCATCCTATAATATTGCTGTTATTTTGTATATAGTACATTTCACTTAGCTTCAGCTCATGTAAGTCTTTCCAGGTTTTTCTGATAGCATTTTGCTCATCTTTTTTTTTTTTTAAATAATAAAATACATTTATATAGTACTTTAAAGGAAGATTTCCTTACAAAATCCCCATGAGGTTGATTATTGCAAAAACAATAATATCCAACATCTATATAGTACCTTATACCTGACAAAGAATTTTTGTCACAATAGCCCAGTAAAGTGATGCCGCCATCATCAATACCAATATCATCAATACCATCAATATCACCATCATAAATATCAATATCATCATCATCAATACCACCGCCATCATCAATACCAATATCATCAATACCATCAATACCAATATCATCAATGCCATCAATATCAATATCACCATCATAAATATCAATATCACTGTCATAAATATCAATATCACCGTCATCAATATCAATATCATCATCATCAATACCAATATCATCAATACCATCAATACCAACACCATCAATGCCACCAATATCAATATCACCATCATCGTCGTCTCCATCATCATCAATATCATCATCATCAAACTGAGCTATATACTATCGAGAGTGTCATGCAGTTTTAGCTGGACTAGATTTCCTTTGAGTTTGCTTCTGATTCCAAATGAATATGTCGATGTGATTCTTAGCACACTGACGGGAAAAGAACAGTTTTTCACTCAATAATATACGGATGATTGATTGATTGAATGAATGAATGAATGATCTGGGAGAAATATGATTTTAAGCGAGAGGGATTAGGTACGAGATTCGCTTGGCTTATAGTCTTAGATCTAGTGATACCAGCCTCCTTACTGCTCGTCTTACAAGAAACTGACTCTTGATTCTTGCGGACTATCCCCTGCCTGTAATTTCCTACCATCTTGTCTCTGCCTCTTGGCTTCCTTCATTTTCTTCAAAGGTCAGCCACAGTACGACCTTCTGAAAGAAGTCTTCTCTAATTCTCAATCTTGGGGCTTTCTCTCTGAGCTTATATTCAAATAAATGAACACGTACATATATACACACACACATACATTCACAAATACGTACATGTATATACACACATAGAGAGAGAGATACATCTAAATATAGATATCACATCCTGTTGCTTTCATATCATCTCCCTATTGGAATGTGAGTTAATTGAGAGTAGGAGCTTTTATTTGCTTTTCTTTGTATAAAAAGCACAGTGCATGGCGTATAATAGGCACTTCAGAAGTATTTGCTGATTTGACTAGCAAGCTGATTTTTCATTCAAGAATCCCAGAATTTCAGGGTTAGAGGGAATCAAAGAAGCATTTTCTCCAACTCTTAGGTATTTATTCTATAAAAAGTGGATCTCTAACTTTTGTTTGAACATAATGGGAGAAGGGAAACCAGTACCTCCTAAGTCAATATAGTCCACAATTTTAGTCCTCTAATCATAAAACATTTTTCCTTGCCTTGAACCTTTATTTGTTTCTCTACCATTTTTATCCATTGCTCCTAGTTTTGGGCTCTGGAATGGAACAGAATGAATTGAATTTTATTCAAAACAATAACTCCTCAAGTACTGGACCATAAGAATTTGGACTCCCTAAGTCTTCTTTTCTCCAGGTTAAATATCTTTAGCTCGTAATGTATTACAAACTCAAGGCACTTAGCTATTTTGTTTGTCATGTCCTATGTACTCTCCAATATACTGTTAACCTGTAAATTAAGGAAAAAATCAGTATAGGAGAAATAAGGTCTTTAATGGGGCAGAAGAACTCATTACAAAGCCAGAAGCTAGGAATACCCAAAGATGGGAACTGAGGACAGGGTTTTTATGGGGTAACAGAACAAAGGGAACCAAAAGACAATTCCAGTACAGAAACTACTAACTACTTAAAGTAAATGAACCTTTTACAAAAGAAAGTATAGAACTGCTCCAGAGTTAAGTATAGAAGTTACTTAACTCTAAATAGAAACTACTTAATGTAGGTGGACCCTTTTTACATAATAACAAAGTCCAGGGAGTAAGGAGACATGGATCATTTTGCTTGGGGGAAGGTCCTTAAGTCCATCAAGAGTCTGGAATTGACAAAGACAGTCAGCCCCAGGCAATTTACCTGCCTGGGTAGGGGACTTGGTGGGGAATCAGTCAGTTCTCAGTAAATTTGTAGTTATCAATACCAATATCCTTAATAAAATGTAACACACGGAGTTGAATACAATAATCCAGTTGTGGACTAATCAAAGCAAAGATAGTGCTATTACCTCCTCATTTAAAAAATTCAAACCATAGTGCACTACAAGTAGTAGATAATTAATAAATTCCTATCAACTGAATGGCATTAGATTTGGGGGAGGGGTATCTCTTACTCAACTCATATTGAACCACTAAAAACTCCAATCTTTTTTTTTTTTAATGTGAACTTCTTTCTAGACACTAAACTCTCATATTTTCCTCGTGGATTTAATTCTGGATCCCAGGTAGAAAGCTTTACATTTTTTTCCAATTGTATTTTTTTTTTTATAAACTTTACCTAATATCTAGTTTCTCAAGACCTTTGTGACTCTTGTCTCTATTACTAAACATTTTAACCATTTCTTTCAGTTTTGTGTCATCTTTTTATTTGATAATCATAATGTTATGATGTGGGGAAAATAGGGTAGGGGGATAGGGAAAGGGGTAGGGGCTTGGGGTCCTTAGAAATTCCTCTTTAAAGAATTATACCCTCTTACACACAAAAGAAATAGAATACAATAATAGTTTATTTAGGGGCTGGGGAAGGGAAACCAAGAGAGAAATCCTTGGACTTCTTCTCATGGGGAGGAAGGCATGGCACAGAGCATGGCTCTGAGATACCAATCTCTTCAAGCAGGAGACAGGCAGATACTATTATACAGGTCTGATGGTGGTCCAAATGAGGTGATTGTGTGACTGTGGAAAGTTCCCCTCTTGAGGGAGGACCAGAAGTGGCTGGGGGAGTTGGGTGAGGGTTGGCTGCAGATCTCTCAAGCCATCTCTCTCTCCTTCTCCCACCACAAAGGCAGCAGCCACACCTAATCTTATCTCCCCAGGGGTGGAGGAGACTGGAATGAAGGGTAGGGGTCCCTGAGCTAGATCCACTGTGATCAGGTTCCACTCATCTCTTTAGGTGTGTCTATCCTTTGGATTAGTTTCTCAAGGAGAAAGTTCTTTGATGTACCCCCAGAGAACTTCTGGGGTGCTCTGAGCCCATAACATGTCTATTTTTAAGCTAATCCTTGATACAATTGGTAAACAGCACAGAGTCAAACATGGGTTCACAAGGCATTTGGATGTCTCCTTTTAAGTTGATAATGAACCATTATTGACTACTCTTTGAAACCAGCCAGGGTCATAGTTCTATTACTAGAAAAGACCACATAAATTTAGACTAACTGCCTCATTTTACAGATGGAGAAACTGTGACTAAGGGAGATTAGATGATTTGCCCAGTGTCCTAATGCTAGGAAAACACCTAATTTCTCTATCATTTAATCAGTGGAAGAAAATGTAATTTAAGAAAAAGAATTATGTCAGTGGAGAGGATAAAACTGATACTTTAAAATTCAAAATAGCAATTTGTTTCCTGCTTAGATGCCTTTCAGCTTACTCTAGGACAGAGTTCCTAACTATTACATGAGAATTTCACAATAGAACTCATGAACCTAACTGTTATTTCTCCAGTTGATTACTGCCATCATTGTCCTTCTTGACCCCTCCCCACCTGATTCTTTGTCAGTATTGCTATGAGTAAATGAGAGCAATGGGAAGCAAAATCTCTTTGTGTTATACTTATGATGTTTCTTCCAACCTGCTACCCCTAGAGAACTTTACTTTCAGCATGGTATATGGTATATTGCAGAGCAGAGAGCATGCCTGTTGCCGAGTCAGAGGAGGTGAGTTCAAATCCTATCTTTGACGCTAACTGGCAGTATGACTTTGGGAATGTGACTTATGCTTTTTGGATCCCTGTTTCCTCATTTGTAAAAATGAAAAGGTGAGACTGAAGAACCATTTTGAACTATAAGTCTAATAACCCCACTCCGCACTCCCAAGTGACTTCAAACTTCAGCGAAATGAAAGTATCTCATTCTTTCTGCAAACATACAGGAAGCACACATACAAAATTTGCAACTACAGTATAATAAATATTTAGGACTTAGAAAAACACTGGTTGATGCTGAATGTTTCTTCATAGAAAAAAAAAAGACATGGGGAGCTAGTTGTGGTCCAAGACTCTGATAAAACAGATTTGGTCACCATCCCTTCGAGCTGAATATCCCTTTTAGTGGCAATAAGACATGTGGATTTCATTCATTCTTTCAATACATATACTAGTTACTGGAAATACAATCAGAAAAAAAAAAGTCACTGACCTTACACATCTTTATATCAATTAAAGGGAAACAGCACCATGCACAGTTAATTAAATACTGTGTATGCATTATATATATATAGTCAAGCACACACATATTCCTGTGTAAACTCATATATACAAATATGTATATAATATTATATATGATGCATATTTTGTTCTTAGGGAATTGAACACTTATAACTAAGGGGACGAAGGTAGACTTCATATGGGAGGTGATGGTTGACCTGAACCTTTAAGGAAATGAAAGTTTGCGTAACACTGAGGCACAGTGCCTTTCCCTGCTATAGACAGGTCAAGAGGCAGCTTTTTCAAAGAAAAAGAGATGAAGTTGGAATGTAACTGATAGGGGAGGGAAGGGGGCATCGATTTGCCTAGTTTAGCTACAACTGAGTATCTAAAGGACAATTATGCATGAAATGACAAAATGATGGGCTACAGCCAGACTTTAAAGTGCTTTAGATGTCAGAGACAAGAGTTTGCATTTTATGCTAAAGAAAAGAAGGAACCACAAGAAATTCTTGGGTATAGGAGTGACATGGCTAGATAGATCTGTGCTTCAGGAACATCAATTTTGCAACTGTGTCAGGTGTCCTTATTTCCATGGGACTTGCTAGATGCTGATATTAAGGGTAAATGAGACTGGAGGATTCTACCTGGCAGGAGAGAATTCCATCACATGCAGTGAAGTGGAAACTTTTTTTCAGCCAAATTGAACAACTATATGCTCTTTAAAATGATAACAGCATTGTGAGAACACACAATGATTGAATAGTTCCCTATGGATTGTGGTGATAAAAAGAAAGTTGATATCAATGAAACATATTAATGAGTTTGATGCTGCATGTCAGTCATTTCAGTCATGTCTGAATCTTCATTCCCCCATTTGGGTTTTTTTTTTTTTGGCAAAAATACTAGAGTGGTTTGCCATTTCCAGCTCCAGCTTATTTTACAGATGAGGAACTGAGGCAAACAAGGTTAAATCACTTGCCCAGGGGCATACAGATAGTTAAGTGTCTGAGGTCAGATTTGAACTCAGGTCTTCCTGACACTAGGCCCCACACTCTATCCATTGCACTACCTCGTTGCTCCCATTAATTTGATAGAGACTCTTATAACAGATTTTTTTTTCCTGAAATGTCTCATGTTTGGCCTTGCAGGTTTTTTATTTATGCAGCTATTGTGAATATTAAATATGATTTATATGCCAGTATTTCCAAATATGTGTTATACTGAAACCCAAATTGATATTTTAGCTCAATTAGTTCTGCTTTTCTTTGACTCTAGAGACAATTCTCTGAACATTCTGTATTGTACTTTGGTCATGTTCTTCTGAAACCACAGAATCCAGACCTTGATCTGTTGCGATCTCTTTTCCTGAAAAAGTGAATTCAGTTCCTCCAAAGGCTTCCATAATCATGATAAATAATTTTAGACTCTTGGGGGAAATATGGATTCCCTCATTCATTCTTATATGCCTTTATAAAAATCAGAGATATAATGTTATCATACTATTTTGGAAATGGAAAAGTGGAGCCATGGATAGTTAATGGTTGCCAAGGTCACTATTCTCTTGCAACAGAGCTTCATCAATATTTCACATTGGAAATAATATTTCGTTGTATTAATTCAGTTGAATGCAATATACAATAGTATCCCACAAGTCAAGTGTTTTCAAATTATTATTATGTCTTTTTAAAAAATCAAAAATAGGGGCAGCTAGGTGGCGCAGTTGATAGAGCACCGGCCCTGGAGTCAGGAGTACCTGAGTGCAAATCTGGCCTCAGACACTTGACACTTACTAGCTGTGTGACCCTGGGAAGTACCTTAACCCTCATTGCCCTGCAAAAAAAAAAAATCACCAAAAGGGAGTGCTTGGTAGTGGCAGAAGTAGCAGCATCTTTAGGAGCTCTCTACCCAGAGACAGGTTGAGGACTTCTCAATTCATCAGAAAGAAATTATAGGCAACCACCATGCTGGCATTGGACACAGGACCAGATATCATTTGCAACTTCTTTGCCTGTACACACTTCTGACTCACAGTGCAAGGGCAGAAAAGAAGCTTTTCCATCAAGAATGAGCAGGATCCCAGAGGGGTAGTATTACTTTTGCTTTCAAGAAGAGATCAGGGAACCTGGGTAACATTATCACTTCTGGTACCAAAGGATAAGGAAATAAGGTCAGACCAAGAGAGCAGGAACCATACTGGTCCCCAGACCAAACCACATTAGAAGTACTGAAAACATCAAAACTCCCATAACTAGCCCTGAAAACAGCAGTGTTAAAAAACTTCAAGCTTGAGAAAGTGTCCCATTCCCCCATGCCAGGAAACAGAGCCCTAAATTAATATAAACTTCAAAATCAAGAAATAGGATTAACATATAAGCAAATAAAAATGTACCTAATATAAAAAAGTTACTATGGTGACAAAAAATAGCAAGACACAAAGCTAGGAGAAGACAATGAAATCAAACAGGTACAAACAAAGCTTAAAAGACAAAAAATAAAAAATAAATAGTGAATTAGACACAAGCCTAACAAGAATTACTAGGACTAAAATGATTTTTAAATCTACCAGCTGTTATCATCAACACCCTGCCATCATCATCATCATCATCAACATCAAAGGAACAAATTATGAAAAAGTAATTAGCAGCTTGGTGAAAGAGGCAGAAAACTAAAGCAAGAAAAGTACATTAAAAAAAGTGTAACGATTGGAATGACGCCACCTGCTGGATACTTACTGTAGAAGAGTTCTGCCCATGAAGCGAAGGTCTTTGAGGGCAAGACCAGGAGTCTTTTCTTTGGCGGGAGGAAGTGACACGGACTAGTGGGAGGAGGAAGGAAGAGACTGGCGCTGACTCTGGGGCTCTTTCATGAGGACGCTGGCGGAGAAGGGAGCTAGAAATGTGCTCTCCCTTTAATAGATAGGAATCTAGGCCTTTCTCTCTCTCTTTACCAAATTCTTATTCTCCTTAATAAATGCTTAAAAGTCTAACTCTTGCTAAAGCTTGTAATTGATTGGCGACCACTCATTAGATATTTTAGACAGTTTAGCTAGAATTTTAACCCTTAACAGATGGCTGACCACGAAGAGGAAAGCTAAACCTCAGTCTTCTTCTGATCTTCTGGTTGGGTAAGAAATTTTCTCTACCCTCTCCCTTTAACTGCTAAGTACTGGCGTACTGGCTGTATTTTCCTTTAAATTTTTTCAAATGGACCTTTTAAACTCCCTAATTATCCTATTTTTGATTTTAGTCTGTTTAACCAGACAAATGGGAGATAAGATCATGTTAATGCTGTGTTTTTGTGGATTTTCTATTTTTCTTTTTATTTTTGTTAAAAGAGCCAGCAACTTACTCACACAAGGAAATATCTCTCCCTCTCCCAACCATGCTTTTTCAGAGAAACCTGAAGAGATTCCCGCAGCTTTTCCCAGTTCTAACAGTAATTGTTGCTTTAATTTTGCATGCCTGGAGGCAATGACCCACCCTCTAGAAGCTTTTAATCCCCTAGCACCTGGAGGCAAAGTGGGGGAAGAGGAATCCAGGCCTGAGTTCAAAATCAAGTCGGATTCAAATTGCGCTGGTCCCTCCCCTCCTCCCCAGACCCCACCCTCTACTCCTCCTATGGCCAAGCCCATAGCTTCCCCTGCCTGGGAAGTCCAGAGATCTGATGCGCATGCTCAACTTTTTCTACCTGCATTTGCAGCTTCAGGCTCAGCCCTTCCCCGGCCTGGCTGTGCTTTTGAGACAATCTTAGAAAACTCTTTAAATTCCAGATATGCTTGTTTTGTTCATAATTTTGCTAACCTGCTTTTGTCTTTAATTAGTAATCTTATAAAGCATTTGTATGGTGAAAAGACTGACAGACAATATAAAGGGGTTAAAGAAGAAAAACTTAAGCTGAATAAGAATGACAACCATCAACATAGTTCAAGACTCTGCTTCTTTTGCCATGGAAGGGTATATATTTTAGAGAAATGTAGAAGTAAACAGCAAGGTATTGATATGAGTGTTGGGGATTTTAGATATCGGAATCAAAAGTGTTCTGAATTCACTCAGAGTAATAGTATCAGTTCAGAGGTTACATAGGACTTCTATGCTATTATATATACATTTTGAAATTAATGGTATGGGTTTATTTTCATAGAGATTTTCATGCATTTGAGATTGTGTTTTATACTTAGTTTCTAAAACAAGGAGAATATTTGTAAAAGCTTTTTATAGTCATGTGATCAAGTTTATATTTTATAATACTCTTATTGATATTAAGTTCATATTCATTTAGATTTCCCTAGTTTGAATTTCATTGTCTTTTATTATTCCATGTGTATTTTCTTCTATTCATTCATCTATCTAATTTTGAAACATGGTTTTGATTTCATAATACAATGTTAATTCTAGGAGTATTGTGCTCCCATATTCTGAGTTATTTGTTTTTGTTATTTTTCTCAACTGATTATTTGATCAAACTCTTTAAAGCATTTCCCTAGCAAATTGTTTGCCATGGCAAGTGTAAATTGATTCTAGAAGTATTATTTTTGATAAGCATATTCAAAAAAAAAAAAGAGGGGAACATTTGTAAAAGTTGTCTTTGAGATTGTGTTGTGCTTTAACTTGTATTTAAATATGTTCAGATTTTTCAAAAAAGTAATTGTATACTAAGTTAAAAAAAGGGGTATCATTTGAAATTGTTGCATAATTATATATTGTGTTCTGAGTCAAGATGTATTCACATTTTTTGCAATCATTTATTATCCTCAATTTTTAAATCCATATGAGACTTGGATTATGGGAACTTATCATTTAAGACATTAATTGCCTTTATTCTGAGTTATCAGATGCCAGTTGGCCAAGATGCCATCCAATCACAAGAGGAATACATGCAAGAGCAGACACTGAACTGTCACATGAGGGGAGACATGCATGAAGTCAAGGTATGGCCGAGGGAACAGCTTTTGACAAATGTTGAGGTTGGATTCTCTTGGTTTAATATTTTATTCTCTTTTTCCCCACAATATTGTACAGATGGCTGGAAGTATCCATCCCACCCATCTCACTTCTACACCTGGCTTCTATGCTCCCTCCTATATGCCTGATGCCATGGACATCTCAATCCCATGCATCTGATTAAGTCTGACTCAGTTTCTTCCAATATGTTCGGTGGCATGGACATATATTCCATCCACCTATTTTAAGCCTGGCATACTGTATGGGCAGTACATATTGCTCAAGTGTGGGAATGCTCATATCCCATCATTTCTCTGTTCTTTTATGGTAACCCCCATAATTATCTCAGGTGTCATGATAAATACAGTGTTGAATTTGGCCTTGACACCTGTTACCAATTATATTAGATTTTTTAATTTCTCATAGTGGCATGAAGATAATTAGGCAGATGATGCAAAAAGTGATGAAACAAAGATAAAAAATTATTTTTAATAATTAATATCGTAGCAATTGTCTTCTCAATTACCCTCCATAAGGGGGGGAGTATAGTAATATTATAATTTTAAAGAATGGTTCAATTTTTGTTTTATTATATGTTTCATGTGTAACAACTAAGATTCTGAATTCCCTTAGACATGTTTTTGAGAACTTTCATTGTTTGATTTGATTATTGACAAAGCTATTTTAAAGTTGTGTTAAGCTCAATTTTGTAGGAAATTTTCCTGGCTGATTATCAGCATCCACACATCAACCCCTGAAAAGACTTCCATTCCACGACTACACCTAGAGGACATCTGAGAAAAGACTTTCAGAGACTTTAAATGAACAGTTTTGATTTGTTGTTTTTGTTTTTTTTTTTCTCTTTCTGTTATAATATACACCATCTGTAACATGTATTCTCTGCAGAGGCCCTCCCTTTGCAAGACTAATGTCAAAGCGTCGGTTCATGAGGACAAAAAAAAAAATCGCCCCTCTGGACAAAACTTTCCTCTCTTCCTTTTCTATATTGTTGTTCACATATTATTAGTTAGCAATAGTTATTATATTGTTTTTACTGTTCCGTCAAGGAAACATTTTGTTTCTTGAGGAACAACAGGGGGGACTGTAACGATTGGAATGACGCCACCTGCTGGATACTTACTGTAGAAGAGTTCTGCCCATGAAGCGAAGGTCTTTGAGGGCAAGACCAGGAGTCTTTTCTTTGGCAGGAGGAAGTGACGCGGACTAGTGGGAGGAGGAAGGAAGAGACTGGCGCTGACTCTGGGGCTCTTTCCTGAGGACGCTGGCGGAGAAGGGAGCTAGAAATGTGCTCTCCCTTTAATAGATAGGAATCTAGGCCTTTCTCTCTCTCTTTACCAAATTCTTATTCTCCTTAATAAATGCTTAAAAGTCTAACTCTTGCTAAAGCTTGTAATTGATTGGCGACCACTCATTAGATATTTTAGACAGTTTAGCTAGAATTTTAACCCTTAACAAAAGGAACTTGGCCAAATGGAAAAAGAGGTACAAAACTTAATTGATGAAAAACAACTCCTTTAAAACCAGAATTGGGAAAAATGGAAAAAGACGTACAAAATCTCACTAAAGAAAAGAAATTCTTAAAATAATAATGATTGGGGGGGCAGCTAGGTGGCACGGTAGATAGAACACCGGCCCTGGATTCAGGAGGACCTGAGTTCAAATTCGGCATCAGACACTTGACACTTCCTGGCTGTATGACACTGGGCAAGTCCCTTAATCTTCATTGCCCCACAAAAAAAAAAAAAAAAAACACAAAAAAGACCAAAACAAAAAACCAACCAAACAAACAACAACAACAAAATAAATTTGAAACCAAATAATTTTATCCTAAATAATTAGTGGGCTAAAAGTAAAATCACAGAAACAATAATTTCATCAATGACAATAACAGTAAGACAATATCCTCAAATTAGTCAATCAAAGCTAGAACATTACTTATGGGAATTATTTTTCTCTAAATGCATACATCAAAAAAAAAAGACAAAAAGAACTGATCAGTGAATTCAGCATACAATTAAAAAAGTAGAAAAAAGACAATAATCCCCAAACCCTAAAAGTGAAATCTTCAAAATCAAAAAAGAGTTTAATAATATTGAAAGTAAAAAGAAAACATTGAAGTAAAAATTACAATTAGAAGCTGATTTTATGAAAAAAATAAAATGGATAAATCATTGGTTAATTTGATTTAAAAAATAAAGAAATAAAATGACTATTATAAAAAATAAAAATAGTGAATTCACCACTGATAAAGATGAAATTTAAGCAATTATTAGGAGTTATTTTTCCAGTTTTGCTTTTATATGCCAGTACAAGTGACACTCTAAATGAAATGCATAAATATTTACAACAATATAGAATTATCAGATTAACAGAAGAGACTCAAAGTACCATATCTTAGAAAAAAATTAAATAAACCATCAATGAGCTCCTTAAGAAAAAAAAAATTCCTAGAGCCAGACAGATTCACAAGTGAATTCTAACTAACATTTAAGGAAGAGTTAACTGGAATACTATATAAATTGTTTGAAAAAGTAGGTAAAGAAGGAGTCTTACCAAATTTCACTTAAAATGTAAATATAGTTTTGATATCTAAATCAGGGAGAGCAAAAACAGAAAAAAGATATATACCAATTTATTTAATAATTATTTATGCAAATGTTTTAAATAAAATACTAGTGCAAATACTAAAGCAATATATCCCAAGGATCATGACCAGGTGGGCTTTATATCAATGTATGGCTGGTTCAAAAACAACAAAAATTATGATTATATTAAGGAATGCAGAAAATACCTTTGACAAAATACAAGCACAAGAAAGCCTAGGAATAAATGAAACTCCTAAAATGATAAATAGTGTCTACCTAAACCAAGAGCATATATTATCTCTAATAGAGATAAATTTGAAGTCTTCCTAATAAGATCAGGGGTGAAGAAAAGATTGTCTTTATCGCAAGCATTATTCATTATTTTACTAGAATTGCTAGGTATAGAATAAGACAAAATAAAAACTAATTGAAGGAATAAAAATAGGCAATAAGGAAACACACCTATGACTTTTGGCAGATGATAAAATGTAAAAATTAGATAACCCAAGAGAAGCAAATAAAAAGCTACTTGAACAATTAACAACTTAAACAATTTTGGAGGGTATAAAATTAATCCCCAAAAATCATCAGCATTTCTATATGCCACCCACCAACAAAACAGAGTGGCAAGTGATAAAAAGTAAGATTTCATTAAAATATCTGCACATAATATACTTGGGAGTCTATCTGCTAAGGCAAAACAATGGACTAAGGTCAAAAATATTAAGGGAAATAATAAAAAAATGCACAAGAAGGTGGGCTAGGCTTACCACATTTGAAGCTATACTATAAAGTGGTAGTCACCAAAATTATTTGGTACTGGCTAAGAAATAGAATGGTGGATCAAAGGAATGGGGTACAGGAGGCACAATTGTAAATGATTTGATATTTAAAATCTAGATTGTGTGACCATCTTAAATAAAAATGCTTCAGTACCAGTCTTTAGGCATTAAACATTTATTAAAAGCTTACAGGTATTCTCAGGGAGTTCAGAAAGTTAAGAAAAAGAAGGCCATGGATAGAGCACCGGCCCTGGATTCAGGAGTACCTGAGTTCAAATTCGGCCTCAGACACTTAACACTTACTAGCTGTGTGACCCTGGGCAAGTCACTTAACCCCAATTGCCTCACTAAAAAAAAAAAAAAGAAAGAAAGAAAAAGAAGGCCTACCTAGCCTAGAGTTCCAGCCTGGTTGGATTCTTCCTCAAGTCCTCCTCCACGAGCCTGCTTTAATCAGGAACTCCCTAGCAAGCTGATTGTGGAAACTTTTTATAGGTCTGGAACAGAGGCAGTCCTTACACATTGCTTCAAGCTGATTTGTTGGCGTCATCCTAATCCGTTCCTTTTGAAGGTGTTTTCAAGCCAGGTGTGATTACAATCCAGTTAACTTGAAGTAGGCTAATCAGCAGTCAATTACTCTCACTTGATTCAATCAGTCTAGATTAATCTCCAGATGAGTCTTTGAGTATCAGCTAAATACCATTATTTCATCACAATGACTATAGTAATCTACTATTTGATAAACACAAAGACTCTTTCTTCTGGAATAGGAACTCAGTATTTGAGAAAAACTGCTGGGAAAACTGGAAGATAGTATGGCAAGAACTAGGTATAGACCAGCATCTTACACCTTATACTAAAATAAGGTCAAAATGGGTACATGATTTAGTCATAAAAGGTGATAGCATAGGTAAATTAGGAGATGAAAGAATAGTTTACCTCTCAGATCTGTGGATAGGAGAACAATTTATGACCAAACAAGAGACAGAGAATATTATGAAATGCAAAATGGATGATTTTGATTACAAATAAATGTTTTGTACAAATAGAAACAAGGCAACCAAAATTAGAAGGGAGGCAGAAAGGTGGGAAACAATTTTTACAGCCAGTATTTCTGATAAAGGTCTAATTTCTAAAATACAACAGGAAATAAATCAAATCTTTAAGAATGAAAGTCATTCCCCAATTGAGACACATTCAAAGGATATGAACAGGCAGTTTTCTGATGAAGAAATCAAAGCTATCTATTACCATACGAAAAAATCCTCTAAATCACTATTGATTAGAGAAATGCAAATTAAAGCAACTCTGAGGTATCACCTCATACCTATCAGATTGGCTAATATGACAAAAAAGGAAAGTAATCTAGGTTGGTGAAGCTGTGGAAAAATTGGAACACTAATCCATTGTTGGTGGAGCTGTGAACTGATCTAACCATTCTGGAGAGCAATTTGGAACTACTCCCAAAGGGCTATAGAACTGTGCATACTCTTTGACACAGCACTACTACTATTAGGTCTTTATTCCAAAGATTATAGAAAAGGGAAAAGGACCCACATCTACAAAAATATTTACAGCTCCTCTCTTTATGGTGTCAAAGAATTGGAAATTGAGGGAATGCCTATCAATTGGAAAATGGCTAAACAAGTTGTGGCATATGAATGAAAAGGAATTCTATTGTGCTGTAAGAAATGATGAGCAGATGGATTTCAGAAAAACCTGGAAGGACTTTCTTGAACTGATGCTGATTGAGATGAGCAAAACCAGGAAAACATGTTACACAGTATCAACAATATTGTGTGATGATCAACTGTGATAGACTTAACTCTTCTCAGCAATACAATGGTCCAAGATAATTCCAAAGGACTCATCATGGAAAATTCTCTCCATATCCAGAAAAAGGAACTGGGGAATCTAGATGCAGATTGAACCATACTGTTTATATGTATTTTGTTTTTGTTTTTTTCACAACATGACTAATGCAGAAATATGTTTAATATGATTGTACATTTATAACCTATATTAGATTGCTTGCTGTCTTGGGGAGGGGGGTGGGAAGGGAGGGAGGGAGAAAAATTTGGAACTAGAAATCTTATAAAAACAAACGTTGAAAACTATTTTTACATGTAACTAGAAAATAATAAAACACTTTTAAGAATAAAATAAAATAATTATCCAAAAAAAAAACCCCAGGAACTATGTGAATGCAATTATAAAATTATTTTCAGATAAACAAGGACAGATCTAAATAATTAGAAAAATATTAATTGCCCATAGGTAGGACAAGGAAATATAATAAAAATTATAGTCCAACTATTTTAATTTATTTCCTGACTACCATACCAAATTACCAAAAAATAAATGTTGTTTTATGGAGTTAGAAAAAAAATAACAAAATTGAGCTGGATGAACAAAAGGTCAAAAATATCAGAGGAATCAATGAAAAGAATGTGAAGGGAGGTGGCTTAAAAAGATCAGGTTTCAAGCTTTATTAAAAGGCAGTAATAATCAAAACAATTTGTTACTGACTAACAAATAGAGTGGCGGAGCGATGGAATAGATTAAATAAACAATACATAATAACAAATGACTATAATAGTTTTTGAAAAACCCAAAGATCCAAGTTTTTAAGACAACTCACTATTTGACAAACTGCTGGGAAAATTGGGAAGAAACTAGGCACGGACCAACATCTCACACTATGTAGCAAGATAAAGCAAAAAAAGGCATAAATAAATGATGTATACAGAAAGAGTGATTTCATAAGTAAATTATAAAGGGAACAGAGGGAAAAAATTGTTCCTCTGAGACTTATGCATAAGGTAAGAGTTTATGACCAAATACAAGAAAGTGGGGGTGGGGGAGTGGGGAAGGCCTGGTCCTGATAGTGTGAGATATGAGGTCCAGAGGGTGGGAGGAAATGTATAGGCACTGGCTGTAGCTGCAATGAGGTTGAAACCTTGATGGGAAGTAAAATGGATAATTTTGTTTAAATTAAATTGAAAATCTTTTACACAAATAAAACAAATCTAGCCAAAATTAGGAAACAAAGAAAAAATGGGGGGGGGGGACGGGGAGGAGAACCTTTTACAGCAACGTTCTCTGAGGAAAACCTCATTTCTCAAATATATGGGGAAGTGAGGCAAAATTATTTTTAAAAGATCCATTCCTCAACTGAATAAAAGGTTAAACTATATGAATAAATCGGAACAATAAGTCAAAGCTATCAATAGTCATAGAAAAAATATTCTAATTAGAAAAAACAAATTAAAACAATTCTGAAATACCACTTCACTTCTATCTTAGTGGCTAACGTGATGGAAAATGAAAATGCCAAATGCTGGAGGGGTTTTTGAAAAATGTGGATACTAATGAAGTGTTGGCAGAATTGTAAAACAGTGCAACCATTTTGGAGGCCAATATAACCTGAGAAGCTATAAAACTGATCCTACCTATTGACCCCTCAAGATCAAAACTAGGTCAGTATCGCAAAGAGATTTTTAAAAAGGGAAACAGACATATTTATACAAAAATATTTATGACAACTCATGCATTTGCATATATATTCCCTATATATTAAAGTTGAGGAAAGATTTTGGACCAAATAACATCTAAGTAAGTCCCTATAAATTCTAAATATATGATACGATGATACCTTTCATGGTTTCTTTCAGATTTTAATCTGTATTAAACTGACTATCACTTTTGATTTTCCTGCTCATTTGCTTTATTTACTAGTCCCTGCCCATATTTGAATTTGCAGTGTTTGAAAATTTTCTAAATATATCTCTTCAGACATGGAATAGTTTTCGGTTTTGCTAGGCCTTGCAGCAGAGTAGTGCCTTAATCAATAATTTAACTGAATTTTTGAGAATAAAAAGAAATAAGAATAGAATATTTATAAATTATGCAATGAAGGCCATGATGAGAAACAACATGTCTAATTTCCTTATCTATAGTTAAAAATAATCATAGCTGTTTTCTGGATAACTTGTTGTTAGGGAAAATTAGATAAACTAAGTGTAAGCTAAGTTGCCTATTCTCTTTTCTACAGGAGTCAAAATATAGTAGATCAATGATCTATTACAGAGTTTTAAAGAACCTTAGAAATCATTAGCATCAAGTAACACCATCATTTTGCAGATTAGGAAATTGAGCACCAAAATGTTAAAATTATTTACTCAAGGTCATAGAGGCAGTCATCATTAGAGATGGGATTTGCCAGGTCCTCTGACTCCAGAGCCAATAATATTTCTATCTTACTGTGCTGCCTTGGAAATATGAGTAATACAAGAGTCAGCATTAGATTATATTATGGGAGAAATTGATGGGGGTTTGGGGTAGGGGTTTTTAGGAATTTCTCTTTAAAGATTTATACCCTCTTGCACTCAAATCCAATTAGGATAAAATAATATATTATTTAGGGGCTAGGGAAAGGGAACCAAGAGAAAAGTCCTTGGACTTCTTCTAATGGGGAGAAGGCATGGCACAGAGTGTGGTTCTCTGAGATAGCTATCTCCTCAAGCAGGAGACAGGAAAATACTTTTAAAGAGTACTGACGGTGGTCTGATGGAATGATCATCTGACTGGAAAATTCCCTTATTGGGGAGGACCATCCCCCACTGGTGGTTGCTGGGGTAAGTTGGGTGAGAGGCAGGTCCCATCTCTTAAGTCTTCTCTTTGCTCCTCATGCCACAAAGGTAGAAACCACATCTAATCTTATCAGCCTGAGTGGTGGGGGTGACTGGAATGAAGGGTGGTGGTCCTGGAGCTAACTCAGTCCCAATCATGGCATACTTATCTCTTTAGGTGTGTCTGTCTTTTGGTTTAGTTTCTCAAGGGGAAGGTTCCTTTATTTCCCTCAGAAAACTTCTGGGGTACCCCAGGAACATAACATTCCCCACTTCTCTGTAACAGCTTTAAGCTGAGTGCAGTTGAAGAAATCATGGGGTGGGGGAGTGGGGAAGGCCTGGTCCTGATAGTGTGAGATGTGAGGTCCAGAGGGTGGGAAGAAATGTATAGGCACTGGTTGGAGCTGCCATGAGGTTGAAACCTTGAGCCTGTATGGAACAGATTTTAATAAGAGTTCAAAAGAGGCCAGAACAAAAAAAAATCAAAAAGGACTTAAGGTCACAAGAGTGCATGTCAAATAATTTGTCCTTAAGGTATTTCCCATGCAGTTTTAAAATGAATACTAGAATTTCTATATCTGTATCTCACTATCATCCAGATATAAAACAAATTGCTTTTTTCCATCATAGTTGATATGATTGTTCACTAATTTATACATTATAAGAAAATTGAGAAACGTAATACCTTAAAACAATATTAAGAATTTTTAAAACTTGAAACAAAACCAATCAATTAACAATCAGATGTTTCCAATTCAGGTGTATGTGCTTTATTCCATATACAAAACTTTCTGTCCATACCTTAGAAACTTATCAGATAAGGAGTTGAGTTAAAGAGTAGCTGCTTTTTTTTTTCTTTTCTTCAGTGGAGGCAAACAAGCCTTAATGAAAGAGAGGGTTCGGGCTGCTTTACTAGAGCTAAGTAATCAAACCAAAGCCAAAAATTTGTTCTTAATTCAGTTTCATTCACTGGTTAGAGTCTTTATTTTTTTTCTTTGCAACTTTTACACATTACAAATAATTCCTGATTTTAAACTATTCTACTACAAAAGGTTTTAAAAATAGCAGTATCGACAACTTCAAGATAGCTATAGGTTATTTCTTCTGGTCTATTCAGTGAACTAAGAGCCCATAAGCTAGGAATTTCTCACTAAGCTTGCTTTTTCTTGACATCCTGCCCCAATAAAGGCCAAGGTGAAGATGGTAAAACCAGGAAAGGATGATGAAATTTGTGATCCTCTTGCATACACATCCTCATGAATCCCCCTCTACCCACAATCTGCTGCTTTGTTAGAATATAGGGACCTGAATAAGAGAGTAAGATGGAGGTTGCCCCTGTGTCTATTAAGGATTCAACAGACTTACCCCTTATCTCCAGTATAACCCTGGGTATGGCCTTAGAGGTGTCAGTAAGAGAGGGCTCATTGGTCCCTGGCCCCCCAAATTCTGAGTCCACAGGGGACCAGACTACATGGAGCTAGAGGTTTTTACTCAGCCAGCCTCTTGGGGGCTGCACTAGGGACAAAGAGTTAGGGGAGGTGGCCTCACCCTTGAGGAGCATCCCCCACTCCAGTGTTCCACTTTAACACAGCTGTCAGGATTTTGGCCACCTGGAGACCTGCTGATAGCAGACTATGGTCACTGCTATAAGGGAGGCTTGTTCAGTGGAACAAGCACAATCATTCTTTTCTCTCTCTTTGTCTACTGCAAGGTCCCTGTTATAAGAAATCATAAAAGTAATATCAAGGAGTTGTGAGGGTGGGGTTTGGGGACCCCAGCCTAATTTCTGGAATTTTCTCCTAATGTCAGGAGCAGATTGGCTAATAAAATATATATTGAGGACTTTTATTCCTACATTCTTTTCTGGATCTAGGTTAGTAAGTTTTTTCAGAGAGTACACAAGGGGACTCATGAAGAGAGCTGGGTTCTCATCAGGGCCCTGGGTGATCTCCTTTACTTTCTTGTAATTGACCTGTTTCTTAATCCCCCTTCTCATTCCCTCAACAAGGCAACTGATTATGTGGTTTCTACTGGCCCTGTCTACTCTATCATGATAGTCCAATCTTGGGTCCACAGTTGAAACTTCTGTAGTTCCAGTGACCCTGGCCCAGTTTCCAACCTGTGAGTGTCCATCACTCACTTGTACAACCAGGTCCCAAAACATTTTTTTTTCCTCATTGGGGATATAACAGCTGACATGAATAATTTTCAAGTCAGTCCAGCAAAGGTCAAACTGCATCGACACAGACTTAATGTCATCTACTAACTTTGTGGGGTTCTCTGAGTAATTACCCAATTTCTCTTTAATCTGAGACAACTCACTCATGGAAAAAGGAGCATGTATTAGGGTTGTACCATCCCCAGTGAAAGCTTCCTTAATGGAAGCAGGGGAGCAGTGGAAGACACTGGTAGGGACCTGGTGGGTGAGGGGGCAAAGGGCGTAGGGGAGTGGGTATAGTCACCTGTAGAGGGTGGAGGCAGAGCCAGAGGAGTGGATGGAGTAGCCAGAGCAGTTGGTGGAGTGAGTAGGGGAGTGGTAGCATTCAGTGGAGTGGGTGAGGGAGGGATAAAGGGGACTGAGGGGCTTAGGCAATTTTCTTGAGATTCTGATATTTAGGCCAAACAGTGTTACAATAATAGATCATGCATTTCTTTTTCAAATTTATAAGTTCTATTATAATCCAATCTCTTAGGATGCACCCCAGAGGTGAACCTTTTGGGAACACTCCCTTTCTGCCCCATGGGTGTACCCAGATATTGTCCTGTCCAAGGAGATACTAAATCTGATGGTCTGAATGTGGTTCAGATATTAGGTTGAGCTTTTTCAAGGGAAGGAGATGCCAGCAGCCCATCTCATGGAAAAGCCAAGCACTGGCAAGGGATAGACACAAAAACACAAATGTTCTTACCCAGAAACATGGAATCCGAGGGTCCAGGTATAGTTTGGACATTTGGCCGAGCTTTTGGTGAGGGAGTGAGACCCAGACTGCCTGTAGCTGTTGCATGCAAAAACTGACTGCCTCTACCTCTCCATGACTCAGAAAAGAGAGGTTGAGTCAGGTGGAAGAGAGAGGGGAAAAAAGGGAGGTTACTACCTCCTGGTTTTGTGTGGTAAGAGGAAAGAGGAATTTCCATACCCTGCAATGTTGGGCACCAATTATGTTGTGGAGAAATAGTATGGGTCCTTAGGATTTTCTCTGTAAAGGACTACACTCTTGCACATGTCCTGATTAAAAATAAAAGAACAGTTTTATTTAGTACAAGAGAATCAGGCTGGGAGAAAAGTTTAATACTTTTTCCTCCCCAATCAGAGTGGGGAGAACCCTTTAATAGGGTCTAGATAGCATGACCACCAGAGTGAGGATGACATGTCCCTTGTTGGGTGGTGGGTTGGAAGCAGTCTGGTATGGGGCACTTGTTCTGTCCCCTTGCACTTTGGCAGCAGCCACACCTAATATTATCTCCCTAAGGAGTGGGGGATACTGGAATGAAGGTTGGTTGTCCTGGAGCTAACTCAGTCATGATCAAGTGCTGCTTATCTCTTTAGGTGTGTCTGTCCTTTGGTTTAGTTTCTCAAGGAGAAAGTTCCTTGATTTCCCCCAGAAAACTGAGGTACCCCAATAAGAAATCAGAATTTAAATGTTATCACCATATCCTATCTCTTTTGGAGTTTTTGATTAT
This sequence comes from Dromiciops gliroides, assembly GCF_019393635.1. Lineage (NCBI taxonomy): Eukaryota > Metazoa > Chordata > Mammalia > Microbiotheria > Microbiotheriidae > Dromiciops > Dromiciops gliroides. The sequence goes on from NC_057866.1 coordinate 144,407,939, forward strand.
TATTATTTTTTTTTTTAGTGAGGCAATTGGGGTTAAGTGACTTGCCCAGGGTCACACAGCCAGTAAGTGTTAAGTTTCCGAGGCCGGATTTGAACTCAGGCACTCCTGACTCCAGGGCCGGTGCTCTATCCACTGCGCCACCTAGCTGCCCCGTGATTAATTTTTTTCAAAGTTAGTTGCTATTCGCTTCTAAGGGTTGAATAGAAAGCATAACTGTAACAAAAATTTTGGTGCTTGGAATAAGCATGAAAAGGATTGGCTGAACACTTTCCCTTTATGGAATCAGGCTTGCTCCCTCCATGTATTGCTTAGTATAGATCCACAAACATCAGAAGATGGCAGAATGAGAACAGCATCAGGCAAGGAGAATGAAAATGGGGCTTCCAAGGTTTAGCCAAAATCATCTCTGATCTCAAGATGTTATGAGAACCTAAAGAAGATATGACAGTATACAACTGGCCACTGAAAGAACAGTATGATTTTTTTTCAAGGAAGGGAAGTGATTCATGAAAACTGGGGTGTCAGATTCAATGTAGATTTAAGGGTTTGTGACATGATCAGTAGAGAAGAGTGAAGCAAGGGTCTAGTGATTAAAGGGACTGCCAGAGAATTCAGGACCTTAAGGCAAACCTCATACACCTCTATAATTATTATTGATTAGAATATAGTGTTAAAAGGAAACAGACATTCTCTAGTTCAGTTGATAAAAATATTCATCAGAGTGTTGCAAAGGAAAATTCTATAAGCAGTCTGAAGGGGAATGTTGCTCCTTTATTTGGGGTCAGTGAAGATTTTATAGTAAAGTGCCATTTGAATAAAGAAAGGAGAAATAAAGCAAATGGGCAAAGTTAAAATAATGGGGGGAAGGGGAAACTCCTAGGAGGAAAGGAGTATGATTCAAAGAAGCAAGTAATGATGCATTTTCCTGCCTTTATTCTCCTTCCTTAGAGAACTGAACTGACCAAATAAGAGACAAAATTTCAGAGCAGGCAGGGTATTAGAAAGAGAAAGGATTTAAGGGCCTGAAAGGGAAATTCAACTCTTTGGTGATCTGCTTGAGATAAAAGAGAGGTGTCCCACATGAAGAGAAAGAAATTATTTTAGGATAAACCACTAGGACTATAGACATGTAAACTTAGCTGAAAACATCATAAACAGTGAGTGCCAGCCTATTTGTCACATTTGCCTTTGGCTCTCACTGGATTTACAACATTGACTTTCATGCAGTAGGTATTTAATAAGAGTTTGTGGAACCGACCTGAAATAAAGAACTTTACAGAGTTAGACTTTTATACTCTTCACTGAGCAAAGAGAACCATGATTCACCAGCCAGAGGACCAAATAGAATCAGAGACCTAGACACTCTGCATGATATTTAGTTAACAGAATTTTGAAATATACTCTTTAGTTTTCCAAAAAGGAATGTGTATTATTGCATTAAATATTATACATACATTTGATGAACAGTCAATTTTTCCAAAACTAATTTTGATTATAACTCATAGGTTGTAAATGATGTTTAAACAAGGGAGCACACAATCCACTGACGTGTAAGCTTCAGGTCTTGCATACATTATTAACCTCTTGCAATGTATTACTTGATGTGTAGCTGTATTGCAATCTTCCTTCATTACAGAATTTCTGTAGTTACATAATAATTGTAATTCTCAGTATATCTATATATTCCTTATATTTCATAATTCACTCAATGAGGGACAATATTTCCAGTTCCAAAGGAAATTTTCAAAGGTCTTCAATATATTTGAAATAGATTTCTTATACTTTGATGAAAATATCGTATCTTAGAAGTTCATCTGTATTTCTGTTGAAAAATGATTTTTCTCTCCCACTAGACTGAATTCCTCAAGTCCAGGGACTGTTTTTGCCTTTCTTTGATTTAACAGTGCCGGAAACATAATAGGTATTTAATAAATGTTAGTTTACTAATACATACACACACACTTGTGAATGGATAACTAATTATCATGTAAATTATAATTGCCTAACCAAAATTGAGGATAAACAGGAAAACTAGAGGTTTGTCCCTGGTAGAAGAATTAGGCTTGAAAAAAATAGCTGCCTTCAAATACTTCAAGAGCTCTTATGTGTTAGAAATGTCTTCATATTTGGGGGGATTATCCTTGTCCATGAGGATATGCTTTATTTTTCTTCTCTTTCTTCATTGGCTTTCCTCCTCTTGGATTCAAACCAGTTGTAGATATAACACTCCATGGTCTCAATGACTCTTATTAGGAGATCCCAAGAATGATGTTCACGGTGGTGGTTTAAGTTATAATTCATCTGGGGCAAAAGCTTATTTCTCAGGCTTTCTTCCAGCTCCCGCTAAGGCTGTCTTAATTAGCTAATTAGGTTTCTCAGGTGCAGGCAACAGCTGTCCCACTTCTGCTAATGAGGTTTGCACAGCGGGCAGCACCTGTTTCCCTTGTTGGGTTTAAGAGCTCCAGCATAGTTCCCTTGTTCTCTGATCACATGGTCCCAACTGGTTTGGAAGCTAGGCAATCAACATGACAGGAGCACCAATTCTGTAGATTCCCCAATCGTATTTTTCTTCATTCACCTGGACTGATCATGTACTGGTGTTTTCATCCTTTGGATTTTCCCATGAAACCAAAGGTTCTCTCATCCTTCTGATCCTTCCCTCCTTCCCACCAGTGAGTTTACCATACCAAAGATATGCTAGTTCCATTTATTTCTATTTCTATTTAGGCTATTTTGCTTGTAAATCCTGGATTATTTCTTGAAGGAGATTTCTTTAAATGGACAGTTCTTTTCTTTTTTTTAATTCAAACATTTCAGCATAAACTGAACATAGAATGAAAGAAAATAGAACCTTCTGTTAAAGTGTTATATAACAGATGTTTCTCTACAGCTGCTAATGGGTATCAACACTCAGTTTTTGTGTCCTTCAATCTGTTTACTTGAAATAAATGTCCACATGGATGGGAATTATTTTATAATTTATTTCAATGGCATTTGGTACATGGTTGGAGGTATTGCACCGAGGGAACATTATTCAAAGGTTCACTTATAATTACCACGGTGATATTTTTTTTACTACTACCACTATTCAAACATTGGTATTACAGTGTTGTTTTTTGTTGGTTTTGTTTAGCATTGTGTGTGTGTGTGTGTGTGTGTGTGTGTGTGTGTGTGTGTGTGTGTGTAGAGGGTTCTTTCAAAGTTACTGCTTGTGAATGGAAAATAGTGTTAACTTTAACTTTCTCTAATCAATGGAGTATGGGGAAATGTTTGTTTAACTCTAGGATTATCAGTTCTGTGTCCAGGTAAATGGTCAAGGGGGTAAGAGTTCCTACATGATTCTACTGTGAAGAATAATAATCTGAATCCAATGTTATTGGGAATATCAGTAAAGTTACTGATCAATATGGTAAGTTCCCAAAATTTAATGAATATATAGGACATTTTTAATAGGCCATACTTTTTTGTTTTTAGATGAAGGAAAGCATCATTCAAAATTATGACCACATACATTGACATCTTATTTAGAGAACAAAACCAATTTCTAATTGAACTTTAATGACTGAGTTTCCCGATAAGATTCAAATTATTGGCTCTCTGGAATTAAAGATGACAGACTCCTTTTGGAGGAGTCATTCTTCTACGGTGTGAAATTTAAGCTATTCTTTACCTGATTTATATTAATTACACTGAATACTTAGAAATTAAAACAAGGGCTACAACTAAAGCATTATTTATTTATTATTTTTTTTGCAAGGCAATGAGGGTTAAGTGACTAGCCCATGGTCACACAGCTAGTAAGTGTGTCAAGTGTCTGAGGCTGGATTTGAACTCGGTTCCTCCTGAATCCAAGGCCAGTGCTTTATCTGCTATGCCACCTAGCTGCCCCCAAGTAAAGCATTATTTTGAAAATTGCCCAGGAATTAACTCCAGCATAAGTTTGTAATGAACCAAAGGGTTAGAAATTACACTTTGGTACTCACCCTTTAAAATATGATATTATCCCTGTGAGTCCAGAGTTTTGAGAATGAAGTAAAATGATATGAGCAAACAAGAAGTTTGAGAGGACAAAGTGTGAATCAGCAACCTGCTAGATTGAAGGAGGTAGAAGTAGTTTTCAGATTTTAAGACTCTTTGATGCAACGACTAAAGTGGTTTATTTTGGGGACAAGTAGAGGTAAGTATTTTTAAATAATATATTAATTGAGAAGGAATTGTAGCAAAATGGATTAGAGCAGAACATAGAGACAGAGAAGTTTTGACCTGATAAATATTTAGAGCAATAAAGAAAGAGGAATGAGTGTGGAAGGGAATTTTCATACAATAGCAAAGGTTAAGCCTCAGGAGGAACAGAAGAAGTTTTCATATAGCAGACTTTAAATTCAAGTGGAGGGTGAAAGCAAAGGAAAGTATGTATGGAATGGAAAAATTCATCTCTGGGAGTTGAGACTCCCTTATGAATGTGTGAATCCAAACAATTTTCCAAAATAATATTTTATTTATATTCCTAGATTCTCCATCCCTTTCTCCCTTTCTCACAATCACTCTAGAGTAAGAGTGGAAGGGGGAGGAAATCCTGATTCTAATATCCACTATAAATACCATGCAGCCGTTTCATCACAATTATTCTACTTTTTACATACCTAGAAGAATGCTCTAAGCAATCTTTCATAGCCTAGCAGATATTCAACAATCAAGAGCCTCCTTGACATCTGTTTACTCAATGAAAATATAACTTTATTGAATCAGTGAGACAACATTATTTATTAAATGCTTATAATGTACCAGGCATGGTACTAAGATATTAGAATACAATGAAAGTTAAAAAAAAAAAACTTATGGTCACTGCTCTTAAGGTACTCACAGTCTAATGGAATTGATGATTAACTACTTAAGAAAGGTTGTGCAGTTACAGTACAAAAATTGCACTTTGGCTTTAATTTAAGAATTAGAGTACTGAATTTTCTTTCATTTTTAAAGTATTCTCTACACTAAGGGATTGACTCCTTTAAAAAAAAAGTTTGACAAAGGGAAGTTTCAATCCAAACCCTTCACTTTCTTATTCAATGAAAAAATTCCTCTTCTGTCTTCAAAATGAGATTTTTTTCCCTTAAGAATTAAGCATACAATTATAGAATGTTAGCTGGAAGAAGCTTTAGAGATAATTTTGTCTCACCTCTTAGTTTTTTTAGCAATGAAAATGAAATCAAAAGAGAGCCTTGACAAGTGTCACAAAGACAGTTAGAAATTCTTCAGCCTTAAAACAGTTTCTTAATCTTGTTAGTGGTCCTTTGTTCTCCTGGAAGACCATGATTTTGGGGTGATGTCATGATTTACAGTGAGCTGAATTTTAAGTGAGGGAAGGGTATGCAAAGTCATCAACTTCACTAACTCCTCCAGAACTATCTGGGTCCAATAGCAAGATAAGTATTGGGCTAGAGATGGCCCTGGACATTTAAGGCAATTGGAGTTGTGACTTGTCCAAGGTCAAACAGCTTGTGTCTGAGGTGAGATTTGAATTCAGGAACTCCCAACTTCAAGGCTAGTGCTTTATCCACTACTCCACCAACTACCCTAGTTCTTAAAGCCACTTTTGTATTGTTAATATGAATATATGGATCACCTCCATTTGATGGAGGCACCTTACTATCCAAATGGATTTTATGAGACCCTGGATTAATAGGAGCAAAATGCCCTTTGCTCAAAAACTTCAAAGTGAATCAGACAGTCCCTATTTACTTTCCCAAGAGAATAAACAAACTCAAATGCTCCTTTGAAATTCCCATTCACTATCTTCTTTTCTCAGGAAGAGAGGACTCCTTGTTTCTGAAAATACCTGTTCCTGTTTCCACTTATCTATTCATTAGCATCTGCTTTAAATTGAGTTGTTAAACTGATTTGTATTGTTTAACTGATTTACATTTGTAATGGGTTAATCTGTATCATGCCAATGAAATTATTTTGTAACCTCTGAGCCAAAAAGCCATATATACCCTCAGAAATGTGGAGTTCCCTGAACTTCTCTCTTAGGAGGGAAGTTTCCACATCTTTATGTGCTGTATCTTTCTTCTTTGGACAAAATATTAAATTGATATTATGTTTTTTTCTGTCTGTCTTTGAACTGGTTTTGTCTCATAGGAGATATTAAATTCTATGATCTGGTTATTAACCACATTCTCTGATCTGTTATATTTTGTAGGAGGACAGGTATGGGAACAAATTGTACGAAATGTAAGATTATAATTTCTCTGGTCTGTTTATTGATTCTGTTTATAGGAGACAGACAGATACAAAAGCTATATTTTAATATTCAACAGTATCAAACAAATTCTTTAGCTATTTGGAAAAATCTATGGAACCCTTCACAAAATAATGTTTTTAAAATGATAAAATAAGACAGAAATAAGGAAGAGACCAATTATATGTTGTTGTTTTTTTTTCTGTTTAAATTAGGCAATCCCCTGAAATCTATTCACACAGCTCTTAGGGTTCTCCAGACCCCCAGTTTAAGAACCCATAATTAAAATCTTAGAAAAGTAGTTGAAAAACATGGCAGAAATAAAGTGGAAATGGTTATGATATAGTGGAAAATGGGGTACGGGTTGGGGTTGGGGTTCTTGGGAATTCCTCTTTAAAGAATTACACCCTCTTGCACACAAAACTTAGTTAGAACAAGGTGATAGTTTATTTAGGAGCAAGGGAAGGGAAGGGTGGGGGGAGGGAAACCATGAAAGAAATCCTTAGACTTTTCATGGGGAGATTTGGCATAAAGCACATGGCTCAGAGGTACCAAATCTCCTCGAACAGGAGACCGGAAGGTACTTTTATAGATGACTGATGGGGGTGGACCATCTGCCCGTGAAAAGTTCCTTTAGTGAGAAAGGACCATCCCCCACTGGTGGTAGCTGGGGGAATTGGGTGAGCAGTGGAGGACCATCCCCCACTGGTAGTGACTAAAGGAATTGGGTGAGGGGTGGCTACGGATCCCTCTTCAGAACACAAAGGCCGAAGCCACACCCAAACTTATCTCTCCAGAGTAAGGGAGACCAGAATGAAGGGTAGGAATCCCAAGCTAGCTCAGTCCGATTTGGTTCCTCTAGGCCTTATCTGTCCTCTGGTTTAGTTTCTCAAGGAGAAGATTCCTCGGTGTGCCCCAAAGAAATTCTGGGGTGCTCTGCACCCCATGACAGTTAGAGGAGAACATTTAAGCACCTACCTTATTAAAATATGGAAAATTTTTCCATTTAAAAACAATTCTATTTATGTGCTTCCAGTACCTGTCAGCAATAACTAAAAAGAAAAATAAATAAATGACTATGTCCATCAAAAACCTCTAGTTGCAGAAAGTATGGCACAAATTCCTGCACTTTGAGAGAGAGAAAATCACTATTACTGTTGCCAACTTGTAATCAATTTGTGTCTGACAAACAAGATTTGAAAGAAATTGTAATTACACCTTGCTCATGGGGGTATACAACAAATGTTCTTCCAGAAATGTTGTTTTGAGTGTATTCTAGTTCATAAAATTACAGTGAAATTAGAAATTAATTCTGACAAAACTTGGTTCTAAACTCTTAATAGTTTTTGTTCAATTTCCAGATACTTAATCTAGCAAACTCCAAATACCTAGGGAACAATAACAAAATTGCATTCTATTTTCCCTCCTCAACCCTCTATGTACCAACTGAATCAATCTTCTTTGTTACTTACCTCACTTTTACCTCCAACTTAGCCCTGCCAGCAGTCTAACCACAAAGATTTCTCTTCATTTCTTTTAATTAGCTAATGAATTAAATGACTTTAAGTCAACAGTTTTTCTCCATGAAGATCCCATAATAATTTGTGGTGAAGCAGTCATGTGAGGTCAGCGTTTGTCTTCCTACCAGTGAAATTTTATAACTGCTCAGCCAGTAGACAGTACTGTTCATTTAATTCAATTTCAGAGAATAATGCTGCCCTAGGTTCATTGGTTTTATAGTATGTACTGAAGAGAAGTGACTAATCTTGTGCATTTGTCTTGACCTTTGAATACAATTCTTCAATGCTCAGGTGAGTGATTAATCTAGGCTGCTAGCAAGTGACTAATCCTAGCCATGTGGGACTTCTAAATTTGGAGTGAGACAATCATGTGACCACCAAGGGGTCTCTATAAACAGTGTCTAGATAGATACATTAAGCCATATTTTAATCCTTAGATAACTTCTTGTATTTTAAGTCAATAGAATTTCACCTATTAAGTTGGAGAGATACATTTAAAATGATAGCAATAGATCAATATAAATTCCTAGGATTTGGGGGAGATGGGCAGCCTTATTGTTACCCTTGAATAGAGAGCGATTAGTGAGGAACTCACTCTACTAATTCAGATTGCCTTCTCTGACATATATGATCTAAGAGAGTCATCTAATATCTTAAAATGTTAAGTAATTTATTCAGGGTCACACAGCCTAGCAAACATCAAAGTGGGGGACCTTAACCTTGGCTAGCTCTCTCTCCACTATTATATGCTGCATTTCACATATGAAATGGTATATATGTTGTACACTGATTTCTTTACTGGGCTTATTGAAATATGTTATAAAATCTCATTTATTTTTGGAGGTGTCAGTGGCCTTGGGTTCAATTCTCACCTTTCCTATTTACTTCCTGTGAGACCTTAAAAAATACTTAAATTCACTGTGCCTCAAATTCTTCATCTATAAACTAAGGGGATTGAACTAAATTTAATCTATTGTGTCATCTAGCTCTTAATCTATAATACAAATCTATAAATTAGAGGATTATACTAATAAATTTCTAAAATTACTTTTGGCTTTAATTTATTTGGGTAAAATTCAATATTAATTAATCATATATTTTAATCATAATATTTTAATGCTTTCCCCTTTGGAAGCAATGGTATACTGTGAAAAGAATGTTATGCATATAGTCCAAAGGACCATGCTTCTGAATGTATATTAAATTTAAAGTGCAAGTGGAAGAATGGGGGTGGAGTAGAATACAATTTCCTTCATACGGTGCTCTTCTAAAAACTGGGGGGAAAAAAGAAATTTTTTTTCTGTCATAAAAAAATCTAACTCTGCCCTCTTCCTTTCTATGATAAATGCTTTGGTCTTCATTTCTAAAACCAAAAATATGCAAAAGGAAGAAATTCGAGGTGCCCTTACTACCTATTTTTCACTCCTAATGTATATTTGTTCATTCATTTAAGCATTACTAAAGATGTTGTATCAAAACCTCAACTAATAAAATAGAATTGTCAATAGATAAAAGTCTGGCTTTACATGAAATTCTAAAGAATTTGCATATAAATAGGATTTTTTATTTAAATGCCCCATGGGTGAATGAGATCCAATATCCCTCAGAAATCTGAATTTGGAAATGTCTCATTTACCTAACTAAAATTTACCTATCAGAAATAAGCTGAAAATGAGAGACCTCTGAATTTCAAGTCATTCTTCACAAGGAGAGAGACCAACAATCATAGTCTATGACATGTAGAGTGTTGATTACTTCAGGGATATTTATTTTTTTTTTTTATGCTAAACATTTTATTTCAATAGCAACAGGTTTGGGGAGGGCAATGTAGATTACAATTTTACTTCTCTTATCCTGATAAACTTCAATTTTAAGATAGGAAACTGAAATTACATGCCATTTGTCAGCAAGTACTCTAAAAATTAAGTTTAAAAGTAACAATTAGGCTTCATTTACACGAAGCAGAGTAGCAATGTTTATTCCACTATAAGTAAAGATCTGCCAGTTTTTCAATTATGAATCCCTATTTTTAGTAATTTACAAATATGTTCCAAAAATTCACTCTAATGTAATTTATAAGTGTGAAACAACAGTGAAGTTTTTATGAGCCAGAAATGTTGATACATTTTGGTGTTGAATTATTTTTTTAAATATCTAATATAAATAATGGTCTTTCATTTTTTGTTGAACATTAATAGCACATTTAATGAGATGATTCTTGCCATTTTTAGAGTAACAATTGTGTTGAAATTGAGTTTTTTGTAATACCTTTGGCCCTTCTACCAGTTAGTATAGTACGTAGATATACAAGTAGACAGTATAAAGTAACAATGAATAGGAAATAGGAATTAAGGGTATAAAAGGGAATCTAGAAAGCACTTGACAAAACTGCCTCCAAAATTAAGTCTATATCCAGAGGCTATGTGCTAAATTAGGAGAAGCCAGTTAGGCCCAATATGGCCTTTTGCTCTGTGAACTATAGGTAAGCTCCAGACATTTGAAGGAAAAACAGAGAGAAGTTATCCTAATTAAGGAACTCTAAAATATCATTGATAACTTTGAGATGATATTGATACGCTGATGAGTTAAGCCAGAGATGTCATGGATCAGAGTTAGGCCCTGCCCACACCAGAATCCTATTTAAATAGGATCTCAAAAACCTTACCCTTCAAGCTGTCCTCCATCTGCTATGGGTCCATGCTACCCAAGTTTTCCCAAGTCTGATTCATAGGTACATAAGTGACTCTATATACCCACCCCCTAGTGAGGAAAAGTGGGCTGCCGTTGATTTGAGCTGTCTGGAAAGACAGGTGATTTAATGTCTGGGAGAGTGGATTAGAATAGAAGCAGGTACTCAAATGCTAACATCCACAAATGGGGATTAATTCAAATAGAGGGTTTCTCATGGAAGGTTCCTGAAAGAAGAATCAATATAGAGGGGCAGGGATGCTGTATTTGATTAGAACCCTCGGGGAAAGGACAATTACCATTACAAGGCCTACAAGCCTCCAGCTTGGGGTTTGCTCTGCTGGGGGTGGCCAATTTTCATGAGATTGAAAATAAATGAGGTTTTTAACATACTTCCAACACTGAGCTCCAGAAGATTTTTTTTTTTTTGGAGTGCTAATTCTCCTACCCTTGCAACGTCCTTTTATTAACACTGCTTCCTTCTCTCACTCCAATTCTATGAGATTTTTATACATTAACATTTTACACATGAATTACTCGTCTCTTGCTGCCAGTTTGGTCTTTTCCAGAGATCATCCAAAGAACTGGGATCATCCTCCCTGCTGTAACTGGGGATCACTTTATAGGCTTTTTCCTTAGGCATAAACTGGGATACCCAGGATGAAATATTTTTCGTAGCTGTGGATGAGTTTGGATTCATGAATCCAATGATAGAAAAAAGCAAGGACTGACAAAGAAACCATGTGCCATGGTCTCATGGTTTTACCCTCACAGTTACACCATAATAGAACACTGATGAAGTTAATTTTCCAAACACCACTTCTCTCTCTCTTTTTTTTTAGTGAGGCAATTGGGGTTAAGTGACTTGCCCAGGGTCACACAGCTAGTAAGTGTTAAGTGTCTGAGGCCGGATTTGAACTCAGGTACTCCTGACTCCAGGGCCGGTGCTCTATCTACTTACCATTAGTGCCATTTAGCTGCCCCAAACTCCACTTCTCTTGCCAAATAGATATAGATATAGGTAGTTGCGTGTATATGTATATATATACATACACACACACACACACACACACACACACACACACACACATATATACACACATGTATATTTCACCAAGATGATAATTTCTAAGATTCTATTGCAAAGATATTTGCTATATCATAGAAACCACTGTTATATATTTGTAATTGTGAAAAAAGAAGTGAATTTCTTGATTGAGTAGTTTAGGAAATCTTACATTCAAATACATAAGAATAAAGCAGTAGTGAAGATTTACCTTGAAGCATTCTTAAAAGATTTGCATAAAAATTACAGAATAGTAATCTAAACATCAATATAATCATTGGAAATGTGAAATCCTAGATTTCTGTATGTCAGGGCTAAATGTTACAGTAGAAAAGCCTTCCACTTGGAGGTAGGAGATGGCTTTTGGTCCTGGTTTTAAAACTAACTGTATTGTCTTGTATAAATTCTTTAGCCTCTTTGAATCTCCATCTCCTTATCTGTAAAATGAAAGTACAAATGCTTTGAACTGCTGGTCTTGTATAACCACTATGAGATTAAGTGAGATAATAATGGGAAAAGCAATAGAAAATGCATTCTAGATGGGGAGGAGAGGATAATTTCATTTGAAATCTTGATAGGAATTACCACCCCCCGCCAACCCCCACCAATTTGGAATGCCATCTTCTCAGTAATTTAAAGTTAACCATGACATGAGTGATCATATGTAATTTTATAAAATCTAATCAGGGTTTTACTGAAAGAAAACACAAACAAAAAAGATAATATAGGTAAAGCATTTTGAAAGTCTTAAAAGTCTTATATAAATGACTATCTTCCTCCTTAACAGGAGGAAATATGCCATAAACCTAACTTCATTCTCTTCATTATAACTGCTGAAAACCACTAGTTTTTAATGTCAGGTGGGTAAATCACTGGATCTTTTGTTGAGAGCTAATTGGGACCTCAGATTCTTATTTTTAAAGATAAGGAAAACAAGGCTTTTCAAGAGGGAAAGACTTGTATAAGTCATTTGCTAATAAGGGAAAAGATGTACATATTAATTAAAATAATTGAATTCCAATAACGTGTTAATGTCACTAATTACACTTAATTCATTTGCATATAAAATACTTTATTTTCCTCATTAAATTAAAATATTATTTTTAGAATTAAATTATTTCACTATATATCCAAATTGAAGAATGAAATAAAAAGGTAACTATAATCCATGGACATGATTTCATTTAATTATTATACATGATTTTATTTAATTATTGTCAAGGAGCAGAACAGGAAATATTTTATGTGACAGGGTTTTAGAAAGATTTAAGACAGTCCTTATCTTCAAGAGACTTACTTTCTGAGGGGACTATAGGACACATACGTGAAAAAAAAATGACAGTAAAGTAAGGTATACTTTTTTTATTCCCAAAGCTACATTAACTAATCAATTAAATTATTTAGTTCAGGTCAATAAGCATTTATTAAGTTCCAGTTACATTTTAAACAATTTGTTTGTCATTAGGAATGCAAAAGAGAAAACAAAAATAAACCCTGCCCTAAAAGAGCTTCTATTCTAGAGACATGGGGCAGTCTCTGTGGGGAGATACAAGACATATACAAATAAGTATAGCATAAACCAAACAATTTGTGGAATGAAAAAACAGCTTCTACAAATATCAGAAATGACCTCATGAAGGAAACAACACTTTAGAAAATCTTTCAGGGATGATAAGGACTCCTAGATATAGAGGTGAGGAAAGAGTCCATTTCATGGAAAAGGGATAGTCATTTTATAATGTAAGAATAGTTCATCATGGTACTCATTTTAAATCACTGAGTTTTACTCAATGGTATATATTTTTCACAAAATTAGTCAATCAATATTTGTTGTTTTATTATTTATTTCATATTATTTGTTAAATAACTACTATCTACTGGAACAGCCAGTAAAAATTCCCATAGTTGGGAGATAAACTGTATTCTTTGGGGAACAGAAAAGAAGTCTGTGTTATTAGATCCCAGAGTTTGCATTTGGGGGGGGGGGTGACATATAAGAAGACCAAAAAGGTGCTTGGGGGAAGGAGATCATGAAGGTCTTTGAACAGTGCTTAATAAGTGTTATGGGCCCAGGGCACCCCAGAAGTTCTCTGGGGTACATCAAAGAACCTTCTCCTTGAGAAACTAATCCAAAGGACAGACATACCTAAAGAGATAAGTGGAACCAGATCAGACTGAGCTAGCTTCCAGAGATCCACCCTTCATTCTAGTCTCCCTCAACCCTGGGGAGATAAGTTTGGGTATGGCTGCTGCCTTTGTGTCCTGAGGAGAGAGATTTCTTGAGAGATCTGCAGCCACCCTCACCCAATTCCTCTAGCCACCACCAGTGGGGGATGGTCCTCCCTCACTAAGGGAACTTTCCGCAGTCAGATGATCACCCCCATAAGTCCTCTATAAAAGTACCTGCCTGTCTCCTGCTCGAGGAGATTGGTATCTCAGAGCTACCTCTGTGCCATGCCTTTCTCCTCATGAGAAATCCAAGGATTTCTTTCATGATTTTCCTTCCCTTCCCTTTGTGCCCTAAATAAATTACTATCTTATTCTAACTGCTTTTGTGTGCAAGGGTGTAATTCTTTAAAGAGGAATTCCTAAGGACCTCAAACCCCTACCCCTACCCTTAACTAAACCCCTACTCCATTTTCCCCATGACAATAAATGTCTTATTCTCTAGGAGATTAATATAACTAATGCTTTCTTCCCACAAGGTATAGATTCCTCGTTGTACAACTTGTCATGTCAGTGCCTTATCTTACAGTCAACACTGGAAAAAAAAATGGAAAGGAATTACAATATGGACCAAAAAAAATCACAACATACCAATTATTAACTCCTGTATTTATATTTAAAAATGTTACCTATGCAATAAATGAGGATGACAATTATAAAACCTTTAGACAGATAGTAAATAATCCATATAAGATAGACATCTCTATATTTTGAAGTATGCATGTACTTGATCATTTCCCAATTTATTTTAATAAGTTGGTATAGATAGAATCTATCCCTCAGAAAGGATTTCAAATAGGAAAATGTTACTTTAAGAAATTCTGAAGTTTACACTTGCCAGCTGTTTTGTATTAATTGTTTACAATAAAATAAATTGCTATTATTTAATTTCCCTAAAGGAAGTTGAAAACTAAAGAGATGAGATGATAAAATTAGCAATCAGAATGCAAGCTTTTGACCAGTAAAGTACAGTAGATATTAATATAACTTTGGAAAATTTGAAAAGAAATAAGGTAGTAGTTATGACATGTTTATACATTTAAAATTTTAGTTATATAATTTTATTAAATGTTCATGGTAGTTAGAAAACTTGTCACTTTTGTAAAATAAGCTGATGATTCCAAATCACTTGAACCAAAGATCATTAATAAAAGTATATTTTTTTCTAGTATATTTACTACTAGTACTTAAATAATTCCTTTCTTCCCACAATTTTCCACTTTTCTCTTTGTATCACCATCACTAACATTAGCACTGTCCTCATAGTTAGGTGATTAATAAATGTTTACTATTAGTAAATTTTAGCCCAATTTTACTACTAGTATATTTTAGCCCAATTTTAACAAATAGGAAAATGAAGTTCAGAAAAATTAAGTGACAGCACACAGAAAGTTGGTGTCAGATCATTGATACAAAATTATATCATTTGCCTCTAAATTCCCTGGTTGGCCTTTATAGTGAATCTTGGACTTCCAAACCATTGTTTCTCATTATTTTTTTTTTCTTAAAGCCTAGGGCTTCCTCACTCTGAAACAAAGAACCACTCCCTATGGCTTTGTCAATATGGAAAATCCTGTGTAAGATCCACCCCTACTTACATTGGGGAAGCCTTCCAGGGGTTTCCATTTAGTGCCTCAATCCAGGCTGTCCTTCATGTTTGAACTGCCTCTTTCCCTGGATCCAGTAAATCTAACACATAGTCTCTCATCCTAGAACCTCCTTCATTGGCTGAGGCCAATTCACAAAGGGATATCCCTTTCTCCTGTTAGTTGGTTTCTATTAGAGCTCCTAGACTTCCAAACTGTGTTTAAGAGTCAGTGATGGGGGCAGCTAGGTGGCACAGTGGATAGAGCACCAGCCCTGGAGTCAGGAGGACCTGAGTTCAAATCTGACCTCAGACACTTGACACTTACTAGCTGTGTGACCTTGGGCAAGTGACTTAACCCTCATTGTGCCCCCCCCCCAAAAAAAAAGTCAGTGACCTACCCTTTTCTCCTTTTTCATCTCCTAGTTGTGTTTTGTCTTTCTCCATTTTAATGTAAGCTCTTTAAGGGAAGGATTTTCTTTCATTTTTGATTGTATTCATACTCCCAGTGTTTAGCATGGAGCCTAACAGGTTGTAAGCACTTAACAAATACTTTCTTTCCTTCCTTCCTTCCTTCCTTCCTTCCTTCCTTCCTTCCTTCCTTCCTTCCTTCCTTCCTTCCTTCCTTCCTTCCTTCCTTCCTTCCTTCCTTCCTTCCTTCCTTTTGACATGGGGGTTGGGACTATTAAAGTTTAAACTTCCCATCTAGCTATCAGGATGGGTACACCTAAGAAGTAAGGGGAGTTTAAAATCTATAGCAGGAGAGTCAGTTAGGTATGGCTACTACCTGAGCTAGGAGACAGAGGTAACTCCAAAGATCAGGACTATCATTTCAAAAGAAAATTCTCCCTGTCTCTCAGTAATCTTTCCCCCACTCCACCCCTAAAGGGAACTTTTCATAGTCCTGTGGTCACCCCTTCTGTTTCCCCACCACCTGTCCTTGATAAAGGCTTTGGCCTCCCTCCCTGTTGAGGAGAAATGTGTCTCAGAAAATCATGTTATCTCCAAGCCATTTTCTCCCCTTGAGGCAAGTTTTTGCCTGCCCTCTTGGTTACTTTCTCTAGTGCCCAAATAAAAACACCATTTTATTCTAATTGGATTGTGTGTGAAGAGATGTAATTCTTTTTGGTTTGTTTTTTGCTTTTTGGTTTGGCTCTTTTTTTGTGTATGTGAGGCTACTGTAATGGGGGAATGGGGTACAAGTTGGGTAGGGGTTGGGGTTCTTGGGAATTCCTCTTTAAAGAATTACACCCTCTTGCACACAAAAGTAGTTAGAATAAGGTGGTAGTTTATTTAGGAGCAAGGGAAGGGAAGGGTGGGGGGAGGGAAACCATGAAAGAAATCCTTGGACTTCTCATGGGGAGATAGGCACAAAGCACATGGCTCAGAGGTACCAAATCTCGAACAGGAGACTGGAAGGTACTTTTATAGAAGACTGATGGGGGAAGGGTCACCATTTGACTGTGGAAGTTCCTTTAGTGAGGGAGGACCATCTCCCACTGGTGGTAGCTGGCGGAACTGGGTGAAGAGTGGAGGACCAGCCCCCACTGGTAGTGACTAGAGGAATTGGGTGAGGGGTGGCTATAGATCCCTCTTCAGGACACAAAGGCTGCAGCCACACCCAAATTTATCTCCCCAGGGTAAGGGAGACAAGAATGAAGGGTGGGAATCTGAAGCTAGCTCAGTCTGATTTGGTTCAGCTTATCTCTCTAGGCATTATCTGTCCTCTGGTTTAGTTTCTCAAGGAGAAGGTTCCTTGATGTGCCCCAGAGAACTTCTGGGGTGCTCTGCACCCCATGACACTATTGGGGTTAAGTGACTTGCCCAGGGTCACACAGCTAGTAAGTCTCAAGTGGCTGAGACCTGATTTGAACTCAGGTCCTCCTGAATCCAGGGCCAGTGCTTTATCCACTGAACCATCTAGCTGCCCCCAAAGTTTTACTTTTTTTCTTTTTTTTGGCAGGGCAATGAGGGTTAAGTGACTTGCCCAGGGTCACACAGTTAATAAGTGTCAAGTGTCTAAGGCAGGATTTGAACTCAGTTCCTCCTGAATCCAGGACCAGTGCCTTATCTACTGCACCACCAGGTGCCTGAGATGTAATTCTTTAAGAAGGAAGGAAGGAAGGAAGGAAGGAAGGAAGGAAGGAAGGAAGGAAGGAAGGAAGGAAGGAAGGAAGGAAGGAAGGAAGGAAGGAAGGAAGGAAGGAAGGAAGGAAGAAAGGAAGAAAGGAAGAAAGGAAGAAAGGAAGAAAGGAAGGAAGGAAGGAAGGAAGGAAGGAAGGAAGGAAGGAAGGAAGGAAGGAAGGAAGGAAGGAAGGAAGGAAGGAAGGAAGGTTCATGTGGAAAATAGGTTGTGTCAGGTTCTTAGGTATTCCTTTATAAAGATAGTGTTCTTAAGCCAGTAATACAAAGGAAAATAATATTTTTTTAAAAAAATTATCTCCTTATAAAAATTTTATTGAAATATTCACAAAATATCAATTTTCACATGCAAAAAAATGCTATTACCCATACTGTGATACAGCAGAAGGGGCTGGGATGAATCCCAGGTCTGCTAACTAATAAGCCTTTGACAAGTCACTTAATTTCTCTTGGCTTCACTTTGTAACTTTACCTGTGAAATGGAAGAATCATACTAAGTGATCTCTGAGGTCTGTTCAAATCTAAATCTGTGGCAGAGTCAATAATCCAATCCAATCCAAAGGCAAATATAGATGCAAACCACTGAGTTTGGCCTTAGAGATACAAAGATAAAATTAGACAACCCTTGACCTCACAGAGATTAAATTCTACTGGAAATAATTATTAAAGAGGATTCAAATTTGACATTTTATCCTTACTTTGCTAATTGAGGAAAGAAGTATAAATTATGAAATATCTTAGTTCCAACCTGGTAAATGATAGGAAATCTGCTAATGTAGAGACTTTTTGTTGTCTGCATTCTCTCTACTTGACATACTGATTCACTTTGTAGAAGGTTAAATTTTGTGTCACAAGCTTTAGGAAAGTGTAGAAATATTGAGAGAAAAAAATTTCATTGACTTTAGGTTTCCTTCATATTACCATAAGGATTTAGCAGGGCATTCTATTCTCTGTCCCTTAATATCCAGACAAGCATATTTATATTACAGATCATACAAGAGAAAACATGAAATAACAGGCTTACATATTTTATTAAAAAATGTTAAATTTCCCCTTAGTATCTAAGGTACAGTAAGTCTTTTGTGGATTGATTATTCCCTTTGCTAATTTAAAGAAGAATACAAATAAGGCATTTTCCTTTATTCCTATGTAGGCAGCTTAGGAGCTTTGCTTTGGTAAATATTAAGCAAAAGCTAGCCAACCCAGGCTTTTAAGTGGGAGAAGTAAACAGAACATTTTTCCTTTTTTTGGTAGAGACCTGACATAGGTAGTATTTTTAAAAATCTTATAAAAAGATAAAGTGTATGACCAAATGGGAGGGTAGATAAGATGCTTGTCTTAATGAAGAAAGTTATAAAATTGTCTTCAGATAAACACTTTGAAACTTTTGAGATAACCATGATTAAAAATGGTTTAATTTAATTCATTAAACATTTTTAAACATTTATTAATCACCTAACCATGGGGACAGTGTTAATGCTAAGTAATGGTGATACAAATAGAAAACTAAAACATTTGCCCACAAGATGCTTTCTAGATTGTGGGGGGGGGGGCGGCGGAGAATGAGGAGTTATTTTTTAAAAAGCTTTTCAAGAGGGAAAGACTGCTAATAACTGATACATCAAGAATAGTGTGGTATAGGGGGATGTTCCTGAGTTGTGCTTTTGAGAAAGGAGACAGAGGTGATGAAGGCATACATTTCAGCTATGAATGACCACTTGTATAAAGATAGAGAGGTAAAAAATAGTACACTGTGTACAAGAACCAATTAGATAGAATACTGTGTACAAGAGCCAATTTAGAAAGGAAAGTAAAATGAAATCTGACCTCAGATATTTACTAGCTATGTGACTCTGGGCAAGTCAGTTCATGCTATTTGTCTCAGTTCCTCATCTAGAAAATGAGTTAGACATAGAAATGACAAACCACTCCAGTATCTTTGCCAAGAAATCCCCAAATGGGAAAACAAAGAGTCAGACATGACTGAGATGACTCAACAACAACAATATGAAATAAGACTGGAAAGGTATTTGAGACTCAGACTCTAGAGGGTCATCAAGGTTAGACTAGGGTTTCTATTTAATCAGAGAAAAAATAATGAGCCACAGTTTCATTTTCTTTAAAATGTCAATAATAATATTTACTCTATTTTAATTAATAGGTTATTGGGTGGAATTGGAAACCTAAAATTTACTTTTAAAAGTTTTATTATTAAAAATAATTATATTCAATAAATGTGCATATCTATTCAAGAAAAGCCTTAAGAATAGATAGTCAGATTAGATAGATAGATGATAGACAGAGGAAAGAGAGAGAGAGAGACAGACAGACAGAGTGATATCTTTAAATAAATATTCAGAGAGCTTTCTTTTCTCCTAGGGAAGATGGGATAATTAATATATTTTAGGAGATATCCATAGAAAATTCCAACTTAGGGTGAAATATTCAAAAAAATTCTTTATATATTTATAGTTAATTTCATTCTAAAGTCTTCATAGCATCCATCTCAGCAAAATAACATGAAATCAATTTAATAAATTATATAATAAAGAAGTTAAATTCTCTTCTAAGTCACATTGGCAGTCACTGATAAAACTAAAAAAAAAAAGATAACAAGAATATTGATGAATGATTACCTTCCAAACACTAAGCAGCAGTTTAAATTCTGAGGGAAGTCCAAATGTATATTCTTTTTACTTTATATTGATGTAAATTTTGAGAAATAACTTTCACCGAATCTTTGCAATATTAATGTGGCCATCTTCATGTTAAACTGTATAAGAACTTCTTTGAAAATTAGGGGAAAAAAGATACTAGACAGAAAGGCAATAAAAGAAGGAAATGAGATGAGAAATATGAAGAAAGGAGTGTTTTAGAGACTAGCAGGGCAAAATTGAAAACATCTTAGGAAAAGTACCTTTTAGCTGTCATTAGTAAATGGAATATTAATGCCACCATTCTAAATTGTGCATTAAGGATTAAGAAGACCAATGTTTTTTAGGAAAAGTTTAAGGTGTACATTTATGAAGGTTTAGCTATTTCATCACACTGTCCTAGTCTTTTAACACTTAAAATTCTCACCAAGAGTCTCAATCTCTCAACTATAAACATATTTAGCAATCTTCTTTTATTGTTCCAGACAGTGTGAAAGCCATTCTCATTTAAAACCCATGAGAAGTTTGATTCAAACCCTAGCTTTGAAATTGCTTCCATATTAAGACAAGCTCCTGGGACAGGATTGTCTTAAAATGCCAATCTTTTTTATTTCTTGTTGTTTTCTTTTTTTCTCTGCCTTTGATGAACCATTCCTCATGTTCATTTCAATGAGCAATAATGTCAGAGTGATCAAAAACAAGGGTTTCAATTCTAAACATTTCCCTAGAGATCACATCAATATAAAAGTAATTTGTTATCTGGATAGGTTTTGAATTGCCACTTTCTCATGGCTTGGTGATTTTTTAATTATTAAAAAAATATTGAAGACAAATAGTACGATAATAATTATTTTGGTCTCTAAACAGGCAAATATATTATACTATACTTTTTTATCAAATACCTCTAAAATACATAACCCAAAGTCTATCTAAAGATAGATGCCTACTCAACTATTCTATACATTTTATTATGATTATTTCACAATATTCAAGTAGGTCCCAGAAAAAAATTAATTATTTTAAATGTTATTTATCAAGATGAAATAGGATTTAAATCAAAAGGAGGTAAAATGGGAAAAGGGAATTTGGAAAATGGGGGATTAGAAAATTTTGAAATTATGAGAAAGATAGAGATTAAAATATATGTAAAGGAAATTTGGGACAATTTACAACAAGAAGGAAAATGAGTGGAAGAAGTAAATAAACCTTTTAAATGAGAAAGAATAGAATTATTATTCAAGTAGAAGGTGAATTACAAGAAGAGAATTCAGATGAAATATTTAGGGAAAAATGAAATATAAATATAAATGAAGAAGGAAGTAAAGGAGAAAGAAATTGGTATAACATGGCAAAGAAGGTTATATATGTTTGTAAAGGTACTACCCATGGAATGAAAATGACAGCTCCTGAGAAGAAGTATTCTAAAGGTAGTTTACCACACAGTGTGTACAGGAGAGTTGACTACAAGAAATAACAGCAGGAATAAGAAAAGACCGAGAATCATGCCTCTAGCAATTATGAAGAACAAGCAGAAATTTGTAGTGACAAAAAATACATTAATTTTTTATTTTATTTTATTTTTTTTAGTGAGGCAATTGGGGTTAAGTGACTTGCCCAGGGTCACACAGCTAGTAAGTGTTAAGTGTCTGAGGCCGGATTTGAACTCAGGTATTCCTGACTCCAGGGCCGGTGCTCTATCCACTGCGCCACCTAGCTGCCCCGAAATACATTAATTTAAAAAAAAAATTCCTGTCATGGTCAATAACTCGCCCATGCTAACCATTTAGCTTTAAAAACAAATCAACTTTGAAATCTTTAAGAACTACAATAAATATAAATGCATATTTGATTTAAGGTGCAGAATGAAATCTATCCAAGTGTCCATATGGATGTACCTATTTCTCTGTGTGTATTTATATACATGCATATATACATACATAGTTATACACACCATCACTGAAGTAATTTGCTTCATTTCATTATGCATATTTGTTAATTTTTTTTTAATTTTATTTTTCTTTCCAATGAGGTAGGGGCATAGGAGAGAGAGAGAAATTATGTTTCTATTTTTAATAGAGTTAAAGAGATGATACATATGTAATATGTTACATTCACTTTCACATAAGAATTATGTATTATGATAAAATAATGGAATTTAGCAGACACCCAGGGGCCCCAGAATTGGGTGAGAATGAGAACCTAAGTACCTACTTGGAGATGAATGGATGGAGGCCACACCTGGTCATTCCTGAGTGACATGTTGGTGTACTACTGATGTTAGAATGGGACCACTCTCAGCCAACCAACCTGAAGGACCTCCCCTTTGGGGGAAGGAGAGAGAAAGTAAAAAGGGAATGCTCGTTCATAGAGGCTCTCTTTCCTTTTGGTGAGCTTTGGGAGCATACCGGAGAGGAACTGCACAGCTGACTCTCATTGAAAAACTACAGACCTTAGGTAATGAGTTTGTGGAATTGAGGCCGGCTCTTTGAGATAACTGAACTAGAAGTAAGTTTAGGGTTTGAGTCAGTCTTTGCTAGAACCAGGAAGCTCATCCATTTTTCTCTTCCCCTATTCCCTTGTCCCTGGTTTTATTAACTCCACTTTTGTTGTAAACTTTATTCCCATTAATAAAACCAGGTTTGTTTGTGGAAAAGAGGCCGTTAATCTCCTTTCTCATTAGCCTGGGAGAAATAACTAAAAAAGACAGTTTGGAAGGGAGGAATATTTAGAGCTAGAGGTCTCATTATTTTCTGAACCCCAATATTACAGCAAGCCACCCAATTAACTCTTCCCATAATAAATTTGGTCCTTTCAGTATTATTACTTTTACTTAGCTATTTTATTTTGTCACAAGGGACTTCACAAACTGACAATATTCTATAAATATAAAAATGTAAATGTAAAAACAAAGCACATCCATAAAATTTCAAAGGAAAAAAAAATAGATAGATGAAGCAAAGGGCTCCAGCAATATCTGTCTACTATTCTTCTGTGTGTGTGTGTGTGTGTGTGTGTTTGTTTGTTTAGGTAGAATGTATTTCATTAAAATAAAAAGTAAAATAAAATATAAATTAAAATAAATAGAATAGAATGAAGAAAAACTTGGATTGTAATAGGACTCATATCTTTTATGTAAAATAAAAGAAGGAAAATGCACTGAAGAGGCAGTATGTATGAAAAGGTCCCATAGAAGAAAAAGGTAAGAAGGAACATGGAATACTTACAGGTAAAAAACAGCCATGAGATTCTTCTAAAAGAAGGAATCAGATGCTTAGAGGAAAAAGCAGTGGTTTGTACTCAGAGAAATGATAATGTAGATATCAAGATGTCAATAGGTGAGAAATAATAAAGTAAGGGGAAGAGAAGGATAAAGGAATAGAGGTAATTGATGCCATTTTGCTGGAGGACATTGTACGATCTCTTTGTCAACACGATATTAATAATATGAATGTCTACTATCTTCTGAATGCTGAGATTGAGGATTTGGAGGAAAATCTCAAAATGATTTTCACAACTGATACCTGCTAATTACTTCTGAAGCTTCAAGTGGGAACAAAAAATAGTTGCAGAAGAAATATGGTGTAACATTTAGAATGACACCACCTGCTGGAGAGCTACTGTAGGAAAACTTGGCCATGAGGAGAAGGCGTGTGAGGGCAAGCCATGCGGCTTTTTTTTGGTGTCAGGAAGTGATGTTTGCTTGTGGGAGGAAGAAGGAGTGAGGCTGGCTCTCTCTCTCACTCTTTTTCAGCCAGGATTCTCATGGAAAGCAGAGCAGAACTGTAGCTTCCCAAGATAGATAGCTGAATCTAGGCCTCTTTTTCTCTCTCTTCACCAAATTCTTATTCTCCTTAATAAATGCTTAAAAGTCTAAACTCTTGCTAAAGCTTATAATTTTTGGGCGACCTCTCATTAGATATTTTAGGCAGACTAGCTAGAATTTTAGCACCTTACAATGGGAAGCATTTCCATGGATCATGAAAAGGTTGGTTAGAAATGAAAGACCACAGGATAATATAAGTATCATTTTTATCACTGCTCTTGAATAGAGGTAAGACCTTCCATGAAGAAAGCCAAATTTTGAAGTGAATAGCTAAATAACACAGAAAGAATATGTGAGAACTGAATTTTAATTTTGGGGCCATGTATTAAAGAAGTTCTAGAGCCTAAGCTAGAGATAAGTACAACTGTTGCATTATAGTTGATGCTAAATTTATACATGTCAAACCAAAGGAAACTTGAGTGAATAAATTATTTAGCATATATTATTTCTAAGTATGCATATTGAACATACTTCAGTAAGTCAACATATGTGTATGATGGAATAGAAAATAATGTAAGATGCACTTTCTACCTTTATGAACTTATGTAGAAGAAAAAAATACATTCATTTATAAGTAATATAATTAATTTATATATAAATTTAAATTATACATAATACATGTAGTATATATTTATATTCTTATATATTTACATAATAAAGGTTGAAGTAAAAATTAGGTGGAAGAGTTATCATAAGGTATAAAGTAAATAATTACTATATTAATTTAAAGGAGCAAATACTAATTTCTATAAGAGGTCTGCTTTCCTGAATTCTTCTTCCAGTGCTTTCTAATGATTATGTTTAAGTAATACTTGCTTCTCCAAATCAACACCAAGACATTCAGGTAAAAATTATTTGTGGTAAAGATTAATATTGCAGTTTCTAGCTGACTCATTTGGGAGGGGGCACACCTGGCCCACTCTGAGGTTCCGTATGCTACTGAGGTCAGAAGGAGAAGTCTCCATAGGCAGTTTTTGAAGGACCTCCCCTTTTGGGGGAGGAAAGATTGAATGCTCCCTTAAGGGAGGTGGAGGGTTCTTCTGGAACTCTTGGCTTCTTCCAGAACACTAGTGGTCTGTTGGGCTCTTCTTCTCCCCTTGTGGTGGTGGCGCATGTATGCTCTGTCTCGGGCAACTGCTGTTTTGGTGGCTCGAAAACTGTAGACTGTCCAGGTTTGGTGAGTTAATTAGAGAAAACCCTAAACTCCTTTGAAATAGCTTAATTGGAAAAGGTCTGAGGATTAAATAGGTTAAGTTTAGAGTTGAATATTTATCTGTATTTCTATTTTCCTATTTCCTTATCTTTGACTTTTATTAATTTCACCTTTGTTGTTTAATTCCCAAGCAATAAAATCTGATCCTTTTGTGAACTAAAGCTTAGAGGCTCCTTTCTTTCTTTTTTTTCTTTTCTTTTTAAGTGAGGCAATTGGGGATTAAGTGACTTGCCCAGGGTCACAGCTAGTAAGTGGTAAGTGTTTGAGGCCAGATTTGAACTCAGGTACTCCTGACTCCAGGGCCAGTGCTCTATCCACTGCGCCACCTAGCTGCCCCCAGAGGCTCCTTTCTTATTGGCCTGGGAGAAATATCTAAAAAGTGTAGTTCAGTGGGGAGGGTGAACCTAAAAGATCCCTCATATTTCCAGGACCTCAATATTAAGATGAGTCATCGAAAATATGATCCGTATATCAAATTTTGGACCTCAAAACATCATAGATTTACATAGTTTCTACCAAGTGGGAAAGACTTGGATTATGGGTTTGCTGATGTACTGCATATCTGTCAGTAGAGGAACTAGCTTCTCTATATTCATATTACCTATTCAGAAGAGTGAAGACCAGGTGATATTCTTTCTTTTTCTTTATCTTTTTTCTTTTCATTCTTTTTTTCCCCCCCAAAACAACTTAAGACACTGTCAAGTATGGTGTGCAAATGGATGTCATTGAAATAAGAGAATGAAACAGATTAGGACATTTTACCTATAAAGGACTAGTTTTAAAGCCAAAAAATGTTGAATGAAACTCCCATCTACAAATATAAAAAATGATGTATCTATCACCCCTTTGGTTGACTAATGTGTTTATTAATACCATGGAGGGAAAAAAAACTTACAAAAATAAAACCTTACAAAAAATATCTAAAGTCAAAATAGTTGATTCATGTTTGCATAGAAAAATTTGTTTTGAATGATGTATATAATATTATTATAGAAAATAAAATAAAAATCAGTGACCAGAATACACATATATCTGAAGTAATATTTACATAGGAAAGCATTTTTGATGAAGTAAGTGCAGAATTGTAAATTTATCATTAAAATGGAGACATTTTATTCATGGTTGAAAATGAAGATGTATGCTCCACTGTGATTGGCATGTAATTGCAATTTAATATGTGTTGAATTGAGGGCAGCTAGGTGGTGCTGTGGATAAAGCACCAGCCCTGGATTCAGGAGGACCTGAGTTCAAATCCGGCCTCAGACACTTGACACTAGCTTTGTGACCCTGGGAAAGTCACTTAACCCTTATTGCCCCCCCCCAAATGTGTTGGCTTGTTGATGGGATAGTCCAATTGTAAATAGAAATTCAGTGAACACCATCCTCAACAAATTTACAGGAAGAATGGAAAAGTCTCATACTGTAATTACTATTGCAAAATGTAGTACAAAAGTGGGACAAAGACTATCTGTTATCCTTCAGGTTACAAATAACTGACATTTCATTTTGCTTCTATTTCATAGATTTTTT
Organism: Dromiciops gliroides; assembly: GCF_019393635.1. NCBI lineage: Eukaryota > Metazoa > Chordata > Mammalia > Microbiotheria > Microbiotheriidae > Dromiciops > Dromiciops gliroides. The sequence goes on from NC_057866.1 coordinate 144,434,624, forward strand.
TTTCTTTAAAGGAGGAAAAAGAGATTAGGAATTCTGACTTTTGGATTTCTCCATATTTTTATTTCATTTTTGTTATTTTGGGTTTTTTCCTCTCCCCTCCCCTTCACTTAGTATTACCTATGACAGTAGTATTATTCACTTATTTAGATGGTAGGAGGTCCTCTAGAACCTATCTTCTTAAACTGTGGTTCACAAAACTGAATGGGGGAGTTGTGAAAAAATGGTAACACTAAAAAGTTATATATGCCTATTTTATATACTTATATACCAAGGGTCACATAAAATTTTATTGGGCAAAAGGGGGTCATGATTGGAAAAAAGTTTAAGAAGCCCTGCTCTAGAAGATATTCATGATTTTGCCACCAAGGGGTGGAATGTGGTAGGACAGCTTGATGACAATTCTTTGACCCTGACACAGCTTCTAGGCTGATGCAATCTGTTTGACCCCAGTTTTCCTATTGCAGCTTCCTATTTTGAGGGCACAAAAGGTTTTACCCTCATATAGATGTAACCTCTCAAACTTGGAGTCATAGAAAACAGTAAAAATGGCAGAAAGTATGCTAGATTTTTTTTTCTGTTTAGAATTTTATTTTTCCAAATTAAATGCAAAAACAAATTTTGACATCCATTTAAAAAAATCTTTTTGTTTTTTGTTTTTGTTTTTGGCAGGACAATGGGGGGTTAAGCCCAGGGTCACACAGCTAGTAAGCATCAAGCATCTGAGGCTGGATTTGAACTCAGGTACTCCTGAATCCAGGGCTGGTGCTTTATCCACTGCACCACCTAGCTGCCCTTAAAATCTTTTTGTTCCAACTTCTCTTTCTCCCTCGCTTTCCAACCTCCACCCCCAAGAACTCAAGCAATTCAACATAAATTATACATGAGTAGTCATGGAAAACATCTTCACATTAGCCAGGTTGTGAGAGAAAACAGAGAAAAACAAAACTTCAGATTAAGGAACTATCAAAAAAATTATGCTTCAATCTGTTTTCAGATACCATCAGTTCTTTCTCTGTAGATGGACTACAATTTTCATAACTCCTTCAGAGTTATATTGGATAATTTTATTGCTGAAAATAATCTCGTCCTTCCCAGCACATCATCTTACACTATTGCTGTTCTTTTTGTATACAGTACATTTCACTCTGCTTCAGTTCATGTAGGTCTTTCCAGGTTTTTCTGATAGCATCCTGCTCATCATAACCTTTATATAGTACCTTAATCTTGACAAAGAATTTTCTTCATAATAGCCCAGTGAAGTAGGTACCATAGATTTTGCCATTATAATCAATCATCATAACTGTTTCCCTCCATCCTATTCCCTTCCCATGATATTTACTCTATTTTCTATCTTCTTTTACTCTATTCCTCCTCAGAAGTGTTTTGCTTCTGACTTCTGCCTCTCCCACTCTGTCCTCTCTTCTTTGACCCTTCCCTCCTTATCCTCTTCCTCTCCTACTTTCCTGGAGGGTTAGATAGATTACTCCTCCCAATTGGGTGTGTATGTTATTGTGAAAGATTTTGTAGATCTGTTTCTCTCCTTATTTCTTACTAGCTGTGTGATCAAAGATGAGGAAAGTTAATTTTAATATTCTGTCACTTGATTCTTAATACAAATGTGTAATGTTCCCTTCTCTGTTAAAAGGCAGTATTTTACAATAGCTTGTAAAGAAGTTCCTCCCCAGACAATTGTAGCTAAGGAATATCATCACAATAAGTGTCTTTTATAGGTATCTGCTCCTTGATTAGGTTGGGCTGGGTCCTACACAACTGGGGACCTAAATTTTGTTTACTCTATAAACAGGATCCAACTTGAGCTAGATTACTCCTTAGAAGGATGAGCTTGTATCCTTTGCCCTTTCATTAGAGTTTGGGGTAACCTGACTTATGAAGGAGAAATAAAACCAGAGGGAGCCTGATTGGAGTGCCCAGTTTGCCAGAGGCAGCTGACAACTCAGGACCAAGCCTCAGATGACTTCCCCTCTCCCAAAGATGCATAATTAGGAGGAGTTGAGAGCTCTTAGCCCACTTCTGCATTTAATATCCACCAATCGGGGGTTTCTTTCATTTTGTCAGAGGAGTTACCAGTAATTGCTGCCAGGAAGACAGACCTGAATTTATACTAGTGTGGGACTCTCCCATTGTACCTTTGATTACCAAGAGAAATCATTGACCATTGATTTATAAATTATTGGCCAGCCTAAATAATAAATTGTTTTAATAGCCCACAATTTTGTCTATCAAAATTTTATTCATGACGAAGGCAAGTAAAGTACTTTAAACTCTATGAGTCTCAGTTTTCTAATCCATAAAATGAGAGGTATGATACCTGTAGCATTTAATTTACAGGGTGGTGTAAAAATAGAATGAAATAATATTGCAAAACGATTCCCCAAAGTTGAATTGATAATTAGTACTATTGTGGTTTTCATTAATAGTATTGTCATTATTTTAAAATAATAAAGCAGGCACATAATTTCAGAACTAGGAAACATAACACTTGATACCTCTTGTGCAAAGAAAGCATTTAAGGCTTCCAGAATATGAAAGAAAGAATACTTTACCAAGAGCATTATCCAATATTACATTTGGGGACGACAACGGGCATGACTGGCAACTTCAATCCACCTTGGAAATAAAAGGAAGAGAGAAACATCAATTATGTGCTCTGAGGGAAAATTAGGCTGTTACTTTAGTACAGCATATCTTTGCCCAGATGACAATGAAGTTCCATGCACTCTTAAACTTTTTTGATTACCACAGGAAAAAAGTAATTTGTCTTTGATGCAAACCAGGAAAAAAAGAACTCATTTGTACATTATAAAGAGAATACAAAAAGAAAGGGCTGACCTGCTAACAATTATGTATTCATGGAATATATTACCAACAAATTGTTCCTTTCCTGGGTCCAGTTCTATAATCCTTAAATGGCAAATCTCCTTGGGCTATGGTGTGGGTTTTCCCCATCTACAAATTACAAGATTAGGTCTTTACTTATTGGTTAATAGTGTTATTTCATTCATTTTTTAGAATGCAATACTTTGGAGAGAAAATACATTAATGTAAAAATGAGAGAGAGTAGGCACTATTTTGTTGGTATTTAGAGAGCATATACTTAGAATTTTATCATATATATGTATATGTGTATATATATATGTGTGTGTGTTTCTATATATATGTATATATACACACACATAACATACACACATATATTCCTTATAAGAAATCACAAAGAACAAGAAGAAGCATTGTTTTCATCTTGGCATCTTTGCTCCAAGTAATGTACAAGATTTTATGAGCTGAATAGGTTGCTTCTTTTCAATCTGTTTTTCAGCTCTTATGAGAAATTGTAAAGCTCCTTTAATATTATATGTGAGTTGTTTGACTTTAAGTCATAGAACACTACAGTCCCAAAGGAGTTAAAATTAATTGTCTGTCAAAGGGCAAAGCATGATGTATATAATGAATAAGAGGAGTCTGAAATGCACAACAAATAAAGGACTACATAAAACAATATCATGATGTTATTAATATCATGAAAGAAATATAAGATTGAAAATTAAGATGAACTGATTCTGTGGCAAGAACAAGGGATAACAGGTGTGCTTTGCTAGAACAGTCATGATATGAAGAGAATGAGAGGAAAGTCCTCAAAAATTTGGGTGGAATCCTAAGGTGAACTTAGAAGAGGGGGGTCTTGGATAAGGCTTGTACAGGTTTAATAGAAAAATGCATCTTTTATGGAAGCATTCATACTGATGAGATCAATGTGAGTTAGGAGGAAATCTCAATTATGATATTTCCATCAACAACTATATTGTTTATTCTTTTCTTCATTCACTAAAGTGTGTGTATATATCTATATCTTTCTGTATATATATGTATATATATATATATATATTTATAGGTGTGTATACACATATACACATATATGTATATATACTATACCTATACCTATATTCCTATCTACATCCATATCTCTTTCTTTATTGCTAACTATTCAGCGCCTCTTTTCTTTAAGACACCATACTAAGTTCTTAACTTCAGAGCCTACTTGCAATCAAAGATTAAGTTTTTGATCACATTTTCTTATAACTATATTTTATGGTAGCTGCAAAAAGAGGTATATTTCATTGGATCATAAAGTTTTTGTGGTTGTTCATCCTTTGGTTTTTGAAGAGGACCAATAACAACAGAGGGTAATGTCTTGCGAATTGGATTTAAGTGAGGAAGAATTGCAGAGTCATAAGCTTCACTCTTTCTTCTAGAAGCATCAAAGCCCAGTGACAAGATAAAAAGTGTGACTGGTGAGTGACCAGGATGAATTGGATGACCTTGGTGTCTCCAGTATCTGACCAAGCTCTAAGTGTTCTTCACTGCCTGCTTCAGCAACTTTCATTATCATTAGAACAAATTGTTAGCCTCTGCACATTCCAATGAGGGAAGTCTTCATGGAGTATACATCCCCCTACCTCACTGATTGGTTTGATATCTCTCAGTAACTCTTATAGTAATATATCTTGCCATTCAGGAAAGTGGGAGGGGAAGGGAATAAGGGGCGAAGGGTGAAGGAAGGGAGGGCAGATTTGGGGAGAGGCAGTTAGAAGCAAAACACTTTTGAGGAGAGAAAGGGTAAAAGAAGATAGAAAATAGAGTAAATATCATAGGGAGTGAATAGGATGGGGGAAACACAGCAAGAGTAACTGGGAAAAAATTTTGAAACAGAGGCAAGAGCAATGTAAAATGAGGATGAAGATGATTGTGGTGGTGGTGGTGGTGGTACTCACTTTGCTAGGTTATTGTGAAGAAAATTCTTTCTCAGGCACAAGGTACTATGTAAATGCAAGCTATTGTTGTATACAGATGAAAGTATATTTTGTTGTTCTTAGATCCTTTTACTAAATTTTTTTGTCTGCTATGTTTTGGATGAATACACATGTAAAACATATTGAATTGCTTGAGTTATTAAAGGGGATAGGGAGGAAGGAAGAGAATTTGGAACACAGTGTTTTAAAAATCCTTGTTACAATCTGTTTTTACATGTAAGGTGGGGAAAATTTTTCATAAATAAATAATAATTATGTCTGTCAGTAACTCTCAACCTGTTCTAACCCATATGAGATTTTACTGTAGTTTGGCCACTGTACATATTACAGCTTCTCTGAGCCACAGGTGAGTTTGGTGACCAAAAGTCAATGAGAAGCCCTGAAAAGGGTTCATGAAATCCTCATACCAGGGATGCTGGTCCTCCTTGGAAACCCAGTCCTTTAAATAACCCTGTGAACTAGGTACTATAATTATCCCTATTTTACATACAAGAGAACTGTCTGAAAGAAAGTAAGTTACTTGCTCTGGGATACACATCTCAGTGTCTATGTATTAGAACTCAGTTTTCCCTCACCCCAAATTCCATATGCTACACACTATGCTACCTATTTGCCTAAATTAAATTTGTCTACAACCATGTGACTATTTCTATCAAATAACCATCTTAAGAGTTTCCATGGAATACATAAAGAAAATATTATCCCAGTAAAGACTAGTATCAAACAGTGGAATGAGATACCATTGGGAGTTAGTGATTTTCTTCAATGACAAATTTTTAAGTAAAATGTAGATGATCAGTTGTTAGCTATATTGTAGGTGGGATTTTTATGTAAAGTTAGTGAGGTAATACAATGGAAGAAGACAGGAGTTCAAATCTTGCCTCAGGCACCTACTATATTGGTGAACTGAGAAAAGACAATAGCTATATGCCTCAATTCCCTCATCTATAAAATGAGGATAACAATAGTATCTACTTCCTAGTCTTTTTGTGAGGACAAAATAAGAGAATATTTGAAAAGCAATTTGTAGACCCCAAAACACTATGCAAATGCTAACTATAATAAATATTAAAGTACAGGCAAAAATAAATTATATCTGGAATCCTACCTAACTCAAAGCTTTATGGTCCTATACTCAAATTATGAGAGTTAGATAAAATTTACAAAATTATGTACAGCTGATGCTATTGAGAAACAGGCACTCTACACACAAAATTGAATGATCCTCTATTAGACTGTAAGCTTTGTAAAGACAGGGACTGTTTTTTGCCTCTTTTTGTATTCCCATCACTTAGTGCAGTGCTTAGCATGGGATAGGTGCTTAATAGATGTTTATTGATTTATTCATACTTTTAGATTTAGAATAAGGAAGAACTGAGTTCAAATCCTTCTTCAGAAACTGTATTAGTTGTGTAGCCCTGGACAAGTCACTCACTATCTCAGTCTGTCACCTTTTCTATAAAATGAGTGTATTAATTTAACCTATCTCAGAGTTGTAAAGCTCAAACGAGTGAGTATATGTAAAGTTCATTGTAGGGGCAGCTAGATGGTGCAGTGGATAGAGCACCAGCCCTGGAGTCAGGAGGACCTGAGTTCGGATCTGGTGTCAGACACTTAATACTTACTAGCTGTGTGACTCTAGGCAAGTCACTTAACCCCAATTGCCTCACCAAAAAAAAAAAAAAGTTCATTGTAAACCTTAAAGCATAACTTAAATGTTAGATATTATTATTAGCACAATGATGGCAAAGCTGTGAATCTATGTCATATTTGGGGGGAAATTATGTTTTCATAAATTAAAAGCTGTAAAATATTTATAGTATTTGTCCTATAGATGCCAGTACTAGGGTGTAATATCTCCTATAGGGAAGTAAACACTTATCTGGGAATCTATATGGCACTGAAAAACCATAAGAAAATGATGAGAATACTTATCTAGTCTTATGGAAATATAGCTCCATATTTATAATATTGTACAGATCCTTATCTCTTATTCAGAACTTAGTATAGTAACTGGTACATAGTAACTTAACAAATGTTTATTGACTGACTATTTTGTGTATAACTGACTATATGAAAAGACTACTCACAAAACAGTCATTCAGTCTTATTTACAGCATGTCATAAAGCTACTTCTGTGCAATGGGAAGGCTTCATCAGTAATAGGATTTAAACCAAATTATCTTACATGGCATATCCTTTTGTCATTAGAATGTGAGTTCCTTAAGCATAGGGTAAGTTTTTGCCATTCTTTGTATCCCCAACACATAGCATAGTGTCCAAAAGATAGGGTAAGGTTCTGAGTCAATCATGACAACTTATGTGGATAGCAACATGAATAGTATAAAAACAAATTTAATCAGGCTGGTGTCTTACTAAGGAAACACCCCTCCCCTTTGTACAGTCAATCCTGTGACCCCCTCTGAGGGAGTCCATGGTTACCCTGATTCTGGTTTTGTCCTTCTGCACCTCTCTGAAAGGATTTATATCCATTTTGATTATGCCTGTAATAAAGCCTATAATTACCTTGGTTGTTTCCTTTCTGATAAAATTTTCCATAATTACTCTGATTTCCCCTGAAAAAGTTTTCAAGGCTGTTGGTCAGTTCTCGATTAAGTTCTTGTTTTCTAGTGTAACGATTGGAATAACGCCACCTGCTGGATACTTACTGTAGAAGAGTTCTGCCCATGAAGCGAAGGTCTTTGAGAGCAAGACCAGGAATCAGGAAGTGACGCGGGCTAGTGGGAGGAGGAAGGAAGAGACTGGCGCTCGGTCTCGCACGCTCTTTCCTCTGGACTCTGGCGGAGAAGGGAGCTAGAAATGCGCTCTCCCTTTAATAGATAGGAATCTAGGCCTTTCTCTCTCTCTTTACCAAATTCTTATTCTCCTTAATAAATGCTTAAAAGTCTAACTCTTGCTAAAGCTTATAATTTATTGGCGACCACTCATTAAATATTTTAGACAGACTAGCTAGAATTTTAGCCCTTAACAGATGGCGACCACGAAGGGATAAGCTGAACCTCACTTCTGATCTTTCGGTTGGGTAAGAAATTTCCCCTATCCTAACCCTTTAAATCCGAAGTACTACTGAATTGCCAGGTGTTTTCCCTTTAAATTTTTTCGAATGGACCTTTTAAACTCCCTAATTACCCTATTTTTGATTTTAGTCTGTTTAACCAGACAAATGGGAGATAAGATCATGTTAATGCTTTGTTTTTGTGGATTTTCTATTTTTCTTTTTATTTTTGTTAAAAGAGCCAGCAACTTACTCACACAAGGAAATATCTCTCCCTCTCCCAACCATGCTTTTTCAGAGAAACCTGAAGAGATTCCCGCAGCTTTTCCCAGTTCTAACAGTAATTGTTGCTTTAATTTTGCATGCCTGGAGGCAATGACCCACCCTCTAGAAGCTTTTAATCCCCTAGCACCTGGAGGCAAAGTGGGGGAAGAGGAATCCAGGCCTGAGTTCAAAATCAAGTCGGATTCAAATTGCGCTGGTCCCTCCCCTCCTCCCCAGACCCCACCCTCTACTCCTCCTATGGCCAAGCCCATAGCTTCCCCTGCCTGGGAAGTCCAGAGATCTGATGCGCATGCTCAACTTTTTCTACCTGCATTTGCAGCTTCAGGCTCAGCCCTTCCCCGGCCTGGCTGTGCTTTTGAGACAATCTTAGAAAACTCTTTAAATTCCAGATATGCTTGTTTTGTTCATAATTTTGCTAACCTGCTTTTGTCTTTAATTAGTAATCTTATAAAGCATTTGTATGGTGAAAAGACTGACAGACAATATAAAGGGGTTAAAGAAGAAAAACTTAAGCTGAATAAGAATGACAACCATCAACATAGTTCAAGACTCTGCTTCTTTTGCCATGGAAGGGTATATATTTTAGAGAAATGTAGAAGTAAACAGCAAGGTATTGATATGAGTGTTGGGGATTTTAGATATCGGAATCAAAAGTGTTCTGAATTCACTCAGAGTATTAATGTCAGTTCAGAGGTTACATAGGATTTCTATGCTATTATATATACATTTTGAAATTAATGGTATGGGTTTATTTTCATAGAGATTTTCATGCTTTTGAGATTGTGTCTTATACTTAGTTTTTAAAACAAGGAGAATATTTGTAAAAGCTTTTTATAGTCATGTGATCAAGTTTATATTTTATAGTACTCTTATTAATATTAAGTTCATATTCATTTAGATTTCCCTAGTTTGAATTTCATTGTCTTTTATTGTTCCACATGTATCTTCTTCTATTCATTCATCTATCTAATTTTGAAACATGGTTTTGATTTCATAATACAATGTTAATTCTAGGAGTATTGTGCTCCCATATTCTGAGTTGTTTGTTTTTGTTATTTTTTCTCAACTGATTATTTGATCAAACTCTTTAAAGCATTTCCCTGGCAAATTGGTTGCCATGGCAAGTATAAATTGATTCTAGAAGTATTATTTTTGATAAGCATATTCAAAAAAAAAAAAGAGGGGAACATTTGTAAAAGTTTTCTTTTTTTCAAAAAAAAAAGTTTTCTTTGAGATTCTGTTGTGCTTTTACTTATATTTAAATATGTTCAGATTTTTCACAAAAGTAATTGTATACTAAGTAAAAAAAAGGGTATTATTTGAAATTGTTGCATAATTATATATTATATTTTGAGTCAAGATGTATTCACATTTTTTGCAATCATTTATTATCCTCAATTTTAAATCCATATGAGACTTGGATTATGGGAACTTATCATTTAAGACATTAATTGCCTTTATTCTGAGTTATCAGATGCCAGTTGGCCAAGGTGCCATCCAATCACAAGAGGAATACATGCAAGAGCAGACACTGAACTGTCACATGAGGGGAGACATGCATGAAGTCAAGGTATGGCCGAGGGAACGGCTTTTGACTAATGTTGAGGTTGGATTCTCTTGGTTTAATATTTTATTCTCTTTTTCCCCACAATATTGTACAGATGGCTGGAAGTATTCATCCCACCCATCTCACTTCTACACCTGGCTTCTATGCTCCCTCCTATATGCCTGATGCCATGGACATCTCAATCCCATGCATCTGATTAAGTCTGACTCAGTTTCCTCCAATATGTTCGGTGGCATGGACGTATATTCCATCCACCTATTTTAAGCCTGGCATACTGTATGGGCAGTACATATTGCTCAAGTGTGGGAATGCTCATATCCCATCATTTCTCTGTTCTTTTATGGTAACCCCCATAATTATCTCAGGTGTCATGATAAATAACAGTGTTGAATTTGGCCTTGACATCTGTTACTAATTATATTAGATTTTTTAATTTCTCATAATGGCATGAGGATAATTAGGCAGATGATGCAAAAAGTGATGAAACAAAGATAAAAAATTATTTTTATTAATTAATATTGCAGCAATTGTCTTCTCAATTACCCTCCATAAGGGGGGACTATAGTAATATTATAATTTTAAAGAATGTTTCAATTTTTGTTTTATTATATGTTTCATGTGTAACAACTAAGATTCTGAATTCCCTTAGACATGTTTTTGAGAACTTTCATTGTTTGATTTGATTATTGACAAAGCTATTTTAAAGTTGTGTTAAGCTCAATTTTGTAGGAAATTTTCCTGGCTGATTACCAGCATCCACACATCAACCCCTGAAAAGACTTCCATTCCACGACTACACCTAGAGGACATCTGAGAAAAGACTTTCAGAGACTTTAAATGAACAGTTTTGATTTGTTGTTTTTTTTTCTCTTTCTGTTATAATATACACCATCTGTAACATGTATTCTCTGCAGAGGCCCTCCCTTTGCAAGACTAATGTCAAAGCGTCGGTTCATGAGGACAAAAAAAAAAAAAATCGCCCCTCTGGACAAAACTTTCCTCTCTTCCTTTTCTATATTGTTGTTCACATATTATTAGTTAGCAATAGTTATTATATTCTTTTTACTGTTCCGTCAAGGAAACATTTTGTTTCTTGAGGAACAACAGGGGGGACTGTAACGATTGGAATAACGCCACCTGCTGGATACTTACTGTAGAAGAGTTCTGCCCATGAAGCGAAGGTCTTTGAGAGCAAGACCAGGAATCAGGAAGTGACGCGGGCTAGTGGGAGGAGGAAGGAAGAGACTGGCGCTCGGTCTCGCACGCTCTTTCCTCTGGACTCTGGCGGAGAAGGGAGCTAGAAATGCGCTCTCCCTTTAATAGATAGGAATCTAGGCCTTTCTCTCTCTCTTTACCAAATTCTTATTCTCCTTAATAAATGCTTAAAAGTCTAACTCTTGCTAAAGCTTATAATTTATTGGCGACCACTCATTAAATATTTTAGACAGACTAGCTAGAATTTTAGCCCTTAACACTAGTTCTATGTTCCCTCAATGAGTGTTCTTGTTTATCATAATAACTGCACACCTTAGGGTCTTTGTGTGGCCCTTAGATGCCTGACCAGAAAGTGCTGGTGCCAAAATGCTCTGTTTAGGCTTATTTTCCTCATTTGACTCAAAGACATAGGTGGCAACTTCCTTAAGCCTATCGATAGTCATATTTTTCCAGTCTGGACATTGTCAGAAAATATTTGCAGATTTCTGGCAATGAATGGCAAATGAATGTGTTAAGCACAACATAGGAATCTTTTAAATCTAATGGGTCCAGCCTAGTGTATTGCCTAGCAGCTTTAGAAAGTCTATCATAAAACCTATTGGGTCATTCATTAGGCTCCTGATCTACGTTTAAGAATTTCTGCCAGTTTTCAGATTTTTTAGACCAAGATTTCATTCCCATCAGATGTATTTTTTAATTCTTAGAATTGTTGGTCATCATTATAATTCCAATTTGGGTCCTGGAGAGGCCATGCTCTAGTGGCCTGACTTGAAGTTACCAGGGTATTTCCTGCTGAGATAATATCTGTAATCTCACTCAGGGATAGTATAGTTTCACTAAGACAAGTAACATCGGCCCAAGTGGGTTATGTACTAAATATAGTCTTTAACTGTGAAATTACAGTCTTTGGACTTTGATCAAATCTAGGGATGATTTTTTTCCATGTGCTCAAGTCATTTAGTCTAAGGGGACTGTATTTTGTAATCTGTACTGCTGCTCCCTTTTTGGTATGTTCTATAACCTCCTGAAGGAGGAGCAGTCTTAGTGTCTCTCTCACCATGTGGCCCAACTCTAACATCTTCCTTCCTCTTTGAATACCACATTATAATATTACCAATACAGAGAACAAAAATTACAATCTCTCAAGCCATGCTTATAATCTCACAGTAAGATTCAAATTTATCTATAATGCTCTCACTAACATTAGACATATGCCCAGGGAGGGGGACAGACTTTCCCACTCCATTATGGCAAAGGTTTTATCCTACATAGATGAGGAAAAAGCCATAAGACAAAGAGGAAATACTGAGTAGGCCATCTGATTGAATCTGGACATTTAGTAGTCCTAAAATGCTCCAATGAGGAAAAGCATGAGGCAGAAAAAATATTCAAACATGTTGCCCTTTAAAATGGACTGGCTTTTCTCTTGAAGCAAGGCTTTTAGAGGCTTTTAAAGTAAGGGAGATTAGTTAAATGAGGGAGGCAGTCGGGGAGGGTTAAAAGAAAGGTCCACCAGATTAGCTGGCTTGTGGCCAAGCTAGGGGTAACTCCTGGCTTGGCTCACAAAGCTGTGGGGGCCAAATTTAATATATGGAGAGTTAATTGGGTGGCTCACCAAAATATTGGGGTCCCAGAAATAATGAAGGGCCTCTAAATGTAAAGCTCCCTCCCCTCTGAACCTAATGATGAAACACTTAAACTAGATCTGATAGATGCCAAAACACCTAGTAGTGGGTGCCAGAAAAAATTTGTAAGCTATTCTTTGACTTAGCCATTTTTTTAACCAATTAATATTCTTTCAAAGTTGCTGGTGACCAAATATATCAAAGACAATGTAAAGAATTTTGGAATTTTAGTAGAAAAATTAAGTTGATTCTTATTCAAATTTCCTATTGAAATGACAGCATACCCTCCAATTTTCACATAACAGATATTTCTCCCAGACCAATAAGAAAGGAGCCTAACAGCCTCTGTTCCACAAATGAATCAGGTTTTATTAATGATAATAAAGTAAACAGCAAAGGTGAAATTAATAAAATCAAAGACAAGGAAATAGGGGGAAAGAATTATGGATAATCCTCCTATCTCTAGCCTAAGTCTATACAATCCCCATATTTGCTTCCAGTTCAGTTAATTCAAAAGAGCAGAGTTTGCATTTTAACTCACCACCTGGAGCTCGTAGCTTCAATGGAAAGAACAGCTTACAGCCATGCTTGAAGGACTTGTTTGCTGCTGCTCTGCTCACACCACCAAGAGGAGAGATAACTCTGGAAGAGCAGGGAGCTCCCCTCAGTGAGCATTTAATCTTCCTCCCCCAAAAGGGGAGGTCCTTCAGAAACTGCCTATGGAGAGTGGTTTCTCCTTCTGACCTCAGCAGCATACGTCACTTCAGGGCAGGCCAGGTATAGCCTCTCCCAATGAGTCAGCAAAATTCCAATAATCTTAGCACACTGAGCTTCTCTATATTGGCTTTTGAACTGTAGCATGAAAAGCATAAAAACAAGATGGCATATATCTAGCAGGTTCAATCCAGAGACAATTATTTTGTGGTGGTATGGACATCATGCAGGTTTGTCATTTAAACAATTTGTCATTCTGTCAATTACATTCCAACTAACATTAAGTGACAAAGCTCATAAATTGTGTATTAATCATCAAACAAAGAATGTTGCGAACACTAACCAAATATTTTTGCCATTTCTTCATGACTGTTGAAAGCAGTCAGATATCTCCAATTTCACAATCATGCTTAAAGAAGATTTTTAAAAAATTATCAATACTACAGCAGATTTTTTGCATAATGTTGTTCACTTTACCTTTGCAGAATGAAAGTAAGCTAACTAGGATATGAATTCAGAATTGAAAGAACTTTTCAACTTTCTGGACCCTTATTTAAATTACTAAAGGTATCTAAAAAGCAAAGCCAGTAGGTGAGAGAAGTACTGAGTAAAGTTAATTTCAAATTATATTATGTTCAATTCTAACTAAAAGATGTGATTAAAATTCTAGTAGAGAAAAGCATCAATGAGTTCTAAAGACTAATGCCTATACTACACTACCTATTTACATTTTAATTCAATTAAAATGCAAATCTTTCAACCTAATGGAAGGAAGGCTGACACAGTTATAGCTGATCCTAAACTATTCCAACATCATTTAGTTACAATATTTATATAGGAGAAAGGTCTGCTTTTTAGATTTAATAACTAAGTACAAGTCATTTTTTTTTCTAGGAAAGAGATACTTTTAAGCCATGTAGTCTATCGAACTTTGATTATAACAAACTAATTTTGAAATCTACAGAATATAAGGTATAAAGTGGACATTTTGTCCATTTAAAAACTCCTTTGTTTCTTCATAGGATGGTTTTGGCACATATCTCTTGTAATCTTTGTGTCAGCTTAAATTACATTAAGTCTCTGAGTATATTTGAGGGGACTTTTACATGCTCATACCTCACATCCCGACAAGGAAAACCTGTGAATATAGGTGCACAGTACTGTACTAGTACACTGAGCCTGACTCTGATTCATGACTTGTATACATATAACTCTGTATAGCTATGACGTGATTTTTTTTTCCTGCCTTGTTTTACCAAAAGAAAATAAAGTGAAGATAAATGTCTGAATTTTGAATGACCAATTGTTAGTGTTAAAATGTTTGTTAATCTCTAGAGCGACTCACATTTCATTAAGACTGGACTCTTTAGAAAGATATGTTTTTCCACAAGTCATGTGATGATGGTGATGGCTACCATATATATACAACAACTCTGTGATATAAATGCTATTATTATGTCCATATTACAAATGAGGAAACTGAGACTGAGAGATGACATGTCTAGGGTCAGAAAGCTAGTAAACCCCTTGCTAAATAACTATCATGGGGATGAGGGAAGAGAGGGGACAATTAGTCTCTTTTTCTTCAGTTTCCTGATTTTTTATTTATTTATTTATTTTTTTTTACAGTATGAACAGCCAGTCCACCAGGTTATTAGGTAAGGTGAGGGCAAGTCTTAAATTCTTGTTCAGGATAAGGACAAAAATATCTAGTCTTTCTATTCTCTAACAAAACCCTTTACCCTTTTGGCATTGCTCTCTTCATACCATTCCTTGGTGGTGGCACAGTGGTTAATGTGCTAGACTTGGAGTCAGGAAGACCGGACTTCAAATCCTCCTTTAGATGACTATTATATATGGCACTGGGCAACTAAATAACTGCAGCCTCAGCCTCAACATCTCTCAAATAATAACAGCAACAACAATACCTACATGACAGAGTTACTGTGAGGATTAAACAAGTTAGTGTTTTTAAATGTTTTTTCAAACATTAAAAAGCTATATAAATGCTTATTATTATTATTATTACTATCATTCTCTTTATAATTGTCATTATTTTCTGACTCAGTTACAAATATGCACTTTGAATTCTCCATATTTTTGGTCAGGCCTACTTCAATTCACTTAAGGAAAGATGGGGAAGAAGGAAGGAAAGGAATAGTGAAATGCCCTTGTGCTTGTTCTACCTCTTGCTAAAATGTATGTGTGTGTATCATGTGAATCATGTATGTAATATGTGATTCACATTTAAATGAGAGTGCTTCAGCATTGTATCTAGGATGGGGTGAGCATTGTATACTACTCTGTACATACACATATATGTATATATACATATAAAAATATAATACACGTATATGCATACAGTATGTATACATTTCTAAAACATGTGTGCACATACATTTATATACTTATGTACACACATACCTATATACATATGTACATACATGTATACACATATACATATACTTATATACATACACTAGATTTGTATAAAACTCGCTTGCTTCTCTCTCTCTCTCTCTCTCTGTCTCTCTCTCTCTCTGGGAGGCCTCTACAGGCAATAGAATTCATCATCACAATAAGCCCAAACTCCAGAACAAGCTTTGTCCATGGATTCTTGACTGTGCCCTTTTCCATTTTCAAAATTTGTCCCTGACCTCTCAATTCTAGACACTCCCATTAAATCATGATGGCACAGCTATGTGTTCGTCTGGTTTCTCAGATGTCCAAATTCAATTCAGTTAAACAAACAATTTATTAAACACTTACCATGTGCAATGTACTGTTCTTAATATAAGAAATACAAAGTTAAAGAAAATGTCAGAGTCCTTGACCTGGCCAAGGTTGTATTCTCCTAATGGTATTTATAGCAAAAAGTAAATTGATAGCAGTAAAGGAAAGATTTGGATAGTGTTCCATTGAAATCTGAGGAAAAAACTGAATATTTTCTGCACAGAAAATAAGGGGAAAATCTTCGGAAGAGGGAATATTGAACTGATCCTTGTTGGAAGAAAAAAGATGCTAAAAGATATAGATGAGGGGAAAGATCATTTCAGGCACAGGGCTTGAGCAATGTGAATGTCTGAGGATGGAAGATACCATGCAGAATTCAGGGAAAAGTTCTTAGTCTGCTTTGGCTTGAGAATAATATTTATGAAGGAGAAATTTTATGAAATAAAACAGGAAGAGTATGGAGAGAGGATTACCAGACTGAGGAGGTCTTAAATGACAAAATGAGGTGAAAGATTTTACCACAGCTTAGTTACATAGATTTCAGTATGTCTATGAATTTAGATGGGAAAAGCACATCTTAATTTTTGCTGAACAGGAACTGAAATTCCTTCAATTAAACAAACATTATTCTAAGAAGGGATCCCATACATTTGACTAGACTGTCAGGGAGGAGAGACAGAGACAGAGACAGAGGCAGAGAGGGAGAGAGAGAGAGAGAGAGAGAGAGAGAGAGAGAGAGAGAGAGAGAGAGAGAGAGAGAGAGAACTAAGACTTTTTATTGTTTGGCAAATAGGAAGATACTGCGGCAGCTAGGTGGCGCAGTGGATAGAGCATCGGCCCTGGAGTCAGGAAGATCTGAATTCAGATCCAGCCTCAGACACTTGACACTTACTAGCTGTGTGACCCTGGGCAAGTCACTTAACCCCAACTGCCTCACCAAAATAAATAAATAAATAAATAAAATAAAGGAAGATACTAAACATCATTCAATCAATATGAGTTCATTAAATGCTTAATATGTGCCTGTCACTAAGTAGTGACAATTCAGAAGAAAATCACAGACATGCTCTGTTCTCAAGAAGAAAATCTTAGAACAGGCAAGGTCTTCCAAGGCTATCTAGTATAACTCCTTCAATCTACAAATAAAGAAGCTGAAGGCCAGAGATGCTAAGTTGACAAACATTTATTAATTACTTACTCAGTTCCAGGCACTATATGGAATACTGGAATTCAGTGAAAAACAAAATAAAAAACAGTTCTTGCTTTAAAGGACTCATAATAAAGTGGAGGAAATAATGTGCAAATATCTATGCACAAAGATATTATATAAACCTAGAGATAAACTCAAAGGGAAGCCACTAATACTGAGAGGGACCAAAAAGGGTTCCTTAGAGGAGATTTGTCATGAAGGAAGCTAGAAAAATCAGGAGAATGAAATGAAGAGGGAGAGAATTCCAGGAATGTAGGAAAGCCAGTGAAAATAAATGGGGTCAGGAAGATGGAATATCTTATTAGAGGAACATCAAAGAAGGCAGTATCACTGGATCATAGCATGTGTTCAGGACAGTAAAGTGGAAGAAAACTAGAAGGGTAGGAAGGTCCAGGTTTTGAAAGGCTTTAAAAGTTGAAGAAAAGATTTTATATTTGATACTGGAGATTTTAGTCACTGCTGTTTATGGAACTGGAAGATGGCATAGTCAGATATATTCTTTAGGTAGATCACTTTTCCAACCAATAGGATGATGGGGCACAGTGAAGACAGAAATTGAGGCAGACAGATGGTTTGCAGGCTATTCCAATAATCTAGGTATGAGGTGATGAGAGCCCGCATCATTTTAGTGGCAGTGTCAAAAGAGAGAAAGGGACATATAATAGGGATGATGCAAAGAAAGAATCAATGGTATATGGCAACAGATTAGATATTGAAGTGTGAGATTTAGAGCGCTACCAACCTGTTGAGAAAGATATGGCAGGGAAGCTCCAACATGAGGAGAAAACATGTGACTTGTTTCCAAGTGACTTTAGCATCTGGAATTTACCTCCTGTTAGTTGTGTCAATCAAAGTTATCAGCCAATTAGTCAGGAGCTGTGTATGAGTGGGGTTTTTGAGAGGCAATTGGGGTTAAGTGACTTGCCCAGGGTCACACAGCTAGTAAGTGTCAAGTGTCTGAGGCTGGATTTGAACTCAGGTACTCCTGAATCCAGGGTAAGTCACTTAACCCCCATTGCCTCTCAAAAAAAAGGAGAAAGAAAAAGGATAAGCAAGGAAACTGAGTCTCAGAAAGGTTAAATACATTTTGGGGGTTATATAAGTAATATATATCACTGGTGAGATTTGAATCCTGCTCCACTGACTCCAGAGCCAGTGTCATTTTCATTGTGCTAGCATCTATTTGTAGCTAGAGAAGAAACTATTCAAGGGCAATATAATAATCCCTCTTGTTCAAGTATCTAAATAACTGCCAAGTGGCAGATGGAGTAAATTTGTCTTCCCCGTTCCCATATCACAGAATCAGGAACAATAGATGGGACTTAAAGGGAAGTAGATTTTTCAAAAACAAACAAACAAACAAAATATGAGGAAATAACAAAGAACTTGGACCAGAAGAAGAGGTTTATTTACAAAAGATGTTTTTTGCCAACAACTTACTTTGGAGGAAGAATGATCTAATAGATGGATGGTTAAATTGTCAATCTGAAAGGACAGTGTTCAGATCCTTTGACATGTATAAACCCATGTCCACTTGTCAGTCTGGAGTTTGTAGAGCAATATGATCTGCACCAATAGTCATTTTTAAACATTAGAATAACCTATACTAAGGCAATAGAAGGTAGAGGGACAAGATAAATTATACATAAATGAATAAAAAGCCAGAAAAACTAAGCAAAAACAAATCCTCTTGATAAGTTTCCTGTACTTCCACACCTAGTTTTGCAAAACAAGTTGTTAAGCTCTACACTTGGCTTTTAATGCTTTATTAAATCAGATCAACACCTCCCTCCTCTTGATTCCAATGATTCCCCACTGCACAAGTGAAATGAATAGTTTGATTCAAATAGAATCAGCTGGTAAGTGATTAATTGGAGTGGAAAGTCTTCAAATCAACAATTCATTGTTGATGCTAAGAAACCTGGCACTTGCATTTTACATATTGCAAAATGTATCACATAAACAGGGTTTTGATTTTCTTCTTTCTTAATGGGGAAAGGGGGAAGTGGGAGCAAGTGTTTGTGAAACAGAAAATAAAACAAATGGAACAGAAAACCATTTAAAAGTGTATCGCATATCTATAGATTTATACATACATACATATATACAAATATACATGTATATATATACATACACACATTATCTATATTTTATATGTATTTATATAATGTGTGTGTCTGTTTGTATGTGAATATATATATATATACACAAATATATACATGTATATGCCTCAGTATCATTATATAGGCACATACATATGCATGCTGGCACATATACATACACACATGCATATGCTACATCATAACACTCCTATGAGTTAGGTGCTATTATTTTGTCCATTTCATAGATAAGTAAACTAAGGTTCAAAGAGGTTTGTAAATTTCTCAGTGTCACAGCAAGGAAGCATCAAAGATGAGACTGAGTCTCTAGTTTTCTTGATTTTAAGCCAAGCACTGTAGCCACTATACCACAGCTGTCTGCCAAAGCTACATATACAAAAGAACTCCCAGTTGATATACAATGCAGAGGTAAAGAATATTACATTTCTAATTACCATATAATTTTCAAATGATCTACTGTTTAATTTCTTTGAAACTCATTTTTACTTCCTATCACTAGTGTTTACTTTTATGGCTAGAATAAAGAGTGATTCTCTCTCTCTGGCTTTGTTTTCTGAGGTGGAGGAGGCCTGGAAAGAAAAAGATAATTCTGGATGAAATTTCCCCGATAGTAGGAACTATGGCAGCCCTTGGAGTCAAGAGTATACTTTCCCCTCAGCAGGGCAAAAATAAATGTAATTTCACAGGATTCTGGTAACCTTGAGAATATGCAACTAGGTTCCAATTGGTGCAGATAATGAATCCACTGAAGTGGTTGTAGTATTGTAATTCTGCATTTTTCTATTATGCTGGAATCATTGCCATATTAAAAAAATATAATTATAGGGGCAGCTAGGTGTTGCAGTTTATAGAGCACTGGCCCTGGAGTCAGGAGGACCTGAGTTCAAACCTGACCTCAGACACTTAACACTTCCTAGCTGTGTGACCCTGGGCAAGTCACTTAACCCCAATTGCCTCACTAAAAAAAAAAAAAGTGAAAAAATAATTATAACCTTGAATAATATAAATTTGAATGTATATAACTACTTCAGGGAAACTTATTAGTTGTATTAGTTGTAATAGGCCTAGAGAAGTTAGGACTGAAGTAAGGAGCTAATGAGTGCCCTAATAAAGATGTATATAATGGACAAGTAAAGCTCATAGATTATGTTTTCATTTTTAAAGAAATTTACACTACTATCCTACTTTGATCCTCACTGTGGCCTGGTGATGGGTTCTGGAATTTTGTGATGTCAGAGGATTAGAGCTATTGGTAAGGAAAGCATCTGGAACAGGCCTAGTGAAATATGGCTTGTTACCAAAGGATTGAACTAGTCAAATTGGGGGTGGAGTGGAGGAGAGTGAATTGTCACCTAAGTGTTGCCCAGAGTGATTAATTATTCTTTTTGTTTGTTTGTTTTCCATTACTGAAATATTTGAGGAGAGCCTAAAGTGTAGAAGTTCAGGATCTATATCAAAGTTTCTTACACTGTGGTATATGACACCATATGGAGTCACAACTGAATTGGGGGGTCCCAAAATTTGGGCAGTATATGTTTGATTTGTATACCTGTTTTATATACCTATATCCTGGGCGGGGGGGGGGGGGTCGCACAAAAATTTCTTGGGTAAAAAGGGCTTGAGAGTGGAAAAAGTTTAAGAAGCCCTTATCTATATCACTGAAGAAATGTTTTGTACCAAAGAAAGCATGAATCTTTAAAGTTTAGTAAAACTAATAACCCAGTTCCCTCTAGGTAGCAGCAAGAACACAAAGAAAGAAACCACTTATGGACACTTGACATAATCTGTTGTGTATCTTTTTATATACCTGTCTAGGGTATATACATATATCAGCACTCCTTCTTACCCTACCCCACTCCTACACACAACAAAAATCCTAAATGTATCATTTCCATGAGTGAAACATATGTTGAAATAGTTAGAGGACCCAAGGCTATCTGCAAAAAGTCTCATGAAAATGAACTAGCACAGAATCAGGAAAACCTGAGATTCAGAAACCTAATCTCTTTCTCACTTGCCAATAACTGATCTTTACACCCCTGAACCACCCTTATTCCCAATGCAGCACACAAATAGCATAAACAATAAAACACAGGTCTGTTGATAATTCATTTATTTGGCCAGGATTTGTTCTAGGAAATGCAAAAATAAATCTTATTGCAAGAAAATAACGTCAATTTGACATTTTTTTTATTTGACTCTCAGATTCTGTTCAATTTAATGAGCATTATTTAAGTTTCTGCTACTTAGACGGCTTGTGCCACAGGTGGAAATAGGGAATATGATAAAAACAATAGTAATTCCTTTTCCTAAAGAGTTTAGATTCTATTGGCCTGGGCTGGGGGTGGGGGTGGGGGTGGTATTATGTAGAAAAAGTGTCTTCTATTTCTACTTTAAAACAACAAAGCGGGGGGGCAGCTAGGTGGCGCAGTGGATAAAGCACCGGCCCTGGATTCAGGAGTACCTGAGTTCAAATCCGGCCTCAGACACTTGACACTTACTAGCTGTGGGACCCTGGGCAAGTCACTTAACCCCCATTGCCCTGCAAAAACAAAACAAAACAAAACAAACAAAACAAACAAAAAACAGCAACAAAGCCCAAATCAAATAATTGAAATTTAAAAGAGAAAGGAAAATAAGAAATAAAGGAATAAATATGGTAGTCATTGGTTGTCAGTCAATCTCTCTGTGTCATATATTTTATCCACAGTATTTGAATCAGGCAGCTACTTTTAAGACAAAAATGCAAATTTATTATGGCTTTCAGGACCTTTGAAAGTCCACTCAATCATGCCAACTGAAAAAGCTCACAACTATAGTTGCCTTTGCTTGGAGGAATTGGGAACGAGGAGATATATCAGGCATGGAGAGACATCTCTTGAGATGTCCACCTACAAGAAGGCCTGTCTATTAAATCATTACCTAGAGATAGGTCTCCTCTGTCTCAGTGTATTTGTGCAATATTCACTATTCAACAATTTCAATAGCCCAGTTTTCCTCCCAGACTACTTCACATAAGCCATGATCTCAGGACAAATATGTCTTTATATAAGGATTTTCTCGTTACTGGTGGGACAACTGGCTATTTTTCATTACAACTTCCTGTGGATTTTGTTTTTTTATCATCTATGGACCAAGGCTCTTGTAAAGGGGAGTAGAAGGAAGAGATGGTTCTCTAAAGTCATAAAATAAATAAAAAAGCACAAGGAAGGCAATCAATAGGCAAGGGCAACAGAGAAAGGTGTTCCATATGAAACAATGTAAAGAGTTATTATTCTAGAATCTGAAGACCTGAGTTCTAATATTATCTTTGACACTAAGTGCTAGTGTGACCTTAGAAAAATAACCTCTCTGAGTCTCAGTTGTAGTTGTTGGTGACTTTTCCACCTGTAAAATAATTGGGTTGGTGATTCTATAATGACAACCTCCTGTCAGAATACTTTTCTTTTCCTTTCTTTCAAAAAAAAAAAAGATTCTGAAATCAATGTTATGTCTCAGCTTAATGTTCCTTTGTGTTGTGAATTACCAAATTATTGCTTGGCTCTCTGTGTAACAAAACAATTTAAAACTTCATCATAGGCATTTGAAGTAGGATTTTCTAAATTTGAGAAAAGGTAAAAACAAAAGACCTGTAATAGCTCTAGCACTGAGATGTTTAAAAATTGGATCATTACTTCAACTTAGTTGGAAGTTCCATTTCTTCCCCCTGCTTTATATATGAGTAAGGACCAAACTCAGGTGGAAGACTACATGAATTGTTGGAAACTATGCTAAATTTGGATTCATAGGAACTGGGAGCAAATATAGACTTCTCTACTTACCAGTTTTTTCACCTTGTGTACATCATTTCACTGCTCTGGGTCTCACTTTTGTTAGCTTTAAAATGGATACAAAAGATTATTTGTAAAGTGGGTTATGTCTCCGAAATCTATGATTTTATCATGAGGCAGTGATGCTGGTGAAGATGGGAGTGAATTGTTCATTTATTTTCTGAAACTATATCTCACACTTTTGAAAACATATTTTTATGCTCTTTGAAACTAGAGATGAATTCCATATGTTAGAGTATTTGTCGGGCTTGCAGCAATACTCCCTGAATTAGCAACGTGGAATTATGAGATTAGGATGGTGGCTAGAGAAATCTTGTCATTTTCACTTGATAGAAAGAAAGTAGCAACAATAAAATAGCCCAGTAAAGTATTTTTCCCCTTTGGAAGAACAACGCAAAAAGTCTGGCCATGAGAATAATTTAAGCTAGAATGAATGTGCAGCTTGTTTCTATAGTTTACAAAATCAAAACCAAAATAAATCAGTATTAAAAACCCCACGAAGAACACAAATTCTTGAATGATTAAACCAGAATCTTTCATTCTAGAATGTACACAAATAAAGGCATTTCAAAAATTTAATGTTATTGATTATTTCATAGAAAAGATATAGGAGGGGCAGCTAGGTGGCGCAGTGGATAGAGTACTGGCCCTGGACTCAGGAGTACCTGAGTTCAAATCCGGCCTCAGACATTTGACACTTAACTAGCTGTGTGACCCTGGGCAAGTCACTTAAACCTCATTGCCCTGCAAAAAAAAAAAAAAAAAAAAAAAAAAAGGTTATAGGAATCCATTAGCAATTGCTTTTGAGTCCACATTTCTTCTGTAGCTCTGCTTGATTTCATCTCCATGGAACAAAATGCTCTCCTGAGATAAACTGATTACTTTTTTTTAAAAAACTGATTACTTCTAATCTCATCATCATGAAGCTAACCCAAGCATTAGATTGTCAGCAGCCCCCACCTCTGATTGGAGGGTTGGAGGGTAAAGCACTTCACTCCTTCCAAATCTTTTCTTTTCACAGGGCAAGAATTGAACTTCCAGTTTCACTTTTCTTCCTCAGTCTGCTGGAATTCTACTCCATTCCCCTAATATGAAGGTATCCCTCCTTCCACTTTTCCAGTATATTTTTGTATTTTGTCTTCCAATGTTAGATTGTAAGCTCCCTTAGGCCAGGAACTATCTTTAATTTTCTCATTTGTATCCCCAGGGCTTAGCATGGTGCCTAGCATGTTGTAGGTACTTAATAAATGTTGATTGAATAACTTAATGGTTAAGTCCTAAATGATGCCTAAGGCATATCCAGGTTAAAAAAGTGTCTGGGTCCTAATTGGTAGTGTCAGAACAAGGATTTGAACTTAGACTGTCCTTATACCAAGCCAAGCACTATGGCTTTAATAGATTCTCAATTTCATAAAAATGCATACTCCTGGGGCAGCTAGGTGGTGCAGTGGATAGAGCACTGGCCCTGGATTCAGGAGGACCTGAGTTCAAATCCAGCCTCAGACATTTAACACTTACTAGCTGTGTGAACCTGGGCAAGTCACTTAACCCTAATTGCCTCACCAAAAAAAAAAAAATTCATACTTTTCAGTTACTAGATGACTGATTATTATTATTATTTATTTTGGTCTCGTTAGGGTCAATAGTCTAACATCAGCATCTTATAGAGGACCGAGTTTTACATTTGGGAGTCAGGGATACCTGGATTCTATCTCTGCCTCTTACATGTTTAAAATGTGTAACCTAGGGCAAGTCACCAGGGCTCTCCTCTGGAAATTAATCAACAACAACAAGAAAAATAGTAACAACTCTAACTCACACATACCTAGCAAATATACCTTGACAGAAGGAGTTTACACAATGGGTATTCCCAACACCATTGACATCCTAGGATATATTCCACTATCCCTGAAGGGAGGGGAACATATTTGAGAAGCTGTGAGGCACTGTTGCTAGTGTGCTACATTTGGAGTCCATCAAATTAGGGTCATTCCCATTTCTGATACTTATTAGTTATGTGACCATGAGCAAATAATTTAACCTTCCTAAGCATCAGACAACTCTCAGAACTATTTATAGATAAATAATTAAATGTTTCAGACAGTTATAATGCTAATAAATTCAAAGTAATGTAAATCAGATTCATTATTTTAGAGTCCATTTCTTTAAGAGAACTAAATACATTTTTTTCTTTTTGGTGGGACAATGAGGGTCAAGTGACTTGCCTAAGGTCACACAGCTAGTGTCAAGTATCTGAGGCCGGATTTGAACTCAGGTCCTCCTGAATCCAGGGCCAGTACTCTATCCACTGTGCCACCTAGCTGCCCCCTAAATGCATTATTTTCAAAAATATCTTTTGAAACTCTGGAAAAATAAAATACATAATTCTTTTTTTTTTCTTTCTTTTTTTCCTTTTTTTTTTTTTTTGGTGAGGCAATTGGGGTTAAATGACTTGCCCAAGGTCACATGGCTAATAAGTGTCAAGTGCCTGAGGCCGGATTTGAACTCAGGTCCTCCTGACTCCAGGGCTGATGTTCTATCCACTGTGCCACCTGGCTGCCCCCCATAATTCTTCTCATATTTTTACTGCTATGCTAACTTAATGTAGTCTTTGTTTATGCCTAACTACTGATCCATAAGGAATATTCCCTCATTTCCATTCACTAATTCAGGTTCTTTTTGAAAACACTACTCTCCTCCAACACATGTGACTATTTTTCTATTTATAACTCTAAAGCCAACTATCAATTATTTATGCTTAAAGAAAGAAATCCACAATCATCTATAGATACTGTTTGCATTTGTTTGTGAATAGAGGTATGTCTATAGTCCTGAAAATTTACCTTATGCAAAATAGTGTAGGCACTGAACTGATCAGATTATGAATTAATTTAACTGTCTAGTTTCCTTATGCAGCACCTCTGCTCAATAATGCCATATTATTCAATATATGCTATCAATGTTTGTCTCAAAATAAGTTTTACTTTTCTCAAAACTTACCTGTGCAGTGGCAGATAATTATTTGGGAACACAAACTTTACATAATTCCTCTCCACATTTACCACTCACTATTTGTATGACCTCAAAGACTAGCAGAAATAGAAAATCTCAGTTATGCAAGATTTTTAAAGTTAGTCCAAATTTCATCTGAAAAAGAATCCCCTTTCCAATATATTCACCAAGCAGTCATGCAGATATTGTTTTAATATTTTAAGTGAGGGGCATTCTAGATCTTTTGAAACTATCTATTCTAAATCAAAACAATTTATAGTCAAATAAAAATGCTCTAAATCATTATTGATTAGAGAAATAAAAATTAAAACAACATTGAGATATCATTTTATACCTCCCAGGTTGACTAAAATGAATGAAGAAGAAAGTTACAAATTTTGGAAGAAAAGTGGAAAATATTAGCACATTAATTCATTGTTGGTGGAATTGTGAACTGATTTAACCATTTTGGAGAAAAATCTGGAATTATTTCCAAAGAGTTACTAAACTACCTATACCCTTTGAGCCAGAAATTCCACTGTTAGGTCTATTTCCAAAAGTTATTAAGGAAAAAAGAAAAGAACCTATGTGTACTAAAATGTTTATAACAGTATTCTTTGTGGTGGAAAGAACTGGAAATTTCAGGGATGCTCATCAATTGGGAAATGGTTGAAAAAATTGTGGTATATGATAGTGATAGAATAGTACTGTGCTATAAGAAATAATGAGCTCAATGATCTTAGAAAAACATGGAAAGACTTGCATGAAATAACGAAGGGTAAAATGAGCACAACTAAGGGAACATTGTATACAGTAACAGCAACATTGTTTTAAGAATGACTTCGAGTGAATAAGATATTTTGACTTATAAATACCTAAATTAACTTTAAAGGACATATGAAAAAAAGATGGAGCTTCTTTATCAATAGATGCCTATACTGAAGAAATCTTAGGTCCACTCCAAAATATAACAACAAAGTAATTCCTAGGTTAAGGGAGAGCATCAGGAATGAAGAGGATCAGAATCAGCTTCTTACAAAAGATGGCACTTGAGCTGAAACTTAAAGGAAAGCAATCCTATAAGCCTATACTTAATTTTGATGCGAAGATACCCCAATCCTGGAAATAACATTTATATCACACTTTGTGTTTAATCAGCACTTCTACATCCATTAATTCATGAGAGCCTTGGAACACAATAGGTAACTATAATATACCCAATTCCAAGATTAAAAAAAAATGAAGGCTCTGAAGTTACAAACTCTGTAAAATCACATGAATGGCATGTGTCATTCTACCTTTACACAATCAATACCTTTGTCAGGGAAATATTTATGTTTTTGCTAAGATTGGTTAACAAATACTTCTAATTAATTCAATGAATAAGTCACAACTCTGCTTCACTGATCAGTCCATGTTTGGTTAGCATAAATCATTCCGCTGTAATTTCCTTACCTCTCACACCCTACTATGTCCTGCAGGAATGAAATAATATTTCTCCATCATCATTGTAAAGAAATAGAATATAGAGAATAGGTGCCAAGGAAAAATAACTCTAAGCACTGCTGCCTCTCTCCCCATACACCAGAATGAAAGAACCATTCATATTAATATTCCCTTTCACCATTCTATCTCATTTATAAACTCTATAAAACCCTTCTGCATTTTCCTCAAACAGTTTCTAACACCAGGTCACCAAAATAAATCTAACATTTTGACTTGTCCCCCTGGGTCTCTAGAGATCTTCAACCTCTGCTATAGTTCTCCTTTTCTTCTCATAAAATGGGAAATTGGACTGTTTGTTTTGAGCAAAATTATATTTGCATGTATGCATGTGAAGTAATGTGTCATGTGTATGAATAATAATTTGCATTCTTTGTGATTAAGATTGCTTGAGGAGAATGGCATTGGCATAGTCCCGAAAACAACTATCTATATGCAGTGAATGCTTAGAATAAAGTGAGAAGAAAATGCTGTCACCAAATTGGCATGTCCCAAATATTTCAAAGATACTTTGCTGTTTATGTTTGGAAACTACAAGTAAATAGTCCTGCAGCCAAAAATTATATTGATAGAATTCTTCAAAATGGACAAAAATGTTTAAGATTATATTTTGGGAAGTTGGAAAAGATAATCCACTTTTCTGTTGTTGTTTAGATGTTTTAGTCATTTCTGATTCTTCATGACCCCATTTGAGGTTTTCTTTGCAAAGATATTGGAGTAGTTTGTCATTCCTTCTGCAGCCCATTTTACAGATGAGAAAACAAACTTGCCCAGAATCACATAGGTAGTGTCTGAGATCAAATTTGAAATCAGGTCTTCCTGACTCCAGGTCTGGAGCTCTATTCACTATGCTACAAGATTCTCTTTAAGGCATGTATATTTGGTTAGGTGAAAAGTTTCATTTCCTCTTTCCGGTTAGTTTTTATACTAACAATACTTTTATAGTTTGCAATCAGGGAATAGTTAAAGAAAATCCACTTTAAAAGTCATTCAACCAAAAAAAAAATGAAATGCTGTTATAGGGGCAGGGTCAAGATGGCAGAGGAAAGACATTAAATGTACAGAGCTCCTCACACAATTACCCCAAAAGCAGCAACAAAAGAAGCCCTGGACCTGCAAAACCCACAAAAAGATGGGCTGAGATTATTTTCCAGATTAAATGGGGCTGAGCTAGGATGTGAGCAGATTCCAACACCGCAATCACACTCACACAGACCTCAGAATGCTGCACAAAAGGAATTTAACCCTGAGCCTCTGATTCAGCTGAAGCAATGGCATCTTCTGGAACTAAGTTTACTGTCAGGTGAGAGGACTGAATGGCTGGGCTAGGGGTGGAAAATAGAGGAGTGTTGTCGGGACCTAAGGAGGAATTTGGTCTTCTCACCCCAGCAGTGAACCAAGAAGAAATCTTGAGCAGTGGGAGGCCCAGGTAGGGGAGGAAAACAGGCTCTTAGGAGCTAAGAACCACATCACACAAAGTTTTGCTGGATTGTTAATTAGTAAGTTGCCTTGAGGTTATCTTTAGACCCTAGAACAGGCCAGGTGAGAGAAAAACCTGCCTTCCCTCAAACCAAAACACCTGGGACCCTCTGAAGCTTGGGACAGTGTAGTTTGTAAGTAGGGTTCCACTGTAAGAGGGAGGTCAAAGTCAAATAAAAGATAACAAAATGAGCAAGCCAAGAAAGTTGAGAATTATAAAAAGTTTCTTTATCAACAAGGAAGATCGAAGTGCACCCTCAGAAGAGGATAGCAACTTTAGGGCCCCTTCATCCAAAGCTTCCAAGAAAAAATTTGAATTGGTCTCAGGCCATGGAATTGCTAAAAAGGGACTTTGAAGAGAAAGTATGAAAGATAGAAGGAAGATTTAGAGAGGTGGAGGAAAGAATGGGAAGGGAAATGAGTGTGATACAGGAGAGCCATGAGAAAAAAGGCAACAGCTTGAAAAGCCAAATGGAAAAGGAGATAAAAAAGCTCTCTGAAGAAAATAATTGCCTAAGAATTAGGATTGAACAAATGGAAGCTAGTGACTTTATGAGAAAACAAGACACAGTAAAGCAAATCCAAATTAATTAAAAAATAGAGGGCAATATGAAATATCTTCTTGGAAAAACAGCTGACCTGGAAAATAGATACAGGATAGATAGTTTTAAGGTCACTGGACTACCTGAAAACTATGACCAAAATAGGAGTTTAGACAACATCTTCCAAGAGATTCTCAGGGAAAATTGCCCTGATATTCTAGAAGCAGAAGGCAAAATAGAAATTGAAATAATCCACAAATCACCTCCTGAAAAATTGCAAAAGGAAAACCTCCAGGAATACTATAGCCAAATTTCAGAGCTTCAAGGTCAAGGAGAAAATATTGCAAGCAGCTAGAAAAAAAAAAGGAATTCAAATACTGTGGAGTTACAATAAGGATAAAACAAGATCTAGCAGCATCCACATTAAAGGAGCAGAGGGCATGGAAAATGATCTTCCAGAGGGCAAAGGAACTGGGACTACAGCCAAGAATCATATATCCAGCAAAACTGCATATAATCTTTCAGGGACAAAAAAATGGGATTTCAATGAAAAAGAGGACTTTCTGGCATTTGTGATGAAAAGACCTGAACTAAATAGAAAATTTGACTGTCAAATACAAGACCCTAGAGAAGCATAAAAAGGTAAAAAGGAAAAAGACATCATGAAGGATATCAAAAGATTAAACTGTTTATGTTCTGACAGGGGAATATAGTACTTTGAACTCATCAGAACTCTCTAAGATTTAGGATAGCTGAAGGAGTACTATTAGACAGAGGACACAGATCTGAACTGAACATGAAGGAATGATATTTGTAAAGCATTTATTTTTTGTTTATCCTTGTTCTTTGTGGGGCAAAATAGATGGGGTGTCTTATATCTAGGGACAGATTTGGTCTTGGGGCCTCCTGAGTCCAGGGCTAGTGCTTTGTCTACTGTGCCACCTAGCATCATCACCATGATGACATCTTTAAAATAGGGTTGAGGTGTAGGAGGAATGCATGGGGGGAGGGGTAAGGGGAGAGATGGACTGGGAAGAGTTAATTCACAGGAAGGAAAGAAGAAAATAGTTTATGGAGGGAAAAGGGAAGAGGAAGGAGTGGGGAGGTAAGTGAACCTTACTATCATCAGAATTGACTCAAAGAGGGAATAACATAAAAACTTAAGTGGGAATAGTAATATATCTTTGCCCTAAGGGAAAGTGGGAGGGGAAGGAGATAAGTTGGGTTGGGGAGAAGTGGGCAATTAGGGAAGGGCAGAATGGGGGAGGGAGCAGGAAAAAGCAAAACACTTTTTATTTTTTTGCAGGGCAATGGGGGTTAAGTGACTTGCCCAGGTTCACACTGCTAGTGTCAAATGCCTGACGCTGGATTTGAACTCAGGTCCTCCTGACTCCAGGGCTGGTGCTCTATCCACTGTGCCACCTCGCTGCCCCCTAAAGCAAAACAGTTTTGAGGAAGGTGATGAGGTTCTGCATAACTGCACAAGTATGACATGTTTAATTGCTTGATTTCATAAGTAGGGTTGAGGAGGGAGGGAGGAAGAAAAATTTAGAACACAGAATTAGTTCAAAGACCTTAATCTCATCAGAGTGAGCTCAAGGAAGGAATAACATTCACACTCCACTGGGAGGAGTAATCTATTTAACCCTACAGGAAAGTAGAAGGAGCATATGATAAGGAGGGAAGGGTGAAAAAAGGGAGGGTAGAGCTGGGGACTGGGCAGTCAGAAATAAATTACTCTTGAGGAGAAATAAGGTAAAAGAAGATAGAAAATTGAGTAAATATCATGGTAAGGGAATAGGATCATGGGAAATAATTATGATGATTGACCATAATGACAAAACGAATGGTACATACTTTGCTGGGCTATTGGGAAGAAAATTTTTTGTCAAGTTTAAGGTACTATATAAAGGTTATGATGAACAGGATGCTATCAGAAAAACCTGGAAAGACCTACATGAACTGAAGCAGAGTAAAATAAAATGTACTGAATACAAAATAACAGCAATAGTGTAAAATGATCTGCTGGGAGGCATGTGGTTATTTTCAGCAAGGCAATGATCCAATATAACTCTGAAGGACTTATGAAAATTGCATTTACAAAATTGCATCTACAGAGAAAGAACTGATGGTATCTAAAAACATATTGAAACACATTTTTTTTTTTACAATTCCTTAATGTGAAGGTTTTTTAAAATCTATTTTCTTTTACAACCTAGCTATTGTGGGCATGTTTTCCATGAATACTCATGCATAACTTATATTGAATTGTTTGAGTTCTTGGGTGTGGAGGGTGGGAAGTGAGGGAGGGAGAAAAGTTTGTTTCATCAAGAAACACCCCATGTTCCTCATCCTACATAGATGAGGAAAAAGCCATAAGACAAAGAGAAAATACTGAGTAGGACATCTGATTGAATCTGCACGTTGAGTAGTCCTAAAATGCTCCATTGAGGAAAATCATGAGGAAGAAAAAATATTCAAACATGTTGCCCTTTAAAATGGACTGGCTTTTCTCTTGAAGCAAGGCTTTTAGAGGTTTTTAAATTAAGGGAAATTAGTTAAATAAGGGAGGCAGTAGGGGAGGGTTAATTAAAGGTCTACCAGATTAGCTGGCTCCTGGCCAAGCTAGGGGTGGGTTGGTGGGTTCGTTAGCTCCTGGCTTGGCTTGACAAACTGTGGGGGCCAAATTTAATATATAAAGAGTTAATTGGGTGGCTCACCAAAATATTGGGGTCCCAGAAATAATGAGGGACATCTAGATTCAAAGTTCCCTCCCCTCCAAACTGCCTTTTTAGATATTTCTCCAAGACCAATAAGAAAGGAGCCTAACAGCCTCTGTTCCACAAATGAATCAGGTTTTATTAATGATAAAGTAAACAGCAAAGGTGAAATTAATAAAATCAAAGACAAGGGAATAGGGGAAAAGAAATATGGATAATCCTCCTAGCTCTAACCTAAGTCTATTCAAAAGAGCAGAGTTTGTATTTTAACTCACCACCTGGAGCTTTTAGCTTCAATGGAAAGAACAGCTCACAGACAGGCTTGAAAGACTCATCCGCTGCTCCTGCTCATGCCACTGGGAGGAAAGACAACTCTGGAAGAGCAGTGAGCTCCCCTCAGTGAGTGTTTAATCTTCCTCCCCCAAAAGGGGAGGTCCTTCAAAAACTGCCTATGGAGAGTGGTTTCTCCTTTTGAACTCAGCAGCATATGTCACTTCAGGGCAGGCCAGGTGTAGCCTCTCCCAATGAGTCAGCCAAATTCCAATAATCTTAGCACAAGTTAGAGCACATTTTTTTTTAATTGATGTCAAAATTTGTTTTTACATGTATTTTGGAAAATAAAATTCTAAACAGAAGAAAAAAGTCATTTATCCACTGAATCATAGTTTCTCAGGTTTAAAGAAGGATTAGAGGTCCCACAGCTCAACTCTTTCTCAATGCATCATGTCACAGTAGAAATATCATCAGAAGAGGTTTTAACTACACACTCTGCTGATACATTTCAAAAGATGGATAGATTATATCTTTGTGAATTCTACTTAGTGATATGAAAGTTCTAAGTATTGAATAGTTAAAAATGTAGAGGGGGTCATCTAGGTGGTTCAGTGGATAGATTACTGGCTTGGAGTCAGGAGGACTTGAGTTCAAATCTAGACACTTGACACTTACTAGCCGTGCAACCTTGAGCCAGTCATTGAATGGATTACCACACCCCAAAACAAACAAATAAATAAATAGATACATAGATACATACATAAATATATAAATAAATAAAGGAATGAATGAGTGAGTGAATAAATGAATAGATAGATAAATGAATGAATGAATAAGTGAATAAATAATTAAATAGATGAATGAATAAATGAATGCATAAATAAATAAGCCAACAAATAAATAAATAAAAAGATATATGAATGAATGACTAATGTGTGATTAAGTAATAAATGATGTTCCTTCATCTTTACTACTTTTCCAATATAAGAAGAATGTATATAACTAATATGTATCAAAGAAAGAAACCCCAAATTTGTGTTGGCATAGCCACCTGTAGCTTCTGGATAGCCTGATTTTTCCTTCATTCATATAACCCTAAAAGTAGATAACTTGTATTCTAATAATTTAAAGGTCACTGAAAATATTCATCTAATTCTTCAACAGTTGTTGAGAAAGTCCTTATTGGGACATTTAAAAGAAATCAACCAGGCGCTTAAGAAATTCTAATTTTCTATTTTATATGAATTGTGGGCTGATTTTATTTACTTTCATTTCTCTCTTTGCTGGTAATGGTCATACAAGTTTTAACAAGACTTATATTGCATTTAAAGAAGCCAACAGATCAAATAGTGCTAAATCCTCAGTGTTCCACCTTAAGGCTTATAGTAGGTAATGGGGTTGTCCAAGATCACATGTCAGTTTCTATCACCTAGAATTATTTTGTAGGTCAAAAGAAAATAAAAAGTGCTACAATAATTGGTATGAGTAAAAGTGCATTATAAATAATAACTTGGACACTTCAATACTTTACAATTTAATCTATTTCATTATGCCAGTACTCCTTCCAGCAATGCAAATCATAACTCATCCATGATAGCCCTTCCTTGGTGACTCTTTCCCATGGGCTCTGATCAATTTGCACAGAAGATTCATCCAAAGAACTTAAGGTATTTGTTTTAATCTTTAAGAATTGTCTGGGTACCAAGATCCCCAGCAGTTCTATTGTGAAACTTCCAGTTACCAATATTCTCCTTCAACATGGAACTTATTTTGTTTAGATTGGCTTTGCCAAAACTATGGTGTAGGCAACTTCTGGTGAGCAAAACAAAACAAAACAAAAAATAGACAACCCCTCTCCTATGTAGATTAGTATGTGCTTTACAACTTAGTATCTCCAAAACTTTCCTTAGGCATTGAGAATTTTAGATTCTTGCTCAGGATGACATATCCACCACTAATTAGAAGCAATTCTGTCCCTCTATATTCACTACTTCACTGGCTAATTATTTTGTTCCTCCGTGTTTTATGGTTTGGGGTTTTTGCTTGTTTTATTTTGTGTTATTTTGTTCTCTACCAAACATTTCTTGAAGAACACCCTTTGCACTCATTCTCTTGGCAGTTCCTCATTTGTTATGTGCTTAAACCTATTCATGTCTTTCCATTGCCATTTGGTAACTCATTTCATTTCTTCTAAGACTTTAGAAATGTATGATTCATAGTGATGTTTGAACTTTACTAGAATTATAAGGGTTTTAAAATATAGTTCTAGGTTTCAGAAAAAACACTTAGCAGTCATTAAATAACTATACAATTATCCAAAAATAATCTAATCTATGTTCATTTCTGAACTAATTTCATTATGCACTTGCAAGACATTTGGAGTGATATGTAAGGTCTCTGGATTGTTCATGCAATTGTAACTATCGTGGAAACAAAAATAGTACTAGCACTTAAAACTGCCTGTTCCATACTTTGAATCTGTTATTATTTACTATATGTTTTTACATAAATACATTTGAAATCATGGATGAAAGTCTTAGCACAGTTATTACTTAAGATAGGCACACGGATAGGCTACTTTGAAGGAGAGAATAAAGTTGTACTTTTTTTTATCTGTGACATAGAGAGTCTTGCTTATAAGATGAAGTACATTTTTATGTACCACTAAAGCATGCTACTATTATAATAATCTGAAAAATACTTATTGCTACCCTTACTCTCTTAACAGTGAGTCTTTTTGGTAGTGTTGTCAAGGTGAATATAATCATGTTTGGTGACATGCTGACATTCCATGTAAAAGCCATTTTTAGCCTACATGCTTCTTTCTTCTTTCTGTTCATTTAAAAAAATGATGAAATTCAGCTATATTTCCATGAACCTGGTGATTCTGTTGAGTAGAGCACTATAACACAATTAAAATAGGCATTTAGGTGTTTTTTTTTTTCCCTATAAAACTGTAATACCTAGAATTCCATGTCTCTTGGGAATGGTAGTATTTTTTTTAATTAAAAGAATCTCCCCTCACCCATAATATAACTGATATTATGTTTCATATAATATTATCTCTCTTTCTCTCTGTTTCTCATGTGTATAAATGTATATGTATATACAGTGGCAGGAAAATTAAGGGGAAAGTCACTAATATATGTACATGCACACATTCAGGCAGGTATACATACATGCATACATATGCAAATGAGTCATTTACAAGCCATCCACTACTGATCATTCTATGTAACTTCTATGTCCCCCCATAAATATCTTTAATTCTTTAGACTCATCCAATTTTACATTATTACATATTTTACTTAATTATTAAATATTTTACTTAAATTTGACATTTCTGAGAGAAAACAAATCCTACATTTCTATATATTTAAGCTCTTTCAGGATGAGTTTTCTTTCCATTTTGTTGTACCCACAGGGCCTACCATAGTCTTACATTTAATCAATGTTTACTTTTTTATTTGTTGAAATTTTTTTGGTGGTTTCAGCTATTTTATTTTCACTTCCCCCCACTATACTTGATGAAAATAAGGACAAAATAATCCCCTGCCTTCTATACTACAACATTTTTAACTTCTATGTCTCAGAACATTGCTAGTGAATTTTCAAAGAGATGGTCATTTTCCAGGAACTATGTTGTTGGTTGGAAATGACAAACCTATAGTTCTGGTAAGAGTTTTGTTCAAAAGTGCTTCTTAAGGAAAAGTGAAGAACAAATCAAGTTCTTTACTCCTGTGGTCATGTGGTTGGAAAAAAACAACAACAATGGATTGTTGCCCAACTTGTGGGTTGGCAGACAATTTTTTTTCTCTATCATGAGTTACAGGAAGTTTTGCTGATGTGCTCAGAATTTCCTTAAATAAGACACAACATAAATAATGAAAAGGTTAGGCCTTGTTTCTTAACGGTAATCCTCTTGCACACATAGCTGCTCTACTTACTAAACAGGCTTTTGGACACACTTTATGGAAAAGGTTGCCAAAATCTTGTTTGTTGGTTGGTCTCCACAGTGAAGGACTACTGTAATCCATTTTTATGGACTTTAGATCTGGAATATTTTAGACTGTGTCTATGTGGTTAAAAAACTCTCTCACACACATATGTGTGTGTTTACATATACATGTATATGTGTGTGTGTGTGTGTGTGTGTATTGAAATAGAGAGACAGAGAGAGAGAGAAAGAGAGAGATGTTCAGGATATTTGTGGTACCTAGAACTGAACATAACACTTCATGTGTTGTCTGAAAAAAAAGTTAAGAATAATAAGATTATTACTTTCTTATGTATGGAAACTATTACTCTCTTAATATCTAAATATAGTCTGGATTTTATTGACATTCCTGGCTTCCATATCACAACTTTGATAAATATTGAATATCAGTCCACTAACTATAATAACTATCATCCTTAAGGATTTTGTTTTCCCCATTTAATATGCAATCTAGTTAAGCCTCTCAGATTGTATTTTTTAATAAACCATACATAACTTACACACATGATTGAAATATATCAATGTCTTTACTCAAAACAACATGAATTTATTAAATGTCTAGTATGTGCTTGGCACTATGTTAAACACTGGGGGTTCACAAAAAGCAAAACAATACAAAAATCCAGCCACTGCTTTCAGGGAGGTGGCAGTCTAACTGAGAAGAAAACATGTAACAACTATTTATATAAAAGATATATAGAGGGGGCAGCTAGATGGCACAGTGGATAAGGACCTGAATTTAAATCTGGCCTCAGACACTTGACACTTACTAGCTTTGTGACCTCGGGCAAGCCACTTAACCCTCTATGCTTTGCAAAAAAATTAAATTAATATTAAATAAAAAGATATATAGAAGGAAATTAGAGATAATCTTAGAAGAAAGGCATGAATTTTAAATGGAGACTGGGAAAGGTCTCCTGATGAAGAAAGGCATGAACATTAAATGGAGACTGGGAAAGGTCTCTTGAAGAAAATGTATTTTAGATGATTATTTAAAGAAATCAGAGGAGACTGGGAAAGGTTTCTTAAAGAAATTGTATGGGACTTTTTGTGATTATTGAGGAAAATTGGGGAAGCCAAAAAATGGTGACTAAGAGGACAAAATTCCAGTTATGTGAGGCAGGTAGTGAAAATGCATGTAACCCAGACATGCAGTGTTACTTTTGAGAAAGAGCAAGGATGTCAGTGTTATGTTCTGAACCATTAAGAACCATACTCCCAAATGTTATATAATTATTATTCTTAAGGCTTTTGAAATTACTTAACTTCTGTCTCATTTATTTATTTATTTATTTATTTATTTATTTATTTTTATTTCATTTTATTTTTGTGGGGCAATGAGGGTTAAGTGACTTGCCCAGGGTTACAAAGCTATTGTCAAGTGTCTGAGGCTGGATTTGAACTCAGGTCCCCCTGAATTCAGGGCCGGTGCTTTATCAACTGCGCCACCTAGCTGCCCTCTGTCTCATTTTCGAATGTAAAAAAATGGTAACTCTCTCCAGACTTTACAAAAATGAGGTATTCATGATTAGGAGAAGGATGAAGATAGAGGAGAAAAGAGTTTGTGAAAGAAATGAGGAGAAAAACTACGTTTGATATCCATTACTTCCTTGGATAAAAAAAATCCCATTTTAAACTCTTATTTCCTATTGGCTACTTTCAGAATAATTTTCAGTAAATACATAAAAGAGGTGTTTCCCTTCTTATTGAGAAAGTATCCATGCACTGATTAAATCAGAGTTACTCAAAATTTTGAAAGAGTATATTGATACAGGGGAGCTATATCAAATTCCTAACCTTCAGCATCCCTGTAGCTGATCTGCCTGAGGACTTAATCACATTTTCTTATCTGAACATCTTGTTGACATTTAGAAAAACAACCTTCTTTTACCCATACATTTAATTTCTAGTACCATTAGGATTATAGATTTGGAGTTAAAAGGGTCCTTCACTGGAATTTAGTCAAATCCCCTAATTTTGCACATAAGAAATTTAATTGCCAGGCAAGTGACTCATCTAAATTCACATAATATCAGAATTGATACTGCCACTCAGGCTCTCTGATTCTCCAAATTCCCTTTGAAGTCTCAAATTCTATTCAAATTCCATTAAAGTGTTATAGTCTGCTATGGTTGATTCAATATAGGAAGAGATAATAGGGAGCCACAATTTATTTTTGATGAGGGAAGTCAAATCATTAATATCTTTGCTTTAGGGACATCAATTTGAAAACTTTAAGGAAGACAAATTGAAGAATGGAAATTCTTAACAGAGACCATATAGGAGGCTATTACAGTGATCCAGGTAAGAGTTAATGACGGCCTGAACTTCTGTAGCTGTTGTGTTATCCCTTATGCCCTTACTTTAATGACAAATTTGAAAAACAATAAACAAGTGGAAGCCTCTTACTGTCAATAGACCAAGGGAAGAAAGCACAATAGGATCAAAGGAAAACTCAAGAAAGGACAGGTACCACTTTCTAGTAAGCATGCTGATATCAAAGATAAATAATAAACCACTGTTCTCCAGAGTAACAACAATATATTTTTCTCATGCAAAGTGTTGTTTCTATATTTATATTGACACAAAAGCACAAAAATAATGCAAACCAAAGTCCTTCATTGATTATGACCATAATGTGACCTTTGCAAGGAAAGTCTCATGTGGAACATAAAATGCATTATTACTTGTTCCACTGTTAAATGAATAAGACATAAACATACATATGAAAATTGGTTTTATTGTTGTAGATGAGATGATAGATGTTACCAACGTTGAATACCTTTGGAAATCATATGCTATTATGAAAAGCACTTGATTGCATTCAACCCTAGAAAAAATAGCATGTCAATATCAATTGTTCTCTTTGATACCACTATGAGATAATTATCTAATGGTTCCTTAGAAGAAATACTCTAGTGTTTCTTAACATTTTATAATGAATAGGGATTCCCAGTAGTGCATATTCAAACTAACCTTGGTTAAAATACCAATGTTGAGCAGTTTTCATGAAATGTCTGAATCCCATGTGCGATATTCAGTTCATAGAACAAAATAGTATAGAATGGGAAATAATTTGCTGGATTTGAAATCAAGAGAAATCAGAATTCAAATCCTGCCAATAACACTTCTTAGCTATGTGAAAACAGCTAAATCTTATATAATATCTTCTATTTCATCATCTGCAAAATGGGATAATGGTATTATATACTTCTATGGGTTGTCATGAGGTATCACATGTAGTTTTGTATACTCATAGAATATGTATATATGTGTGTACAAATAAATATACATAGATTAGACATATACAGAAACATCTACATATATACATTCATTAAGTAGGATACTACATACTTTCAAATTTCATATTCAATATCTTTAACATCTGGAATGGCATTTTGTATAGTTAGGAACCATTCAAAGTCCTCTTGTCAATGTTGATCATTATACAAACACACACACACACACACTATATGTATATATACATGTGTATGTGTATGTATATATATATATACATATACAGCGTGTTTTAATGTCTATATATGCATATGTATGTATATATATATAATAGCTATATCTTCAAAGGAATTATATTTTTTGCAGTCTGATTATAACATTTTTTATTATCATATATTCTGCAGGTAAATTTTTAACATTTGCAATTACATTTGTATTCCAGATAAGAACAAACTTTGATATGATGATGATGATGATTTTCAAAATGTACAAAGAAAAATCATTTTTTCCTTCCTCAGTGTTGCCAACTAGGGAACCTTTTCATTTTACCTGAATATGCTCAACACTCAAGTACATGAGGTTAGAATAGCACATGGATAGGGCAAATGTCACATAGATTTCCTGCTTCAACTTGATTACCTTCCAGACAAGGTCTTGTAGTCAGTTCTCCAAACTTGGTCTTCAAATACATGTGCAAAGACCATACTGACATTTGCAAAGCTTCTATTTTCTTTAAACATCTGTTTGTGCTAAATAATAAATGAAATGCTTGCTCCAAAGTAATGTGCAATCCAGATAAGTCATCAGAGTATAGGTATTAAATGTGAAACAGATGCTTTTAGATTTTAAAATGTTTCCAGGATAACACCAATATAACACAAGGACACAGTAGGGACAGCTGTTATATACTCCAGGTGCCAGCTGCAAATACAACATACCTTTCTGAAATCAATTCAGATTTCAGATAAATACTTTTCAAATAAGTTGTCCTGCAAATAAAAATATTTCTTCCAAAATTTAAGTTTTTCAAGAGATAAACTTCCTTAGATGTACATATACCCATTATTTAACTTCTATTCCTTTAAAAGTAAAAAGATCATTATTATTTGCCTGAGGATAAAATAACATGACAGTGTGGGCAGAGCCAAGATGGTGGATGAAAGACAGTGACTTGCCTGAGCTCTCCCCAAGACCTCTCCAAATACCTTCAAGTAATACCCTAAGACAATTCCTGGAGCAACAGAACCCACAAAAAGATGGGATTAAATAATTTTCCAGCCAAAGACAACTTAGAAGGTTGGCAGGAAAGGTCTGTTGTACTGGATGAGAGTGGAGCACAGCCCAGTGCAGGCTGTGCCAGGACAAACCCAACCCCAGCACAGAACCAGCCCCAGCACAGAACCAGCCCCAGCACAGAACCAGCCACAGCCACAGAAAATCAAGAGCCAGCCTTGGGAGTCTCTGAATCAGTAGCAGCAACAACTGCTTCTGGAACTCAGCGCATAGATCTTAAAGGGGTTGAATAATTGGCCAGAAGAAGATTATAGGGATCTCTTAGCTAACACTGAGGCAAGACCCTGTTGTTTTGCCCATACTTAGATCAAGGTCACTGTCTTAGGTAGTGGTCCCAGGCAGGGGAAGAGCACAAACAGACAAGAGCTTGCAACCAGAGTGTAGCAGGCCTCTGTTCATATTTCTAGGGCAAAAAAGCAGACCTGTGCTTGCTTGCAGACCAGAGCACAGGCTAAGAGAGTGGTGAACATACCTCTCCTTAAATAATACCAACTTGGAAGAAAAAAAAAAACGTACAAATTCCCAAAAGTATCTCAGGAAACAGCTGCACAAACCCCCTGAAGCTTGGGACAGTGCACCCTCCACCCTGGAAGTAGTGCTCAACTTTAACAAAGAGTTAAAAGTCAAGAAATAGGCTGGGGAAATGAGCAAACAGGAAAAAATAATGACCCTAGAAAGTTTCTATGGTGAAAAGGAAGATCAAAATACACCCTCAGAAGAAGATAATAAAGTTAAAGCTCCTAAATCCAAAACTTCCAAGAAAAATATAAAGTGGTCTCAGGCCAAAGAAGTGCTCAAAAAGGACTTTGAAAATAAAGTAAGAAAGGAGGAGGAAAAATGGAAAGAGAAATTTGAGTGATGCCAGAAAATCATGGAAAAAAGTCAACAGCTTGTTAAAGGAGACAAAAAAACATACCGAAGAAAATAACACCTTAAAAATAGACTAGGCCAAATGCTAAAAGAAATATAAAAACTCAATGAAGAGGGGGCAGCTAGGTGGCACAGTGGATAGAGCACCGGCCCTGGAGTCAGGAGGACCTGGGTTCAAATCCGGCCTCAGACACTTAACACTTACTAGCTGTGTGAGCCTGGGCAAGTCACTTAACCCCAATTGCCTCACTAAAAAAAAAAAGTCAATGAAGAAAATAATGCCTTGCAAAACCAAATTGTTCAAAGGGAAAATGAGGTACAAGAATTCTTTGAAGAAAATAACTCCCTAAAAATTAGGATTGAGCAAATGGAAGCTAATGACTTGATGAGAAATCAAGAAACAATAAAGCAAATTTGAAAGAATGAAAAAATATAGAAGGAAATATGAAATATCTCACTGGAAAAACCACTTTCTTGGAAAATAGATCCATAAGAGATCATTTGAAAATTATTGGACTACCTGAAGGTCATTATCAAATAAAGATCCTAGACATCATCTTCCAAGAAATTTTCTGGGAAAATTGCCCTGATAGTCTAGAAATGGAAAGTAAAATAGAAACTAAAAGAATACACCAATCCCCTCATGAAAGAGAACCTAAAGTGAAAACTTCCAGGAATATCACTGACAAATTCCAGTGCTTCCAAGTCAAGGAGAAAATATTGCAAACAGATAGAAAGAAACAATTCAAGTATTGTGGAGCTAGTCAGGATAACACGGGATTTAGCAGTTTCTGTCTTAAGGGATCAGAGGGCTTGGAATATACGATATTTCAGAGGGCAAAGGAACTCAGTTTACAAACAAGATTCACCTACCCAGAAAAACTGTTTATAATCCTTCAGGGGAAAAAATGGGAATTCAATGTAGGAGAGGACTTTCCAGCATTCTTGTTGAAAAGACCTGAGCTGAATAGAAAATTTGATTTACAAAAACAAGACCCAGAGAAAAATAAAAAGGTAAACTGGAAAAATAAATCATAAGGGATTTTAAAAGGTTAAACTGTTTATATTCCTACATAGGAAGATGAGACTTGCCTCTCTTAAGAACTTTCTCATTATTAGGTCAGTTGGATGGAGTATATTTAGACAGAGTACACAGGTGTGAGTTGAATATTTTTTTTCCTGATAAAGGTACTTTATTTTTTTCCAGTCACATGTAAAAATAGTTCTCAACATTTGTTTATACAAGCTCTCCAATTTCAGATTTCTTTCCCTCCCTCCCCCCTCCCCTAGACAGCAGGCAATCTGATATAGGTCACATATATACATAATAACATTAAATGTATTTCTGCATTAGTCATATCATAAGAGAAGAATTAGAGCAATGAGGAAAAATCTCAAAATAGAAAAACAACAGTACCCAAAGCAGAAGAAATAATATGGTTCAATCAGCATCTCTACTCCACAGTTCTTTTTTTTTCTTTTTTTCTGGATTTGGAACCTTTCCATCATGGTTCCCCTGGAACTCTTCTGTACCATTGCATTGGTGAGCAGAATCCAGTCCATCACAGTAGATCTACACACAATGTTGATGATACTATGTACAATGTTCCTCTGGTTCTGCTCATCTCATTTTTCATCAGTTCATGCAAGTCCTTCCAGGCTTCTCTGAACTCCCCCTGCTCATCATTTCTTACAGCACAATAGAATTCCATTACATTCATATACCACCACTGTGAGTTGAATATTAAGTGATGATATCTTTAAAAAATAAAATGAAGGGGTAAGAGAGGAATGCACTGGGAGAAAAGGAAAGGGAGAGGTGGAATGAGATAAAGTATCTCATATAAAAGAAGGAAGAAAAAGCATGTACAGTGGATGGGGAAAATTGGGGAGTTGCTGCAGAATTTGTGAACCTTACTCCCATCAAAATTGGCTCAAAGAGGGAATAACAAACTCAATTGGGTATAGCAATCTATCTCACCCTGCAGGAAAGCAGGAGGGGATGGGGGTAAAGGGCGGATGATAGAAGGGAGGACAGATGAGAGGAAGGAGCAGTCAGAAGCAAAACACTTTTGATTAGGGACAGGGTGAAAGGAGATAGATAATAGAAGAAATGTCATGGGAAGCAAAGTGGATGGAGGGAAATACAATCAGCAAAGAAACT
Source organism: Dromiciops gliroides (assembly GCF_019393635.1). Classification (NCBI taxonomy): domain Eukaryota; kingdom Metazoa; phylum Chordata; class Mammalia; order Microbiotheria; family Microbiotheriidae; genus Dromiciops; species Dromiciops gliroides. Next base: position 144,478,834 of record NC_057866.1, read on the forward strand.
GTGAAAAAATTTTGAAGCAAGTTTGTTTAACAAAAGCTTCATTTCTCAAACACATAGAGAACTGAGTCAAATTTATTAAAATAACAGTCATTCCCCAATTGATAAACTATTGGAAGATATGAAGTTTTTAGATGTAATAATCAAAGTTAACTATACCCAGATATATATATATATTAAAAAAACACACCTTCTAATTCAATAGTGATTAGAAAGATGCAAGTCAAAACAATTATGGGGACTTACATTGCAAGACAGCCAATTGAGAAAGCAATCCACTGAAACTCTTCCAGATTTCCCCTCAAAACCAACATAAAACTGCCTCTGAAACATTGAAAGAATAGGGAAACAGCCTATCAGACCAGCAGGAAAGGTCTGTCTTACCTTGGTGGGAGGGAAATGAGGTTCAGTAGCAACAGCAGCAGCAGCAACAGCAACAGTTTCTGGGCTCACAGCACAGGCCTTGAGGCAGGGCTCTGACCCTGGGACTACAACAGAGAGTCTCCACTCACCTGCAAACCAGCAGCTTTCTGGGCAGGTGAGTCATGTGGGCAGCATAGCAAGGACCCTCACCAGGCACCCCACAGCTAGTGAGGATGATCATGGAGGCTTTGAACGCACTGCTGACCAGTAGTGAAGCCCAAGCAGGTCAACAGCAATTTCCTACCCCTGAGACCTCCCAGCAGAAAGACTGTTTCCAGTGCAAACCAGGACAGGAACTTAACAGGTTTCAACAAAATTACCCTTCCAGGGACTGCCATCAGAGTGACTGGTTATCAGAGCAACCTAAAAGCAGGACCTTCCCCCCCCACACACATACACACTTGGGCAGATTGGAAATAAAATTACTACTTCACGGCCTGTTAACAGAGAGGCCCTGATGACAGAGTTATCCAACATCAAGGCACCACCCAGGGACAGACCAACAACAAGATTACTTCTCCAGGGCCAGGTACCAGAAAGACTTTGTTAACTTTAGCAACCAAGCAAAAGTGAGGAGCTGAGCCCTGAAGCCCAGTGAAAACCACAAATAAGACCCAGAACCTCAGCATGAACCTTGGGACAGTTTAGGAATAGAACCTAACTCGAATAAAAACATCAAGTCACAAAAATGAGAAAAATTTTTTTTAAAAAAAGCTTGACTATTGATAGTTACTATGGTGATAGGGAAAATTAAGGTATAAACATAAAGAAAAGAGTAACAAAATGGCTACAGGTGAGACTTCAAAAAATCCAAATTAGTCTCAGGCCTAAAATCAATTCTTAGAAGAGCTTAAAAAGTACTTTAAAAGTCAAATTAGAGAAGTAGAAGAAAAATTGGGAAAAGAAATAAAAATAATACAAGAGAAGCATGAAAAAGAAATGCAAAATTTTACTGAGGAAAATAACTCCCTAAAAGACAGATTTAACCAAATGAGAACGGAAGTACAAAGGGTAAGAGAAGAACATAATTCTTTAAAAATTAAAATTGAACAAATGCAAACTAATTACTCTATGAGACACCAACATACAATAAAAAATAATAAAAGGAAAAAGATAGAAGAAAATGTGAAATTTCTCATTGGAAACACAACTGACCTAGAAAATAGATTCAGTAGAGATAATATAAGAATTATTGAACTACCTGAAAACCATGATCAGAAAACAAACCAAAGAGCATTTCTGATTAAAAGACCAGCTTTGAATAACAAATTTGACCTCCAAATACAAGACTCAAGAGAAACATAAAAAATGTAAACAAGAAACAAGAAAGTAAAACTGTAAGAAATTTAATAAGGTTAAACTGTTTCTAGTTCTATATGATAAGATAGTATCTGTAAGTCTTAATTTTATTATAAAAGCAATTAGATTAAGAATATATGTAAAGAGGTTGTGGTCATAAGGTAATAATAAAGGGATGATATTTGTAAGTCTTAACAACTTTACTTTAAGAGTAATTAGAAGGAGTATAAGGAATATATGTAGACAGAGGGTGTGGTCATAAAGTGACATTAATGAAATGACAACACAGAAAACAAAATAAAGGAGTAAAAAGATATTGCATGGAAGGAGGGAAGAAATTTAATGGTGTGAATAGTCACACACACACACACACACAAAGAGGCATTAAAAATAGATCATAATGGAGGGGAAGATGGAGGGCATGGGCAAAGATTAAACCTTATTCTTATCATAGTTGGCTCAAAGATGAAATAACAAACATACTCATTTGAATATAGAAATCTATCTTACCCTATAAGGAAGTTTAAAAAGGGACAGTCATAACAGAAAGGGGAGGGAGGACTGATACAAGGGAGGGTATATTGGCTAAAGCACTGATCATAAGTAAAACACTTAAGAGAAAGGAGAGGGTGGTGTGTCAGAGTGTGTGTGGGGGTAAACAGGTGAAAAATAGCATGGAGAGAAATAAACAGCCATCATAACTATAAATGTGAATTGGATGAACTCACCCATTAAACACAAGTGGACAGCAGAATAAATTAAAACGAAAATCCTACAATAGATTGTTTACAAAACAATTCTGGGGTAGTACCTCATAGTTATTGGATTGGATAATAGAACAGCAGAGGAAAATAATGAATGTCATAGGGAAAATGGGGAAAATGAAACATTAATACACTGTTGAAGTCGTAAATTGATTCTGCCATTCTGTAGAGCCCTTTGGAACGATGACCAAAGGGCTATAAAACCATGTCTCCTCTTTGACCTAGTAATACCACTACTAGGTTGTTATCCAAAATGAGATCAAAAACAAAAAGTTAAAGAACTATATGTACAAGAATATTTATGGCAGCCCTTTTCTGATGCAAAGAATTTGAAATTGAGGAGATGCTCATCAAGTGCAGAATGGATTAACAAATTGTGGGATGAGATTATGATAAAAAAACTATTATGCTATAAAAATGATGAGCAGGATGCTCTCAGAAAAATGTGAAAAGACATATGAACTGATGCAAAGTGAAGTGTACACAAAGTTATAGAAATCTCATTAAGATGATCAACTGTGAATGATTTGGCTATTCTTGGCAATACAAGGATCCTAGACAACTGTGAAGTACTTATAAAAAATGTGATCCATCTCTAGAGAAAAAACTGATGGTGTATGAATACAGATTGAAGCATAATTTTGTTTTTTATTTTCAGTTTCTTTTTCTTAATGATTTTTTTTTGGTCTATTTTCTTTTACCAACTGACTAATATGGAAATGTTTTGCATGACTACACAGGTATAATTTATATTGAATTTCTTGCATTCTTAAGAGGGTGTGAGGAGGAAGGGAGGAAGAGAAGTTGGAACACAATTTTTTAAAAAATGGATGTTGAAAATTCTTTTTACATGTAATTGGGGAAAATAAAGTTCTCAATAAAATTTTTATTAAAAAGAAAAAATTTTAAAAAGTAAAAAAATGACTGTAAATTAGGTGGAATTAAGTTTTCGTGACGAGTAACAAATATATCTATGTATGTGTACATACATGTATATTTGTGTGCATGTACATGCATTGTGTGTGTATGTGTATATATACATGCTGGACTAGTAAAATGGGCAGTTCCCTCTTGATCCAATACTAGAGATTAAATGTAAAGATATTCAGTGTGTTAACTATCATTATGAAAAATGTTCTATAGTTCAACTTGTATAACAAAAACAATTTATGACTCAGAGCTATGAGCTTCTTGTTTTGAGAATAAACTATTTTTGTTAATTTATTTCACACAAATACCAATAGGTAGATTTTTTCATTCATCTTTCAGTTTGGATGTGAATGTTTTCTAAAGATTTTGGGAACACACAGTATAAAAGAATAAGTGTTGGAGCTATACACAGCTCTTTCTTCAGACATGACCTTCAGAAAATAATACATAGTTTTCTTAGGATTTTGGTCAGCTGAATTGTCTATTTTGGAAATATGCTAGCTAGATTTACATGGGGCTATAGAACACTTAGACCCCTCTTTTTTTTTTCAATTTTCTATACTATCATTTAAGTGGAAACTAATTAAAAGGAGCAAGATACACTTTAATAATTCATATGAAATCTAAAAAGTATCAAAGGATTCAATGAAAGAGCCTCATAATGTTTAAATGGAACCACTGAAAGCCTGCTTCTTTTCAAACAACTGAAAGGTAAAAGTGAGTTTTCTTCAAATGGATTCAAACACTGGAAAGTAAATACAAAATTTAAAACAAAACAAAACAAAACAAAAAACCCTGTATTTTTACTAGTAGTCTGGATAAGTTTGAATTGACTAGTGTCTTAGAATAAATCTTTCAGATAACTCATTCATTTTTATTAGATGGCTTTGGATTTTCTTTTATCATTGAATTGCTATAGATTGATATATAACTTATTTGTGAAGTAAAATAGTGTTAAGCAATGATCTAGCTGATGTGATACATATAAAAATTTATTCTTACATGATTAAATGATCAAAGAAAAAGAGAGGCAAAGGAGAAAGGGAAGGAGGAGTAGGATAAGGACAATGAGGAAGTGGATGAGGAAAAGAAAAAAGAATGCAAATATTTACTAAAATATACAATTCATAAATTACAATGTTGATATTAGAAAGTATTTAATTGAATAAGTGATAGAGTCAAACAACAAAGATCAAAAGAGATAAAAACATATCAAAGATAGCATAGAAATTAATTATATTTCAATAAAAATGTTGGCATATGGTAGTGGTTAGAGAGCTGGTTTTAGAGTCTGGAAGCACAATAATAAAGTCCTGTCTCTGACGTATGTAAATTCTCTCAACCTAAAAAAAAAGATATATTAAATCTTTGTGTCCTATGCAAATTTATAATACTGTATGGTACTTAGGAAGTGGATAATAAATACTCATGGATTGATTACAATACCTGATCATATAGATGAACAGGCATTACTAAAAACAAAGTGTTAAAAAAATAACCAATTAACAAAGATCAGTTTCAGAAAGTAGTAAGAGATAAAATAATTTTACAGATAAACCATCTAAATTCCCATATACCACCAACAAAATTTAATACAAACTACTCCTAATAGACATACTCTTTATAATATTTACAAAATGTATCAAATATGTAGGAACTTAATAATGAATAGAATTTTAGTCAAGGAAGAATATTTCAATTCAGTTTAGTTTCCAAAATGGGCCAAGCTCTCTATTCATTGCCAGGAAAGAAAGAAAAAAATGAACAAGTGCCTTCCCTCAACTTATATTCTAATGGTGAGAAATAACATATTGATACTTCACAAATTAGCTTAAACACTTAATGCAATATAAATCAAAACATGAATAAATTATTAAATAGTATTAAAGTCATAAAAAACTTCATATAGAAAAAGGAATTAATGTACAAGACTTTCAAGAAAAAAGAAAAAGACAAATAATTAAACTATAAAATTATTATTATGTGATACCAATGAAGCCACATGTACTATGCTAAATGGTATATGTGTTACCTTGGGCAAGTAATTCAATATCTCTAAGTCTTAGTTCCTTCATTTATAAAATGAGGATGTTGGATTATATAATTTTCAAAAATATTTCAGTTCTAAATCTATGATCCTTTTAAAGGAAATGAGAATTAATTAATGGAAACTTAATTTCCTACTTCACTTTTTCTTACATCAACAAAATGAATAAATCCCCTTGACTTATAAAGACAAAATGAAATAGAAAGATACTTTTTTATAGGAAATTCAAGATAAATGAAAGTATATTTACATGAATCAGAATGAAATAAAAAGTCCACAAATAAAGTCTTCAATATTTAGTGGGAATAAAAGTGAATCTTAAATCTTTAAGTGTTTAAAAAGTGTAATTTTAACCCCTTGGCAGATTTAAAATTCAGTTCTAATTCTTTTTATATTGTTCCTTGTTATTTGTTAAATAAATCCAATTCACTCATAATTCAAGACATCATCCTCATTATGTCATTGGTCCTCTTTGAAAATGTAGGCTGAAAAATAGCAACAGAATACTTCTCTAGGATGTTACAGAGATTGATATTCAATTCTGGGCATATAATCTCAAGATGGAAAATGAAATTAAATATCCAGAAAATAGTAAACAGGGGAATCAAGGTTTACAGTTTATGCCACCTGAGTATTGCCTAAAGAATCTCAACATATTTCATTTAGAAAATAGTAGATAAGGTGAGGAGAGATAATTATAATAAAATAATAGTAAATAAGGTGAGTAGTTAGGCCTTCAACTTTTGAAAGGGAAGTTGCTTTGAAGAAACATTACAATATTTCTTCTTGTCCTTAGAAGAGGGGGAAAAACAAACAACTTGAAGAAATGGATGGAAGTTGCAAAGAAAATTTAAGTTTGAAGTATGGGGAAAGAGAATATATGTTTTTAAATAATTAGAGATTCACGAAAGTTGAATGGACTACCTAATGAGTTAGTGGGTTTCATTGCAAGTCTTCTAAAAAAAGGCTAGATTTCCACTTCCTGGTTATGTTTCATAGATTATTCTTTTTTAGATATGTATTTGGTCTAGATAGAAACTACCATAAAAATAATATAGGATCTAAGATAAAAAGCTGTTTGGGTTTTTTTGAGGGGGGTGGCATTTCCTTTAGTGTCTTACACAGTGGGTGGCATATACTCAGGATTTAATATTTTTTTGATCGAATGAAGTCCTTTTTTAACTCTATGATTCTTAAAAATTCTATTCATTTCAATTATAAAACTATATATTGAATTGAAGAGAAATAAAACTATTCAAAACGTAATTAGGTATTTAATATGGATGCAGTTATGGTTTGTTGTAGTTTATAAGTGTAACACCAAAAAAAGGTTAAGGTTTGTAAATGTTCCCTATGATTATTCATGAATTAAATGTCTTTGAGTAAAATAGGAAAGAAAATTAATTTCTCCCTCTCTTACTTAACTACAGAGAAAGCTTGATGGACATTAGTGCAATTTTTAAAAAGACATCTTTTGTTTTTATTGGAGACACATCTGAAATATTTTATTCTTTTTGTTTTTTGCAGGGCAATGAGGGTCAAATGATTTTCCCAAGGTCACACAGTTAGTAAATGTCAAGTGTCTGAAGCTGGATTTGAACTTAGGTCATCCTGAATCCAGGGCCAGTGCTTTATCCACTGTACAACCTAGTTGCCCCAAAATATTTTATTCCTAATGGGGGGGAGAAAGAATAAAAATAAATTTAAAATGGAAATAAGAGAATTTATAAACTCATCTTTATTGTATCATAAAATGCATTATTATACAACTACACTATCATTTTCTATTCAAAATCACTAGCAATTTTTTTCTTATAACAAAATATTGTTCTTTTGATACTCAGCAGGAAGTAAAGAATAATGGAATTTCTCTGATAAAGCTTATTGAAGCCAGGTATGCTGCTCAGTTATGTCAAATAAAAATAGGAATTATTTAAAGTAATGTGATAACTGAATTGACCTTTAAAATTCTAATATTTGAACAAAACAAATATGGTCCTTTAAAAAATATATCAGAATTCAAGCATGGTCTTTTAAGTAGTACATATTTAATTACAAAACATGGTAAAATACTGACTTTTTAATAAAATTCATAAATGATTTAGTATACAAAAACTTTTCATTTTAGTGGCAAACTCCTCCAGGTCTTCAGAGTAATGGTAGTATCCATTCTCCTATATAATTATGAGGCTTGCCATAGACATTCATCCAGCTTCTTGGAGCAGTTTAATCAGCATTCTATGGACAATACCTCATATCAAATGGCAAGACAGGATCACCAACAATGAGATGCTGGAATGCAGTCAATCCATCAGCATTGATGCAGTGTTAGTTCTGACTGAGCTCTGCTAGACCGGTCATGTTCAAAAGATGGATGGGAGCAGAATGCCTAAGCAGTTGCTTCATAGTAAGCTATAGCGAGATGAGTATGAGCAAAGTGAAGAGAAAAAACCCATTAATGTACAGTGCTGCACAACTTCAAGGCACTGAGAAACTGCTGGCTAAACTATCAAGAACATGCTGGACCCCTTATTTATTTCAATTTTTTCCCTTTTAATTCATAAAAAAAATCAAGCTCTGTAGTGCAACACTAAACAGCAAAATTGCTGTTGAAGAAATTGGCTGCTTGTTGAAACATGTACAAAAAGTTGGTCTCCCAGAGAGTGAAAATATTCATATTATATGACATATATTGGTAAAAAAAAAATTAAAGAAATACAGCTCTTCTACTAAAATTACTCGAGTCTAACAAACTAAATTTACCTATCAAATTCATAATGAGTTCCAATTAAACTCTCATTAAATAAATATTTTAGAGATTTCTTGATTTCTCATGTCCTTCTACATGCTATTTCCTACCTAAGGGAAGTGACTAAAAATCACTAAATGGCCATTCTCTCTAGCATTATTAGAGATAATTCTTAGGGATGATTAAGAATGAGGGCAGGGGGCAGCTAGGTGGCACAGTGGATAAAGCACAGGCCTTGAATTCAGGAGGACCTGAGTTCAAATCTGACCTCAGTCACTTGACACTTAGCTGTGTGACCCTAGGGGACCCCTCACCAAAAAAAGAAAAAAAAGAATGAGGGCAAAAATAAGTTAAAAATATGGTCACAGACTGCATAGACTATCCAAAGGACTGAAATGTGTTTGAAAACTCATTGTCAAAGTAGATTCAAAGAAGAATGAAGTCATACCAGATGAGTAAGCCTTCATTCAGAATGTCAAAGAACCATCTATCTGACCCATTCTTGTTCCCTAACTCTGAAGTCACATATTGTTTCCTATGGTAATTTACTTTTCACCTTGATATGATCTCCTTTTCCAGAAAGCATCCTTGATTAAACACAGATGAAATATTCTTCAATATATCACATTAATGTCTAATATATTTTTGCTTCATCTTCTTTTGTATAATTCTGGAATAATAGATAATTGATCAATTATCTATGTTATTGAAAAGAATCTAAGCTCCTTAATGTAAGAATACATTCATTTATATTACCTTATTTCAAAATCCTAGTATCCCTAAAAGGCAGCTAGGTGGTACAGTGTATAGAGCGCTGGGCCAGGAGTCAGGAAGATTTGAATTTTAATCTGACCTCAGACACTTACTAGCTGTGTGCACTAGATAAGCCACTTAACCCTGTTTACCTCAATTTCCTCATCTGTAAAATAATTCTCATCTGGAGAATAAAATGGTAAACTACTCTAGTGTTGTTGTTGTTGTTGTTTTTCTTGGTGAAGAAAGGGAAACCATTATCCACATTGTCTTTTTGTGGTTGTGGAGTTTTTCTTTATAACCCAAATAGCATTCCTCTGCAGCTCTCTTTCACTGTTCATAAATCTATTCATTATAGACAATATCGACATGCCCAAATTCTCTTCCACATGACAGCTCTTCAATTAATGGAACATAGGTATCATAACTTCTCTCCATTTTAAAATTTTCCACACTAAATATTTTCTGATTTTCCTGTAGCATGATTTCCACTCATTGCTCTATCCTAATCATGATCTTCTAGAAAACAAAACAAAACAAAACAAAAAACCAAAATCCAACTTCTCTCTTTCTAAAAGATTAATTAGAAATAAACACAGTGATATTTACATGACATGATGTGGTCATATTTTGGTAGGATTTCTTTTCTTGGGAGAGTATGCCTGTCTTGATTTACAAGAAAATATTATACCCATTTTTAAAAAATTTCTATGCTATAATTTTGAGTAGCATTAAGTTCTAATTTAAAGAAAAACTTACCTAAATATTTCCATATGATTTAAAGCCATGGTTTTCCTCTTCTATGGAAAAATGATTGAGTTACAACACTAAAGTCTAATTTTAAAATGTGAGAAAATAATGGGATTTGGCAGATACTCAAAGGTCCCACCTGGAGATTAATATAAACTGATTGAATTAAGTGAGAGTGATTGGTTTTGCAGATTAGCCTACTTAAAGTTAATTAGATTGTAATCACACCTGGCTGACCCTTAAGGAGGTATTATTCTCAGAAGCTAAGGACTTTGAACTCAACTTGAGACAACCATCAAGTCCAGTGAACCAATCGATTTGGATGATACCTACCAATGAGCTTGAAGCAGTGTGAAAGGACTGCCTCTCCTCTTGATTTATAAAAAGCTTCCACACTCAGTTGGCTGAGCAGATCATGATTGAAGTAGTCTCATAGTGGAGGACTTGAGGAAGAACCAGACCAGGCTGGAACTCTAGGCAAGATACGTCTTTTCCTAACTTTCTGAACTCCACATTTTTTCCTTTTTACTAACACCTAGTATGCTTTAATAAATTCTTTTTTTTTCTTTCTTTCTTTTCTTTTTTTTTTTTTGGTGAGGCAATTGGGGTTAAGTGACTTGCCCAGGGTCACATAGCTAGTAAGTGTTAAGGGTCTGAGGCCAGATTTGAATTCAGGTACTCCTGACTCCAGGGCTGGTGCTCTATCCACTGCGCCACCTAGCTGCCCAATAAATTCTTAATGTCCAAAGACTGGTGCTAAAGCTTCTAATTTAAGGCAACCACACATTTAGATTTTAAACATCACAAAAAATAGGTAAGAATCTTTGCAATCTATATGGTGTGATAGATAGAACCTGGTCTTTAATTGTTACACTGTCACTGCCATGAGTTTCATTCTCTCTGACTTTAAATTGATAATATTAATAATGCCTACCTCATAGAGTTATTATAATGCTCTAGTGAGTTGGAATATGCAAAATAATTTGTAAATCTTAAAGGACTATAATCCATTTGAGTTGAAATTGTCATCAAACAATGCCATAAATTTTGAAAAGCACTTTACTTAAATTATTCCACTTGACCTCACAATAACTTTGAAGTAGTTATTATAAGTATTATTCTGTCTATTCTATAGAATAAATTTTAAAAATACAATAAACCTTGGATTAGTTAAGTGGATTGTCCATAGTTGCTAATATAATAAAGTTTAGAGATTATATTCAAATATAAAATTATTAATCTTTCCATTTTATAGAAGTGTGAATGGAAGCTTAGAGAAGTTATTTGAATGAAGCTCAGGCATATAATAGGGAAAGAAAGGAAAAGAACTAAGTATTTACAAAGCACAAACTATACATCAGACACTCTAACTAAAGATTTTTAAAATATTATCTCTTTTGATCCCTTAAAAAATCCCTGCAAGCTAGTTGCTAGTATTATCCCTATTTTACAAATGAGGAAAATGAGGCAAACAGAAGTTAAGTGCCTTACCCAAAATTATATAGCTAATAAGTATCTGAGCCCAGATGTGAGTGCAGGTCTTCCTGATTCCAGGCCCAGCACTCTTTCTGCTGTGATACCAGCTGTTTGTTATAATGATCATTAGAGGTTGGATTTAAACTCAGGTCTTGGTGATGGCAGATCTTTTTTAACACCATCCCCCCAAAAATGAATTTTGTAAAGATTTCTTCCTTTTCTCCCCTGAGAGTATTTTATTTCATTTTGAGGAACACAGGAGTAGAATAAATGCTCTGAATTAAGGGTATTTTTCATTTCTTATTCTTGCCTATGTATTCCGGCTTTTATAAAGGAAACCAGTCTATCTGTCTTTCCTTTCCCATTATGTGTATAAATTGGTATGTAAGAACAAATAGGAGTGTTTAAATCTGCAAATAGTTCAAGGTGAATCCTGCCTTGTCATCTCTTGACACTGCCTCCTGGACATGGAAGAATGCTAACCCCATCTAATTGTGGCTGGCAGTCCCTTTTAGGGATGCTAATAGGGCATGACACAGAAAGTCAAGGCCAGCACCCTACTTCAACTCAGCACAATGTGTTAGAGAGAAAAAACTGAAAGAGACAGCCTGCTTCTACATGGAGTTAAAAACAATGCTTTAAGTAGAAAAAAGAAGACCAGAACATAGCACCATGAAGGAGGCCAATTAGTTTGGTTTGTTAGAACATGGCACTAAGGAAGCAAAAATTGAGGACTTCATTATTTAGCAGATAGTTAGCTTTACAAAAGTTTTTTAAATGGTATTTCTTGGACATTGAATAGACCCTCATCTGCAAGTAAAAAAAATATGCTATTATTTAAGAAAGCTTTTTAAATATATATATATATATATATATATATATATATATATATATATATATATATATATATATAGTTCTTGACTAACTCTAAATTCCTATCAACTTTCTTTTTTGTTCTTCCCTAGTCTTGGCATTACACCTCCCACTTTTCTGCTTTTGCACAAGTTATCTCTCATGAAAGGGGTGCATTCCATCTCCACATTTATTTTTTAGAATCCTGAGGTTCCCTAAGGACTCAACCCCATTGTCTCCTCCTACAAAAATCCTCTCATGAGTATTAGTGCTTTCTGTATTCTCCTGAAATTATCATGTATGCACTTAATAGTTTGTATTTTCTGAATGAAATTCATTTCACCAAACATTAAATGCCTACTCTAGTATTGCAAGTATCATGCTAGGTGCTGAATATAAAAAGACAAGAATGAAACAGGTCTTGCCAACAAGAAGTTTCCATTCCTAATAGAATGTAACATTTTCATTCCACTTTAATGGAAGTTGTAGGGCCAGACTGTTTTTATTTCATTTTTATATCCATAAATCCTTGAATATTGTAAACATTTAATATATGCTTTGGGGAATAGATTAATTTGAGTTAGATCTGAAAGGGAGTGGAAACAAATGTGGACAGTTTACAGCATAAGTCATTATAGTTATAAGAACAGAAAAAATAAGGAAGATATCCTGATGCCTGTGGGTTTTTAGACCTATCATCCTTCAAAGGGCATCTCACAAATCAAGAGTTGTTTAAACAGAGAAGGTTCCCACAGTGACAGAGTTCAGGAAAGCCCCAGCAGTTTGTTAGCCCAAGATCTGACATTTATCTTTATGCACGATTTAACATCAACAAACAGTAGGAGACTCAGCAATAGCTGTCAATTTCCAATTGGCCATAAATTATGCTCAATTAGCTTAAATACTACAGACTCCTTTAAAATTTGAAAAAAAAAATCTACTTGAGAGTGTTAAGTATTCGTTTTGAGGAATTTTATAAAAAAAAGGGAAGTAAGGTAAATAATTTGACAAAATAATTGTTTGAAAAGGAAGAGAGGATTATATCTGCCTCTTAGTGGTCCTTTATAGAATTTGCATACACATGAATACAGTGCCCATGTGTCCATCCATATACATGCAGATATGTTGGTATTCACATATATGTATATAATATGCACATAGATACACATGTGTACTTGTATATATGTATATACACATAGACTTATACACATTTTATATATATTAACACATATTTTATAATATTTCTATTTTAACATATGGATATATATTAAATATATATAAACACATATATTTTATAGATACATTAGATATATTGGAGAATATGTAAAATGTAGGTATATTTAATATAGCTTTAAGATATATCTATATAAACATACATATATGAATAAAATGTGCACTACATAAATAAATAACTATATATGCATAGAATGTATGCATAAATAAATGTATATGCAAGAATATCTCACTATCTATCTTTTTACAAATCATTGAGCAAAAGAGGATTTTCTAGATTTCATTTCATTTGTCTGGTACATAAGATTTTTAAGAAAAAATTTTCTAATAAGAAATGCTTGACCAGCATAAGCATATATTTCATCTGCTGAAAATTTATGCAGAGCTTGTATATTTTAGTTATAATTGCAATAATACTATTAATACATTTTTAGATTTTTCCAGAAAAAACATAACTCTTCTGTAAATTCTTTGGAAGCTTGAAAGAAATATATTTTTTTAATCCAACTGTATATAAATCCACTACAAATCTAAATTATTTATTTTATGATAGTCAAATTCTATCTGATAACACTATATTGTTCAGTCATTAATTCAGTAATCATTCATCACACTTTTCCTCCCTACTGATGTTAGCATTTTACACACAATAATTTACATGTGAAAATTAGCTTGGAAGGCCCTCCAACAGGTGATCATTTCATTTGAAAGGTAGAATATGGATACCCTACATACTGCTTTTGTTATAAATACTGGGAGAGAGACATTTTAAAAAATTCTATGCTCATACTTTCAACCATCTTTTAGTTGAATATGTTGGGATCAGGCAGAAACACAGACTCAGAAACAGAGAGACAGAGAAATACAGATAGATACAGACAAAGAGATAGAGACAGAGAAATACAGATAGATACAGACAGAGAGATAAAGACAGAGAAAAAGGCAGAGACAGACATGAAGAGACAGAGAGACACAGCAGAGAAAATGAGAAGTATGAGGTATATATTAGAATAATAAAAAAAAACCAGGAGAATAGGAGGTAGAGGGGAAATACTAAGCTGAATAAATGACATACATACCCAGTTAAATGGAGACCTATAAAACACAAGAACTATCAGATAAAATTCCAAGCTTACTAAAACATGTAAGTCTATGGATGTCATCTATTGAAAATGATGTAGTCACCCAAGAAACATATAGCAAAGATGATATTTCTTTTCCTGCATATGAAAAAGAAAAAGAAAGATACAGAGAAAATACTGTTCTTCTTGTCCACTATAAATGAAGAGAATGAGGAAGAAGATATAAAGAAGAAAAAAAGAGAGATCTACTCTTCTAGTCATAATATAAAGCAAAGGAAGGGAGAGAAGATGGCAGAATAGAGGAGAGGAGAGAGAGAAAGGGGAAGAAGATGAGAAGGAATAGAGAAGTGGGGAGGAATAGAGAGTAGTGAGAGGAGGGCATATTGTGAGGGATAGAATGGAAGGGAGGGGCAAGACTTTGCTCTTTTCATCCAATAGAGGGGAAAAAAAGAGTCAGGCCAAGTGTCTCCAAGAGACTTCTCTTGTCTTGTCTTCTCTTTCTTCTCTTCTATTCCATTCTATTCCATAACCCAAACTACTATCTAGTACTTCTGGACATTTCAGGTCACACATTCAAAGTCTATTGCTTCTGTACAAGATGCATTCTGTCTCATTTCTACTTTCTTAAGAGTAAGGGAAAGTATGAATATGGTATATGGAAGTATTTTGGAATTATGGGCAACAATAACATGGGATGTGAAAGCCTGAATGACTTATGATCTGCACCAGTGGAAGGACTGAATATATTCTTGAGATAATGAATCTCTCAAAATATGTGTCTATCTGACTCTTTTTAGCTATGAGTAGCATCTTCCCATGTAGGAACATGAACAGTTTAAATTTTTTAAATCCTTTATGATTTCCTATTCCTGTTTACCTTTTTATGCTTCTCTTGTGGGTTGTATTTGAAAGTCAAATTTTTCATTCAACTCTGGACTTTTCATCAAAAATGTCTTACAATCCTCTTTTTCATTGAATGTCCATTTTCTTCCTGAAGGATTATACTCATTTCTGCTGGATAAGTAATTCTTGGTTGTGATCTCCAGTCTTTTGCCATCTGGAATATTTCCCAAGCCCTCCAATCCTTTAATGTAGAAGCTGCTAAATCTGGTGTGATCATGACTGTGGCTCCACAGTACTTATATTGCTTTTCTAGCTGCTTGCAATATTTTTCTCCTTGCCCTGGGGAGAACACTGAAATTTGGTTATAATATCCCTGGAAGTTTTCATTTGGGGATCTCTTTCAGAAGGTGATCAGTAGATTCTTTCAATGTATATTTTATCCTCTGGTTCTAGAATATCAGGGCAGTTTTCATTAATAATTTCTTGAAAGAAGATATCTCAGCTCTTTTTATTCATGTATTCATGTATTCCAATAATTTTCAAATTATCTCTCCTAGATATATTTTCCAGGTCAATTGGTTTTCCAATAAGATATATCACAGTCCTATTTCTTTTTATTCATTTCTTAAATTGTTTCTTGATTTCTCATAAAATCATTAGCTTCCATTAGCTCAATTATAATTTTTAAACAATTATTTTATTCAGTGAGTTTTTATATCTCCTTTTTTTTTTAGTGAGGCAATTTGGGTTAAGTGACTTGCCCAGGGTCATACAACTAGTAAGTGTTAAGTGCCTGAGGCTGGATTTGAACTCAGGTACTCCTGACTCCAGGAGTTCTATCCACTGCACCACCTAGCTGCCCCTATACCTCCTTTTCCATTTGGCCAGTTCTAGTTTTTTGGATTTTTTTTCTTCAGTGATTTTTTATGCCTGTTTTCTATTTGGTCAATCCTGATTTTCAAGGCATTCTTCTCCTCATTGGCTTTTTTCACCTCTTTTACCATTTGGCCTAGTCTGTTTTTTTAAGGTGTTATTTTATTCAGTCTGTGTGTGTTTGTGTGTGTTTGTGTGTATGTGTCCTTTACCAAGCTATTGACTCTATTTTTCATGATTTTCTTGCATCACTCTCATTTATCTTTCCAATTTTCCTCTGCCTCTCTTGCTTATTTTCAAAATCCTTTTTGAACCCTTCCATGGCCTAAGACTAATTTTTTCCCCTTGGAGGCTTTGGATGTCAGAGTGCTGACCTTGTTATCTTCTTCTTAGGGTGTGTTTTGATTTTCTGTTTTACCATGGTAACTTTCTATGGTCAGAAGTTTTTCTGTTCTTTGCCCATTTCCCCAGTCTATGTCTTGACTTTGAAGTATTTCTTAAAGTAGGGCTCTATTTTCAGGTTGGGTGCACTGTTTCAAGCTTCAGAGTCTTTTTTCCAGCTGTTTTCAGAGATACTTCTAGGGACTTGTAAGTTTTTGATTATTCCAAGGTGGCATGCTCAAAGGTGAGGTGTGTTTACTACTCCCCTGACTTGTGCTCTGGTCTGTGAGCAACAACAAAAGTCTTTTCTGCCCTCAATCTGTGACAAGCATTACTGCTCTACTGAGGATGCAAACTCTGGTCTGCTAGAGCTCCTCCCTGCCCTGGGGCTGCCACTCAGGACCACAACCTTAATCCAAATATGAGCAAAGCAACTGAGTCCTTCCTCAGTGCCAGCAAAGAGACTCCTGTACAATCCTGACTCATTCAACCCCCCTACCATCTATGGGCTCCAGAAAGTTTCTACTGCTGCTACTGCTGATTTGGTGATTCCAAAGGCCTGTTCCTCATTTGCTGTAGGCCTGGTATGTGTTGGCACTGCCTATGCTGAACAATACTCCATTCTCATACTGCTTCAACAGAACTTTAATGCTGGCCTTCTAAGTTGTCTTTGGCTGAAAAATTATTTCACCCTCTCCTTGTCTTTGCCCCGTACACTTCCTCTTTTCTATAATGTACATTAATTGATGCATTCCTCCTTTGTGTCATATTACTTTCTTTAGAAAATTGTCATTTTCCCTACTCGTTTGAAATGTTCTACTTTTTGACACGAGAATTTCATTCCTAAGAGTCCTCCAAGCCAACTTTCTTGAAACATTTTAATCCAGGGTAACCTACCTAACTTTCCTATGAATACTGCAAAATCCAGGTAAAAGTCAGACAATATCCTGATTTCATCTTTCTCTATTTTAAAGTCAAAGATTGTGTGTCCCTAAATCCACCAAGATTTCCAACATTTCTACTTCTGGCTAGTAAGAATCATATCCAAATAAAATACCTCCTTGTTACTTCATCCAAGTATTGACATTATCACCTTTGTAAGTCATTACTGTATTAACTAATATGCTTTTGGCAAAATGAAAGCTCCAAAAGATATTTGAATAATTGGCACCCCATAACTACTATAACCTTTTCTTTTGTTAACTTACTAACATTAGATTCTCTCATGTTTATAGCTTTTGTCGAAAAATAGTTTGAAGGATAAAACAAAGGAACAAAGAAGGAGCCTCAGGAGACAAAACACTCCAAAAAATTCTGAGGGGCTAAATATTTATGAAATCTTAAAGAATTAGGGAAAATGATGAAGCAAAAGCAAAATTAATATCAAATGGATGAAATATCAACTCTAAAATAAAATGAATCAACTTATTTAATTTGGGGGGATGCTTTTGAAAGTTTCTCAACAGGTGAGAAAGCAAGAAAATGAGTGGATAAGGAATAACTTTATTTAGTCTCTGGACAAGAGTAAAAAAGAACAATATTATGAAATATATTGTGTAATTAACTTGATATGGTTTGTCCCAGAGAAGTGATGATAAAGTAAATATACAGCCATTGTTTTCAGTGATAGGGGATTATGAGTATGGAATATTAAAATGTTTATAAGGTTTAATGTTTCTCTTTGCTTTCCTATATTTAAAAATCTTACAAAAATGTTAATAAGTAAATAATAAAGAGTAAAGGATATGCTCACAAACATTACAATATTAAAAAGTTTAAAAACTTTTTAAACAAAATTCAAATAATAGAATTAAAAGAAGCAAAATTTCCCTGAACAATTTTATCATCTTATTACTAAAAGTTAGTCAAAGAGAAAGTGTCAATATCATGTCATTTTCATTTAATATATGCACAAAATAATTTATTTCCATGAAAAGGAAAAGTTTAGAGATTAAAAATCTTATTCTCCTATCTATTTCTAGATAGAAATCTTAGAACTCCATTAATAAATATTGATGCAAAAAGGGATGTTTAAAAATGACATAGGAAGGAAGGTAAGCACTTACACTTATACATGTTCAAAAGATGGAAAAAATATACAAAACACTTATTGAACACTTCATTGAGCAGCAGTGTATATAGAAATGCATTTATTCAGAACTGTGGACTGCAAAACTAGAGATTAGATACCAAGAATGATTCCATAATTATCAGTTTGTCTTAGTAAAAAACTTTAATGGGGCAGTTAGGTGGCACAATGGATAAAGCACCTGCCTTGGATTCAGGAGGACCTGAGTTCAAATCTGGCCCCAGACACTTTGCCCTTACTAGCTGTGTAACCCTGGGCAAGTCACTTAACCCTCATTGCCCTGCAAAATAAACAAACAAACAAATGAATGAATGAATGAATGAATTAATTAATTAATTAATTAATGAGTAAATAAATGAATACATGAATGAAGAAATAGACAAATAAATAGATAGATAAATGAATGAATGAATGAATGAATGAATGAATGAATGAATGAATGAAAATAAAAGACTTTAATTAGAATTGTGAAAGGTTGAGATGAATCTTCCCAACTCGGGACTCTCTTTTTAATGTCTCTACAATCAGTGAACTGGTAGACACCAAAGCAATGAAAAGATTTGCTCATTTAAAACATAATTCTCATTCCTTTTAATTTAAATGAACCCCCATTCATATAATACCTCTTTGAATTATAATGTACTTAGTCATCATGTTTAACGGAAATATCTCACATAAAACTACAATCAAACTTGAAAATTGTGATCATAAATAATTTCATTATAAAAATTCAGAAAATGCCATTTAATAATTTGCATTATTTTACCCCTTCTATAATTAGCCGCACAAAGAAAACTTATAAACCAACAAATATGTTGACTCTTTCAAAAATAGCTGGAGAAGGATCCGGTTCTCTGGGTCATGGATCAAGGGACTATACATACATAAATACACAGAAACACATATCAAATACAGAAATTCACAAATCTAATCAACTAGCTTTTCAAAATTGAATTTTTACAATGTTTATACTTAAAATAATTTATTTCAAAATTAATATTTAATGGGTTATCCAACAGCTCCCTGGAACAATATTGAAAAAAACAACAGTGATAATTAGAGTAATGATCCTAATCATTTTCAGCAATTCATGGGATATTCATTAAATATCTACCATGTAGAGGGTTCTGTGCTAAGTTCTTGAAATCCAAAGGCAAAAAAAAAATTAAAAAGTTGAAAATCATAGTATTCTAAATTTATAATTAGAAGGGATCTTAAAGGAAGATAAATGTATCTTTAAAGGCCTTATATTCTTGTTTCTTTGCTTTTTTAAAATTTTTTTAGGGCAATGAGGGTTAAGTGACTTCCTCAGGGTCACACAACTAGTTAAGTGTCAAGTGTCTGAGGCTGGATTTGAACTCAGGTACTCCTGAATCCAAGGCCAGTGCTTTATCCACTGCACCACCTAGCTGCCCCCAAAGGCCTTATATTCTATTGGCACTATACACATGCAGGTGAATATATATTATATATAAAGTAACACAAGATAAGAAGTTATGAAGATCATTTACTAATGGCTAAAAATTAGGTAGGTAGATAAAAATAATAATAGCTAACAATTTAATATTCCTTTAATTTTTGCAAAAAAAAATTTTTTAAAAAGAATTCATTTGATCCTCAAAGCAAACTTGAGAAAGAAAGGGTTATTTTTAATTCTCATTTTATAGATAAACCTGTGCCACAAAGTTTAAATGACTTGCTCAGTGTCACACAGCAAATAAATGAGATTTGATTTTCCTGACTCACAATGGCATATTGTAAAAGCCTCCTAAGGGCCTTTCTGCTTTAGAGATCTTGTCTTTGCATTCTACATTCCAAAGGACTTTTCGGAGTGATTTTCTTTTCTTTTCTTGAGGCTGGATTTGAACTCACTTTCTCCTGAATTCAGGGCTGGTGCTTTTTGCACTGTGCCACCAGCTGCCCCTCAAAGTGATTTCCATAAGGAACAGTTCTGACTATGTCATTTATGAGCTCAAGGAACTCCATGATTCCTTATTGTTTTTGTTATTGTTCAGTCATTTTCATTTGTATCCAACTCTTTTTGACCCCAGTTAAGGTTTTCTTTGTGCTTGCCAATTTCCTTCTCCAGGTCATTTTACAGATGAAGAAACACTTGCAAATGAGGTTAAGTGACTTTTAAAGTGTCATACAACCAGCAAGTATCTGAGGTCAGATTTCAAATTAGGACGAGTCTTTCTGATTCCAGGTCCATCAACTGTGCCATGTAGTTGCATCTTCTTATTGCTACCAGTATAAAATACATCCTCCTCTGTTTGGCTTTCAAATTCCTCCACAACTTGCCTTTAAACTATATTTCTATTTTTGATATGCATTACTTCCACCCATACACTCTAGGGTCTAACCTACCTTGTATTCTTGCTCTTTGTCCCACATTGTATGCAGTCTACTATCTCTATGACTTTACATGGGTTGTTCTTTATGACTAAAATGTTTGCCTGCCTAATCTGTTTCTCACAATCTTTAGTATCTTTCAAAGTTTATCTTAGGTGTGACTTTCTATAAGAAGCCTTTCCTGATACTCCCATTTGGGAGGTATCCTCTCCTTCTTTTCAATAATATCAACCATCTATCTTATGGTTTTCATATTTATTTTATCTTATTTAAGTACACAAAATCACTCCAAATAGAATAGTTTCCTTGAGGACACAGCCTTTTTTCCCCCATCATATACCTCCAAATATCATGTGATATGTAAATATTTGTTGATTCCTTTGTTTATTGGTGATTGAAACAGAAGAGAGGACTCATGAAAAATTTAAATCTCTCAGATTTAGATAGATTATTTCAAGACAGATGGTACAAAAACAGCTTAATGACAGAACTAGTATCTGAGGTGAGTCTTCAAGGAAGAAAACTATCTTAGTCATGGTGAAAGATATATTTTAGGCATGAAAGAATATGTTAATATACATAGATGTGAAAAAATGAAGGATAATAAAATATCCTGGAGGTCAAAGAAAGTAATAGATTTTTTTCTATTCACTTTGATTAGCAACACATACATGTTTAATAAATGTTGCATTTGCTTTGTTATATGTGAATTTGGAAGTTAGTAACCTAGTTTACCTAAAATATGATATGCATGAAAAGGATTAGAATTCTATTCGGTGCTCAGAGAGCAGATCTAGGAATAATGGGTAAAAATGTAAAAGAAGTAAATTTTTATTTGATGTATAATACAATTTCCTAGCAATTAGAACTATTAAAAATTGCAATGAACTCCCTTGCTTGATAATGAGTTTAACTTCACTAGAGGTTTTCAAAGAATGATGACTTGCTAAATATATTATATTATGCCTTATTTTCTCCAGTGAGATGTTGTACTTCTTTAATCATTTGGCCAATTTTGATTCTTAATAAGACATTTTCTTTAGTATTTTTTGAAAAAAAAGTACTTTTGAGCTTGTTAATTCCCTTTTCATACTTTTCTTATAGTTCTCATTTCTTTTCCCAATTTATACTCTACTACTTTTAGTTGACTGGCCTGAGCTTCTCTCTTTTCTGACCTTCTGCTGCTTGCATAGTTCACGGGAGGCCTGCAAGGTTTCAGTGCTTCCAATGTGGTGTGATACAATGGAAGGTCTGGGCAATGCCTTCCTAGTCTGCACTATTGTCCTTGTACATGTTTGACTTCTGTTCCTAGTGACTATGACCACTCTTCTTCTCTCTAGAACTATTACTGGGAAGTGAATTAGGTGTAACAGAGCTCTCAAATTGAACTCAATCTTGTTCCCAGCACTAGAACAGGTATTTCCTGGTATCTCTTTCCCTCCCTAAGACAGGGCATTCTTGTGTGTTTAGCTTCTTCAGGTGTTACCACTGCTACTATGTCATGCCCTCAGTCATTTCCCTCCTTATTCCACAGAACTCTCTTTCAGTTTGCTTTTCTTTTTCTTCTTCTTCTTCTTCTTCTTCTTCTTCTTCTTCTTCTTCTTCTTCTTCTTCTTCTTCTCTTTGCTGAGCTGGAAAAATTACTTATTGTGATTTTCTTTTTTTCTCTTTCTTTCTTTCTTTCTTTTGGCTTTCCTGCTCAGACTTTAATTTGGCTCATTTCAAAAATTGTTATAGAAGGGTTTTTAGGAGAAATTTGCAAAAATGCTGGCTTCAGCATGCCATCTTTACTATATTTGTTATATTATACTATGGATTATCTTTTGATTATATGTTGTTCTAGATGCCTGCTAAGGTCCATTTCATCTCTGAGATTCCATAATTCTACAATCTAAGGCAAATCAATGAAATTGGCACATGATCTAGAGAGTGCTTTTCCTTGTTCATTGAGGTGGAGATCTGGGAATTGTATAGATATCAGTTAATTTCCATTTTCTGCATAGTTTCTTAAATTTTTCATTCAAATTATTTGGCCAAAATTACTAATTCAGTCTTTTTTTGTGTGTGTAGACATAACTTTATTTCTGTAAACAAAAATTCCCTGGAAAACAGATGCAAGTGGAAATGTTTTTTTCTTTTCCTTTTTTTCCCCCATGCTACTAGGTTCTGATTAGGCATTCCATGATTTTTCTTAGTCTGAATACAGAAACTACAATTTATGTTCATGGTATACCAAATACTTCTAAATATTGGTACTATAATGTTCTCTTGTTTGAGGGTTTTTTTAAAAGATAAATGCATTTAAAATTATAGCTAAATAAAGTTTTTAATTGAAAGGAATTTTCATTCATTAATAAAATATGCATTCACATATCATAATGCATTGTCTTCCTTTCTCTAAACTTGGCAGCATAAATTGGAAAAGATGAGAGGATTAAAGATACGTTGACTTGGGGATTGCAAAAAACACTGAGGCATAGATTAATCTTTCTATATTAAATGAATTTCCTCCTTCTAGGTGGGATGTGTTCTCTAATCCTGATATGAGTCTCCAGGAAACTACATATGCCTGTTTTCTTTTTAGGCTTAAATTGCAAAGGGAAAATCATGTTATATGAATCCAAAGCAAATTTGAAGATGTTACCTAGAAGATAAAGTATTAAACTACTAGATTAACTCATTGCTATGTCCTGCATTTATTGAAATCATTGTTGTTCTATGATATCTCATAAACTACTGTGATACAATTTGGGCTCAATCCATAAGATATGTTTTAATATATATTTTTGCTCCTTTTCTACATACCTTCAATGATGAATAAAATTAAACTTGTAAGAGAATTTCACATCAATAAACTGGATATTAATTTGATTGATTTAGAATCCAGTGTCAGAAGTGTATTTGCTATGTAAGCCAATCCATTGCCCTTAATCTCTTTCAGCTATAAAAACACCTAGAGACAGAGCCCCAGGATGATGTCTGAGCACCCAAATAGCACGCTCCCATTTTTAGATATCTTCATGTCTACTATGCATTTATCCAGAAGATGCATTTGTCATAAATCATTGAAGGAAAATCTTGAAGTGAGGCCGTGTTAAATTCTATAACATTTGTATCCACAAGGAAGACATCCCATTTGCAATGCTTTGTGTGAGCAACCCAACTTTTTGTGTGCTACAGATGACTTTCATCCATGAATATCACTGTATTTTGATGAAAAAGCCCTATGGGGTGGAGCATCTGCATCCACACTGATTTTCCCTTGTTGAAAATGGATTGCGAACTGTTACTATCAACAGTGTCCATCTCTGGCATGCAAAAGAGCTACTCAGGCATCTATGTGATGTCCAGAATATTCACCTTCCTGATAAAAAGTAGGCATCATTTATTCTTAGCTGTGTAAAGGTGACTGGAATGACAGAATCAGAAATAGTATCACAGAATTTTATGGTTTGACAGCTAGTCCCAACCATATATGAAAAGAGTTACCATTAATACTTGTCCAATGAGTATATAACCAACCTCTGATTAAGGGACTTAAATTTCCTCCTTTATGTAATTCTTAATAATAGCACTAATTGTTAAGAAGTCTCCCCCCCACATTTTATCAATGCAAAATTGGCCTCTTTGCAATTTCCAACCATTAATTATTATTTTATCTGCATTCCAGGTTCCAATAGAATAAGTCTAATCACTCCTCAATATGTCTTTTTCTTAAGGTTCTTTTAACCCTCAAATGCTGTGACTCTAAAAAATTCAAATTTAGATGTTATATTCTCTCTATTTTCTCTTCTTTGGACTTGATAAATATTCCTAGTTCCTTCAAATGATGTTCATATGACATGGGTATTAAAGCCCTTCAGCATTATGATTGCCTGATTTTCCTTCATTTCTCTTTTGACTCAAGATGTAGCCATCATCATCTGCCATTACTCTTTTTTCTTTTTTTTTAGGAACAAACATTTATTTTATTTTTTCCAGTTACATGTAAGATTTAGAGTTACAAATTTGTCTCCCTCCCTCCCTTTCCTCCCCCCTCCACAAGATTGCAACCAGGTTATATATGTACAATCCACAAGTGTTCTTTTTATCAGTTCATTCTATGGGGGTACATAGTAAGCTTCCTCATTAGTTCCTTGGGATTGTCTTGGATCATTGCTTTGCTGAGAGTAGTTAAGTCATTCACAATTGCTCATTGAACAATACTGCTGTCACTATGCACAATGTCCTTCCAGCTCTGCTCACTTCACTATACATCAATGTTCATTAGTCTTTCCAGGTTTTTTGGGGATCATCCTGTTTGTCATTTCCTATAGAACCATACCATTCCACTACAATCATATAACATAGCTTTTTCCATCGTTCCTCAATTGACAGACCTTCCCTTGATTCTCAATTCTTAGCCTCCACCAAGAGTTGCTATAAATATTTTTTGTACAATTTTCCCGTTTTCTCTTTTTCATGATTACTATTGTTAACTGTTTCCCTTCCATCCTATTCCCTTCCCCATGATATTTATTCTATTATCCATCTTCTTTCATCCTATCACTCTTCAAAAGGGATTTGCTTTTGTCTGTCCCCTCCCCCACTCTGCCCTTCCTTCTTTTGCCCCTCTCTTTTTATCCCCTTCCACTCCTATTTTCCTGCAGGTTTAGAGAGATTACTCCACCCAATTGTGTGTGTATGTTATTCCCTCCATGAGCCAATTCTAATGAGATTGAGGTCTTTGAGCCAATTCTGATGATCCTCCTTAAATCATACCACCTGGGACTTCTTAAGCTTGGGATACTGCAACCTGGAAAAAGTGCCCCACTTTAAGGAGATAAAAGTCAGGTAAAACAAAGGCAAGATGAGCAGACAGAGAAAGGTGAGAACCATAGAAATTTCTTCAGTAACAAGGAAGACCAAGGTGCACCAACAAAGAAAGATGTCAACATCAGGGCCCCTATATCTAAAGGAGGATCAGGTTCTTCACTTGATTATTTTTATCACAGAACTTTTGTACCTCTTTTTCCATTTGGCCAATATGACTTTTCAAGCTGTTGACTTTTTTCTCATGTCTTTCCTGTGTCACCCTCATTTCTCTTTCCATTTTTTCCTCTACCTCTCTAACTTTATCTTCAAAACCTTTTTGAGCACCTCTATGGCCTGAGACCAATTCATATTTTTCTTGGAAGTTTTAGATATAGGGGCCTTGATGTTGACATCTTCCTCTGAGAGTACACCTCGATCTTCCTTGTTATTGAAAAAACTTTCTCTGGTCCTCACCTTTCTCTGTCTGCTTATCTTGCCTTTCTTTTACCTGACTTTTATCTCCTTAAAGTGGGGCACTTTTTCCAGGTTGCAGTATCCCAAGCTTAAGAAGTCCCAGGTGGTATGATTTAAGGAGGATCAGGCTCTTCACTTGCCTGGTTCATAGATGACCCCAGACTAACTTGCTAATCAACCAGCTTTGTGTGTTGTGGTTGTTATCTGAGGAGCCTGTGCCACTCCCCCCACCTGGGCCACTGCTACTCAAGCCTGCCTCCTGGTTCTCAGCAGGGGTGAAAAATCCAAGTTCTGCCTCAGTACCAGCATAGACCCCTGTAGTCTCCCCCCTGCCCAGGGCTCAGCCCTCTCACCAGACTGCGAGCTTAGTTCCAGATGACACTGGTGTTTCAGCTGATACAGACACTGTGGAGGTCTCCTTCTTTAGTGAGGCCTTCCTGGGACTGGATCTGTATCAGGGTGACTGTGGGGTTGGGCTTGACTCCTGTATCATCACAGCAGCTCCCTCCTTCTGACCTTCCAATCCGTTCTTGGTTAGAAGATGATTTCAGCACTTTCTTCTGTGAGTTTTGCTGCTCCAGGCATTTTCCTTTGGCTTTATTTGGATGTTTTTTGGAGCGATTATGTCATGAGTTCGAGAGCTCACTACCTTTCCTCCGCCATCTTGGCTCTGCCACAGAAGTGATCTGCCATTACTCTTGATGGTTACTCTTTCTTAAGTGAAAATAAGGACAGGCACATGAAATACAATACTGCAAACATGTGCAAACTAATTCACTTGTGCATTCAATTCCATGCATACAACTTGATAAAAATTGATTCAATTTATAAAAAGACCTGAAAATACAATAGGCCAAAAGGAGGCACTGGTCACAGTGTAGAGGAAAATCACAAGGTTGTGGCTACTGCTACATTCCTGACATCATAACAAAAGCCATTCTACATTTGTAGGAAGATGATGAATTCTTCTTGCCTTTATATCATTAATGTTCATCTTCTCTGAAAGGGAATTTTGGGAAGAATGTGAAATATATGCTGCTTTATAGTCTGTCCGCACACTTCCTAAAATGTCCTTCCTTTCTAGAGACCCATTTCTGAACTTTAAATGATTAACAGAATCACAAGATCAAAAAATAATCTAAGCGCACCTACTTCTAATTTATATCTATAAAATAATCCCCTTAGCAGCATCCCTACAATTGGTTATTTGGGTTTAACTTGGAGTTCTCAAGTGAATGGGAAGCCTCTACTTCCTAAGGAAACCCATTTCACTTTCAGATAGTTCTAAAAATTATGAAGTTTTCCAGTTAGTAAAGCCTCTATTATTTCTCTACAAATTTTATGTGCTGCTCTGAATTTTCCTGTTTCAGATCAAGCAGCACAGGTCAAAGCTTTCCACCATTTGAAGGTTACTTAAATACCTGAAGACAGTTCTTTTCCTTGTAGTCTTTTATTCTCTAGGCTAAATATTCTCATTTCCCTTAACTGAATATCATATGACATAATCTCTAGGCACCAAACTCTCCAGGTTATGCTCTAAAAAATTTAAATTTTATTAATAACATTCCTAAAATGTGGTACATGAAGAACAACTCAGATGTGACCTGACCAGAGTAAAGCATGATGCAACCATCACCTCCCTCCTTCTGAATGTTATGTCTCCCATAACCCCTTCAAACACACACACACACATACACACACACACACACATAAGCAACACATATTCAATATTAGACTAACTATTAACTTTCATTTTTATTGAAATTTTCTGAAAAGTTTTATCAGGTAAATCTCCTCTCCACATTTCATATATATTCATATCATATATATCTATGTAATTACTAAGGTATATTTAAGAATACAAAAGTCTAACAAGATAAATAAAATAGTATTCCCCACAGATATCAATGAACCTATAATAATGGATGTTTACAATTCTTTATTATGCCACATGTAAGGAGAACAGTGAAACATTAATATAGCAGATATGATAATAACTTAGAGAGGAAAACATTCTCTACATGTCCTCAGTGTCACATAGGTGACTTTTCTTTGAAAAGTAAATGCCGGGGGCAGCTGGGTGGCACAGTGGATAAAGCAGCGGCCCAGGAATTCAGAAAGACTTGAATTCAAATCCAACCTCAGACCCTTGACACTTGCTAGCTGTTTGACCTTGGGCAAGTCACTTAACCCTCTTTGCCCCGCAAAAGAAAGAAAGAAAGAAAAAAAAAGTAAAGTAAATGCCATAAGAAAGGAAGACTTTTCCCCATAACATTCATCAAGTAAAAGGGGGGAACTCCCCACCAAATCTGTACACTATGAAACTGAATGAGTTTTTGTCTAAAGTATACTCTGAACTTCCAAGGAAATTAAATAAAGGTTTCCTTTTTTCTGAATCAATCTGTTGGAATGATGTCACAGTGGAAATAGTGCTGAAATGTGATCCTTCTAATACGTCTAGTAATAATTTACAGATACACCATGCCTGTCAATTACTTATGAGACTATATTACAGGTAAAATGAAATTATAGAGGACAGCCAGTTCCATATAAATAATATTATGAATGCTATAAATTCTTGGTTTACCAAAAGGCTTTATGATGATGTTTTACACCATTATGTTGAAATTTGGTTATGTAACATTAATAGTGCTATTGAAAGATAGCATTTATCAAGATGAGCTTACATGAAGTATTAGAGCTCAATGATTAAAGTAGAAAAAGAAGCCAAAGATAATGGAGAAAGCATTGTTTCCAGGCTTGGAATTAAGTCTTTCTTCTCATATATACTACATGTGTAATGTTGTGCAAATCACTTTATCTCTCTGACTCTCAGTTTCCTTACCTGTAAAATGACACAATTGACCTATATTATCTCTGAGGTCATTTCTATATCCTAAGCTATGATCCTATAAGTTCATTATAGACATACATTGTTTTGAATTCTTCACTAATGTAACCCCTATTTTATAGACCATGAAGATGGAAACATTTTGGTTATTCTGTAGTATACTTATATCATGAGATTCCATTAAAGCACTGCTTTTTAATTCTTTGTACTTTTTCATCTAAACATGTTAAAAAATAACTTTATTTTGAGCTCAATTTTTAACACAGATGCTTTCTATGCTATCTGGTGGCCCTGGACTTATAACATTTAATGATGGTTTTGATAGAAATATCAGGAAAGTTATATTTTCTCTACATGCAAATAATATACTTTATCAGATGCCATCTGCTCCTTTGCACTGAAACCCATTAACATTTATATATGGCCCTGAGGATAGCCACAGAATTGAAGTCTTAAAATATCCACAAAAATGGATTAGTTTTATACCATATTTCTGTGCTTGCTTGCTACATTTTTTTTGGTACACGTGTATATAGCTTAATATCATTTCAACAACCCAGCCCCAATTCTCCTCATATTTTTGACAACATGATTCTACTATACAAGGAGGCTTACAAGTGAATGATAGCTCGCTCTTACCAACTATTGTGTTTACAACAGCAAAAGGAAAATACATTCTTTTTTACATCAAAAACCTTATTATATGAACAGTGCATTTTTTTCCATCACAGGAAAATATTTATACTAGTGTTTACTATTATTTAAATCAAGTAGATATTCTTTTATTTTTCAGTGGTTTCAGTCATGTATGACTGTTCATGAACCCATTTGGGGATTTCTTGGGGGTGATATTGGAATAGTTTGTCCTTTCCTTCTCCAGCTATTTTTACAGATGAAGAAACTAAGGATTATTTAAGTTACTTGCATGGCTTCACATAGCTAGTAAGTATCTGAGGTCAGATTTGAATGTACACAGGTCTTTCTTACTCCCAGCCCAGAATTCTATCCACTGTGCCATCTAGTAGGAATGTGACCATTTCTATTTTTTATTTCAATGCTACACATGTAGATTTTTTTCTATTTATTTAGTATTTTATTTTCCCCAATTACATGTAAAATAATTTTAACATTGATTTCTAAGAATTTGAGTTCCAAATGCTTTCCCTTTTCCCTCTTCCTTTTGAGAAGACAAGCAATTTGATATAGGTGTGGTAAATATAGAGTTAAACAATAAAATTGCAACATTATAAATATTAGAAAGATTGAGAGGTCATTGTAAGCTAGAAATCAAATAAGAATTCCTAGAGTTCATAGACCCACAAACTATAAAACAGTACAAATGCTTTGACCCAACAATAATGCTACTGGGTTGTCATCCCAAAGAGATCATAAAATAGGGGAAAAGACCCACATGTACAAAAATATTTAGAGCAGTTCTCTTTGTGGTGGCAAATAATTGGAAAGTAAAATGTCCATCAATTGGGGAATGGCTAAACAAGTTGTCATTTATGAATGTGATGGAATACTATTGTGTTATAAGAAATGATGAGCAGACAGATTTCAGAAAAACCTGGAAAGACTTACATGAACTGATGAAGTGAGAAGAACCAGGAGAACACCGTACACAGTAACAGCAACATTGCATGATAATCAACTGTGATAGACTTAGCTCTTCTCAGCAATACAAGAATCCAAGGCAAATCCAAAAGACTTATGATGGAAATTGTTCTCCACATCCAGAAAAAGAACTATAGAGTCTGAATGCAGATCGAAGTATACTCTTTTCACTTTATTTGTTGTTATTTATTTTTCTTTCTTGTGTTTTTTCCTTTTATTATGATTCTACATATGTGTATGTGTATGTGCATGTGCATGTGCTTGTGCATGCACATGTTCATGTGCATGTACATATGCATGTGTATATATCCTATATCTTTTTGCTTGCCATTTTGGGGAGAGGAACAGTAAGGGAGAATAATTTGGAATTCAAAATCTTACAAAAATGAATGTTGAAAAAATATTTATGTGTAATTGGAAAATAAAATAAAATACTACCAAGAAAAACAACAGCAACAAAAGAATTCCTAGAGTTCAGTGTACTTATCTCTGCTATCATTCATGACTTAAAAAGAATATAAAAGAATCTTGAAATTTCCTTATCCAGAAAACTTTAAACAGCCTTGCCCAGTAGAATATGTAGCCAAAGAGAATAACACTTTCAAATATAAAATTATTTACGAAATATTGCAGTCATATAGCAGCAAGTTTCAAACTATAGTGAAAGAAAATAGCCAAATCCTAGCAACATTTAATAGAAAAAAGGGAAATGTGCAAAAAATGGAATATATATATATATGTTTTTCTATTTTTGTCAGATGGAACCTTCACACTGGGACATTAACACCTAATTTCCTGATTTGGAAGTACATTTTTGTCTTAAGAAGAGAAAACTATTTAGAAAATGTATACTTAAGCAGACAAAGTATAAATAACCCCCTCCAAAAAAAAAAATTTTGAAATACTGGGGTGGTTTTTAAAAACTAATTAACCCTCATTGCTCCACACAAAAAAGAAAGAAAGAAAGAAAGAAAGAAAGAAAGAAAGAAAGAAAGAAAGAAAGAAAGAAAGAAAGAAAGAAAGAAAGAAAGAAAGAAAGAAAGGAAGGAAGGAAGGAAGGAAGGAAAGAAGGAAGGAAGGAAGGAAGGAAGGAAGGAAGGAAGGAAGGAAGGAAGGAAGGAAGGAAGGAAGGAAGGAAGGAAGGAAGGAAGGAAGGAAGGAAGGAAGAAAAACAACAAAGAAAACTAATTACTGGAGAAAAACAATAAATAAAATTGTTACATATAAGAAGACAATGGTAACAACTGACCTATGTGCTTATTTTTGCATCTCTAGAATATATTTGTAAGAATGACTTACATAGTGTGCAAGGACTGCTAAATGAAAATATAATAGTGAGTCAGTTGGTCTTTTATAGTTTTGTATAATGTACTGTCACACAATTGAAGAAAAAGTATAATGACTACAAAACAACATTTTGTTTTATTTTTCTTGAGCATTTGAATTGGTAAAATAGCTTTTCCAACAAGGAGATTCTAATGTGTATTTTTAAGTCACACAAGTTTATTTATAGAATCAAAGAAAGATAATTTTATCCAAGCACTTTCTAACTATTAATATTTCTTTAACACTAAAAATCAAACAAACAACAACACAGGGAAATATATGGATATAAAAGCTGGTTTTGATTGTCCTGGTAAAAAATATAATTCAGAGTACAAATAAGAGAGTGAATAAACTACATATGGTGATATAACTCAGGTACTCCTGTTTGCAAATCATATATTACTAGTTATAGCAAAACTTAATTAACAGAGGGGTGCTGGTTTAATGAAATCAACAGATACTTGAAAGAGAATGATGCTGTAATCTACAGATGGATAATGGTTGAAAAAATGCTAGTTTTCCTATGTTTTACAATTGAACAAATATCCTATTTCTTGGAGAGTACCATTATCCTTTTATTCAGACATTTTTCAACACTGTAAGCAGACTTGATTCCTTTCCCTTCTTCTCAATGCTAAATCAATTGTATATATCATCAATTCTAACATAATATTTCTCATATTATTAATTTCTCCACTTATGGGACTACCATCCACATTCAGGACCCACCTCTTCTTTGAACTATTACAAGATACTCAAAACTGGACTCTCAGGTTCAAATCTTTCTCCTATTTAATCTACCCCCCTCACAATGACTAAAAGAATCTCCCTAAAAATTCTCTAGTGATATATTTATCTGTTTAAGAACATTATGGCTTCATTTTAACCCTGGAGTAAAGTACAAATGTCTTTGTTTGTTACTTAAAGTTATTTGTCATCTGGATCCTGCTTACTGTTATGAAAGAAGTTTCATGCTGATAGCTTCTGTTTTTCAATCAAATCTGGAAACATTTGTAGTATTTGAAACCATAATAGAGAAATCACTGGGTATACGTTAACATTTACACCATGCTGAGAGCAAGTCAAGTCCTCATCCAAAATAATCCATTCTCTAGAATCTTCTATTTAATGTTCCTACTCAAGAAAGGGACTTCCTTTTATCTAATGAAATTGAAAATATTGATTGTAATATTTCTGGAATTTAAGAGAACAAATCTTATGAAAAGGGACAGCAATGCTGAACCATTTTGAATGCTTAAGACATCTCCTTTCTTTCAAAAATCTATATAGTTTTATGTAGGTAATTTTGTACATGTAAGAATTTTGATATAGTGTACCTATAGTTGATAACTATTTTATATTTAATCTTGATTTAATTTGATAGTGTGGTAAAAATTTTTAACAGTCAGTTAGATAATGGAGAGATGCCAGTTTTTTTTTAGGACCACCCTTTTGGGGAGGAGACCAACAGCATGAGCTACGCACACCAGTCTGCCTGCGAAGCACGCCAGATTGCCTGCTGAGCACTCGACTTCCGGGGTGTGAGCTTAAAAGGCAAGGAGAGAAGAGAAGTGGGGCCTTTTTTCCTGCTCCACTGGTCTCCTGGCTGCGCTGCACAGACAGACACGGACTGGAGTTTGACTCGGCCCGGCTCTCGGTTAACAGCACGCGCTTGATTCGGTCTCTCTCCCAAAGGTGGCCTTGGGTTTTGGTGAGTTTTATACAGAATATAGACTAAGCCTAGACTTAAGATGATTTGTATTGTATTTCTACTTTCCTATCCTTTTAATCAACATCACCTTGTGACTACCATACATTAAAAGGTCTATCTAGAAAACCAGAAGTTTCTTCCATTTACTAGTCTGGGAGATAAATTAAGGGAAAGGTTAAGTAAGGTAGATTTATGATCTAATATCCAATTTTAATCTCACAATAGCAATTATCATTTGTTTATGCATCTATTGACACTGAACTCACTCAAAAGTTGGACTTTGAATAAGTTTAAACTAGATTTAGCTGCTTTTTTCACCATTATCAAATGAGTGCTGCATTTTGAACCATACATAAAAATTGCAGAATTATTTTATTTTTGTGACATTTAAAGAATGGTAAATATTACACAGAGAGGTACATAAATAATAGGTATTAAATAACATACTCCTATGACTTTTACAAATATTTCAGTTATTGATTTCTAAATAGTATGGTGTACGCTTCTGGAGATGGGAAGAATTGAGAAAAAACAGTGGAGGGAAGGAAATGCAAAATAGCTGCTATTTACTGAGTACACATACACCAATAAACATTCATGGAAAAGACAATACAAAGACTGGAATAATGGAGATAGGAAAAATGTAATTCTTACTGATGAAACTCTTGTTTTCACTTAAAACGATATTAAAACCATTAAAAGAAGACATCAGAATAAGAACGGAAGCTCCAATTTTATGTGAAATATGATTTAATTTTTATCAAATCATGAGACAAAAAGTATCAATTTAATATTTCTGCTTTTCTACATTTGATTTTGAGGTTCTCATGTCCTAAAACATGGTCAGCATTTTGCATATGTTTCATGTACTACTGAGGAAAAAAAGTATATTATTTTCTAATCCCATTCAATTTTCTCCACAGGTCTGTCATATCTATTTTTTTGAAAATTATATTTCCTTTACTTCTTTCCTTTTATTTTGGAGTTATATTTATCTAGTTCCAAGAGGGGGAAGTTGATGTTCCCAGTAGTATAATTTTGCTATTTTCCCCTATAAATCACTTAATTTCACCTTTAAGAAGTTGGATGTTATATACCACTTTTTTGCATGCATGTTTAGTATTGATATTGCTCCATTGTCTATGGTACCTTTAGCAAGATGTATTTTCGTTCATTATCTGTTTTAGAATTCTTTTGCATTTTCTTTGTCTGAGATCATGATTACTACCTCTGCTTTTTTTTTTTTGTACTTCAGTAGAAGAATAATAGATTCTGTTCCAGCCCTTATTTTTATCATATGTGTCTCTCTTCAAGTGCGTTTCTTGTAAACAACATATTATAGGAATCTGGCTTTTAATCCACTCTGCTATCTGCTTATCTTTTATGAGAGAGTCTATCCCATTCATCAAATTCACAGCTATGATTACTAACTAATATTTCCCTCCATCCTATTTGTCCTCCTGTTTCTCTTTCCCTCTCTCCTTTCACCCTTTCCTTCATGACCAGTGTTTTGTTGATGAGCACTGACTTCCCCACTCTTATATCCCTTCTACAAGATCCCTCCTTGCTTAATTTTCTCTTCTTCAACTTCCCTATAGGGTAAAATAAATTTCTATACCCAACTGATTGTGTTTATTATTCCCTCTTTGAGCCAATTCTGATTAGCATTAGGTTAAAACAAATTTTTACTTCCCACCCTCCCATCTCTTAATTATTTTTATATCATCCCCACAAAGTCACTTTATACCTGCGCCATCTGTCTATGTATATTAATAACAGCACTAATAATGACATAGTTCTTTAGAATTGCAAGTATCACCTACCCATCCAAGGATGCAAATGGTTTAGCCATCTTGAAACTTTTTTTTTGTTTTCTCATATTTTTTTTTTAACTTTTTTATGTTTCTCATGAGTCTTGAAATTGAAAAATATAAGATTTTTGTTCTGCTCTGGTCTTTTTCTAAAAAAAGGTTGAAATACTTCCATTCTGTTAAATGACCATTTTCCCCCTGAAGGATTATGCTCAGTTTCAATAGGTAGTTGATTCTTGGTTGTAGTTATAGCTCGTTTGCCTTTCAGAATATCCTATTCCATGACCTTTGATCCTTTCATGTTGAAATTGCTACATCCTGCATAATCCTTACTGTGGCTCCCTGATATTTGAATTGTTTCTTCTGGATCCTTACAATATTTTCTCTTTGATCTGAAAGTTCTGAAATTTGGTTACAATGTTCGTGGGAGAGGGCATTATTATCAATGGACATTTGAATAGGGTATTTAGAATACTGTGGATATGTGATGACTGAACCAGAACAGAACACATTTCACATTAACATATTTACCTATTTAGCAATTTTATTTCATTCAACCCATTATTATTTCTAGAGATTTTATATTATTTTCTATCAATAGATAGACATCATTTTGTCTTCAATGTCTCAAAACCTAAGTGAATACTATGACTTCTACAATACTTTGAAATTAAATTCTCAACAAATATATTTACAAGCATTTTATGCTACAAACATTTATGATACATTCTTCTCACACTCATCTACTTGATATGGTCTCTGAACTGATAATTCTTGATATAATTTCTGTATCTCTGCACAGTTTTCCTTCAGTGCCAAGAATACAATCCATACTCCTTTCTGTGACTTAGAATACCTACCCTCAAATCAAATTTAGGTCAGATGATACATTATAGAATCTTTTTTTTCCTAATTTCACCTGTTCCTGCCAACTTGTTCTTCCTGAAATTATCATGTGTAAACATAATTGTTTTGTTTTTGCATTTGTTCAAAAAAATGTAAACTCTTTGAGGTTAGGGACTGGTTTTGTTATTTTATTTGTTTATATCATTACTCTCCCCCTCCCCTGCCAACATCCAATGATTTTTAAACTGCATACTTAATAACAATTTTATTAGATTTAATTGGATTGCATTAAATTATTTTAAAGTAGTCCATCCCTAGTTCATGTACTAATGATAGATATTGAATACCTCCCAGATCAGAAGGAAAAAAAAGTAGGCTAGATTGTGATTTGGAAATTTTATAGTATACTCAGTAATCCCAAACTATTCTCTGACATGAGAAGGCATTATTTTAATACCAATGTTTCCTACTGATGAAATATGCAAGTCAATCACTAGGTACCATATTATTATGAAATTAATGAGCATTGCAATAAGTCAAATAGAAACCAGAGTTCCTGCTGTGTCTAAAGAGACTGAAGGACACTAACAATGATAATTTATGTGAAAGAAAAAGCATAAATATTTTTCTATCTGGAAAATTGTGATATGAAAAGTCTATAGGATTTCCATAGTATAAGTGAGGAATAACAGATGGCCAGCTTAAGTGCTATATTGGTTTAGAAAATGTTGAAACCACTTGGGGAAAGCTTTCAACATGTTAGCCAAATCCTTGATGGTGGATGGGAGCAAAGAACTTTGACAAGTATCATATCTCAAATAACCACTACATTTTCAAATAAAGAATATATGGTCCAGATACTTTATATGAATGACTTGGTCAAGGACACATGAGTAATAGGACACAAGCCCAGATTTTGAATATATGCCTTACCAATTCAGTGTTATTTGCACTTTTTAAAGTACTTATGTTAATAACATTTTAAAAAATCTTTAGACTTCACAAGAAGTCTAACTTTCTAATTTAGAAATACCCTTCTACCATGTGAAAAGTGGTCTTATGGAACATGTACACAAACCATTGTTTTGTCATCTATTGAAATTTTTCCATTTATTATGTCAAAAATTAAGAATCATAACAAATGATGATCCTTTCCTTTCTCTTCAAACATTGTAGCTTCATTTGACCAGGAATGAAGAAGAAAGGGCAAGAAATACCATAAAGATATTTCTGAAAATATAACGCAGTGTTCTTTTGAAGACAACCTAAATATGTCAGTCCTTAAATTTTAATATTTGTCTTTCTAAATGGTTATTTCCAGCTTGTTAGTAATTTTCTAACACATTGTTTTGATACTTTTCATTTATCTCCCTTAAAAAGATTATATGACAGGTAATAATGTAGGTGCTGTCAACATATCAAAAAGCAACTATGTATTAAATTAATGTAAGAGAAAAAAACCATAGGAAAAAAGGACACATTTAAAAAAAATAAAACCAAAAACATTCACAAGGAGAAAGATTGCTACATTAAAGTATTTTATTAATATTTTACTCTTTTCTATTGGAAAAATATGTTCCAAAGGGCTGAGGCCCTTGGCAAAATGATAGCATTCACAGAAAAAATAAAAGGAGGGGGGCATGACAATATTATTAAACAAAGATTTTAGAAATCTGAGAATTTGGACTAATGACTGTTCTTCTATAGAGATGATACTTAGTCTTTCAATTTTCACATGGAGATGTGTGTGTGTGTGTGTGTGTGTGCGTGCGCGCACGCGGTGTAAATAAATAGGAAGAGCAGCAAGGTAACCCAATGGAAATAGTGTTGAAGTTACAGTCAGGAAGACTCACCTTCCTGAGTTCTATTCTGTCCTCAGAAAGTTACTAGCTATATAATCCTGGGCAATTCATTAACCCTGTTTGCCTTAGTTTGCTCATTTTTAAAATGAACTGGAGAAAAAAATGGTAAACCACTGTAGTATCTGCCAAGAAAATGCCAAATGAGGTCACAAAGATTTAGATACAATTGAACAATAAATACTAAAAGACAGTTTCTGGTGAGTTGTTCATCTGCTTGCACTGTCCAACCTCTAGTTCTTTGACTCATACTGAAAAATCTTTCCTAGATTTTACTGGGTACTGTTACATTGTTCACCATTGTGCCACTCCCATGATTCCCATGATAGTAAATCTCTCTTTGTGAAACTGCAAGCAAGTTCTTCTTCATATTAGCTGCTTATATTACAAACCTCAGAAATCCATGCAGCCATGTCCCAAGAGTTTTCCCCTGTCCACAGGGAAATTGGTCTATATGCTAGTTATATTCAATTATTCATGTCCCATGATTATCCACCTTGCCTTTAATAATGTAAATTTGTGTAAGAAATTTCATTTAAATGGAAGCATCAAAAAAGGAACCTCAAGGGAGTCTCATTCATAATTTTTTTTTTGTCTTCAGGACCTAGCAAGTTTAATTGGGGAAGGGGATGAATATTAATAGTTTAACAGATAAGTATAATTAGCATTTATATAGCATTTTAAGATTTTCAAGGCACTTAGGCATATTATCTCATTTGATCCCCACAACAACTTTATGAAACAAATGTTAACACTATCCACATTTTATGGATGAGAGAAATGAGGGTGAGAAGAAGGTCAATGACTTCCCTAGGGTCACACATCTAGCAAATGTCTGAGGCATGATTCCAACTCAAGTCATCCTTATCTATACTATCCTTTGATGTTTACAAGGGAAAATAGGTTCTATGAAAAAGGAATTTGTTTTGTATGGTTTAAGATACTATTATAAATTATATACACACTATGGGCATTTAAGTGCAAATAAAAAAATAGTTCTGTGAAGGGAACTTAATGTGATGAGAACTTAGAAAGCAAGGGAAAAAAAGAGTTGTAAAATAGTTTCTATTGGGGACAATTTCATGATTTTAACTTTACTTTAACTCTTAAAATAAGACCCCTTAGTTTACAACTTAATATTCTCAAATACCAGGAGTAAAATATATTTTTTATACCATGTTATATCATTACCTATGGACCAAGAGCTAACTTACTCATGAAGTATCAATAAAGGGCATCATTATCAACAGCCTCTGAATAGGCTTTTTAGAACATTGTGGTTATGTGATCACTTAACCAGAACAGAACACATTTCATATTAATATATTTGACTTTTGGACATTTTTTAATTAATTAATTCAATTCACTTTTATTGCTGGATATTTTCCATTATTTTCCATTAATCTATAGACATCATTCATGTCATATCTTCAATATCTCAATTTACATGTTTATTATGTGGGTATAGGGAGCCTGAGGCTCTTAGGTAAATAAATGATTTTTTTGTTGGGACTCAATTTTCTAATCTGCAAACTAAGGTATAAATGAGCTTATCTCTAAATCTTTCATATCTAGAATTTTTAGGATTTTATACGTAAGTGTTAGTTCTATCCATGGTGAACAATCAATACAATGTTAGAAAAAATTTGAAAAAATGTTAAAGTTTAAATGATTATAATACAAACACTCCCACAATTGTAAAGGTTCATCTAGTCTATGTTACTAACAGTGTCCACAGTACAAGGTATCAGAGCTTTGATCAGAAAATATAAAGGACCAAAAAAAAAAAAAAGAGCAACTTGAGAAATAGGGATGAAGTCTGAAGTGTACAGGTGGGATCACAGGGTAGGTAAACACATCAATGCCATGTGTTTGTTCAATATGGAGAAATAGTTGGGAGGCTCTATCTCTTTTCTCTGAAAATTAATGTAGCCTGAAATTCATATTCCTTGGCTTATATAATGGCAGAACCTTTTTAGTTATACTGGGTTTTATTGAAAGATTGACTTCTTTTCTACAAGTCTCAACATCTTATAGAAAAAGTTCTCTAATTGTAAAATTAGCAATTTTCCTCCCCCCAAACCATCTTTATGTGTTTTTAATGTTGAGTCATGAATAAAATAAATCCTTCTCTAAGATGACTCTACATTAAAAGCTATGGAGGTAAAAATAAAAGAAAAGAGAAAAAAGAAAAAAAAATAAAGAAGCAAAAATACTTCATCTTAATGAAGAGCCTAAAGGAATGAAGACAAAGTTACTTAGGAATTAAATCTACCTTGAAATTTAATTGGGAGACAAGCTTCTTTCCTGTGCCAATCAAGTAATGAAGATGTTTTGAAGGGTTATCAATTAGCATACAAATGATCAAGGTCCAGCCCCAAAATTCTAGTCACCAAGTACTTACCTCCAGGTTTTTCATTGTCTTTAAACAAAATCCCTTTGCTAAGACATTTTACTCATAATATGTACATTCACTGTGCTGCCTTCATCTGCTTTTATAGTTTGTTTCTAGTCCATAACCCCAGTGCCAAACTGGCTTGGAAATCCAAAAGATGGTCTATAATTTCATGCATTCTTTTCCTCATTTCCTAAGTTTCTAGAATTCTCCCTCAATTTTTCTCTGATCATACTTTTGCCTCCCTTCTCTATTAACTCTTTCTATTTTCCTTTCTTTACTCCTCTACTTCATGCTGTGAGCTGCTTTCCTTTCTCTCCCAGGTTTCACTTATGACAGTCAGGGTTTATGATAGCAGGGTGGACTCCCTGCCAGAAGATAAGGCACTGAGATTTTATGGACAAGTGAATCCCACTTTATATTGCCTTAAATTATCACCAAGAAAACAACAACTTTGCACTTTTCTCAAAAATTTTCCAAAGACGATCATATGCCTGGGAGGGAGAAAAGAAATATAAATAAAAAGCAAAACTGGACAAAAATAAATCATGGCAAGATTATTACTTCTTACTACATTGTATATTTCCATACTTACTTCTGATACCTACATATTTTTTTTCAAGGTAATAAGTGATCCTCCAAAGGAAAATGTAATTCCAGAGTATTGTTAAAGACTTAACTTTTTTTTAATATTACTAAAATCCCTACCAGTTGTTATTTTTACATTTAAGTTCTCCCAACACTCTTTCAAAAATACTTTACTTGCTAGTCAAGCAATAATTAAACAATAAGCAACCTATTATACCCTATTATAAACACATACACAGATTCAGAACTATTGATTTAGAATCATCAGTAGGTTCATGTCCTTCTTCTTAAACATTTAAACATACTTTGAGCGTGATTCTGGATAAATTACTTAGCCTCTCAATGACCGTAAGTGATTCTTTAAGACTATGTTTCAGAGTAGTTGTTGTTCCTCATTGGTAAGTCTGATTTACCACCCAGAAGTTATTTATAGCAACTAAATTACAGGTCTAGGGGAAAACAACATAGAAAATCACAAGCAATGCAAGAATAAGATATCAAAGGGGATGGATAGCCTAGGGGTTTCTTGAACTCTCAAAAAACTTCACTAGAAAAAAATTTAGTCTAGCTTTGGACCACTTTTGGTGACTTAGATATTCTGATCTAAGTGGTGAATGATTCTGCTTATTAACATAAACAACACAAAAACAACAGAAAACTTTCCTGCTTCCAATTTTCTCCCTGCCTCTCTGACCGTGATAGGAAGGAGACTAAAGCTAACTGATTTTTCCCCTGTGATTAAGGATCTCAGAGACTAGGTATAATAGAAAGGAAATTGTAAAAGTTACAAGGTCACATCTTTGGAACTTAAAAGCTTGTTAGTTACCATTAAGTTAAATTCCATATGTATACAGGAGGATAAACTGACATCCAGAAAGATGGTTAGCTCAAGGTCCCAGAGCCATCATTCAAAGTGAAGACATTTGACTATACATATACTACCCTTTAAACCAAACTATTCATTGTATCATAGTTGCTGATTTCACATATTAATCCTTTTAATATAAGGAAATTACATCAGAAAGACTAGCAAAGTATTTGAGTATTCCATAATGGAGTTTATAAGGCCTTGAATATCTTATTGCTCATAATTTCAAAACCCAAAGTAGAAATTTTAGTTGTTTTCTCACTTTATGTTAAAATCTACCTCTTTTAAAGGCAATGACATTTTAGGAAAACAGTGTGGTTCATATTCTATAAAATGTTTTTGACACAGAGCCAAGATGATGGAGAGAAGCCAGGAAGTTGCTTGAGCTCTCCCAAGTTTCCCTCAGAAACAGCATTAAATCAAGACTCAACACAGATTCTGGATTGGTAGAACCTTCAAAAAGACAGAGAGACTCAATCTTCTAACTTGAAATAATTTAGAAGACTTCAGGAAAGGTCTGTCTCACATAGGCAAAAGGGGAGCATAGCTCAACACAGCACAGAAGGAGGTCTGGCCAAGTCAGCAGGAGGCTCACGGCCACAGCACAGATCAGCAGCTGAGGTCCCTTGGTCATGGCTTATCAAGCTAGTGACACTGCAGGACAGTCATGAGACACTCCAGCCCCAGCTTGAGAGGGCAAACTGCCAGCTAGAGAACCACTCAAACAACTGGCACAACTAAGCCAAGCCATCACAGCAGAGGGAACAAACCCACAGGAGTGAGGAATCTGCAATCCACACAGAAGCCTCAGATCAGAAAGCCAGTGACCAGATGCCTATCCCACAGCACAAGAAGATTGCAACAGTGGCCCCTGTGCCCCAGGAGCAGACCTCACATTTAAAAGTAAAAAAAAAAAAAAGCTAAAATATGAATAAGAATCAGAAAAGGGACCTTACCATGACAGTTTCTATAGTGACAGGGAAGATCAAAAAACAAACTCAGATGAGGACAATACTGTC
Source organism: Dromiciops gliroides (assembly GCF_019393635.1). Classification (NCBI taxonomy): domain Eukaryota; kingdom Metazoa; phylum Chordata; class Mammalia; order Microbiotheria; family Microbiotheriidae; genus Dromiciops; species Dromiciops gliroides. The sequence continues at coordinate 144,521,886 of NC_057866.1, forward strand.
AAAATGCCTACATGTGAAGCCTCAAGGGGGAAGATGAATTGATATCAAGACCAAAAAGCCTTCTTGGAAGAGCTCAAAAATGTTTTTAAAAATCCAATGAGAGAGATAGGACAAAAATGGAAAAATAAATGAGTGAAATGAGAGTTATGCAAGGAAATTATGGGAAAAAAATGCTTGGAAGGGGAAGCACAATAATTGACTGAAGACAACAATTCCTTAAAAAATACAATTGGCCAAATGGGGGGGGGGTGGCCAAATGGAAAAGGAGGTGCAAAAACTTAACTGAAGAAAATAATGCCTTAAAAATTAGATTTGGATAGATGGAAGCAAATGACTCCAAAACACAACCAGAATCCATCAAACAGAATCAAATGAATGAAAAAGGAAAAGGAAACATGAAATACCTCAACAGAAAGATTACTGGCCTAGAAAATAGCTCCAGGAGAGATAATTTGAGTATTATTGGACTATCTGAAAGACATGATCAAAAAGAAAAAAAGGTTTATACACCATATTCCAGGTAATAATCAAGGATAACTGCCCTGTTATTGTAGAATGAGAGGATAAAATACTCATTGAAAGAATCCACCAAAAGGAAAACTCTAATGAATATTGTAACCAAATTCCAGAATTTTCAGATAAAAGAGAAAATACTACTAGCAACCATAAAGAAACTATATAAATATCATGGAGCCACAGTCAGGATTGCACAGGACCTGGCAACCTCAATATTAAAGGATCACAAGGCTTAGAATATGATATTCTAGAAGAAAAAGGAGTTTGGATTGCAAGAATCAACTACCATGCAAAACTGAGAATCATCTTTCAGGGGTAAAGATGGATATTCAATGTAATAGGGGACTTTCAAGGTTTCCTGAAGAAAAGACTAGAACTGAACAGATAATTTGATGTTCAAATACAAGCCTGAAGAGACATATAAAAAGGTAAACAGGAAAAAAAAAGTTATTTAATAAGGTTTACATCCCTACATAGGAAAATAATACTTTTAATTCTTGAGAGTTGTATTTTTTGAGAACTATAAATTTTGAAAGATAGGTGTATACATAAAGGGTATAGGTATAAATTAACTTTGATGTGATGATATAAGGAAAACTAAGGGGTGAAAAAAGTTATATATGGGGAGAAGAGGAAAGCTGAGGTGGAATGGGGTAAATTACATCACATGAAAGGCACAAAAAACCCTATCAAAATAGAGGGAAAGAAAGGAGGTGTGAGCATTATTTCAACTTTACTCTCATCAGATTTGGTCCAAAGAGGGCCAAATATACACAATTGGCTAAAGACATTTACCTTATCCTTTAGGAAAGTAGAGGGATAAGGGGAAAGGGGAGGCACTGATAAAAGGGAGGGCAAAAGCAGGTGAGGAAAGAGGAAAGTAATGGGAAAGGGCTGAGAAAGGGAGGGCAGATTGAAGGAGGCATGGGTCAGAAGCAAAACACTGCTGAGGAGGAATAGAGTTAAAGAAGAAAAAAAGTACAAAGGGGAAAATAGGATGGAGGGAAATACACAGTAAACATAACTATGAATGTGAATGGGATGATCTCTCCTATAAAATGGAAGTGAATAGCAGAGTGGATTAAAAACTAGAATCCTGCAATAGGTTGTTTACAAGAAACACATTTAAAGCAGAGAGATACTCATAGAGTAAAGACGAGTAAAATCTACTATGCTTCAGCTGAAGTAAAAAAAAGGAGGGGTAGCAATCCTTATTTTAGACAAAGCAAAAACAAAAATAGATCTAATTAAAAGAGATAAAGAAGGAAACTGCATCTTGCTAAAAGGTACCATAGACAATGAAGTAATATAAATATTAAACATATATGCACCAAGTGGCATAGCATACAAATGCTGAAAGAAAAAGTTAAATGCATTACAAGAGGAAAAAGACAGTAAAACTATACTAGTGGGGCATATTAACCTTCCCCTGTAAGAACTAGATAAATCTAACCACAAAATAAGGAAGAAATTAAAGTGGTGAATAGAATTTTAGAAAAGTTAGATATGATAGACCTCGGGAGAAAGTTGAAAGTGGATAGAGAGAAATGGCATTTTCTCAGTGTTACATGACATGTACACAAAAATTGGCCATGTATTAAAGGCACAAAAATCTCACAGTCAAATTTAGAAAGGCAGAAATAGTAAACACATCCTTTTCAGATCATGATGCAATAAAAATTTCATGTAATAAAGAGCCATTGAATGATAGACTGAAAATTAATTGGAAACTAAATATCATCCTAAACAATGAGTGGATCAAACAACAAATCATAGAAATAACCAATAATTTCATCCAAGATAATGAAAACTATGAGAGAAAATACCAAAACACATGGGATGCAACCAAAACAGTTCTTAGGGGAAATTTTGTTCCTCTAAATATTTACATAAATAAAATAGAGAAAGAGGAGATCAATTAATTGGGCATGGAACTAAATAAGCTAGAAAAAGGACAAATTTAAAGATCCTCAATTAATTACTAAATTAGAAATTCTGAAAATCAAAGGAGAGACTAATGAAATTGAAAGTTAAAAAACTATAGAATTAATAAAACTTAGAGGGGGCAGCTAGGTTGCTCAGTGGATAGAGCACCGGCCCTGGATTCAGGAAGACTGTTGTTTAAATCTGGCCTCAGACACTTGACACTTACTAGCTGTGTGACCCTGGGCAAGTCACTTAATCCCAATTGCCTCACCAAAATAAATAAATAAATAAATAAATAAATAAATAAATAAATTAAATAAAACTTAGAACTGGTCTTATGAAAAAAATCAATAAATAGGTAAAATTTTAATTAATTTGATTTTTAAAAAGGACGAAGAAAACCAAGTTACCAGCATCAAAAATGAAAGGATTGAATTCACCACCAATGAAGTGGAAATTAAAACAATAATTAGAAGCTATTTTGCCCAACTATATGCCAATAAATTTGACAATCTAAAGAAAAGGATGAATATGTACAAAAATATAAATTCCCCAGATTAACAGAAGAGGAAATAAAAGACCCAAATAGCCCCATTTTAGAAAAAAGAAATTGACCATCCATCAATGAACTCCCTAAGAAAAAATCTTTAGGGTCAGATGGTTTTACAAGTGAAATCTACCAAACATTTACTTTTGGGGGGGGGGGCACGGGTGAGGCAATTGGGGTTAAGTGACTTGCCCAGGGTCACACAGCTAGTAAGTGTTAAGTATCTGAGGCCGGATCTGAACTCAGGTCCTCCTGACTCCAGGGCCGGTGGTCTATCCACTGTGCAACCTAGCTGCCCCTCAAACATTTAAAGAACAATCAATTCTAATACTATATAAATTATTTGGAAACAAATGTGAGGAAGGCATTCTACAAAATTCCTTTTATGACACAAATATGGTATTGATACCTAAACCAGGAGAGCCAAAACAGAAAAAGTTATGGAACAATTTCCTTAATGAATATTGATGCAAAAATTGTAAATAAAATATTAGTGAAGAGATTAAAGCAATTTATCACCAGGAAAATACATTATGACCAGGTGAGGTTTATACCAGGAATGCAGAGCTGCTTCAATATTATAAAACCTACCCAGATAATTGACGATAGCAAAAAGAAAACTAACCAAAAGTATATGATTATCTCAATAGATGCAGAAAAATTTTAGACAAAATACAGCAATTATTTCTATTAAAACCACTAGGGGCGGCTAGATGGCGCAGTGGTTAAAGCACCGGCCCTGGATTCAGGAGTACCTGAGTTCAAATCCGGCCTCAGACACTTGACACTTACTAGCTGTGTGACCCTGGGCAAGTCACTTAACCCCCATTGCGTGCAAAAAAAAAAAAAAAACTATAAAAAAAAAAAACACTAGATGGGGCAGCTAGGTGGCACAGAGGGTAGAGCACTGGCCCTGGATTCAGGAAGACCTGAGTTCAAATCTGGCCTCAGACACTTAACACTTACTAGCTGTGTGACTCTGGGCAAGTCACTTAACCCCAACTGCCTCACAAAAAGAAAAAAAATCCCCACTAGAGAGCATAGGAAATAATGGAGCTTTCCTTAAACGGAAAGAAGTATCCATCTAAAATTATTGGCAAACACTATGTGAAACGGAATTAGTTAGTGACATTCCCAATAATATCAGGGGTGAAACAGGGCAGTTCATTATCACCTCTATTATTTAATATGTACTAGAAATATTAGCTTTAGCAATAAGAGAAGAAAAAGGAATTGAAGGAGTTAGTAGAGGAAAGGAAGAAATAAAACTATCACACCTTGCAGATGATGTGATGGTATACTTACATAATCCTAGAGAATCAACTAAAAAACTACTTGAAATAATTAACTTTAGCAAAGTTGCAGGATATAACATAAATCCACAGAAATCATCAACATTTCTATACATGTCCAAAAAAGCTCAGCTGCAAGACATAGAAAAAGAAATTCCATTCAAAATAATTGTAGACAATATAAAATATTTGGTAGTCTACCTGCCAAAATAAACCCAGAAACTCTACAAATACAATTACAAAACACATTTCATACAAATAAAATCAGATCTAAAAAATTGGAAAAATATCAGTTGTTGATATTTGAGGTAATAGTTTATTGATTTAAGTAGTTAGGATAAAAATATAAGCTCATTACTTTTTTATCTATTTAGATTTTTATTTTCCAAATTACATATAAAAACACATTTTGACATCAACTTTTTAAAGCTTTGTGTTCCAACTGCTCTTCCTCCCTCCTTTCCCACCCCACACCGCCAAGAACTCAAGCAATTCAACATAAGTTGTACATGAGTAGTCATGGAAAACGTCTCCACATTACCCAGGTTGTGAGGGAAAACAGATGAAAAAAACCTTCAGGTTAAGGAACTATCAAAAAAATATGTTTCAATTTGTTTTCAGATACCATCAGTTCTTTCTCTGTAGATGGATTGCAATTTTCATAAGTTTCTCAGAGTTCTATTGGATCATTGCATTGCTGAAAACAAACATGTGCTTCCCAGCAGATCATCCTAAACAATTACTGTTTTTTGTATACAGTTCATTTCATTCTGCTTCAATTCATGTAGAGCTTTCCAGGTTTTTCTGATAGCATCCTGTTCATCATAACTTTTATATAGTACCTTAAACTTGACAAAGAATTTTCTTCCCAATAACTCAGCAAAGTAGGTACCAGACATTTTGCCATTATAGTCAATCATCATAACTATTTCCCTCCATCCTAATCCCTTCCCATGATATTTACTCAATCTTCTATCTTCTTTTACCCTATTCCTCCTCAAAAGCATTTTGCTTCTGACTGCCCCATTCCCCACTCTGTCCTCCCTTCTTTCACCCTTTCCTCCTTATCTTCTTCCCCTCATACTTTCCTTTAGGGTTAAATAGATTACTTCTCTCAGTTAAGTGTGAATGTTATTCAATTCTTGATCCCACTCTGATGGGATTAAGATCTTTGAGCTAATTCTGTGTTCTAAATTTTTCTTATTCCCTTCCTCCTCAACTTTTCCTTTGAAATCAAGCAATTCAATATGTCATACATGTGCAGTTATGCAGAATATTTTCACCTACCTTAAAAGTGTTTTGCTTTTTCCTGCTCCCTCCCCAAATCTGCTCCCTCCCCTCCCTGGCCTTATCTTCTTCCCCTCCCACTTTTCCTCAGGGTAAAATATATTACTACACCCACTTGAGTATGTATGATATTCCCTCATTGAGCCAATTCTGATGATAGTAAGGTTCACTCACACCCCCACTCCTTCCCCCTCTTTCCCTCCCCTCCATAGGCTTTTTTCTTGTTTCTTTTATGTGAGCTACTTTTCCTCAGTTTACCTCTCCCTTTCCCTTTCTTCCAGTGCACTCCTCTTACTTCTTAACTTTATTTTAAAGATATCATCTTGGGTTAGCTAGGTGACACAGTGGACAAAGCACTAGCCCTGGAACTAGGAGGCCCTGAACCCAAACCCTGCCCCAGACATAAGCCACCCCACCCTGCCTGCCCCACAATAAATTAAGGATAAACAAAAAATAAATGCTTTAAAGGTATCATCCCTTCATATTCATTTCAGACCTGTGTCCTCTAGGTGTATTCCTTTCAGCTACCCTAAAACTGAGAAAGGTCTTATGAATTAGAAGTATAATCTTCCTATGTAGGAATGTAAATAGTTTAATCTTTTAATATCTCTCATGATTTCTTTTTCCTGTTTACTTTTTTATGCTTCTTTAGGGTTTTGTATTTGAAGGTCAAATTTTCTATTCAGTTCAGATCTTTTCATCACAAATGCCTGAAAGTCCTCTTTTTCATTGAAGTCCCATTTTTTCCCCCTGAAAGTTTATACAGAGTTTTGCTGGGAAGGTATTTTTCAGCTGTATTCCCAGTTCCTTTGCCCTCTGGAATATCATATTCCATGCCCTCTGGTTCTTTAATGTAGAAGTTGCTAGATCTTGGTTTATCCTTATTGGAGCTCCACAGTATTTGAATTCCTTTTTTTTCCCTAGCTTCTTTCAATATTTTCTGCTTGACCTGGAAGCTCTGGAATTTGGCTATAATATTCCTGGAGGTTTTCCTTTTGGGATATCTTTGAGGAGGTGATTGTGCTTCTAGAATATCAGGGCAATTTTTCCTGACAATTTCTTAGAAGATCATGTCTAAACTCTTATTTTGGTCATGGTTCTCAGATAGTCCAATGGTTTTCAAATTATCTCTCCAGGTTCTATTTTCCAGATCAGCTGTTTTTCCTAGGAGATATTTCATATTGCCCTCTATTTCATTTTGGATTTATTTACTTATTATTTATTTATTTATTTATTCATAATGCATTTATTTGGTTCTATATTTATTTGGATTTGCTTTACTGTGTCTTGGTTGCTCATAAAGTCACTAGCTTCCATTTGTTCAATCCCAATTCTTAGGCAATTATTTTCTTCAGAGAGCTTTTGAATCTCCTTTTCCATTTGGCTTTTCAAGCTGGTGACGTTTTTTTTTCATGACTTTCCTGCAACTCTCTCATTTTCCTTTCCATTCTTTCCTCCACCTCTCTAAATTTTCCTCTATCTCTCCTAGTTTCTCTTCAAAGTCTCTTTTGAGTGCTTACACGGCCTGAGACCAATTCATGTTTTTCTTGCAAGCTTTGGATGTAGAGGCCCTGAGGTTGCAATCCTCATCTGAGGGTGCACCTCGATCTTCCTTGTTGCTAAATAAACTTCCTATAGTTATCAATATTCTTTGCTTGCTCATCTTCCTGTCTTTTACTTGACTTTTAACTCTCTCTTACAGTGGGGCCCTACTTCCAAGGTACACTGTCCCAAGCTTCACAGGGTCCCAGGTGTTTTGGTTTGAGGAAGGGAAGGTTTTTCTCTTGCCTAGCTTGTTCTCTGGTTTGAAGATAATCTCCAACCAATTTGCTAATTAACCAGCCAACAAAAGTTTGTGTGATGTGGGGCCTGTGCCCCTCCCCCACCTGGACATCCCACTGATCATGATTTCTTCCTGGTTCCCTGCTGGGGTGGGAAACAAAATTCTTCTTTAGGTCCATCAGACACCCTTGTATTCCCTACCCCCTCGAGCCCCTCTCCCCATTTCTGGCATTCATTCCTCTCACCCTACCATAAGCTTAGTTCCAGAAGATGCTGGAGCTGCAGCTGTTTTGGAGGCTCAGGGGTAAGTTTCTCTGGTGCAGCCTGCCTGGGGATTGTGTTGGTGCAACCAGGGGTTGGACTCTTTTTGTAGCCCAGCATGGCCTCCTCTAATCTGTCTTTGGCTGGAAAAATAATCTCTGTCCATCTTTTTATGGCTTTTGCTACTCCAGGGGTAGTTTTATGGCTCTTTTGGGGGTAATTGTGTCAGGAGCTCTGCATTTAATGACTTTCCTCTGCCATCTTGGCTCCACCCCTCACCAACTCATTGCTTTACTGAGCAGTTTTTCAGGGTTTTAAAACTTCTAATATTTCGTAAAATCCTAACCCACTGAATACAATCAAGGAAAATATATATATATATATGATTACATTCTATTCTCCTTAAGGAAGTTCAGTTGCTTTAATATGACTTAGTATATGCATGTGTCTCTCTGTGTAAGAGTTTGAAAATACTCTATACGGAGTTATATGAATAAGAAAATAGCCTCTAGCATTGAATACCTTTATTCTTTCTTAATGCTATCTCATTACTAATTCCAAGCAGTCACGGGTTACTCCCACTGTCTTCTCAATTCCTGAATGTGTAGGAATGAGTATTTTTTTAAGGAATCATGAAATTATGCTACATAGGTTCACTACAAATTCATGCTAAATAAAGGTTTTTGAAAATAGCATGTAAATGGCAGGTTGTTTCCCAGTAATAGTTCACAGAGAACCCATTGTAAATTTTGTCTGCATTATTAATATAACCAACTGTTTTTGCCTCTTAAAGTAAATTACTTCATTTACTTTACTGGCAACCATTGATTTAGATATCCCCTATATTCATCTTCCACACCTAAAAATTGTTTTCAACTATCCTTTTCTCATTGTGATTTCAAAGAATCAACTGATCCTCCTGAGTAATATATCTACAAATCCAGCATGAATTTTGTCCTTGATCTCTCGTCATTTATCTCCAGTTGTTTGCTAAACCTTTGGCCTTCCCAAACTTAGGAAGTCTAAAATTTCTTCTCAGCATTATGCCCACTGGAAAGTTCCTTCCTTCATTCTTTCCTATTTCTCTCACTAGTAGGATCATCTTAAAGTTGAAATTTATAGCTAGAGAAAAATCTCACACCACATAAAACAAAAATAACAAAAAATAAAAATAAAAAGATTGGATATTGAATTGGATGTGGGAAAACTGGGTTGCAAATCCACTGTTGGTGGAGTTTTGAAAAGATCTAACCTTTCTGGAGAGTAATGTGGAACTATACCCACAGGGCTATAGAACTCTGTATACCATTTTTTGTTTTGTTTTGCTTTGTTTTGTTTTTTGCAGGGCAATGAGGGTTAAGTGACTTCCCCAGGGTCACACAGCTAGTGAGTGTGTTAAGTGTCTGAGGCCGAATTTGAAATCAGGTCCTCCTGAATCCAGGGTCAGTGCTTTATCCACTGCACCACCTAGCTGCCCCCTCTGTATACCTTTTTATCCAACAATACCACTGCTAGGTTTATATTCCAAAGAAATCCCCAAAAGGAAAAAAAAATACCTATTTGCACAAAAATATTGATAGCAGCTCTTTTTGTGTTAGCTAAGAATTGGAAATCAAAGGAATGTCCACCAATTGGGCCATGGCTAAATAAGCTGTGGTATATGATAGTGATGGAATATCACTGTGCTATAAGAAATGACAAGCAGGATAATTTCAGAAAGATCTGGAAAGACTTGTACAAACTAAAGTATATTGAAGTGAGCAGAACCAAGAGAATGTTGTGCACAGTGACAGCAACATTGTTTGATGAATTGTGAATGACTAAACTATTTTCAGCAAACAATGATTCAAGACAATCCTAAAGGACTAATGATGAAGCATACTATCGACCTTCAAAGAAAGAACTCTGATATTGATTAAAAACAGAATGAAGCATGCTATTTTTCATTTTCTTTCATTTTTTTCTTTCATTCAAGTTTTCTTATACAAAATGACTAATATGGCAATGTTTTACAAAGTTGCACATTTGTAACCTATATCTAATTGCTTACTGCCTCAGGGAGAGGGGAGGTAAGGGAAGGAAAGAGAAATAAAATTTGGAACTCAAAACTTTAAATAAAAATATTTACTATTTTTAAAAAAGAAGCTTGTAACTCTCAGCTACATCTTATCCTTTCCAATCACACTGTGGCTATATTAATTCATATCTGCTAATGAGGATTTATAAAAGACATTGAAAATGTTCAAATATGATGATTTTGGAAAGATTCCCCATATAATGAGAATATGAATCCAATAGATAAAATATGTCATTAATTTTAGAATACTATTTTGATAGAAAGTTTCTACTATCATTTGACAGTAATTTTATTCTTCATGACATATTTATTAAGTTATACTATTTAAAATTTGAAATAAACTTCATTGGTCCACCATGTCTAATTCACATATGAAGTAAGTCTCTAATGTAACAGACATGACAAATTGTTGTCCAGCCTCCAATTGAAGGATTCCCAAGTGGGAGAATATTTCCCGTATGAAGGTAGCCTATTTCCATTTCTGACTGCTCTAATCATTAAGAAGGTTTTTTCCCCCTTGAAATTTAATCTACATTTGTCTCTCAACTTTCATCTATTGTTCCTTAAGTTTTTTTGAGCAATTACAATTTTTAAAAACAATATTTTATTTTTCCCCAATTGAACAATTGCCTTTGAACTCACTCAATTTAAATTATTGTTTTCAGTCTGGGCTATACCATTTAGACAAGATATTGACAACCTAGGGCATGTTCAGAAATAAGGGACAATATAATGAGAGAATTGATGAAATTGCAACTGACAAACAAAATTGAATGAGAATTGACTAAACTCCATTTAGTTTTGTTCCCAGGCCAATGTATTGCCTGGGGCTGACCCAACATCATATTCTGGCTGCTTCTGATTATTTTGTAAAAAGCCCCCAAAACTTTCTTCTTCAAAGATTCCCAAGATTTCTTCCTGATATTTAACTTGTTATGCAAATGAACCTGTCCAATGAAAACTTGAGAAACTTATTCTTCCCAAAGGCAATCTTAACCTCTCTCAGTTATATCTTTAAACCATATCCCATCTTTGGGTACCCTAGCATCTGCTGTACAGTATCACAAGTTTTAACTCCTCTGACCCAATTAAAGATCTTAATTTAATTATGTTGATTGTTTTCATTAAAATTTTAGATTAACTCAATGAAAAGCTCACTTGAAGGGAATAGGTATGAAAAACCTGAATAATAGAAAAATTAGTGAGAATGTGTTAGTTATCCTCATATATTGGACAAGTTGTCAAGTATAATAAGAATTTAACTTTTTAAATTGTTCTAACAGGAAAGAACTAGCAGGAATTGATAGATTTTGCTGGTTTTTATATGCACTAAATCTCTTTGGATGACTTTAAATTTGATCTTCGACAACTGTTTGAGAATGTTTTGGTTTTATTTTCAGTTACATGTGGATTAGATATTTTATAACATTCCATCCAAACCTGAGATTTTATGATTTATAATATTGAAAGCCTAGGTCATGCTTGGATAGGCCAGATATTCTTTAACATAAGCAAAAGCATATTGTAGATGCTCCATTAAAATGTCTTTAATACGCTAAATGCTATTAATAGATTGTCATAAGATTTTGCTGCAATATAAATTGTTATAAAATGAGCAGTTTATACTTCATTATTTTGAGTATAATTATAATCATATATGCCAGAGAAGTAATTTTGAAGCCCAAGTCAAATTTCACAAAATTCTCACAGGACAAGGAGCAAAAAAGCACCCTCAACCAAAGTCTTTAAAAAAATAAATTCAGTTTGGGGCATGAGGACAACATAGGGTACTGCTTCCCCACACCTCAAGATCTTGAGAAAACTGAACATGGCTGTTTCTGTTAGGGGGACTTGCACCTTGGGCTAGCGCACCCAAAGAATTGGAGGCTCATCACTAATCTTGTAAAATAAAAAAAGAGGTTTATTAGGAGAGAGGAATATGTCTGGCCATAGATCACTATGGTGACTGTCCCACTACAGTAAGAGAAGAAATGGTCTTTTTTTTTTTAATTTTTACAAAACATATGGGAGGGAAGGCCATTACAAAGCACTGGGAAGGAAATGCAAACAACAGGGAGGGGATTTTGGAATAATGGGGTATCACTTTGATATTCAGCACCCATCCATATCTTGAATATAATTTTTCAGATCTTGGTATTGTTAAGGGCTAAAATTCTAGCTAGTCTGTCTAAAATATCTAATGAGTGGTCACCAATAAATTATAAGCTTTAGCAAGAGTTAGGCTTTTAAGCATTTATTAAGGAGAATAAGAATTTGGTAAAGAGAGAGAGAAAGGCCTACATTCATCTATCTATTAAAGGGAGAACACATTTCTAGGTCCGCTCTCCACCAGAGTCCAAAGGAAAGAGAGAGAGAGAGAGAGAGCCCGGCTCCCCCTTCCTCCTCCCACCAGCAAAGGTCACTTCCTGATGCAAAAGAAAAGACACATGGTCATACCCTCAGAGACGTTCACCTCATTTCTATAGTAAGTCTCCAGCAGTTGGCGTCATTCCAATCATTACAGTATTGCTTTTCAATGTACCAGGGTCTTGCTGGGCAAGACCCATTCCTAAGTTGTTTTTCCCTTGAGGAAGTTTTAAGGATTCCTTGGGTGTTGAGATCTGTAGGTTTCTTGGGGTCCCTCTGCATTTCCACCACATTCACCCTTTCTCCTTATTTCTGGGGAGAAAGGGGCAAAGGCCCATCTTCTGAAGCTTCTTCAACGCTGAAAAATGGGGCATAGAGATGTCCCTGTTATTTAAGGAGAGAGTGAGTAAAATGTCCTATGGGCATAGTCTAAGAGTCACATGGGCCTAGCTGTAGCTCTAGTAAAGGCTTTAATCCTAGAAGTGACTATATTAGAAATACAAATAGTTCACACAGAAGGTTGTCTTATTGTCCATTACTACATTGGCCAAAGAATCTAGGAACTTTTGGAAGTCCTCAAGGCCCAAAGAGCTTTCTTAGAAATCTTTTCACTTGCCAAGGTCAGATTAGTCAGCATTGCCTCATGTTCTAGGTACTCCACCAAAGGAATGGCAAGGGCCAAAGTTTTATGGACACACCACAGGAAATTGTCCCAAGATCTTCTTTTTGCCCTATGCCTTTCCTCAGGAGGGAGAGGGATCAGAGAGTTCTGATGTAGGGATACATGAGGATCTATAAAATCCAAGGTACACTAACAATAATGAGGCAAGAAGTGGTTAGGAACATAGGCATAAAAGTTTTCTCAGGGTATCCTCCTAGGGCAAGGAATGGTATCCCTGCTTGAGATGCCAGGGATGTCATAACCTATATCCTGGAGGAGAACAGATAGATCGCTTGGTTGACCTTAACAATAGAGTAACCATAGGCCCCCATTCAAAAGAATTGTGGAAGGAGACAAGCATACTGGGTCTGAGGCCTGCCTCCTATAGGATGTTTCCCTTAAAGTACACGTATCAGATATTGCCTGGAGGCATTAAAGCCATGAACTAGGGACCAAAAGTTCTCCTAGCTCTTTAGGTGTCTACTATATACCCAGCAGTCTGAAGGGCCTGCCTTAGCTACTGCTTCTCCTAATTAATCCAGGGCATTATCACTCCAGGTAAAAGAGAGTCCATAATTCAAAAGGTACTAGAGAGCCCAGAGGATGGTGAGGAGAGTGGCCATAGCTGGAATGGTTCAGTCCCAGAGGCAGCAGCCTGGGTAGAATAAGCAGAAGGGTAAAAATAAGGAGGGTACAAAGAAGAGTGAAGGAAGTGTCCAATTTATGGATATCCCCTCAATTTCTAGAGTGTCTGTTTGTGGAAGAGAAACTTGAGGTCCCCCTCCAAGTCACAGGAATATATGTCCTTCTTTTTCCCAGTGTTTGATTCTAAGGGGGCAAAAGGTTTAATACAAGAAACATGAGTCCACGTATTATGCCCCTTAAACTTTACAGCTGTGGGTGTTCAGAAGATGACTCGATGGGGACCCTTCCATCAAGGCACTCATTGGTTCTATCCTTCTGTTTTTCAAGTTTTCAGAAACACTAGGTCCCCTGGCTGTGTTGGGGTTTAGATTACTGCATATCTTCCCCCAGCAGTTCCCTTTGTCTTTTTTTTTTAAAATAAAAGTATTTTATTATTTTACAGTGAAATGTACAAATAGTTTCAACATTTGTTTATATAAGATTTCCAATTTCAAAATTTTCTCCCTCCCTACACTCCCTCCCCTAGACAGCAGACAATCTAAATATAGGTTATATATACATAATAACATTAAACATATTTCATTCATTAGTCATGTGTGGTTATTTTTGGGTTTTGGTGAGGAAATTGGGGTTAAGTGACTTGCCCAGTGTCACACAGCTAGTAAGTGTTAAGTGTCTGAGGCCGGAATTTGAACTCAGGTACTCCTGACTCCAGGGCCAGTGCTCTATCCACTGTGCCACCTAGCTGCCCCCATTAGTCATGTTTTAAGAGAAGAATCAGAGCAAAGAGGAAAAACCTCAAAACAGAAAACCAATGGCACCAAAAACAAAAGAAATAGTATGCTCCAATCAGCATTCATATTCCACAGTTCCTTTTGTTTTTTTCTGGATTTGGAGAGCATTTTCCATCATGAGTCCTTTGGAACTTTCATGTACCATTGGATTGGTGAGAAGAATCTAGTCTATCACAGTTGATAAATATATAATGTTGATGATGCTGTGTGTAGTGTTCTTTTGGTTCTGCTCATCTCACTCATCATCAGTTCATGCAAGTCCTTCCAGGTTTTTAACTCCTCCTGCTCGTTGTTTCTTACAGCACAATAGAATTCCATTACATTCATATACCACCACTTGTTCAGCCATTCCCCAATTGATGGATATCCCCTCAATTTCCAATTCCTTGCCACCACAAAAAAGAGCAGCTATAAATATTTTTCTACATTTGGGTCCTTTTCCCTTTTTTATGATCTCTTTGGGGAAAAGACCCAAAAGTGGTATTGCTGGGTCTAAGGGTATGGACAGCTTTATAGCCCTTTGGGCATAATTCCAAATTTCTCTCCAGAATGGTTGGATCAGTTCACAGCTCCACCAACAATGCATTAATGTTCCAATTTTTCCACAGCTTCTCCAACATATATTATTTTCCTTTTTTGTAATATTAGCCAAGCTGATAGGTGTCAGGTGGTACCTCAGAGTTGTTTTAATTTGCTTCTGTCTAATCAATAGTGATTTAGAGCATTTTTTCATATGGGAATAGATAGCTTTCTTCATCAGAAAACTGCCTGTTCATATCCTTTGACCATTTCTTAATTGGGAAATGACTTAGATTCTTATAAATTTGATTTAGTTACCTATAAATTTTATATTTCTTTCTTTTTTTTTCTTGGTGAGGCAATTGGGGTTAAGTGACTTGCCTAGGGTCACACAGCTACTAAGTGTTGTGTCTGAGACCGGATTTGAACTCAGGTCCTCCTGACTCCAAGGCCGGTGCTCTATCCACTGTACCACCTAGCTGCCCCTCCCTATATATTTTAGAAATGAGGCCTTTATCAGAAGTACTGGCCATAAAAATTGTTTCCCAGCTTTCTGCATCCATTATAATTTTGGATGAATTGCTTCTGTTTGTACAAAAACTTTTTAATTTAAAGTAATCAAAATCTTCCATTTTGCATTTCATAATATTCTCTATCTCTTGTTTGGTCATAAACTGCTCTCCTTTCCAAAGATCTGAAAAGTAGACTATTCCTTCTTCTCCTAAATTACCTATGGTATCACCTCATATGTCTAAATGATGTACCCATTTTGACCTTATTTTAGTATAAGGTGTCAGATTTTGGTCTATGCCTAATTTCTGCCATACTATCTTCCAGTTTTCCCAGCAATTTTTATCAAATACTGAGTTTCTATACAAGAAGCAGGGGTTTTGGGGTTTATCAAATAGTATATTACTATAGTCATTTACTACTGTGTCTCCTGTGCCTAGCCTATTCCATTGGTCCTGCATTCTCTTTCTTAGGCAGTACCACATAGTTTTGATGACTGCCACTTTATAGTACAGCTTCAGATTTGGTACAGCTAATGCACCTTCCTATGCATTTCTTTTTTCATTATTTCCCTTGTCATTCTTGACTTTTTGTTTTTAGGTGGTCTGATTGGTATGGCACTGAATAAGTACATAAATTTAGGTAGAATTGTCATTTTTATTATATTAGCTTGGCCTATCCATGAGCAATTTATATCTTTCCAATTATTTAGATCTGATTTGATTTGTGTGAAAAGTGTTTTGTAATTTTGTTCATAGAGTTCCTGGGTTTGTCTTGGCAAGTAGACTCCCAAGTATTTTATATTATCTACCATTATTTTAAAAGGAACTTCTCTTTGTATCTCTTGCTGCTGAACTTTGTTGGTCATGTATAGAAACACTGATGATTTATGTGGATTTATTTTATATCCTGCTACTTTGCTAAAGTTGTTAATTGTTTCAAGTAATTTTTGAGTTGATTCTCTGGGATTCTCTAAGTATACCATCATATCATCTGCAAAGAGTGATAGTTTTGTTTCCTCCTTGCCTATTCTAATTCCTTTAATTCTTTTTTCTTCTCTCATTGCTAAAGCTAACATTTCTAGTACAATATTAAATAATAGAGGTGATAGTGGACATCCCTGTTTCACCCTTGATCTTACTGGGAAGGCCTCTAACTTATCTCCATTACATATGATGCTTGCTGATGATTTTAGGTAGGTACTGCTTATTATTTTAAGGAAAGCTCCACCTATTCCTAAGTTCTCTAGTGTTTTTATTAGGAATGGGTGCTGTATTTTGTCAAAAGCTTTCTCTGCATCTATTGAGATAATCATATGATTTGGGTTAGTTTTCTTATTGATGTAGTTGATTATGTTAATAGTTTTACTAATGTTGAACCAGCCCTGCATTCCTGGTATAAATCCCACCTAGTCATAGTATATTATCCTGGTGATCACTTGCTTTAATCTCCTTACTAATATTTTATTTAAGATTTTAGCATCAATATTCATTAGGGAAATTGGTCTATAATTGGTCTATACAATCCTTTGAGATCACCCTCTGGATGATCTCACCCTCTGGATGATCTCACCCTCTGGTTAGTCATACAATTCACCAGGTATTCTCTGGTCAAAGACAAATACTGGACAAATTTGGAACGTCCTATAGGGAATCAAACTTCTCACATGCTTCCTGCTCCCTCATTGTTAGGGCTACATTTTGCTGAACATAAACTAGTGCAAGTATTAAGATCTCCCCACACTACCTCGGGTCACCCCCCCCCCCGATCAGATGTCAGACACTGGCACATGTAACTATAGATGCACCTTTCTTGCTATCCTTTTCCTCACTTAGAAAATACACTTAATCCATAATTCCTGATACTTGTCTCTGGCCTATTTTGTGAAGTTCTGGTGATATATAGGTTAGAGATCAGTTCTGGAAAAAGTCTGGATAAGAAATCTGAAAACAATAATGCCTTACATATTTACACTGTGCTCATTTCTTCTACTGACTCCTTGCTCTGATTTTATAAATAAATGAAAAAGCAGGGACATTATTGTAATAACCAGGATAAAGCATCCTTAGCTCTGTTTGATTTCAGGTAAGAGTCACAAGTGATTTCATGTAAGAGTCACAAGGCACAACCAGTAGCCAGATAGATTCAGGAATATCCAGGTGGTAAACATTTCCTGTTCAGCAGGAACACAATGGGAAACTTGAGCCAGAAGGATCCTACCTTAGGTGAGACCAAGATCATTTCCTCAGCTTTTTCCCAGATACCTCCACCTGTAGCAGTACATGCCTTCTCAGTAACTTGTGGCATTCTCTAGTAGTGGATTACTGACTAAATGATCCATTAGATAACTATACCTGACTTCAAAACTCAAAACAACATAAATTACAGTCACCAAATATTTTATATTAAATAGCAAATATCTATTTTCATGGAGTTGTAATGTGCAAAATAAATTTACCAGGAGATACACACATGTTTTTTTTCTTCTGTCTAAACTTATCCTAGTGTAAAGATAAATAATTAGACATTACTTCTATATAATAAGTAAAGATAAATCCTCAGTAAGACAAATCCTTGTCTAGAAATTTCATAATTAATATAGCTTATAACAAAAATGGGTAGGAGTGTCATATAATTTACAGTTGTTTCTCATTTTAACACACATATACCAATTTAAGTGACTTTAAACCTGACCAGCTCTTTAGTTTGCAAGATTGTAAATATCGAACTAGATCTTCCAATCAAACTTAATTACTTTTTGATTCTTCCCTGATTCACATATAGTTAAGCATTTAAAATGACAGTACACTCCTTTTTTTTTCCCCTCAAAAGTTTCCAAACTTTACTTTCAGATTCACACTGTCAGTGCAAAAAGGGTACAGTATTCTTTCTGCTTGCTTTTACCAATCATATAAAAAAATCTGGACTTATTCTCTCCTCCCCCCCCCCAATCCCCACCATACCACGGCAGTCAGAATCAGGGAGGGAAGGAGGGAGAGAAGGAGAGAGAAAAAGACTGTTTTTCCTTCCTCCCTCCCTCCCTCCCTTTCTTTCTTTCTTTCTTCCTTCCTTTCTTTCAAACAAATCTATATAACTCCAAATAGCTTAGTTAACAGGACATGTGGTCAGCAGACCAATGGCTTCCTAAACCATTCATTCCCTTTTTACCAGTAACCAAATAATACACCATAATAAAATTTAGAAACATAGTACCTTAAAACAATATGAAAGAAATTTAAAACTTGAATCAAAACCAAATAATTACCAATCAGGTGTTATGAGTTTAGTTGCATGTACTTTTGCTCTATACTTTACATAGAAAAAATTGGGGTTTAAAATGCACATATACATATATATATGTATATGTATATGTATATGTATATATATATATTTTTTTTTCAGTAGCCCTGCAGTTAAAAGGCTTAATGATGACAGGGAGTGACAGGAGTTAAATAATTAAATCAAAGCCAAAAGTTATTCTTAGGGCAGTATGGTTCAGTGGTTAGAGACTTTTAAAAAATCTTTTTCTTTGCAATTTTTACACATTACAAATAATTCCTAATTTTAAACTCTTCCACTACAAGATTTAAAAAGTGACAGTATATGACATATTTCAAACACACTAAATCCTTAGTCACTAGATGCTACCAGATTGTTCCCCCTCTCTCATACCAAAAAAACCATGAGGAAAGAGAGGGGCTTAAGGACAGGTGGTGTCCTCCATTTTGATTCTAGATCTCTGTAACCATTTTGGAAATTAAAAAAGAATCTATCATACTCCCCCTTCTTATGTTCTTGTAGCAATTAATCTTGTCGGATTGGAAGGGCTACTTTCCTTTTTTTTTTTTAAAACTGTCTTTTATAATGTTCATCTAAGGCTATGAATGCCTAGGAAAGAATTTACATTCCAATGCCAAATTCACACTCTGAGTAGTTAACAATGTAAAGATAGCTGCCCTTTCCTCGCCTTCAGAACCTGGCCACAACTCAGAAAGTTTTAGAATTAGCTTAATGAGGTACAACCAAAAATTTCCATAGATTGTATATGCAATTGCAATGTTTGACAAATACATAAATGCACATAAGACACACAAAGAAATCACCAACTGTGAGATGTTACTTCTTCTTGTCTAGCCCACTCTGACTGTGGTAGGGGCTGATCAGGAGGACTGTCTACCTTAATTCTCCTCTTTCCTGAACGATAAAAGACATTTGGTATTACGATAGAAAATTATTCATTTCTTTTTACCTAAGTCCAATTTTTTCCCCACAATTTTTAAGGATCCAATCCAGTGGTAGGAGTAACACAGAGTGCTCTCTCCTTTTCCCTTCATGGTGGGTTGGGCTAGACCACACTGAGAAAGATAACTGCACTTGGGTCCAAGTGGGTGATGACAAAAACCCAAGGAGCATTTCTCTAAGGCAGAATGTCTCCCAACCATAGAGAAACAAGAATACAGAAGCAGCCTGGCTATTCTGAGAAGACCTTGGTGGCCTGCCCAGGACTGAAACTTCTGACAAAGGAGAGAAGCACAGTGTACACCCCACCTGGGAAATCCAAGGGCTAAATGAACAGCCCCCATTTTACCCATCTGATGACTTTTCCCAAGGTTTTGGCACCAAAATGTTTGGGGGACTTATGACCTGGATCGAGGGTTTAGCTCACCCGAAGAATTGGGGGATCATCATGAATCTTGTAAAATAAAGGGATTTATTAGGAGAGAGGAATATGGCTGGCTACTGATCACCATGGTGACTGTCCCACTGAAAGAGAAGACATGGTCTTTTGTATCTTTACAAAACATCAGGAGGGAAATGCAAACAATAGGGAGGAGATTGTAGAATAATGGGACATCACTAAAATATGCAGCACCACCCATGTCTTTAATATCACCTTGCAGAACTTGATATTGCTTATCAGTGTACCAGGGTTTTGCTGGGCAATACCCATTCCTGAGGTGCTTTTCCCTTTAGGAAGTTTTAAGGTTTCTGTGGGTTCTTTAGGTTTCTTGGGGGCCCACTATATTCCCACAACATTGCTAGAGTGTCTGTCTACCAACATACCTTACAAAGTGAAGAGCAAGCTGGACTAGGGGTAAGTACTTGAGGTATGGTTAATACGTGCAAGGTAGCTTTCCTTTTGAACAGACTTTTATTTCTCAGGGAACTGCTTTTGGAGGCTAGAAGCCTTCAAGTCCCATCTCTGACAGATACTATCTCTATGAGCTTGGGTTAGTTTTATTTTATTTTATTTTTTTTAATTAATAAAGTATTTTATTTTTTTCCATTACATGTAAAGATAGTTCTCCAACTTTTGTTTATACAAGCTTTACAATTTCAGATTTTTCTCCCTCCCTCTCCCCTCCCCTAGACAGCAGGTAAT
Organism: Dromiciops gliroides; assembly: GCF_019393635.1. Classification (NCBI taxonomy): domain Eukaryota; kingdom Metazoa; phylum Chordata; class Mammalia; order Microbiotheria; family Microbiotheriidae; genus Dromiciops; species Dromiciops gliroides. Next base: position 144,542,453 of record NC_057866.1, read on the forward strand.
CTGATATAGGTTATATATATATATATATATATATATATATATATATATATATATATATATATATATATATATATATATATATATATATATATATATATATATATATATATATAACACATAATAACATTAATCCTATTTCTGCATTAGTCATGTTATAAGAGAAAAAATCAGAGCAATGATGAAAAACCTCAAAATAGAAGAAAACAACAGCACCAAAAACAAAAGAAATAGTATGGTTCATTCAGCATCTATACTCCACAGTTCTTTTTTTTTTTTCTTGGATTTGGAGATCCTCTTCTATCACGAGTTCCCTGGAACTCTTCTGTACCATTGCATTGGTGAGAAGAATATAGTCCATCACAGTAGATCAACTCTCAATGTTGATGATACTGCGTACAATGTTCTTCTGGTTCTGCTCATCTCACTCATCATCAGCCCATGCAAGACCCTCCAGGTTTCTCTGAACTCCTCCTGCTCATCAATTCTTACAGCACAATAGTATTCCATTGTATTCATATACCACAACTTGTCCAGCCATTCCCCAATTGATGGGCACCCCCTCAACTTCCAATTCCTTGCCACCACATAAAGAGCAGCTATAAATATTTTTGTACATGTGGGTCCCTTTCCCCTTTCCATGATTTCTTTGGGAAAAAGACCCAAAAGTGGTATTGCTGGGTCAAAGGGTATGCACAGCTTTATCGCCCTTTGGGCATAATTCCAAATTGCTCTCCAGAATGGTTGGATCAGTTCACAGCTCCATTGGGTTAGTTTTATAATCTCTAGTGCCCCCAGGTATTCTTTAAGGTTGTAAATTACATTGATGGGAGGGATGGATGGAGATTTCCTATTTGGAAGTTCCTTCTAGAGTATTTGTATTTCTAATTAGGTACTAAACTCCATCTTTATACTGCTTTACCCGCAAAATAGGTTTAGTGGGATCTATTACATTTTGGGTTCCAGAGGCATAACTCTAGGTGCCATGCTGAGTTACAGCCCTCACATATAAGCTCTGAGAGAAGCTCTAACATATAAAACATTTGGGAATATGACAAATAATAGAAATATAAATGATCTAATTTTATATATCAAAATATTATTTTAAGAAGCAAAATATGTTAGTTCAAGAATTTTAGGAGCACCCTCATTGAGTTTTGAAGTCCATGATGAAGAAAACAAAAATGATCACAGTTCAACATCACAGAAAACCATATTGTAAGTTTGGAGAAGGGCTATAAAGCTGTGACATTTGCACTTCTCACAATTTATTGGAAAAATCAAGACTTTCAAGATTATATAGCTCATTTCAGATTAGGACTACATGTGATTTTGCTGACAAAAACAATAAGAAATATTTTTATATATTTTTCATGATTTCATGTGTATGATAAATATTATATTTCTTTCTCAATCATAACATTGGGGGAGTGTGAGGGAAAAATCCATCCTCTTCTCAATAATTCTCAGGAACTCAGCAGCAAAATGACAAAGGCTTTATTTTCTTCTCATGAAAAGGAGGAACCCTAGTGTGCAGCTAGTGGGTGCCCAGAAAGGGGGCTCACAGGCCCTGTTTTATACCCTAGTCCCTAACACAAATGGACCCTCCCCTTTTTAATCACTGGTGGGGTTACAATCTACACTCAAAAACTAGCTAATCGGAACTCAGTATTCCCACCCCTCTTCTTTGTATGGGCATAAATCAGGAGTGGACCTTATACTTCCTTATATGTACACAACTCAGGATCGGACCTTATTGAGACCAGGGCTCCTTGAACCTTGTGACCTTGCTAACCTGAGGGGGAGGAGGGGATCTGAGACCTTTGTCCTACAAACAGGTCAGGGGGAGTATGAATGACTGTTATATCCACATTGAGAGGAGACAACTACCCATTTCTCACAGGGAGGGCAGGACAAAAGGAAATAATTTGAAACTGGAATTTCATTACAAAAATAAATGAATGAATGAATACAATAATTTAAAAAGAAATAAGGGAAATATAATAGTCCTTTGATTTTTTTTTTTGGTCTATAAACTGAAGCAAACATTCTTGAGGGAATTTAGTTCTCTCTTTCCCCAAAGGGAAAGACCAGAGAACAAAAAGTCAAGTTCTCAAGATTTAAATCCCTTCTTTTCTAGAAGGTGAGAAAACCATAGAAAGGCAATGTCTGTGAAATCAGAGAAAATTTTATTAAGCAGGTAAGAAAAGAAAAATTTGACATGCTTCATTGATGCCATCCAGTCTATGCTGACCTTTTAATAGGCAATAGATTATGGGTTTATATACATTTTAAACAAAGGCAGGTAAGGAATTTTGGAGGGAAATTTGGACTTAGAAAAAAAGATCACTGGGTTCCATCCCCAAGGGGAGGGGGAATGAGGAATTCCAGGGCTCGAGCATGTGGCCTTTGGTATACAAATCACAAAGTGTCCTTGGTGATAAGCAGTTCACAGTTCAAGGCTCATCTATAATGTCTTAATAAGGACATCTCTCAAAAAACAGGATGATTCTTAGAGCCCTATAATTAGAGTTAGGAGGGTCAGTGAAGATAAGTTTGTCTCCAGAAAAGACAATAAACAGGCTATAGTCATAGCCTCATAAACTGTAGTCAGGTAGGTATTTGAAGACAAGAATGTCTCTTGAAGGTCCATAAACCAACACCAGCAAAGGACTCAGGATCTGCTTCAAAGCTGATAAGAGCTTAATTGACTTCAGAGTTACTAATTCTCTGCACATCCATCTAGATTTACTTTCCATTACTGCAAAGGATTGTCAAGCAATTATGCTCCTTAGTTAATAGAGCCAGTCCTCATATAGCTCTTCTTTTACCTGGATAATTAGGAAGCTCAAGCAAGTCAACGTAGTTCATGTCCTCATTTACAGATGAACGCATACTGGTCATATTAGTATAACATTGAAAAATTACTGTTTTGGTGTCCTGCATAAAGGATTCCTCTTAATGAACTGTCACAACCTCTGATGAATTCTCAGGATATAATCAATTAAGACTTATTTTATCTCTCTACAGTTAAGAACTTGATTATTTATACCATATTACTTAAAATGAATCATACTAGTATCCTAACAAATTCCAAAAGAATGTATTACCAAAGTAACCCAAAAGCATTTTCATCAAATGATTTTGGCCATTATAAAATGACACTGGACTAGCCCCATTGGACATCACAGAAGTAAGGTATATTCCCAGTCGTCATTAAAGACATACAAAAATAAAACATTTTTGGTCATTGGCTCTATCATCTTTGTTTAACTGCGAGAAAATAAAAGTTCATTTTAGAAATATGGATATTCCTATAAGAGCAAATTGTACAGCTCCTCCTCAGAAGCAACCCTAATTTCTCACAATATTTTTGCCATTTTGGTGCCTTCCAGTGTTACCTCATTGATTCAGCTTATGAACCAGAGCATTATTCAGAATAAGAAATGTTATTATAGCATAGATTTCATGAGAAAATTGATCCATCATGCAGGCACTAAAAAGGACTTTAAACATGAAAGATGGGGTTCTTAATGTTGCTTGTGCTTGGAATTCTCTTAAAAGTGAAGCATTCAGTAGGACACAGAAACAATTGTGGTCAGGTGTTCTGTTTGCAGAAGTATCTTTTGTTCTGATGAGGAATTTGAAGGTGCTGAAGTTGGACCTCCTGAAAGGCAGAAACACAAAATGCTTGAAATGTTAAGGGACCTGTCTTCTTCACATTCAATTAACAAACTAGATGCAAATGAGATAGTAGAGTGTGTTGAAGTGGCAGGCAGAATTCAAGAATCAGTACCAGTTCAGGACAATATAGCCCACTCTATACATTTGTATCAGAAAAACAGTGTTAGAATCACTGTTGTATCAGAATTAATACTTAATTTTTTTGTATCCATGAGTTATCAGAAAGGATTAAATTAGAGGACAAATTTTATATATATAAATATAAATGTTTTTGTTGTAATTGATCCTTGTGGGCCATGGTATACTCAAAAACTGAGTTTTTCTGATTTACTAAAGGTTTGCTCTTATAAACTATAAGGTTTTATTGGTCTTCATTTCAATGGGCTTTCTTCATATAGTATACCATGGCCCACAAGGATCAATTACAACAAAAACTTTTTTTTTCAGATAACTGTGTTATTATTTTATTTTCAAAGTTGTATACAAACTTTTTTCTGTATTAATTTATCATGGCCATATCAATACACTAAAGAACAGGACACACACACACACACACATATATATAGATAAATATATTTGTAAACATACAAATATATATGTACACATATGTGTGTATAGACAGATAGATAGAGGGCATGATATGCTTGTGTTTGTTTGTTTATGTGCATGCATATACATATGTGTGTGTAGTTCATGAAGCGAGTGAAAATTTTACTGAGAGTGGCAAAGTAATCATTTATCTCTCAACTCTTAGTCTCAATTCCTCCCAGTATGGAGATGTTGCCATTACTGCTACTGCAGCTGTTTCTGCTGAAGCTTTTGTTTATGAAAACTCTTTCATTAATATTAATGTGCATTATATACATGATCACTTCATTTGAGCTTTATAACAAGCTTGTGACATAAGCACTACAGGTACACTTACAGATTAAGAAGCAACTTCAGAGAGCTTAAATAACTTGCCCTAGGTTTCATAGCTAGTAAGTAGAAAAGGTAGGATTTTGATACTTGTCTTTGTAATTCGAAGCCTTGAATTCTATAGTCTATGACAGTAATGTCAAACTCAAATAGAAATTGGGGGCCAACAAACTGTATGTGAGGAAACCTTTGACATATTGACATAGAAAACTACATATTAATATAAGTTATTTTCTATTGTATTTTAAATTTATTTTGATAAATATTTTCTAAATAAACTTTAATCTGGTTCAAGGAACACTGGCCATATGTTTGATATCTCTGCACTACATTACAGTGTATGATATAATTCTCCTAAATAAATATGGGTTCATCTTTCTCCCCACCAAATTTGCCTGTTAACATTACAAAACTTCCCTCAAACAAATGATATGGAATATCTGTCCTGTAAATTTCTATGAGTGGGAGAAAGGACATTTTTTTCAATTGTCCTTCATATATATTTTTAGGCATCTTCTTCTCATTCTGAGCCTTAGCCTTGCTCCCACTGGTTTAAATGTCTAGGCTACTTTTTTCCCCCCTTTCCTAGATGCACTTTTTTTTTAAAAACACAACTTTCAGTATTGGACTTCTGGGATCAGATTTCATTTGAATACTCTCAATGAAGTTTCATTTTGATATTTCCTTTATATTCTTTTTTTAAAGTAATACATATTTTTATTGAAAGTTTCGAGTTCCAATTTTTATTCCTTCTTCCCTCCCTCCTTCCCCTTCCACTCTTTAAAGCGGTAAGCAATCAGATATAAGTTAAACATGTACAATTATGGAAAACATTACCATATTAGTCCTCTTATATAAGAAAACTTGAATAAAAGAAAAAATGAAAGAAAGAAAGTGAAAAATAGCATGCTTCAGTCTGTGTTCCATGAATATCAGTTCTTTCTTTGAAAGGGAATAAGTATGCTTCATCATTAATCCTTTGTGATTGCCTTGGATCATTGTACTGTTGAGAATAGTTGTCTTTCAAAGTTCTTTATCAAACAATATTTCTGTCCCTGTGCATAAAGTTCAATTGTTCTCCAGAATGGTTGAATTTTTTCACAATTCCACCAACATTGTATTAGCATCCCAGCTTCCCCACATCCCCTCCAACATCAAGTATTTTCCAATTTTTTTTATATAAGCAACTCTGATAGGTGTGAGATGATACCTCAGAGTTCTTTTAATTGCATTTCTCTGATCAATAGTGATCTAGAGCATTTTTTCCTATTATAATAGATAGTTTTGATTCCTTTGAAAACTGCCTGTTCACATCTTTTGACCTTTTTATCAATTGGGGAATGACATACATTTAAAAATTTGACTGAGTTCTCTATATAATTGAGAACTGAAGCCTTTATCAAAGATATTTGCTTCAAAAATTCTTTCCCAGTTTTCTGATTCCCTGGTAATCTTGGTTACATTAGTTTTGTTTGTGCAAAAACTTTTTTAATTCCATATAATCAAAATGATCTATTTAACATTTTGTTTTACTCTCAACATCTTCTTTGCTCCTAAATTCTACTCTGTATATAAATATGACAGATAAATGAGGCCATACTCTCTTAATTTGCTTATGGTATCATTGTTTATGTGTAAATCATGTAAGCATTTTGACCTCATTTTAGTATATGGTGTGAGATGTTCTTCTAGTTTCTGCCATACTGTTTTCCAGTTTTCTGCAGTTTTTGTTAAATGATGAGTTTTTGTTCCAAAAGCTTGAATCTTTGGGTTTATCATTTAATAGATTGCTATAGTCATTTCCTATAGTGTAATTTCTATCTATTCTAATCCAATAATCTACCTCTCTATTTCGTAGCCAGTACCAGATTGTTTTGATAATTACTACTTTATAATACAGTTTGAGATTTGATACTGCTAGATCACCTTCTTTCATATTTTTTTCATTGATTTCCATGATATCCTTGAACTTTTCTTCCCAGATGAACATTGTTATTATTTTTTCTAGATCTATATAAAATATTTGATAGTTTGATTGGTATAGCACTAAATAAATTAATTAACTTAGATAGGACAGTCATTTTTATTATATTGGCTTGGCCTACCCATGAACAATTAATATTTTCCCAATTATTTAGATCTGTCTTTATTTGTGTCAATAATGTTTTGTAGTTCTGGTCATAAAGTTCCTATGTTTGTCTTGACAGGTAGACTCCCAAGTACTTAATATTGGCCACTGTTATGTTAAATGGAATTTCTCTATCTGTTGTTTCTGGACATTGTTGATAATACATAGAAATGATGATGATTTATGTTTGTTTATTTTTTATCCTGCACATTTGCAAAAGTTGTTAATAATTTCAAGTAGGTTTTTAATTGATTCTCTGGGATTTTCTAAGTATAACATCACATCACCTGGAAAAAGTGATAGTTTTGTTTCTTCCTTGCCTATTCTAATTCCTTTAATTTCTTTTTCTTCTCTTATTGTGATAGGTAACATTCCTAGTACAATATTAAATAAAAGAGAAGATAATGGGCATACTTGCTTCACCACTGATTGTATTGGGAAGACCTCTAAGTAATCACTATTACAGATAATGCTTGCTGATGGTTTTAAATAAATATTACTTATCATTTTAAGGTAAGCTCCTTTTATTCCTATGCTTTCTAGTGTTTTAAAAAGGAATTGGTACTGTCTTTTTACAAAGGCCTTTTCTCCATCTATTGAGATATTCATATAATTTCTGTTGGTTTTGTTATCGATTTGGTCAATTATGCTGATATTTTTCCTAACATAGAATCAGCCCTGAATTCCTGGTCTAAATCCCACCTGGTTATAGTATATGATCCCTTTGATGTATTGCTGTAATCTTTTTGCTAATATTTTATTTAAAAATTTTGCATCAATATTCATTAGTTTGGTCTATAATTTTCTTTCTGTTTCAGCTCTTCTTGTTTTGGGTATCAGCACCATATTTGTCTCATAAAAGAAATTTGGTAGGACTCCACTTATGTTTTCAAATAATTTATATAGTATTTGAATTAATTAATCTTTAAATGTTTGAAAGAATTCTCTAGTCAATCTATCTGGTCCTGGTGATTTTTTTCTTAGGAATTTTATTGATGGCTTGTTCAATTTTTTTTTTTCTAAAGTTGGGTTACTTAAATATTTTAATTATTCTGTTAATCCTGGTACTATATATTTTTGTAGATATTCATCCATTTCATTTAGATTGTCAAATTTATTAGCATATAATTGGCTAAAAGAGTTCTGAATAATTATCTTAATTTCCTCCTTATTGGTGGTGAGTTTACCCTTTTCATTTTTTCTAATAGTAATTTGGTTTTCTTCTTTCCTTTTTATCAAATTAACCAAATTATTCATTCGTTTGTTGTTGTTTTTCATAAAACCAGCTTCTATTTTTGTTTATTAATTCATTTCTTTTTTTCCTTTTCCTTTTTTCTTTTTTCTTTCATTTATTTTTTTTTGGGGGGGGCAATGAAGGTTAAGTGACTTGTCCAGGGTCACACAGCTAGTAAGTGTCAAGTGTCTGAGGCCAGATTTAAACTCAGGTCCTTCTGAATCCAGGGTAAGTGCTTTATCCTCTGTGCCACCTAGCTGCCCTTATTTATTAATTCAATCATTTTCTTACCTTCAATTTTATTAATCTCTCTATAGATTTTCTGGATTTCCAATTTGGTGTTTAATTGGGGATTTTTAATTTCTTCACATGCTAGTTATTTTGGCTCCATGGCCAGTTCAATGATCTGCTTTTTGTCTGTTTTATTGATGTAAATAATTAGGGATACAAATTTCCCCCTAAATACCACTTTGGATACATCCCATAAATTTGGAAATGTTGTCTCATTGCCATTTTCTTTAATCAAATTATCAATTGTTTATTTTATATAATCTTTGACTCACTTGTTTTGTAGGATCTGATTATTTAAATTCTAATTGATAATTTAATCAATTGTCTATTATTGAATATATTTTATTGCATTTTGATCTGAAAATGATGTATTTACCAATTCTGCTTTTCTGCATCTGGTTTTAAAGTTTTTATTCCATAATAGATGGTCATTTTTGTGAATGTTCCATGTACTGCTGAGAAGAAGATATATTCCTTTGTATTTCCATTAAATTTTGTCCAGAAATATATAATATCTAACTTTTCCAGAATTTTATTCGTTTCTTTCTTGTTCATTTTTTGGTTCTGAGAGGGAAAGTTTAAGGTCCCCGCTTGGACAATTTTCTTATCTATTTCCTCTTGTAAGACATTCAACTTTTCCCTCAAAAAACTTTAGATGCTATATCATTTGGTGCATGTATGTTAAGTATTGATATGACTTCATCATCTACGGTTCCTTTCAGCAAGATATAGTTTCTTTCTTTAACTCTTTTAACCAGATCTGTTTTTGCTTTTGCTTTATTTGAAATCATGATGGCTTTCTTTGCTTCAGCTGAAGCATAATGGATTCTGTTCCAGCCCGTTATGTGTACCCTGTATGCATCTCTCTGCTTCAAATATGTTTCTTGTAAACCACATATTGTAGGATTTTGTTTCTTATTCCATTCTGCTACTTGCTTTGGTTTGATGGGTGAGTTCATCCCATTCACATTTATAGTTATGATGATTAACTTTTATTTCTCCATGCTATTTTAACTTGTTTATCTCCCCAACTCCTACCCCCATCATTTCCCTCCTCACAACTGTTTTACTTATAATCACACCTTCCCCAATATCTCCTCCTTTGTATCAGTCCTCCATTCTCCTTCTATTATCCCCCTTCCCTTTTTTAACTTCCTTATAGGGTAAGATTGATTTCTATATGCAACTGAGTGTGTTTGTTATTCCTTCTTTGAGCCAACTTTGATGAGAGTAAAGTTAGTCTTTGTCCATCCCCTCCTGATCTTCCCCTGCATTATTTTGTTTGTTTATGAGGCAATTGGGGTTAAGTGACTTGCCCAGGGTCACACAGCTACTTAAGTGTTAAGTGTCTGAGGCAGGATTTGAACTCAGGTCCTCCTGACTCCAGTGCCAGTGTTCTATCCACTGCACCACCTACCTGCCCCCCCTGCATTATTATAGTTCTTTCATGCCTCTTCTTTTGTGTGTAGGAAAATTCACCCCATTTAATTTCTCTCCTCTTTCTTCCACACAATTTCTTTCTTACCTCTTTATTTTGGGGGGTGTCATCCTATCAATTTCTCATTGTAACAACACCCTCTGTCTACATATCCTCCTAATTATACTTTTTATCATAAAAGTATTTTATTATTTTCTAGTTAGAAGTAGAGATAGATTTCAACATTTGTGTTCATAAGATTTCTAGTTCCAATTTTTTCTCCCTCCCTTCCCTCCCTCCCCCCTCTTCAAGACAGAAAACAATCTGATATGGGTTATATGTGTACAATCATATTAAACATATTTCTTCATTGGTCATGCTGTGGAATAAGAATCAGAACAAAAGGGAAAAACAAACAAAACCATCCCCCAAAAAAAGAGAAACAAAAAAGTAGAAGTATGGTTCAATCTCCATCTAGATTCCACAGTTCTTTTTATCTGGATTTGGCGAACATTTTCCTTCATGAATCCTTTGAAATTAACTTAGACTGTTGTATTGCTGAGAAGAGTCAAATCAATGTCAGATGATCATAACACAATGTTGTTGATACTGTGTACAATGTTCTCCTGGTTCTGTTCATCTCACTCAGCATCAATTCATGTTAAGTCCTTCCAGGTTTCTCTGATATCTGACTGCTCATCATTTCTTACACACAATAGTATTCCTTTAAATTCATTACATTCATAAATATATTGTCCAGGCCTTTTTTTACCATGGCTTTCAAGCAGGCCCTGGAGAAGTAATTTTGTTTCCAATCTGCCCAAGTATAGAGGACCTGCTGCTGGGTAGCTATGGTAACATAATCGCTCTGCTAGCAGACTTTGGAAGGGCAATTTTGTTGTGATCTCTTGAGGGTTGGAGCCCTCTGATGCTGGTTTGCCCTAGAAACAGTCTCTCTCCTGTGAGGTCAGAGGGGTGGGAACTTCATGTTAACCATTCTTTGGCACGGTCACACCACTGGTCACTGGTGGGGTCAAAACCTCCCTGGTGGTCTGTGCTAGTTTTGGGGTGCCTGGTGAGGGTCCTTGATATGCTGCCCAGAGTGCTCACCTGTCCAGGGAGATGCTAGTTTGCAGGTTGGCAGACCCTCCCTGGTGAATTTCCTCAAGCTCAGCACCTTGCTTCAGGCCCCCTGCTGTGTGCCCAGAAACTACTACTGCTGCTGCTGCTGCTGCTACTCTTGGAACTCATTCTCTCCCATCCAGGTAAGACAGACTTTTCATGCTGGATTAGTAGGCTGCTTCCATGCTCCTGGAACAATTCAGAAGTAGTTTTCTATTAGTATGGAAGTGAAATTTGGGAGAGCTCCAGAAGGTTGCTTCCTCTCGGCCATCTTGGCACAGGAAGTCTTTCTTTTATAATCTTAAGAATTATTTTAAATTTATAGTAAGAAGTATAATATACATTTATTGATTGTTATAAAATGCTTTGCTCACAACTGTGCTAAATCCCACAAGAGATATTGTTTCCAATCTATGACTTAGGAAAATAAGTTTAGAAAGGTCATGTGTAATATAACACAACTATGTATTTTCTGTGGTGGGATATGATCATGTTTTGTTTTTTAACTTCAATTTCAGAGTACTTTCCCTTATATCTATTTGCTTTTTCATTGTATATATGTATGCCTTAATCATTGCAATCATTCATGAAGAATTACTGATTCCATTTGATTCTATTCAATAAGTATATTAAATGATCTCATTGTGCATTATACAGAATGGAATTTCATATTATGAGGATATTCCATCACATTTGATTCATTTTTCCTTTCATATTATTTGTCCATGAACTCAAGCATGTCATTTATCTTGAATTTTTGAAATGTTATTAAAAATGCAAAATGAAGCTTCTTTCAATACAAGGTGATGGTAATATATTATAATAATATATGTTTGAAAAAATTAGTTGTCTTTTCAATGTGCCTATGTAGATAAATCAATAAAATATACATATCTGAAATATATATATACATTCACATATATAGGTATACATAAATATATATATACACACATACATATATACATATATGTTTATGAAACTTTGAAAGACACACATGAATATATATATATGTATATTTGGGTTACAATATGCAACCAAAAGAAAAGGTAGGCTGAGCCTTGGCAAGAACAAGACATAACTTGTAGATAGCATGCATACTTTATTCTTTTAATATCAATTTAACTCAAGAATAACTCAAAATATATTAGTTAGAAAACTTGTTGCAAAATTATGCACATGAAGAGTCAGAGAATGTTCAGGGATAGATAGGTTATTATCTGAATTGATAGAAGTTATACATATGATATCATAAATACTTTTGATTACATGTTATAACAATTTTTTTGTTCATGAAAAGGGAATTTGCATATGTAAAATGTTGAAGTTACAACATAATTAGTGTAACTCAAGTTTAGAATTTTGTTCCCTTAATTATCTGAATATTTGTGATAAAACTTCTTGGCCTTAAAAATTGTATCAAATATATCATGTTGATTTTATATAACATGACATAATCAATAAAATTCATAGTTATGTCTATGGATTATTTTGATTAATTGATCTTTGCTATTATGAAGCATTCAGATGTTTATATTTAGCCTAAATATGAATCATTATAAATGAGTTGTTCTTTGTGAAATATTTTATGTTTTGGAAATCATTGTGAAAAATATGTTGACCACAGTTGCACTTTTAAAATTGCTACTAAAAATAGTTACAGATACAACTGGATTAGTTATAATAATTCCTATTTTTGGCTTCATGGGAATATGTTTTTTTTCTATTTTTGACAATTATCCATATTATCCATCTCATTTAAGGAATTATTTTTTTCCTTACCAAAAGGAAATGTATTCTGTTGCTATCATTATATCCTACCATATTTACAATTTGGAATTGGTGGTAGCCTCAGAAAATATCTGTGATGTAAGTCAATCTATTTTTGCTAAGTAGCAATAATGGAGTCAAATGAATGTTTTAGGAAGATTGTGCTTAATGGCTTAGTCATTAAAACTATTTGTCTTCTTTTAAGTTATCTCTTCATGAGCACCAACATTACACCTGTTTCCTGGATTTTCTCACATGCCAAAGAACCTTCCTCATCTTAGAAGTTCACTTGACTGCTATGCTTTTTACACTGGAATATCCCCTGTTACTGTGGCCCCTTACTTTGTTTGGCTGGTTATTACCAGAATTAAGGAAAATGTCAAGCCAATCCATATCTTCATTCATTTCTAGGATCCATTCCCAATTTTATGACCTTTCTCCATGATGCCTTCATGAAAGTATCTATTTTAACTACAACACACTCTCAACTCTTCAGCTTCTTTTTACATGCTATCTTTTTTCATTTGCATGTAGGCTTTTTGACGGAAAGGGTTGTATTTCTTTCTGTTTCTATTTGTATTTCCAGAGTATAGCACAGTGCTTGACAAATAGTAAGCATCTAATCAATCCTGGACTTCTTCAAAAGGAAATAAGTAGAGCCAGGGATACAATACCCACAGTATGTACCACAATATAAAGTGTGTGGGGGGTATAACAAGAACATAATCAAGAGATATATTGCCAAATTATAATATATAAACTTGGAACTAAGGAGGAGGCAGAGAGGACATACCTTCTTCTCTTTTAGAAAAGGGAGAGGGCTACAGAAATGCATTTAATGTCAGATTATTGCATCTTGATAGAGTGTTAAGTTTTGTCAAATTGGTTTTTGCCTTCATTTTTCTTTATTTTTAATTAAAAATCATGAATCTCTGGAAGGTGAAGGTGAGAGAGACATATTGGGAAAAGGAGATAATGTCAAAATATATTGAATCAATAACATTTTATTTTGAAAACCTAAGTTGTCTCCATGTTATACAAGCAATTAGTCATTTTAGGGAGAAAAGTCAAAGTACATATGAAAAGAAAACATAAACTTTGATGTGTCATACAAATGCTATAGAAAAAAAAAAGTGCTTGAAAAATTCAAAGAATAAGATCAGCAGAGCCCAGAACAGAGTTTTGACAACAAAAAAGACATGAACTGGACTAGACAGCTTATAGAATTTGAAATGTTGAAGGATATGGTTGAATTTGAAATAAATACAATAAATGACTCATACAGTGGTGTGTGAATTACATAGGAGTAGCAATGATTTTGATATGGTTTCATTTAGGGACAATAAAGATCATGTATATGTTATTGTAATCAGACTGATCCAGAATATCTGACCTTAACATGATCAAAATAAATTATTTGGTTTTCTAACAATTAGTTTAGTTATCTATCATTTGACTGCTGGATTCATTTTTATACCCATATTTTCATTGCTCTCTTTTATTGTATAGTTAATTTTGTTGTTTTAAATGAGGAGCTCAGGGACTTCTCTGCAGCAATATTGTGAAAGGGAGGAAATCTATATTTTAATTTATGCTTCCTTCCTTCCTCTCCTTTCTTCCTGTGTTTTACTTGTTCTGTCCTTTTTTTTTTCTTGGACAAAGATAACTTCTTATTTCTTCACCCAATAACCTTTTATGCCATTTCAAGGTAACATTATTATTTCCTATGGATTGATAAAAGTTTCTACCAGAGCAGAACAGGTTCTGTCTGATTCACCTCCTGAAGTATAGTGGTTGAGGAAAAAAAGGACTGATTCTGAATACAGAAGACCTAGGTTAAAATTCTTTCTTTTTGTTTACTGTTTGTGAGAACTTGAATAAGTCAATTAAGCACAGTTTCTCATCTGTAAGATAAGAAGATTGGACCAGTTGGTCTCTAAGAGACCTTCTAGATCTTATTAATAATGACAAATTCATACTTAATATTGGTTGGAGATAAAGTGGAGAAAGTTATATTTTACTAAGAGCATGGTAGATTTGTAGGATGAATGATGGACTAGATGGACTAGAATCTGAAGCTAGGAGGACATGACTAAAAACTGATTCAAAACTTTAGTAGCACAATCATAAAGTAATGGGCTTTTGACTAGAGTGGCAATGAGAGTAATGAAAGAAGTTATAATTTCAAAAGACATTTTAAGAAAAATAATATTTGGTGACTGATTTGATAAAGGGAATGAAAGGACAGAGTAGGAATGGTTTTTGGACTGAGCCCCTAAACTACAAGTTCCATGGCACAAAGGATAGCCCATGGGCCTTCAGTAAGGAATGGTGATGATGAAGAAACTGATGATGATGCTGGTGGTGATGGTGATGGTGATGACAATAATAAACTGACATTGATATAATGTTTACTCTGTCAGGCACTAAGTACTTTACACATATTATCTCTTGTGATCCTCACAAAATCCTTTTGAGAGGTAGGTGCTCTTGTTATCACCAACTTTATAGTTGAGGAAACTGAGGCAAACACAAATTAAAAGCCTCACCAAGATTTCTACATCTAGTAAATGTCTACTGATTTGAACTTAATTCTTCCTGTTTCTAGCCCTGATACTCTCTCCACTGTGCCGCCTGAGAAGTCTGGAGTTAAAAGTTACTTTAGATATTTATTGGCTATACAATCTTGGGCATGTCATATAACTTTTGTTTGCCTCAGTTTCCTCAAATGTAAAATAGAGGTAATAATAACATCACTTCCAAGATAATTGTTTCTATATAATATGGATATAAAATTGAGAGTAGGAGTAGGAGTAGTAATTATCATTGTCACTATATTTGTTATCATCATTATTTTTGTTGTCATTGTGGCTTCCAGAGATAATATGATACTCATGGTTTTGTTTGAGCAGGGAAGTTATATACTTTGACACTTCAGTGGAAATCATTTTTTAAGGCTGCAGGGAAAAAAACACACACAAAACAACAACAACAACAACCCAGTGCCTACAACCTGAACTAATAGATTGAAAATAAGTTAAATTATTATTAAATCATTTTAGAAAATATTTTAACTTAAAACGTTTTGATTATTGCAGGTGCATTTGCATGTGAATTTGCATGTAATTGGCATGAGGCTATTCGTCATCTACGTGTGTCATTTCAGTCATGTATGACTCTCTGTAGCACCATTTTGGGGGTTTCTTGGCCAAGAGTGGACTTACCATTTTCTTTTCCCACTCATTTTTACAGATGAATGCAAAGAGAGTTAAGTGATTTGTTAGAATCACACAGCTAGTAAAGGTCTTAGGCTGGATTTGAAATAAAGACAAGTCTTCCTGATTCAAAGCCCAGTGCACTACCTACTGTTCCACATACCTGCTCTAGTCATCTATATACTTATTTTTATTCTCCATTTCCCATTATCTGGCTAAAATGATTGATTGTGATCCTGGAGCAGATGGACCAGTGACTTTCTTCTCTCCCATCTTTTTTCCCCAACCAGTAGACAGAAAAGACTAACAAATATGAAGTAGATGAGTACTTCAGGGTAAGACTATCTAGGATACTTTATTTTTTACCGAAAGGAAAAAAAAAACAACAACAGGATATAAAAGAGGAGGGGGATCAGAAAAGAAATTCCATATGCCTGTACATGTTAAATGATTTTTTTTTTCCTTAGTTAAGATTTTCTCCAGAACTATACGATTAAGCTACTAAGGGAACCAGAGACTTACCTGGAAAAAAATACTATCTCCTTCCCTAAGAATAAAATAATTCAATTTAAAAATAGTAAATACATCACCTTAATAACTTTGGTGCAACTTTTCATTTTCTATTTTAATAAAGCAGTTATTTCAAAATATTAAAAACATTTACCTGGAGGGGTAAGATGTACTGTGAATGTCTGCTGACACATTTTGCTTTTCCATCACTGTGTGTGGTGGCTGCTGTCAGTATTATAGTCTCCAAAATAGAAAAAAAAAGTCACTGATGTTCCATTATGACAGATATTATGAACACTAAATAAACAAATAATAAAAATAAAGAGGGTAAAGGAAAGTTTATTTTTCTAAAGGAAATTATCTTGATAAAATGTCAAGATGCACATATTATGAAGATATAGTATATATGTGCATATGCATGTGCATATGGATTACTTTATATTGTACTGTATTAAATCACATCATAATATATTATGTTGTATTGTACTGTGGTATGCTGGGCTAGACTAGACAAGACCAGACTATTGTTTATTGTCAAAAGACAAAATATGTCACTAGCAAAGGGAAAAAAATAAAGAGTATGTCTAGATGACCTTGATAAGTTCATATCACCAAATCAAATTGAATTTCATTTCAAGATAATTAAAGAACTAATATATGGAACTGTTGAAACACTGTTAGTTACATGTAAAAGACTGTGAAAAAAGGGACAACTGCTAAAGGGAAAATATCTTGATGAAAAGAAATAAAATTAAAAACAAAATATATAAAAATAAAAGACATGATAGTCTTGGAAATAGAGAATAGAAAACTTGATTCTAATTCCTTCTAAAATTCTCAAATATCTTATTAAAATAATGATGGTTGGTCTCCTGAATCTTTATCTTTAGATGCTTTTGTACTTCTAGTATCAATAATTCTAAAATATTTTTATATGATCATAAAATCCTATAATTACTTCTATCCATGTTATTACTCATAAGCCTATTATTATTCAGCCTCACCTTGACATTTTCTCTTGCTCATGTTGAAGCTTCATTTTCCTTCCTTGCTCAGTTCCTGGCACAGAGAAAGCAATAATAAATGTTTATTTGATTGATTCTCTACCTTAGCCCTTTTTATATTTAACTAGAAAAACTTCACAATGCCTTTGCTGCTGAATAGTTTATCATTTTTTATCACTGCTCATTCATATTTGAACAAACCACACCCCTCCACAAACCCACTATTAATCTCAGCTGCTTCTCATGTATTAGTGAATAGAGATGAGGAAGTCATACATTTCTGAACAAATTCTCTCTAAATTGATGCTATCTAATCTCTGCTGGTCCCCATTACTCCCTAATTGATTCTAATATAATATTCCCCATAGTAACAGGGGATTTTTTTTGTTTTTTTGTTTTTTTGGTGAGGCAATTGGGGTTAAATGACTTGCCCAGAGTCACACAGCTAGTAAGTGTTAAGTGTCTGAGGCCAGATTTGAACTCAGGTCCTCCTGACTCCAGGGCCAGTGCTCTATCCACTGCACCACCTAGCTGCCCTTATAGTTTTAAACTTTTCCTTCACTCAACTCATATTTTTTTGAAGACATGGAAAGAGTTATCTTTTAACTCCTTGTTTACCTTTCTGTATGTCTCCAAATCATTGACATAATTCTCCATAGCATTTCCCTTTACTCCACTCTCAGGTTATAAGGGGACTTTTTTCCTTATAAAAGAAAAACAAATAAACAAACTCTCCACATTCATCCAGTCGAAAGGAAGAGGGGCCAGAAGACTATCTGTTCTTCTCTGAATGAAGTTAGCTGGCTACTATTGTATGTATGCCCTCCTAAATATTGTGAGTCAAAAGGAAATGATTTTGATCTTAAGTTCAAACTACTTTCTTGGTTTCTATCCCATAAAGAAGTATTAGCTTGTTTCTGAAGAATTGTTTCCATTCCACCAAATGCTTGTTATGCAAAATCCTCTCACAAATAGTGAATAACAAATAAATCCATTTATCTAAGGAAATAGCAAATGGTAACCAGAGACTTTATACGGATTAGATTATATGGCCAATACAGAGAGATAATGCCTTCTATTAAGAGTGAGAATGGAGCATTCTTATCCATGAAAAGTTTTTAATTCCCTAGGGAGGGAAACTCTCAATTAGGAGTTTATTGGCAGGGAAGAGCAGGGACGGGGACAGTTTAACCCTACATATCTACTTTCCAAAGACTATTCTTTTTCACTCTAGATTTCTAGGTACAATGGTTCTGGAATGGCTTGTATCCTCTCAATGCAGGAAAAGATAAGGTCTGTTCATCACATCCTATGTTCCAATACCAGCCTTCAGGTAGCACACAATATCAAATCTTCATTCTCTTCTCCAGTGAAGAGCAAATGAAACTGCTTTCTTCCCTGTTACCAATGATCTTGTTTTAACTGCCACATCTGAGTATCTTTTCTAACCCTCATTCTTGATATTTCTGAAGCATCTGTTACTTCTGCTCACAATCTCTTTGTACATAGACTTCTACTCCATGGATTTTCCTGACACTGGACTCCCTTTTTCCCTTCACTTAAGTCTCAGTTGGTGGATCATCATGCTTCTTATCTATTGCTATACTCAAAGGCTTCATTGTCTTTTTTTCTAAACTCTTTCAGTGACTCATGTTTATCATCTCTATAAAAATGAGTCTCAGATTTATAATTTAATGAAATATATATACATATATATCCAAATCATATTTATCTCTTCCTATCCATCCATCGATCTATCAACCTATTTTCCTAAACTCTCTCCTGAACTACAATTCTCCATTATTAAGTGGCCATTGGGCATTTTGATATACATGTCCTATAAGCATTTCAATTTTGACATGTTCACTAAAGAATTCGTTATTTTTATGTACAAATCTATCACTCTTCCCAAATTTCACTATTTCTGTCGAGGGCACTAGCATCCTTCTTTTTATCTAAGTTTTCAATCAAGGTATCATCTTCAACTTCTCACTCTTCTCCAACCGCCATAACACATAAATTGCTAAGCCTTATTATTTCTGCTTCCTCTACAATATAGTTCAAATTAATCTGTTTTACTATACTCACACAGCCCCCATACAAGTTCACTTCCTTATCTTAGTTGGACTTACTTGGACTCTCGCAAAATTCTCCTCATTTGGTCTCAGTCTCTCCCATCTCAAGAACATCCATCATTTTGTTGCCAAACTAATAATATGAAGGCATGAAGGTCATGCTAAGTTATAAATATGTCTTTATCCTGCTTATGATATTCTCATAAAAGTGGCTTGCTATTATTACTAGGGTAATGATAAATTTACTTGGCATTTAAAACCTTTAAAATTTTATTTAAATCTACCCTTCCAAAGTTCATATGAAATTTCCCCCTTTACATGCTTCAAAGCTCAGATCAAGCAACACATTTCAATAGATATGTTTCATGTTTGTGACTCATCCCCAAATAGTATATATTTATGTTGTACATACTTATATATGTACATATATTTTCTTCTGATAGAATCTGTGTATGTTGAGATTATTTTTCTTTTTGTCTCCAGAGAGTCTGACACAAGGCAAGTAAGTGATTAACTGCACAGAATGTTGGATTTAAAGAAAAAAAACTACATGTAACTGGAAAATAACAAAACACTTTTATGATTAAAAATAAAGAAAAATGATTTTAAAATGTGCCTCAGTAACTTTTTAGTAGTGTGACCTTAGGTAAATCACTTAACTTATTTGCCTCAGTTTCCTCATATTTTAAATGGGAATAGATATCAACACCTGGTTTTCAGGGTTGTTGTGAGCACCAAATGACATAACATGTTTAAAGCATTTTATAAGGCTTAAAGTGATGCATAAATACTCTTCATTCTCCTCCCCCTCCTCCTGATCCTTCTTCATCTTCTCATCTTCTTCACCATCATCATCATCATCATCATCATCTTCTTCTTCTTCTTCTTCTTCTTCTTCTTCTTCTTCTTCTTCTTCTTCTCCTCCTCCTCCTCCTCCTCCTCCTCCTCCTCCTCCTCCTCCTCCTCCTTCCTTCCTGCTTGATTATTCATGTAGATATCATATCAACAAACTCAAAATCCAAACTCAGTCATTATACTGCCTAAAAAACTTGTACTTCCTCATGAATTTCCTATTTCTGTGTGATAATTATTCACCTAATCCCCCATTTAAATATCTTAATGTGAACTTTGTATATTCTTCATTGCTCCTCACATGTCCCATTAGTAATAACTTTCCATCATTCTTTTGGGTCCATGTCTCTATTTACATTACAAGCATCTTAGTAGTGATTCATGTTATACTAACTTGTATTATTGCAACAGATTTTACTACTTGGAATAGATATTTAAAGCTTCACTTTACTCTCCATCATTGCTTTTTTTTTTAAACAAAATATTGATATTTTATGTTGATTTCATCTTGTATATATGATTTTAATCTCCCCATGCATGTTTGAATTCTTCACAGACATAATTTTGTATGACATCTTAAACTTCTTTTACATTCATGCAATGGTTTATTTAGCCATTCCACTATCTAAGAGTAACTAATTTGTATCAAATTCTTTGCCATCACAATAAGTGTTGCTGTAAATATTTTTAGTGACTATCCCCTACCCCTCTTTTTGGAGATTAATCTTCCTTAACATTTTTCTGTCTTATTACATGACTTATTATTTGAAATTCTCCCAGTTCTAAAGCAATAATCCTATGATACAATGAATAGGTAGAGAGGGGAGGAGCTTTGTTTCTAAGTATGGCAGTTAACCTATTTAAATATGCAGAGAGTGCAATGTACTGGAAAATATAGTTCCTTTTATAATATTTCTACCATGAATGCAGTCTATGTACTGGTCAAACCAAACTAAAAACCACCCCCCATAAACACTTAACCCTTTTTATCATCATGATTTTGCTAATAACCTTAAGAATATAAACTTTATGGTTTTGTTTTGTCTATGTCCCTCCTAGGACATGGCAGGTAGTTAATAAAGATATTTTAATTGATTTTCTACATTTGCAATGGTTCCTTTTGACTACTTGACTGGGTGAATTTCAGTTCTATTCACCTGCCAAATTAAAACCAAATCAAATACCACCTAGCTTAGACTCACTATGGAGTGGTATTGGAATTGATATGCCATTTTAATGCTATGTCTCATTAACTCATCACCAATTATTACTCATACACCCCTTATTAAAGTAGAAGTTCAATGATGGTACACAACATCTTATTCAATCTTTTCTGACAGCAAGCCCATTGCTCAGTACACTGTATCATCTTAAATTGAAGGGTTATTGAATTGAAGTGAATTGCTACTGGGTGAATGCAATACAATTTAATTAAAGTTTGCTATTATGTTGGACAAAATATTTAGACAATGCCTTAGTCAATGTGGTGATTTGTTCTATTTTAATGACTTAATTAGGTTAACAGTATAGTCATCCATTCGCACAGTGGCCAAAATAAGTGAATCAATCTTTGAATGATCAATTCGCTGTTGTCTTTGAGACATTTCTTATTCTAATGTAATGCTAAGATAATCTTTGGGGAAATTTGTTTCACCTTTATGCCCCTCATCCTATCTTATTACAGATGCCTTGTTAAATTGACTCAGTTGAATTCTATTTTCTAAATTTCTAAACATATATCTATTCAAAAACAAATTAATCATAAAAGTACTAAGTAAATCCCTGAAAATGAAATGCTTTTCATTCTTTTGAAATCCATTTTGGCAATTACAGGGATATTTTACTCCAGTCTATGAGCTATGAAATTCTTCCATGTCTTTTGTTTTTATCATCTGTGCCGCCAAATAAAGTTTAGACTTAAAAATAAATGTATATTTCATGTAATTTTCTCATTAAGAAATGATGCAAAGGAAAGTTATTGTTTTTGCCACAGTCATGAAAATTGTGGCAGTACCAAAAATAATCACAATCATAATTGTCTTTTCTCTTACAAAATGATGTGTCTCACTGGGCAATATATCTTAATGTAATTATTTAATGGACAATCATATAATAGAACCCCTGGGATAATAAAGTCATTGTGTGAGATGTAAAACATAAGACAACACATTCTAGGTTGTGTAGTTGACACAAATAAATTACTAAATTGACAATTGTTAATGTCGTTTGTTTTCCAACTTTAGTGACAGAAACTAATAATCCCATAATTAATTAGAATATCATTCAAGTTTTCCAATATCACTGTCATTCAAACTCTTACTTGTTGAATGGTGGATGAAAAATAATCATTAAGAGAGACACTACACCAAAATACTCCAAACAGAAATATATACACACATACGTACACCACCCCCCACATATATATCCTAGAAATATATATATATATATATATATATTTCTATATCCATCCATCCATCCATATATGTCTACATACATATATATTTCTAATATTTATTCAAATATATTGAGCATAGACAAGAGAATCTGATTCCAATTCATTTATTAAATGGGGAAAATTTATTCTGTATAATATTACACCATTTTTCACATGCATTGGTACATTATGGTGACTTTTCTGCATCCTGTTTAATGTCCAAAAACTTACTTTTTCCTTCTGCATAGAGAGGGGGGAAATAAAAATCAAGCTGTGGAGACCAGTCCAAAGATCACTTATTTCCTGCTTTAAAATCTATCAAAAAAGGCATGTCTACGTCACACTAATAATTTATTTTATAAATTCAAATGTATTTAATTAGAAATGTGATAATATATGTTAAATTGAACTCATAATTTTCTGTCATAAATCCAGTTGATGAATCTCCTCCTAGCTTCTATATTTTTCTTCTCTTTTCCTCTTCTTCCTTCTTCCTTTTCCTCCTCCTTCTCCTTCTCTTTCTTCTTCTTCTTCTTCTTCTTCTTCTTCTTCTTCTTCTTCTTCTTCTTCCTCCTCCTCCTCCTCCTCTTCCTCCTCTTCCAAGTAGTATTTATATATCATATACTATGTAGCATACATTGTGTTAAGCACTTTACACATATTATCTCCTTTGATCCTCCTGGTATAACAAAATAAATGAATGCCAAAAGAATGATATACAGTGCAGACTCTTTCTGCTCTGAAATTATTATGGTATCTGTGAAAGCCTTGTGGGGATAATGACACACTGGGCTCCCATGATACTATGAATTATTTTATCATTAGAATCAATGTGAAAAGAAACACTCCTAAGAATCTAAGATGTAGTTTTTAAGCAAAGTGAAAATTTGCAGGCTAGGTCTGCTGGAAAATATTATGAGAATCACTATCATACAAAAATATGAAGTGAATCTTGGTCCCTTATATTCTGGACAACAGGACATAATTCATCAAAACCAAATTAAAATAACAATAACACTTGCTTGAAATGATTTAGTACAATGATGCTGGCCATCAAAGCAGGCAAAGATATATGTTCAAGTATTGGACTTAAAATATGAAAGTTTTTATTATGTGCCCAATGTCCCCAGAGAAGTCAAAAACCAAATTTGAAGCCTAGTCCTCCTCTGTACCATCTGTATTCTGACCTTATTTTCAACTTCAATTGCTCTCTCCAAAGTTACCAATGATATCTTATTTAAGAAATCTAAGGAAAGCTATGTGCCATAAAATTGACACTTTCACATTATGATGCTGGAGAAGACTTTTTAGAGTCCCTTGGAAAGCACTGAGGTCAAATCAGTCAATGTTTAAAGAAATTAATTCACTGAAAGGTTACATACTGAAGCTGAAGCTTAGACATTTTGGTCAGGATTTGTTAGATAATATGCTGATGATCAGAATGATTGAAGACAAATGGAAAAGGGGACAGCAAAGGATGAGATTGTATTATGGAGAGAGTGAACATGAACTTGGAACGACTGCGAGATAGTGTAAAATAAGAGGGTCTGGTGTAGTATATAGGGTAACAAAGATTGGGACACTGCTGAATGATTGAACAACAACAAATATGCTTTTCTCAATCTGCATCATTTTTAACCTCTCTATAGGCTTTGGTATTATGAAGCACCCTATTCTCCTTCAAATTTTTTGTCTCTAGTTGTGACAGTACTGTATTCTGGGTCTCATCCTATATGTTAGATTACTTCTGTTTCTTTTCCTGAAACTTAATTAATATCATGCCCACTAATTAGAGGTGCCCTGAAGTCTGTATGCTAGTCACTTTTCTCTTCTCTCTATATACTATTTTTCTTGATGATCTCAGTTCCAATGAATTCAATTATCATCTCTGTCTTAATGATTCTCATATCTACTTATCTAACCCTAACATCTCTTCTAATTTCTAGACTCCTAAATCTAACTGCTTTTGGAACATATCAAATAGGATGGCCTGTAGATATATTAAATTGAATATTCTTAAACTGAACAAATTATATTCGCCCAAAAGTTCTTTTCTCTTTCTGACTTCCTTATTTCTATGAAAGGCACCATCATCCTAAAACAAGAACAGAAATGAACAAAAACAAAAGCAAACTAGAAAAAAAATAACCGCCTAGCAACTTAGGTGTCATACTTAACTACTCAATTTTTCATTCACATATTTCCAAAAATATACGAAATCCTGTCATTTAAACCTTTGTAACATCTCTCATCTATGTTCACTTTTATTATCTAACACTTTAATCATCCTGATGTTCCCATCATTTCATACCTGGACCATTGCAATAGCCATCTATTTGGTTTTTTGTGCCGCAAGACTCTGCTTTTTCTAGTATATCCTCTATTAAGTTGTACAAGTTGTTCTGTATAACATGATGATCTGCCCATTCAAAAATACTTCCAAGGGGGCAGCTAGGTGGTGCAGTGGATAAAGCACCAGCTCTGGATTCAGGAGTACCTGAGTTCAAATCCGGCCTCAAACATTTGACACTTACTAGCTGTGTGAAACTGGGCATGTCACTTAAACCCCATTGCCCTGCAAAAAAAAAATTTAAAGCAAAAATACCTCCAAAACCAAACATAAAATCCTCTGGCACTGAAAGTCCTTTATAGGCTTGTCCCATCCTAACTTTTCAGTCTCTTCATATCTATTAATACTGATATCCTTGCTATTCTGCACATAAGAGACTGAATCTCCTACTTAGTGTATTTTCACTAATTGATACCCATCATTGATTTGCTACCATATCATATCCACCTCCTGACTTTCTGGTTTCCTTAAAGTCCCAGCTAATACCCCATATTTTGCATGTAGTCTTTGATGATTCCCTTAATATGTCATTAATAATCTCCTTAATGTAACTTAGTCACTTTTTATTCTTAATGATCTCTAATTTATCCTGTTTGTGCACAACTCATTTTGTTGTGAATTCCTTGAGAGGCAGGCCAGGCTTCTGCCTTTATTTGTGTCCCCAGACCTTAGGAAAATGCCTGATATATTGTCATAGTTTGTCATGTATTATTTTAAAAATAATTATATGCATAAAATATTTATTTTAAGCTTGTGGAAAACATAGGTCATAGTTGATATTTCTTTAAATTTGCCAAGGTCCCTAGAAGCATATCTCACTATATAAATACCCAAATATTTGCTGATATGGCTGATTTATTAGAAGGGAAAGGTTCAAATGCAAAAAATAGGAAGCATGTTTCTTCACTTATTCTGATGTAATGTTCCCCAGAAACTTAAAAAATGCCCCAGAGCCAGCTTCTGTACATGATGGTTTTCAGCACATAACAAATTCTTTTCTTAATGATTCTATAACTCAGAGAATGTCTGGGATGGTTCACCAATAAACTAAAGGAAGGTTATCATAGAACTCCCATGACTGAAAAGAAACATACAAACAACCTCAAACATTGAATTAATTTATTACTGACCTCAAAGCCATTCAGCCTGAGACCCATAGCACCTGGTCTGAGAGTGTGTTTGGACTTCCTTTTTGATGAATGATGCTTTTGAGAATGTTTAAACTATTGGGATTGCTGGTTGGAACCATTTATTTTGCTATTTCAATTTGTTTCTGCCAACTTCTCCATTTTTATAGGTATCCTATAAAATTGAGGTTAGGAATTATCATAAATTTTGAAGTTCTCTTTACTAGATGCTATTGGGAATTAGAAAAAATATTCAGTGCTTGCTGAATTGGTATTGCTTTTAACTAACAAACACCACAGACTCTAGTATCTGTGTTGTAATCTATTCAACTTTATTCTGCCCTGATGGTTTGGGGCACCAAAGCAGTTCTTTTTAGTAAACTTGGACTATAAGAAAAATAAGATGAAGAGAAAAGAAAATTCTGGTAGTAGGAGACCACTTGTCTAAGTGCATAAAAGTGGGCAATGTATTGTTATGTATATAAAACAGATAGTCTGTTATATAATATGAAATAAACCCAAAAAGTTAGGTGTAAACCGGATTGTCAAGGATTTTAAATGCCAGATTAGTGCTGAAATAAATGCCTCTTTTTCAGAGATTACACATCACCACGTGAAAGGACCAAGGAAAATTAAATTTGGGCCTTTAAAACGTGCTGAAAAAAAAGGCTTGTAGTCAAATACTTATTTACTCAGAATGGTATATTTCCATGTTCATTTATTTCATATTTATGAAACTTAAAGAGAGCATAGGAAGCCCTGAACAACTCTTTATAGTGAAAAAAGTAATCTGTAAACCCCCAAATAGGCTTTATCTCTTGCCTGATAGCACTTATGGGGAGCTTACCACTAAGTAGCTTATTTGTGCTACCTCATGGATGTCGAGTTGACACATGACAGCAAACAAATCACAGACGTATTTGCATTTGCCCAATAAAGTCTAAGCCCACATTAAAGCAGCTAACTCCTGAAAAGGTTGAATGGCTTCATGCTGTTTACAGCTTGTGCTGTAACAGTCAGATTTGGTGTTAATAGTTATTAACATCAGAAAAAAGGATGAAGAAAGCTCAGTCAAAGAGCAGATGTTGGCCAATGAAAGAAAGGAAGAAAATAAAAGGAAAATTCCTATCTATCCATGGAAAAAGATATTTTGAAAAAATATTTTTATGAAGCACTATTACTAAATAAACAAACATTAAGCATCCTGCTTTCTTTGGGGAACTATTCACTGTGTTTGGCAGTTCACTCATGCTTCAGAAATATCTGTTGGATATTGCATTTAATGTGGACCATCAACAGAGCATGAGGCCTTGTTTCACATTTGCTCTTACTACTAGTAAATATTGAAGACTATTCTAAACCAAAATACTATATATATATATATATATATATATATATATATATATATATATATATATATATACACATATATATATATATATATACATATATATATACATATATATATATATATATATATATATATATATATATATATATATATATATATATATGCTTTACTAATGGAGTCTTCCTTCCAAAACTATTAACCATAGAATATGAGAGTTGAGACTGTGGATATCATGTTGCCCAAGCCAGACCTTAACAGAAGTCCCCTCCTTACCACATTTTTCAAGTGTCATCCAACCTTCAATTGTAGAATTCTAGTGAAGAGGAATGCACGATTTCTCATGGCAGCCTAGTCTGGGTCTTGCATAGCTTTTATTGTTGTTGTTTTTTCTTTAAAACAGCCTAAAATGACCTCTTTGTAGCCTCCACACCCTGGATCTCAATAGAACAAGTCTAATTGATTTTCCATGTGGTCTTCATGCACACATTTAGAGAAAGTTATCATACTTCTACCAATATATTTTCATCTTTGAACTACGTATATACCATGGTTGTGGAATACAGATTGAACAGAGAATATTCACATTTGAGTGAATGTTTAATTATTTTTTTTGGCAGGGCAATGAGGGTTAAGTGACTTACCCAGGGTCACACAACCAGTAAGTGTCAAGTGTCTGAGGCTGGATTTGAACTCAGGTCCTCCTGAATCCAGGGCCAGTGCTTTATCCACTGTGCCACCTAGCTTCCCCAAATGTTTACTTCTTCTAATAGTTAAAGGAAATATTTGTTGAGGATCTCCTTCCATGTAGCATCCAAGATCCAGCTTAAAATTACACATTTTAGAAAGCACATTAAATAAGAATGGATAGATGGATATGTGCATGGGCAAATTCATAGGTCTAACTGTGTTTTTTGTCTCAGGTTTGCAGTTCCCTTGGAAGTTTTAAGCCCCTTGTCTTTTTTTGGTTTTTGTGAATGTGTTCTTAAAAATATTTTTTAAATTAAATGAATGAGTGTTTTTCTTAAAATGTCCCTAGTTGGGGAAGCCACATGTTTCCTTTTCCTCAAATTGTAAACAAAGTTTTAGGAGTACAAGAGATTTCCAAGTTCACACATCATCCCTAGGGGGGCAACTAGGTGGCACAATGGATAAAGAACCAGCCCTGGATTCAGGAGGACCTGGGTTCAAATCTGGCCTCAGACAGTTGAAACTTACTAGCTGTGTGACCCTGGGCAAATCACTTAACCCTCACTGCCCTCCCAAAACAGAAGAAAACAAAAAACTAACAACAACAACAACAACAAAACCTAACAAAACAAAACAAAAAAAAAGACACATCATCCCTTCTAAATTGGAAGGCTTCAGCACTGTAATCTATTTTGATCTGCATGAGATTTCCAGGGGAGCAGGAGAATGGCATATATAGTGAGGGTTCTGATTATCATTACTAATGAACTTGTTTCCTTTTGTTTCTCATAGTCTGAACAAATGGACATCCCATGAGAATCACTCTTCAGTCTCATAATACTCTCATCATCATCATTTGAAATGACTGTCATGTCCTTGTCATAATTATTCTCTTTCTCATCCTCCTCATGATCCTCCTTCTTTTTTCTCCTCTTCCTTTTTCTTCTCTTTTAGACTTCATCAATAAATGATCATATCAGGCATATGCTAACAAGGAAGTAGCAGGCCTTGGAGGTGATTGCATCAGTGTTAGAAGGAACATTCAGAGCTCTCAGCCCACAGAAGGTAAGGGTGTTGGACATCTGTTCAGAATGAGATTACAGAGGACACCTTGCTGGTACTGGGTGAATGAATATATTGAGTTTACCATACACAGTTTAGGGTCACAGTCCCAGGGCAATGAGGAACATCAGCACACTAGAACCTGCAGTCAAATGGCAAAGGTCCATGGTTAAAGTTTCAGGGTTGAGAAGAGTAGTATTGGTTGCTCATAAGTGAGCAGGGGCCATGGTCACAAAGTCAGCATAATGAAAGTGTTTTTGGCCACTCCCTGAACAGAACAAATCTTAAAAGAACAGTGACCACATCTCTCCTTAAATTATATAACAATGGAAAAACTGAAAACTCATAGCATGTATATATAGATATTTTTTTAAAGTATCATGAAAACCCTGAAATTTTGGATAGTGCCCTTAAATTTCAGGAGTAGAAAACAACTTTAACATAAAGTTAAAAGTTAAGAAATGCCCTAAAATGAACAAACAATAACCAGAAAATAACTTGACCATAAAATGTTTAATATAGTGATGGGGAAGATCAAGATATAAACTCAGAATAAGACAATAAAATCAAAGTAGTTATATAGAAAGCTTCAAAGAAAGAACAATAATTGGACAGAAGCCCCAAAATAATTCCTGGAAGAGCTCAAAAAGAGTTTTGAAAATCAAATAAAAGAGGACAAAATTGGCAAAAAATAAGAGTGATACAATGAAATCATAAAAGAGTCATCAGCTTGGTAAAAGAAAGTGAAAAACAATTCTAAAGAAAATAACACCTTAAAAACAGAATTTTCAAAATGATAATAAAAGCACAAAAAATAATTGAAGGAAACCATAGACAATGAAGTAAAATAAATACTGACATCTCTGCACCAAATGGAATAGCAATCAAATTTTTTGAAGAAAATGTAAATGCGTTATACTAGTCATAATGCAATAAAAATCATATTCAATAAGAGGCCATGGGAAAAAATTAAATTTAACTGGAAACTAATGAAGGGAAAAAAGCAATAACTAAAACAAAGAACAAATTAAAAAAAACAATACTTATTTTAAAGAGAAGAAAACAATGACACAAACAAAAAGATTCATGGGATGCATCAAAAGAGGGCTTGGGGAAAAATTTAAAACTCTAAAAACTTACATCAACAAGATAAAGAAAGCAAATCAATCAATTGGGGATACAACTTAAAAAAGCTAGAAAAAGAAGAGATTGAAAATCTCCAATAAAAGCCCAAATTGGAAATCCTGAAAATCAAAGAAAAGAATAATAAAATTAAAAACAAGAATACCATTGAACTAATAAATAGTGGTAGATCCAAAATGGTGGATAGAAGTCAAGAAGTTGCTTGAGCTCTTCCAAGTTTCCCTCAAAAACAATATTAAATCAATTTTCTAAATGGATTCTGGAGCTTCAGAACCTACAAAAAGAGAGACACGATCTTCCAACTTGAGACAATTTAAAAGACTTCAGGAAAAGTCATCCTCCTTTGGGCAAAAGGGGAGCACAGCACTGCTCAGCACAGCATGGAAGGGAACTGGACAAGTCAGCATGAGACTCTTCTTCAAAAAGTAGATCAATAGTGAGGTACCTTGGTCGTGGCTCAGAAGGCTGTTGGCACAGCAGCCATTTGTGAAATCCACCAGCCCCAACTGAGACAGTAAAGTATCAGCTAGAGGACCACCCACAGGACAGGTGAAACTAGGTAAGCCTTCATAGCACAGGATTCAAGCCCAAGATGGTGAGAGATCCATAAGCCACAGAGGCCTCAGAGCAAAAAGGCAGCAACCAAGCCCCTATCCCCCAGCATAAGAAGCTTGCAACAGTAGTCCCCGTGCCCTAGGAGCAGACCTAAACTTTATAAGTCAAAAAATAGACTACAAAATGAATAAGAAACAGAAAAGAGCCATTATCATTGAAAGCTTCTATGTTGACAGGGAAGACAAAACATATACTCAGATGAGCAAAATACTGTCAAACGGCCTACATGTGAGTCCTCAAGGGGGGAGATAAATTGATCTCAAAGCCAAAAAAGCCTTCTTGGAAGAGCTCAAAAAGGAATTTAAAATCAAATGAGAGAAGTAGAAGAAACAATGATAAAAGCAATGAGAGATACACAAGAAAATTATTTTTTTTAAAAAAAGAGTCAACAACTTGGAAAAGGAAGCACAAAAAATTGACTGAAGAAGACAATTCCTTAAAAAATACAATTAGCCAAATGGGGAAAATCTTTAGTCAAATGGAAAGGTGATGCAAAAGCTTACTGAAGAAAATAATGTCTTAAAAATTAGAATTGGGCAGATGGAAGCTAATGACTCAATGGGGCACCAAGAATCAGTCAAAAGGAATCAAATGAATAGAAAAATGAAGAAAATGTGAAAAAAAACCTCATCAGAAGGTCGACAGACCTGGAAAATACATCCAGGAGAGATAATTTTTAAATTATTGGACTATTTGAAAGCCATGATCAAAAAAAGAGTCTAGACACCATATTCCAGGGAATAATCAAGGAGAACTGCCCTGATATTATAGAATCAGAGGATAAAATTGCCATTGAAAGAATCCACCAATTACCTCCTAAAAGAAACCTGAAAAAGTAAAACTCCAAGGAATATCATAGCCAAATTCCAGAATTACCAGGTGAAGGAGAAAATATTGTAAGCATCCAGAAAGAAACAGGCTCCAGAGTCAGGATTGTACAGGACCTGGCAGCTTCAACATTAAAGAATCAAAAGGCTTAAAACATGATATTCCAGAAGGCAAAGGAACTTGGATTGCAACCAAGAATCAAGTACCCAGCAAAATTGCACATTATCTTTCAGGAGAAAAGTGGACATTCAATGAAATAGGGGACTTTCATGGTTAAGCAGTAGGCTTAAATCCAGCCTCAGACATTTTGCACTTACTAGTTGTGTCACTCTGGGGAATTCACTTAACCTTCTTTTCCTCCCCCCCTTAAAAAAAAAAAGAGTGTATGGGGAGAACGGGAAAGGGGAGTTAATTACCCATGTATGGGTAATTAATTCCCATAGGGGAAATGGGGTTAATTACATCATAAACACGATAGAGGGAAAGAAGGGAGAGGTATTATTTCAAACTTCCTCTCATCAGATTTTGTTCAAAGAGGGACAATATATACACTCGTTTACATAAAAAAATTTAGCTTAAACTTTAGGGAAATAAAAGGTTAGGAGGAAAAGGGGGACACTGATAGAAGGCAGGGCAGAAACAGGGGAGTAAAGGTGAAAGAAAAGGGAGGGGCTCACAAAAGGGAGGGCAGTTTGAGGGAGACAGTGATCAGAAGCAAAACACTGGTGAGGAGGAATAGGGTTAAAGAAGAAAAAAAGGTACAAATAAAGGGAGAACTAGGATGGAGAGAAATAGTTATTAATTATAACTTTGAATGTTAATGGGATGAACTCTCCAAAAAAATGGAAGCAAATAGCAGAGTGGATTAAAAACCAGAATCCTACAGTATGTTGTTTACAAGAAACACATTTAAAGCAGAGAGATATATACAGAGAGATATATGAACGTAAAAGGTTGGAGCAGAATATATTATTATTTGCTGAAGTAAAAAATGAGGGGTAACAATCCTTATATCAGGCACAGCAAAAGCAACAGTAGATCTCATTAAAAGATAAGGAAGGAAACTACATCTTCCTAAAAGGTACCGTAAACAATGAAGTAATATCAATACCAAACATATATGCACCAAATGGTATAGCATCCAAATTCTTACAGAAGTTAAGTGAGTTGCAAGAGGAAATAGGCAGCAAAACTATATTTTGGGAGAATTTAACATTACTCTCTCAGAAATAAATAAATCTAATGAAAAAAAAAGAAGTTGAAGAGGTAAATAGATTTTTAGAATAGTTAGATATGATATAAATCTGGAGAAAATTGAATGTTAATAGAAAGGAAAATACCATTTTCTCAGGGGTACATGGCACACACACAAAAATTGACCATGTATTAGGACACAAAACCCTCACAATCAAATGTAGAGAGGCAGAAAGAGTAAATCATTATGAAAAAAAAATTATGTTATAAAGGGCCATGGAAATATAGACTGAAAGTTAATTGGCCACTAAATAACATCATCCTAAAGAATGAGTGGGTCAAGCAACGAAACATAGAAACAATCAATAACTTCATCAAAAGAAATGAAAACAAGGAGACAACAAACCAAAAGTTATGGGATACAGCCAATGCAGTTCTTAGGAGTAAATTTTATATCCCTAATTGCTTACATGAGTAAAATAGAGAAGGAGGAGATCAATGAATTGTACATGCAACTACAGAAGCTAGAAAAATAAGAAATTAAAAATCCCCAATTAAATACTAAATTATATTGTCTGAAAATCAAAGGAGAAATTAATAAAATTGAAAGGAAGAAAACTATAGGATTAATAATTAAAGCTAACAGCTTGCTTTATGGAATAAAAACAACTATTGATTATCCTCTGATAAATTTGATTTAAAAAAAGAAAGATGAAAATTAAATTACCAGTATAATAAATGAAAGGGGTTAATTAACCAACAATGAAGTGGAAATCAAAGCAATAATTAGGAACTACTTTGCTCAAGTGTATGCCAATAAATTTCACAATCTTAAGGAAATGGATTAATATTTACAAAAATATGAACAGATTAAGAGAAGAGGAAATAAAATCCTTACATAAACCCATTTTAGAAAAAGAAATTGAACAAACCATTAATAAACTCCCTAAGAAAAAATCTCCAGGGACATATGGGTTTACAAGTGAATTCTTCCAAACATTTAAAGAACAATTAATTCCAATACTATATAAATTATTTTTAAAAATAAGTAAAGGTGTTCTAACAAATTCCTTTTATGACAGAAATATGGTGTTGATAACAATTTGAGCAAAGTTGTAGAATTATAAAAGAAATCCATAGAGGATAGGAGGAATGAAGACAACTTGAAACTCAAAATTTAAAAAAAAACTGTTAAAATTGTTTTATATGTAATTGAGAAAAAATAAAATAATTCAAAAACAAAAATCATAATCATCCTCTATTGTTTCATATGATTATTCATCCATGACTTCTTCACTATTTACCTACTTACATCATAGCTGCCCATCAGATAGTTCTACTTTGTTGTCTTGCTGCCACCAAACTTCTAACATATCACTAATTCAATATATTTCTCTGCCTAAACTCCAAATTTCCATTAATGGTACAATAATTAGACACTAATTAGTCACTAAGGTTTCAAGACTCAGACATATCATTTTTAACTTGCTTCATCTTCCCTTAACCTCAGTGAAGTTACCCCTAAATTTCAACTTTCATTATATTCTAAACCTCACCCCATGTTAAAGGCATGAACTATTTCCTGAAACTGAAAGAATAGAACCACCAACAGCAGAAGTGTTTGAGCAAGCATAAGAATAGAGTTATAATAGAGAATCTCATGTCATGTATAATCATATTTTAAGGAATTTTTCTTGATAAGCAGCAGGTAAGCTGCTGTTTTTTCTTTAAAAATACCTCTACAGGGGGGCAGCTAGGTAGCATAGTGGATAAAGCACTGGCCTTGGATTCAGGAGGACCTGAGTTCAAATCCAGCCTCAGACACTTGACATTTGCTAGCTGTGTGACCTTGGGCAAGTCACTGAACCCTCATTGCCCCGAAAAACAAAAAACAAACAAAATTACCTCTACAGAGAAATCTTTTGTTTTCATATCACATTTATTTCAAAATAAATCCCGCACACAAAAAGAGTCATCTTTTATAATGAAGAATTTTAAAAAAGAAAACAGGACCCTGCAGTTCAATAAAATCAATCAATGCATTGAGTATTAAAATATATGCAATGTTTCTCATAAACAGTACAAAGAAAGTGAGAAGACATAGATTGTATCATTTCTTCTTATGAAAGAAGCTTGGTGACTATGTTTAGATGATTTGGCTAGGCCCTGCTATTCATGAATTTTTCTTATTATTGTACTTACATACATGATGAAACCAACTTTAAGCGTAACTCATTTACCTTAACTAAGAAAACTTGTAAATTACCCTTCCATTTAGTTGAATCTTCTGTATGTTTTTTCATCTTTATCAAGATGATGTGTTTGTGGTTCAAACCTTATGAGAGTATATCAACTTGTTGATCATTGGACAAAGAATAATATGAAACTAATGTCTGTACAAAGACTAAGACTTGCACATGAAGAATTAATAACTTCTCCCTCATTTTCCCCCACCCAATTCTCACTCCTGTAGAGTAGAAGGCAGCAAAATGCAGTGAAAAACAGAATTTGTTTCTGGAGTCAAAAGACCTCTTTTCAAATCCAGATTCCAATATTTTCTGTATCTGTGACTTTGAGCAATTCTCTTGACCTCTGTGGGCCTCAATTTCTTTTTCTCTAACATAAAGGAGATGGACTAGATAAATTCTGAGGTTGCATCTGGCTCTATTCCTGCACTCTTGTAATCCTAGTTTGGACCCACAACATGATGCCTGTTTTATTTTTTATATACACGGTTAACAATGGCTCCTAAACAAACTGTCTATGACTCAAACTTTCTCTTGTAGCCTCTTTTAATTAGTCAAGTATTCAAGTAGCACAGATAGATTGTTTTTAGATATATACATACCTGTTGACCTTCTACCCTGGATAAAAGTTCCAGAGCTTGTCAGAACTAAGAAATACAAAGTAAAAGTTGTTTAAAATCTGCTGATAATGATATGATGCAAAAAGTAATAAATAGATTAAACCACTACAGTTCCTAAGATAATTAATCCTCTTGCCCTGAGTGACTTAGGTGAAGATAAGTTAATAGAAATAGCACACAAACAGATATTAAGTGCTTATGTAGAATGATTGTAAAGATATAAACAAAATAATGCCAGGACAAACAGCACCAAACACTACTAAATTAAATTAAACAAAGCAAAGCAATGTTGTTTGTCCTTCAGAACAGCACACCCTTCAAAAAATTATCTTCCACTGTAAAATCATATCTCATTCTAGGAATATATGAACTACATTCAAAACTATGAGGTATGGCTAAATTTTTATAAAGCATGGATACAGTTTGTTTGTTTATATATATATATATATATGTACATATATGTGTGTGTGTATATATACATATACACATGCACCCCCCCATATATATATAGAGAGAGACATACACATACACACACACACACACACACACACACACACATATATATGGAGAGAGAAAATAAAATATATTCTATTAAGATCCTATGATAGCAAGAAGGTCATTAGGCCACCAATTAAGGTAGTTCAACAATACTTTCATAGATTGAAGCCATCAACTTTGACAATACGATTAGGAAAACTGTCAAAAAAACTCATTACCCTCATTATATACCAATCACAGTCTTTTAATGTCATTTCTGGAGCTTCTGATTTTGGCATATATATCATACCTTTGAACCGAAGAAAAGGTGTTATGTGAAAAGTGCTATTTCTTTCTTTTTATATTAACTCTTCTGTTGTTATCTTCATAAAACTGAAGAGGGCAAGTACAATCCTGACTCTGACAGCAAATGAAGAGTTACTTAAACTTTCAAAAAAAGGATTTTTCTGCATGACTAATATGTAGCAGGAAACAGATGAGATAATTGAGACTGCTGTGCATTTTCTGGAGAGTATTCTAGTTCATTCTTCTGTTTAATTCTAGGCTCAGATCATTATTCATCTCCAGTGACAATACAAGAATATATGTAATAATGGAATATGTCATGATGTGTTCTTTTAAGAATATGTCACATGTTAAAAAAGACAATACCATTCTTCTTCATTGATGAACTTTTTCTGGTATGGATATTTAGACAGATTTCTTTTTGATAGCAGTGGATATCTCTGAAAAGAGCCTATGGGGCAGTATTTTGAGTGTTACTCTTGTATTTACATGATAATAAAAAGACCATTCTGAAGTGAATGTAGTAGGTGGGGGTTTTTGTATGATTTGTGTAAGAACTGAGCAAAAGTGGCATAGGATGAGGAAAAAAGGAGTTGTGATCTCTATTGGGGAAGGGAGTACCAATGGCATAATAACAACTGTTGTTTATGTAGTTTTTATTATATTATATTATTTGAAGCTCCTGAAGAGGAAAGCAATAAAGTTGTTATTTTGATTTTAGAGATTAAAAAATACCTGATTTATAGCTTACATGACTTAAAAAAATAGGATCATAGGTTTTGAGCTGGAAGAAATTTTAGAAGTCATCAAGTCACACACTCTCATTTCATAAGTGAGCAAACTGAGGCCTAGTGGGGAGAAAATGACTTATCATGGTGACAGAGCTAGTGATAGAGTCAATATTCAAACTCACATTGTTCTCCATGTTTATAAAATCCATCTTCTTATCCAAGCTGTGTTCAGAGTCAGAGGTCTTAGGTTTATCTCCTTTTTCATTATCTGTGTGACCTAATTTATTCTCTGTGCCTCAGTTTCATGTATAAAATGATGAAGTTTAAATAGATACCATGTAATATCACTTCCAGCTCCAGAATCTATTATCCTATGATCCATGGCAGTATTTTTGCCTGCCGGAAAGCAAATTGACAATGCCTAAGTAAAAAAATAAATGAGAAAAAAACACCTTAATAGCTCTTAGCAAACTGTTGCTTACACCTTTATACATTGAAACAATTTATTTTCTTTATTAATATAGATCCATACACTATATGTAGTAATTCTAGAGTTTTTGAATTAGATTTGTTAAATTTAAGTAATCTCTTTTTGAAGGAGAACGTTAGTTAACTACTTAGTGTCATGTAAGGGTCTCCCTTCCTCCTTCTCCCCACTTTTTATCCCATGACAGTGATAGTGTCCTGTAAACCAATAAATTCTCATTAACAAAATAAAGCCACTATGTGAAGACAGACATGTCCCTTCATGTAGAACAACCAATAGCTGTTTAATTTTCTTATTTAATCCACAAAATCCTCATTTAATTTCAGTACATTCCAACAAATTCTCTCTAGCACACAACTTAAAAAAAATACCTAAGGTTCACTTCTGTTCCATTTATCACCTTCATCTCCAACACCAATTTCATTAAACTGAAAAGGAAATACTGAGAATGAAATTAAGTATTGGATTTATTTACTTAATTTAAATGGTACTTGAATTTAGGATTGAGAGGAATGAAAAAAATCATATAGTCAAGGTTTTTTCATTCTACAAAGATTGGATTTGAATAAAGAAAACCTAATTTATAAAGTAAAATAAATGTCAAAATAATAGAAGGAAAAATAGCTTATATGTTCATGAGGTGATTTATTAGAAATTAGCATGATTGGCACTGTAAAAATGATAGTCAGGAAAATTATAAACAAGGAGATTATGAACTTGAGGTATAACACAATCTCCTTAAGGAAAAAAATTGTTTCATATTTGTCTTTATATGTCCAGTGCTGAGAACACAGTGGGTAGCAGAATTATAGGAAGATTATGGATTTATGCCAGCCTATTAAAATAAAACAAAGTGGGGGCAGCTAGGTGGCAGAGTGGATAGAGCACCAGCCCTGGAATCCAGAGGACCTGAGTTCAACACTTAACACTTACTAGCTGTGTGACCCTGGGCAAATTACTTAATTCCAATTGCTTCAACCCCCCAAAAAATAATTAAAAAAATAAATAAAACAAAGGCCAGCAAGGTAGTACAGTGGATAGAGCACTGGCCCTGGAGTCAGGAGGACCTGAGTTCAAATCCAGCCTCAGACACTTGACACTTACTAGCTGGGCAACTCACTTAACCCCAATTGCCTCACCAAAAAAAAACAAAAAACAAAAACAAAAAACATATTGGTATAACTTTTAGTCAATAAGAACTTAGAAATGATATATCTCACTACCTCTTCAGAAGAATAAATTGTTAAAATACGAAGATCATATATGGTACAAATTTTCTACTTTCTGTTGATTTCATCCATTTTCTCCCTCAAACCCAAATGATATCCCTTCCCATTGTATTTCTTATTCTATTTAATTCGTTTATAAAATTTCTAGTTAATGGTGATTCGTATTTTAATGTGACAAATCCAATATTTTTATAATAAAAATACCATGTACTTATTAAGAAAATTGTATCTTTTTATATGAATAAAATACCATGTTTTGATGACAAATAATATAGACTACTTGAGAAATATGCTACAATCCTTTGTCAAATTGTAAAATCCTACATCAGGAATAGAGGTTCCTTTCTTTGGATCACAATAGGCATGTGTAGCTTTTGGAATAAAGGACACATTTGTGTCAAGAAAAAGAATCAACAACTTACTATTTTTCTTTATTATCTTCCTAAAATGCCCTATTGCATTTTGTACATTAATCTAGCCTAGAATATGATATATCATTCATGGCTAGTAGTAATTCTGACAAATCTACTGGACAAAAACATTTTCTCTTTCCCAAAT
The DNA here is from genome assembly GCF_019393635.1 of Dromiciops gliroides. Classification (NCBI taxonomy): domain Eukaryota; kingdom Metazoa; phylum Chordata; class Mammalia; order Microbiotheria; family Microbiotheriidae; genus Dromiciops; species Dromiciops gliroides. The sequence continues at coordinate 144,582,112 of NC_057866.1, forward strand.
GTTTCTGTTGAGAAGTTATGGTGACATTTTGTGTAATCTTAAGCTTTGCACTTGAAGTTGGAAAGTAAAATTCTTAGTCTTTTAAACTCTTCTTAAACTCCATATACCAATTGATTCTATCCTTTCCTTATGAAGGTTGAAAATGGGCATGGTAAAAGAAGCAATCTGGAATAGAAATTCCAAAAATTAAAAAAAAAAAAACAAAGAGGAAAAAGGCATAAAGCAATACGTAAAATATCAGAGGAGGGGCTGTGGCCGACAGAAATAAGATGAAGAAAGACTAATTCCCAAAATTCTGAATTTTTTCTAAACTATTATAGTAATGTTATTCCCAGTCATAGTTATCCTGACTTCAGATAAGTAGAAATAAATAGACAATGGAGTCTATTCAGGAAGAATAGATGCAATGCACCTTTCTAAGAAAAAATAAAGGAAAAAGGACTTAGCACAATAAGAGTTTGTGTAAAGTATGGATATTACTTGAAGTCAGATAAATTATGTATCACTGTACATGAAATATAAATGGCTCAAAATCAATATGGAAAGAAATGCCTAATAGAGTAGTACAGGGATTTTTACTGGGATCTGTGCTGTTCCAAAAAAATGGGGACAATGACTTGAATAAATGTCATAGGAAAACATTCTTGAGAAACCTAAAAATAATAAGATGCTGAGGATAATTAACACATTTAATGACTATATAAGAACCCAAAATATACTTGACTGGCTAGAACAATGAGGAAATTCTAATGTAACCAAGGGCAATTAGATCAGTTCCCCACATGAATCTAGAATACTTCACCACTTTTAAGGTTTGGGATAAATTTTGGGCTAGCAAATTGTTATTGTTATCTATGCCCACAGTGCAATGAATTTTAAGCCATATTAGATATATTAACAGAAGAAAAGACATCAAACTTCTCATTTTAGGGTTACATATCTTCTGGAACAACTCATATGCCTTCATTGTATCAGTTTCTTAGCAAACCATTGTCTCTTATTGCTGCTACTCTCTGATTCTTTAGCTGTTGTCTAGTCCCCACAAAACTTACTGTTTCAGTATAAAGTGGTTTCTCTTGTCTATATATAAAGGGTTATCTCTTCATTGAGCCACTGAATTTCTTCTCAGCTCAACTGGAACCTAATCCAGCAGCTAGGATTTCTTAATCAAAGGAAGTAAGATTTTCCTGGCCAAAATATACCTAGAAAATGAACACATTTTCAGCTGTCTTGTTAGTTAAGACAATGGTCACCTAACCAGAAAAGAAAAGGATCCCTTCAGTTGCAGTTTTTATTCTGGTTTATCTCTCTTATATCTACTAGAACTTTTCCAAGTACAAGTCAATAATAATGAGACAATGAATTAGTTCAGTTAAACTCTCACTACATAAATGTCATGCACATTGTCCTGAATCTTATCTTGACAAATGTAAAGAGACAAGGTGTAACTAAAAATGTTTGATCTGTATTACAGAAACTGCCCCCAAATCACTTTCCTCCTTAAACAATAAGAAAACAATTTATAGGGTTCAGAAAATCATATTCAAAAATAGAGGATCATGAAGACATGGTTAAATAATTATCATTTATGTGAAATATATATATATATATATATAAAGAGGATTTCTAGAAGAGTCAATTATATAACATTTCAGTAGAAAAAGTTAATTCTCTTGTAGGCTGTGTTGAAAGTCACAATGTACAGAAAAAGGAATATGATATTCTTGACTCAACTCTACCCAGGTCAAGAAACTTCCAAATTATCTTGTTCAGTTCCAGGTTTATGAAGAATATTGATAAGAGAGAAAACATTTATCAGAGACTAAGAAATCAGTGAAGGGCCTTGAGATCAGGCTAAATAATTTGTTGTTGTTGTTTATACAAAACCATATTATCAAAATACTTTTACATATTATCTAATATAAAACAAAACAAACAAAAAAACCAATATGAGGTAATATTGGTATTATCTTCATTTCAAATTTGAAGAAACTGTAGGTCAGAAGATAAATGATTTACTTACCATGACATAGCTAATCAATTTTGCAAGTGCTTTAAAAGCAAAGTCTTCATGTTTTCATACACTAAATGATGCTGTTACTATTATGAGGAATAGTTTCACACAGTAGGAATATTCATGATGATGAAGAAAAAAAACCTGTTTAGTGGGTTTGTCATGCCAGGGTGGGAGTGGGGATAAGCTCCCACTCTCTATAAAATGCTTCAATAGTGTGCATCTCAAATAGCCTCTGACAACTGAAGCCCAACTCCTGGCCTTCTCATGGCAGAACTGTTTCCACTAACAGGGGAAGGGGCAAAGGCGAATCACTGGTGCCTTAAAACCTATGGCTTCGGGCAGGTGGGGCTCATTAGCCTTGGCAGGCAACTCACCTAGGGGAAGGAAACCCTGATTTTAAACCTCCCCTGCCTTACGGCTATGCACATATATGAGAAAGGCTTTGGGAGTTAACCCGGAAGAAAAATCAGGAGTCAGAGTCCGTTAGGCAGTTGGATGTTGGACATCACATCCTTCTGGCAACTCCTGCGGTGGCACTGGTGCCAAACTGTACTGGCTCTGCCTCTCCTTTGGACCCACCAAAGTCGTGGAGAGGGAAAACCTGCTGGATGGGCAATAGCTTGTTTTCCATATTGATCTGCCCAGGAGAGGACACTCCAGCTATTCCTCATTGGGTAGATACAACACGGGATGCGGCAGTTACCGGTTATAAGTCACTCAGGAGTTGTGGCTCCTGTATCGGACTGCACAGCCACACTGTGGCCTGTGGCTCTTCAAGGCACTGATCCATGTTTTTCCGTGACTGGTGGAGGCCTACTACTACTACTACTACTGTTGTTTTTAAGTTTGGAAAGTCTATTATGCTACATAGGGGATAAATGTAGTTGCTTGGTCTCAGAGAGCAGAACCAGGAAGAACTTGTGAAAGGTCCATAAGGCCAAATCTAAGTTTGTTAAAAAGCAAGTTTTAATAATTATAGCTATACATAATTGGAGTTCAATTCCTCAAAAAAGTGGCTTTCCCATCACTGGAAGTCTTTAAAAAACAACTTGATGGCTATGTTGGAGAAGGAAACCAATTCAAAGTCATGTTGTACAAGAAGGACCCAAATCTGAGATTCTATAGTTCTCTTATTTACCATAAGCAAGTAGAGCCCCGGGTCAGAGATATGTAAGGATTTATTTGATAGTGATATATCAATTCCCTTGTTACAGGAATATCAATGGTTAATAATGCATTGATCAAGAATCCTATCCTAAAGAATATTCCTCATAAAATAAGCAAAGTGTAGAAAAGAGAATCTCTCATCACTTTCAAACAAATCTTTTTTAATATATTTATATTTGTTTTATGTATATATTATATACATCATATGTTTATATAAAAACAAATATATGCATATATTTATGCGGACATATGTGTGGATATGTATATGTTTAGAAATATTTATATATTCACATCTTGATACATATATGCATATATAAACAAAAAATTCATATATATTTCCACATATATTGCATGTGTCTGCATGGTAAAATTATTTCCAATTTTAAGTTATTGAAATCTGAATATCAATTTAAATGATGGGTAGTGATATTGCTATATTGATTTGTACTGACATATTCTTTCCATTTTGACACTTTGCTTTGTATGAGTTGTACTTTCTTTTGTCATTTTATAGACTTATTTTTGATGAAAAAAATGTCTAGAAAAGTTCAGCAAGGTGAGGTAGCTGATAATTAGATGAAAAATGGAATAGAATCAGAGCTCAAAGGCCAAAAATTTGCTTGACTTTGAAGAGCAGTCATGAAAAGTTTGTTAATATAGTCTTCAAACATGAGTTTTATTTCTTTGTTTGCAAAAAGGTAAAGGTTCTATTGACTATTTTCTTAAAAGTAGAATGCTCCCTCCAATTTTCTAATAAATACCTTTCTGAAAAGCAATTCCAAATGCTTTAGAAGTAAAATATCAGGAATCTGTAAAATAAAGTATGCTTTAGCTTTTTGACATGATCAGTTTGACTCTATAAAGCTAGCTAAGCTTAGATTTGATTCACCTTCAAAATATAAAGAAAAATGAATGAAAGGGAATCTATCAATAGCATATTACTAATACATGTGTCAGATTCAGTATAATGGCTGTAGAATGGGAATTTTGTTTCAATAAAACATTTCTGCATTATTCATGATTTTAACTTTTAAAATTCCACTTTTTGAGGGGCAGGTGATAGGAATCATAATTTACTTTTAAACCTTTCCTCTTACATTAAGAAAAGAAATTAGTACTTCATTGCATTATGTAAAGTCAAATAAAATGATGTTTTTTCATGAATTATCATGTATATAACTAAATTAAACAACATGTTAAATCTATTTCTAGTGTTAAATTTTGGCTTAAAATATCTTTATATCATAATTGTTTTTGTGGGGCAATGAGGTTTAAGTGAATTGCCCATGGTCACACAGCTAATAATTGTCTGAGGCCATATTTGAACTCAGGTCCTATATCCAGGGCTGGTGCTTTATCCACTGCACCAACTAGCTGCCCCCAACATGGGATGATTTTTTAATACCTTTCAATGATCTAAAGAGTTAAGTATTGAAGTAGAGAAAACACGATCCGGATTAAGAGAAAAAAGATTTGAATCAACTTGCAGCTGTGTGATCTTGATAAGTCACTTAAACTCTTAGTTTAATGACTCTATTTTTTTTTCAAAAGAAAAATGTGGAAATTATTACCTACCTCAAGGGTTATCAGAAGTATCAACCAATTAGTCAACAAGTAATTACTTAGTGCTAACTATGTATTAAGTGCTGGAGATACACAGAAAGGCAAATGTATTAAGTGCTGGAGATACACAGAAAGGCAAAATATCGTCTTTGCTTTCTAGAAACTTATAATCCAATGAGGGAACACCAAGAAAACAACTATGTACAATGAAAAGTGGATGAGGTAGACACGTATGTGTTTATAAGGTAGCAGAGAAGCACCTGGTAGAAATGGAGGGATTCAAGTTTAGAGATCAAATGGGGCAAGCTATATGAAGTGTTTTGTGAACTTTAAAGTGTTATGTAACTGTCCTCTGCTGAAGTCAATCCAATTTTTTTTCAAATGTATCTCAAAAGTATATGTATTCTCCGGGGCAGCTAGGTGGCGCAGTGGATAGAGCACCGGCCCTGGAGTCACCAGTACCTGAGTTCAAATCCGACCTCAGACACTTAACACTTACCAGCTGTGTGACCCTAGGCAAATCACTTAACCCCAATTGCCTCACTAAAATAAAATAAAATAAAATAAAATAAATTAAAAAAAAAAAGTATATGTATTCTCTCCAGTAATGCAGAATGTAACCCATCCCTGCCTTATGTGACTCTAGTCCATATTCTTACATAGGTTTGTTCCACTAAGCATGCTGGAGGCTTTCCTTTTTTTCATTGATAATGTAAATTTTTCAGTTGCATCGATAATCCAAAGGCTGTCTATAAGTTTTCCATATTCTGATAAACACAATCATTGTCAACTACATCATGATCACTGTTTTTGTTCTCATTGATAATGTAGATTATTATTATGCTGCCTTTGGAACACGTTTTCTTTTACTCAGTTTCCTTTGCCTTTACAATAACAAATTTGGTTTTAGGAATTCTAAGTTCAATTCCAACGTTAAATTTTATGATGCTATGATATGAAAAGTCAAATCATACTATAGTCTAAGTAAAAATGTCTTTGAAAACATTAACCCCACTCAACCTTCAAGGAATATATTGGAAATAGGTCCCAATTTATATTTTATTTAAAACTAATTAGTTCTAAAATTTGATAGCAGAGCACAAGGGTATATAGTCAGTTTTTAAGGGCAAATGACAACATGCCTAGAGTGAATGAGTAAGTGGGATGTAAAACATCACCTGCAGCTGGCTAAATCTGGTCGCTCACATGAGTTAGGACTCAATTATCACGACACTAGAGCCTGAAGATGAAGTACAAAGCTCAATGGATGAGCTTCCCTAGGAAAAGAGAACATTTGTGACCTTTAAACATATGACCCTGTGTAATTTAAGATTCTAAATGTGGATTCTAATCTGTTCCCCCAGTTTTGGGAGAAACTGACTAAAATCACTGATAAAACGAGTTTAGGTTTTTAAGGGTTTATTGGAAAATAGAAAGAAAAAGATTGAGAACAGAATTCCAACAGCCTGGCATTCCTATCTTTCTTCAAATTTCCTGTGAAGTCCTCTGCCACCACCACCACCAAGTCAGGAACGCAAAAAGCGCAAGAGCTCTCCGCGCAGGCTCCTTCTCCTCCTTCCTGTCTCCTCCGAGAAAATAGGAGGCTCCTCAAGTTGATTGGCTGGTAGCCTTGATAGGCAGCACCCATGAGCAAACGTCATTTCCTGACGCCAAGGAAAAGCCACAATATCTCTGAGGCATTTCCTCATGGTGGAGTTTTCCCACAGCAAGTCTCCAGTAGGTGTCATCATTCCAATCATTACAACCCTTTCCTTGCTCTTAGTTTCACCTTCTGCCAAAATAAAAGGGTTGGATTAGAAGATGTCCCTTCTGTGCTAAATTATATAATTTTATTCTCCCATGATAATTCCCAGCACTAAATCCTTTGATCAGTAACTATAGAGTACTAATAATCACTAATAATTACTAATAATCTGTCCCCATACTTTTTCACCTAATAAATACACAGAGAGATGGTCACCACCAACCACACATGCCCCAAACAAAATTCTTCAATTGAACTAATTTTGGATGCCCCCATTTCTGCAGTGAACACCATCCTCTCTCCAAATCAAATAATCCCTTGGTTTCATGGCACAAATCCACAAATTAAGTAAGACTTTCTACTTGTTTTTTTTTTTTTAACCTAAATTCCCAACTCTGCTAGAGCCTTCACTCTCCAAATCACTTGCCTTTAACTTCTTTGCATTAATTTATATTTATTCTCTTAGTAATTATCTTCATACTTACACAGTGTGTCCCCAAAGTCTTAAAACAGTTTTACATCATTAAAGCTTAAAAATGCACTAACAATTTATACCATCTACATGCATTTTTTATTCCCAGTTAGAATGTAAGCACTTTGCACAAACTGATTATAATTTTGCTATCTTTGTATAGTCCATCTAAGTATAATACCTGGCATGTAGTAGGTAATTTAAAATATTAGCTGATTGTTGACTGATTAATATAATGACTTTGTATAAGTAGCATTTAATATATGCTTCTGAATACATCTATTGACTGATTTATTTTCCAATGGACAAAGCTTATTTTGACTTGATATTGTATTTAAAGACTGAAACCCAGGAGAGGAAACTAAAGTTTGTTTCTTCATGTTGCTGTTTCCTTCTATTGACTTTGAGGCACAAATAGATTTTTTAAAATTCCTTTCCAGAAACTCCCATCTAAAATCATTCTACAAGCACCTAAAATTTTGCATCCTAATGGAACTCCATTTCCCCCTCTACCACTCCCAGGTCAGATTTATTTAAATCAACATTTTATTAATATTAATAATCATCATTTGAAGAATATTTACAATTCAATAATTTAATATTTTGCATATCTGTACCTAAGCTCCCATTTCAGTCACTATAGTAATAGCCTATAATTACCATAATAATTATATTTGGTTTTCTAAGTGTTGGAGGTATAAAGGTATGTGCCACAAAATAATAGGTGATGCTTACTGAACTGAGCTATTAGAATTAGAAAGTCCAGAGGGGTCTATTCTTCCTTAAATATGCATATAATTCCCATTAATGTTAGTAGGAGTTACATGGATTTATAAAGATGAGGTGAAAATTAAACTCTAAAAGCCTAATTTAAGGCTGAATGGAGTGAGATATTCTTTCAGATTTTTTTTTTGTCTCTGAGAAAAAGAGCAATTGCTATTAAAGTCCTGATTTTCATCCTTAAAAGAGAGGATAATGTTTTTCATAAACATTAGCTTTTAAAATGCACTGGGAGTAAGAAGAAACTCTAAACCCTAATTTATAAGCATTATCTATATCTAAATACATTTAGATATTTGTAGTTCATATATGCATACATATATGTATAAAAACATGTGTATCTTCAAAGCAGTGGATGTAATATTGGATATAATTTGCAACACTGTATTAAACAAGAACTTTATAACTCTCTTGAGGATGATTTACTTGTTAACATCTTGTTCTAGAATTGAATTTATACCTTCAAAGTTTCTAATATGGTCTAGGACCTACCTAAATGCTAGACAGATTAACAATTCTATTTTTACATATATTTATTAAAAATTGCATTTATATATTTTAGTTTTAAATTGTCTAAATTTCCTCTGTATTCCTCCACCTCCCATTTAAGAAGACAATTCTTTCAAACAATAAAAAAAGAAAAAAAGGGTTAAAAATTTTGGATATTTGGACATATAGATACACACACACACATATACACTTAAATAAGACAGACACAGAGAGATAGAGAAAAAAAAGAGAATTAAATCGTATATGAAAGATTCCCCACTCATCCACCCATGGATGCCACAACTAGGATAAAGGGAGAATTATTCAGCATTCTTTTTTGGAGGGGAGGCAATGAAGGTTAAGTTACTTGCCCAGGGTCACACAGGTAGTACGTAATGTAAAGAATTAATTGTTATTTGAGGTTTTTATGCCTCAGTGAGCACTGACCTGGGGCTCTGCAAACCGCATGGTGCTCCACCCACTGGTTGTAGCCATTGCCAGGGCTCTGGCACCTTACGTTATCACCACTTGCTGACACCTACATGGGCCTGGCAAAATTATGATTGGAAGCCTAGTGAGGGCAGTCATGTGACTGTCAGAGCGGGCATCCCATTGGCTGGGGCTGTGTGGGGTGTTTCTAGGTTTGGGGGAGGAGAATTGGGCATTCTAGGTGGAAGCTGGGAAGCAAAAGGCATTCTGCTGTCTATTTTCAGCTGATTCCTGGGCGGTGGTATTTTTCAGGTATTATAATTTCCCTTTCCCCATTTTGTTTCCTTTCCCTTGATCCTACTGATCCTGTTTGTGTTTTTTTTTTTCAAGTTCATTCTTGTTAAAATAAATCCTGTTCTGTTTTGAGGGAGGTTGCCGGTCTCCTTCCATGCCCCTAGCTAGCACTCCCCAATTAAAAATTGGTCCCCACATTGTCAAGTGTGTGAGGCCAGATTTTGAATTCCGGGCTCCTGAATACAGAGTGGTTGCTTTATCCACTGTGCCACCTAGCTGCCCCAAGAATTCATTTCTGATTGTTAGATGGTTCTTGATTTTTTCCACGTTCATTATTATATTCACTATAGATATAGATTTATAAGCCTTTTTTTAAAAAAATAATGGCTCATGTGATTGTATTGTTTAATTTGGAAGTGACTGCCGAGGATATTTAGTCCAACATTCTTGCTTTAGAAACTAAGATCTGAAGATATTAAGTGACTAAGGCAAGTTCACACAAAATAACACATTGGAGCCCAGGTGTTCTGATGCCATGTCCAATTTCCTTCCCACATGTTTAAAAATTATACTTTTTGTTAATGATTGCTGTGTTGCATCAGGTAAATTGAGTGAGGGATAACTTCAAACCAAGAAAGAAAAAAACGACCAGTAGGGGGGTCATACCTACAGGAAGTCAACAAGTCTTTTGTTGATCCTAAATAGCAACCATATCTCTTATTTACCGTCATCATTTTCTTACAGTATTCAAAGTTAAAGCTACTAGAACCTAAAGTGAGAATTCAAATTAAGATGTCAGTACTGAATCAGCAAGTAAGATACATGGTATATCAGAGGAACAGACTTTTTAGTCTAGCTCAGCAATCTTTATAAAAATGATTTGGGTTATACTAAGTGGTATTTAACATCTGTGGAAGGGGCAGCTAGGTGGTGTAATAGAGCACTGGCCTTGGAGTCAGGAGGACCTGAGTTCAAATCCAGCCTCAGACACTTGACACTTACTAGCTGTGTGACCCTGGGCGAGTCACATTGCTTCACCAAAAAAAAGTTTAAAAAAATTCTATGGCAGCTCTAATAATATAATCTTATAAGTCAGTGTCTCCAAAGGTCTGACCTCATTTTGTGGCTTCTATCATTTATTTTGTCTAACATGCCCATATAGTCACAGGTGAGATGTTTCATATACCATCCAACAAAGTAGTGATCTGAATCCTAGAAATCTTGTTCAGTGGGGAAAAAGGAGAAAGAAAGGGGAAAAAGGAAACATCATTTAACATCTCCTTGGAACTGTCCAAGAAGGAGGAATAAATTATAATGGTAATACAATTCAATTGAACAAGAATTTATTGACATCCTGGGCTTTGTAATCTAATAATATTGGTATTGCTCTTCACAAATCTCAAAGACTTTTCATATGTACTTTATCATGCCATGTAAAGAAATATTTTTAAAATGTAATACTGAAAGTATAAAATAAAAGCTAAGCATTATAATCTGGAAATCCTTTTTAATTTGAAGATTTCACTACAAAATTTAATTTGCTTCTGATGGGAGACCAGTAACATAAATAAATGAAAGAAATTAAAGTAGAAAAACAAAGAATAAAAATGAAAATGAAAAATTGGAAAATAATTAAATAACCAAAATAAAATAAATAAAAGAGGAAAACAATAAGTTAACTAAAATTCCAAAACAAGGGAAAAACATGATGAATGGGGGAGGAGAGAGAACCTGTGGTTATTGGGTTTCCTTAAATTAGATTAAGGAGACCCAAAATTGTCACGGGAAAAGAACTGTTTTAAAAGAAGGAAAATAAACAAATGCAACAAACATTTCCCCTTTTATTCACCTCTCTGAAGATATAATCCCTCTTCATGGCCAAGATCAAGTCCTTTGCATGTAATCTCCAAGACTTTCAGTCTGTTCCATGAGACAGTCCCACTGTTTCTCTAATTTTAATCTTCATTTTTTCCCTATCAACTAGTCCCTTTCCTATTGTCTCCAAACATTTCCATCCTTAAGAAGTCTTCACTAGAGTTATTATCCTATATATCTTCTCATATTCATAGTCAAATCCTAGTGAAAAGTTTTCTGCTATTCTTATTTCTCTTCTTTCTCTCTTTTGATTTACTTTTCAAAATCATTAATTTTGCTGCCTTCTTAAATAAAATGAAACTACTATAAAAGTTAGTAATATTTTGCGATTGATATCCTTTGTTTTTACATCACCGACATTTTCAAATGCCCCGCCCCTTCATACTTTTTTTTCAAATAGCCATCCCTTATAACTGCAACAGAGAAGAAAGGGAAATATTCTCAGAACATGTACAGGGTGCTATGCATGGTTGCAAGACAAAAGGTTTGTTTGAGGAGAGATACAAATCAGGTCATCATATACTTTAATAAGCAGGAACACAAATCCTTCAGTCCCCATGTGGATTGGTAGCAAAAAGAGCAAAAAAAACAAAATTAAAAAAAAATATTTCAGCAAATCTAAGCAATGCACACTTTAGTATATAGTGATGCACACTCACAGCTATCCATTTATACAAAAACAGGGTGGATTCCAATGATTTTTGTTTGGTTTTTTTTTTTTTGTTTTTGTTTTGCAGGGCAATGAGGATTAAGTGACTTGCCCAGGGTCACACAGCTAGTAAGTGTCAAGTGTCTGAGGTCGGTTTTGAACTCAGGTCCTCCTGAATCCAGGGCTGGTGCTATAGCCACTGAGCCACCTAGCTACCCCCAGTTCCAATGATTTTTAAATTCTCAAATTTCATAGTTTTATCTGTTTTCATTATGATTGACTTCAACAGCAATTGAAACTATTGATCACCCTCTCCTCCTGAAAAACAAACAAAAAACAAAACAAAACAAAACTATCTTCTTTTTTGGTTTTTTGGTTTTCATGATACTTCCACTTGGTTCTCCTCCTACTTCTATTATTATTCTTTCTCAATCTTCTTTGCTTATTCCATATCCATACCATGTTCCCTCCCTGTGGGTGAATTAAATTTGGTTGTTCTTGAATCTGTCTCCTTCCCTTTATTCACATAGCAAGTACCCTAGGTCAGGGTCTCATTATCTCTCATCCAGACTATTAAAGTAACTACCTAATAAGTATTCCTGTTCCAACTCTCTCCTATCCATCCTCCACACAGGAGATTGTGATTTTCCTAAGGCTCAGACATGACTATGTCACTCCCCAAATCAATAAACTTCAGAGGCTCTTTATTGTCTTTAGGATAAAGCATAAACTCCTCTGTTTTGCTTATAAATCCCTTCACAACTTAACTCAAAACTAACTTTCCTAACTTGTTGTATATTTATGCCTTCTTGCTATTCTTTATGCATAATGCTCCATATCACTCTTTTTGGTTTTATCATTGGATAATTCCTATGGCTGAAATGTACTCCCTTCTCTGAAATGTACTGTCTTTATTTATATCAGTTTTTTTCCTTCAAAGTTTTCTTCAAATGCTCATTAATTATATAATCTTTCCTATTCTCCCTGGCTTCTAATGCCCTTCCCATAACAAATTAACTTCTATTAATTTTGTATCTATTTGGATACACTTATCTGTATACATAGTTTATTCCCCTGATAGAATATAAGTTCTAAGAAGGCAAGGGCTGTTTTTTAATGTCTTTATATTTTCACTTCCTAGAAAAGTGCCTAGCATACAGCAATTACATAATAAATGATTGATGAGTGATTGATTTGACAGGATGAGCTCTGTTCCCTTTCACCTTGACATCTATGATCTTTTGATGAATTTTTTAGCCATAGCAAATCTGAAAGCCAATTTGTAAATTCATAGTGGAGTTCTTACTTAAATTCACAGAGGCAGGATCTAAACTATCAAAAATAGTTTCTTCAACTATTAAAAGACTGCAATCTTTCAGGATGGGTGGAAGGTGACCCTGTGTTTTCAAAGACTATCTACGCACACAAGTCATATCAGGGTTTAATAATGTACAAAAGGCTCTGACTATGTACCTTGTGAGGGATTGCACTCTTTGAGGACCAACTCAGAAATCTAACTATTAAATGATGAATTATTTGGTAATAGATGAAGGGATTCTGGCTATAGGAAATGACAGAGGAAGCTGGAGACCAAAGCCATTGGGAAGTCTACATTTGATAAAGGCCTTTGAATTCTAGTCAGAGGGTTTAATATATCATCATGCATAATCAAAAGTATCCACTGTAGGTTCCTTAGAAAAGAAAGGTGGAAAAGTACAGATGATTGAACATTAATGTATGAAAGTACTATGAGGTAATGGAAACTGGAAAAAAAAACACAAGACCTACAAAGAAATATATGAACTTATGAGTTGAGTAATGCACAGTGGAAAAAAGTAGAACTATCCATGATCAGAAAACATGGTAAATGTTAACATAACATACCCATAGTATCTACCTCATAGAATTATTGTGAGGATGAAAAAATGTTTTATATTAACTTCTAATCATTATATAGCCTAGTTGTTTCCAGTCTAAAATGTGGTATCTTAGGGGCAGCTAGTTGGTGCAGTGGATAAAGCACCCGCTCTGGATTCAGGAGGACCTGAGTTCAAATCCAGCCTCAGACACTTGACACATACTAGCTGTGCAACCCTGGGCAAGTCACTTAACCCTCATTGTACCCCCCCCCCACAATGTGGTGTCATAGAAGTGAGATGTCCCTGAAATATCTGCCTTTTGAAATTTCTAAGTGGTGTTAATTGTTTTAATCTGTCAACACTATGTTATTTGAGTTGTCAATAAATAATTTATCCAAGTAAGTAGTTTTGACTGACTTTGGTGACCTAAACTGACTGATGACCTGATTTAGTCATAGAAGTATAGTTTCAATATTTGAAGGGTTGTGAAATACAGTCATTCCATCATTCAGTCTTTCCTCCCTTTAATACATGATAAAATTAATATATCATGTACCCTTCACAAAAAAGACTTAATTTTACCTCTTTCCCTATTGCCCTAGGCTATATTATTCAATTTTCAATAGTGAAATAGGCTACTGCCTGTCTGTATGGCTGAATTATTTATTCCTTTTCCTAAAACTAGGAATACATGATCTCCTATAGGTTACAATTGGCTTGTGGATTATTTTTGTTGTGGTTATTTTTGTTTCTTTGATGATGGTTGTTGTTATTTTAATTTTTAATATAATTACTTTTATTAGCAACAAACTATTTTTTATTTTAAAAGATATTTTATAATATACTTTGTCTTTTAAAAATTCCTAGAATATTTTTTTCCTATCAGGAATATTATACTTATGAACATTTCTTTTAGCTTTTTATTTTATGGTCTCAACATGATTTTTTTTAATTTAATAAAATTTCTATGACTATAGTAATGAAATAATTGATACTGTACTCTTAAATGTATATGCAGATGACATATAAATATATATTTTAAGAATTAATTTTGCTAGAGTACCTGACTCCCTTTCTGACATCTTAAAACATGTCTTATAAATATGTGTTTATTTTTCTTTAATTCCTGTTCATCTTCTGTACACACATTTGCTCATAAAATTACAATAGCATTAACTATAGGTTTAATCTCTGACTTCATACCCTTCAATGGGAAAAAAAAATGTTAGATCCATCCCTCCTTATAAGAGGGAAGAACTACATCATTACCCTATACTGACAATACTTCATTATTGTATATCATATTACACTGAACACTACAATCCTTCTGTGGTACTACATTATTCCAGATATCTAGCTGCCTCCCTCTTTTTTTAAGGGTGTTTCTTTTTCTTACCTCCTTGTCTAAATTGGATCATTGAAATTCTCCAAAGTTGCATCATTGTCCTTTATATTCACCCGAGGTGATCTCTTACACAATCCCCCTCTAACCCATTTCTAGGACTTCATGTATAATCTTTAGGCAGGGCACTTACAATTCCATATTGTCAGACAACCTCTTCCAGCTTCAATTTTACAAGTATGTTTTGCATTTTTCTGACTGATTTCCCCCTAATAATTAAAATTCATAATTTAAAATAAAAAATCCTAGTTCCAAAGGACTCATGATGGAAAATGCTCTCCAAATCCATAAAAAAAAAAAAGAACTATGGAATCTAGATGCAGATTGAACCATACTATCTCTATTTTTTTGTTTTTCTTTTTGAGGTTTTTCCTTTTTGCTCTGATTCATCTCATACAGCATGACTAATGCAGAAATAAGTTTAATGTGATTATACATATATAACCTATATTGGATTGCTTGCTCTCTTGGGGAGAGGGGAGGAAGGGGAGAGGAGAAAAAATTGAAAGTAGAAATTTTATAAAAACAAATGTTGCAAACTAAAAAAAAATCCTATTCCCACAATTTAACTTCTCTTCAACATCTAAATTTGACCTCATCAAAGTAATATGGTTAATTCTTCATTTTCTTAAACTCCCTCATGAAATTTATTACAAAGAAAAAAATGAGACAATGGAATAGGATTTACCTACTATGTGTCAGAAACTCTCTCTCTCTCTCTCTCTCTCTCTCTCTCTCACTTTCTCTTTCTCTTCCTTTATTTATTTATTTATTTATGTTTGGGGTGTGAGGCAGTTGGGGTTAAGTGACTTGTCCAGGGTCACACAGCTAGTAAGTGTCAAGTGTCTGAGGCCATATTTGAACTCAGGTCCTCCTGAATCCAGGGCCGGTGCTCTATCCACTGTGCCACCTAGCTGCCCTCTTCCTTTATTTTTGCAGTGAGGGAGAGAACACTGACAATATGAAGAATCAGGAAAGACCTGGCATGCTATTGAATTGGGACTTGAAAGTAACTAGGTAAAAGTAAAATAGTAAACAAGAAAAAGAAATTAAGAGGGTCATTAAAAGGTTAAACTGTTTACATTCATACATGAGAAGATAATACTTCCAACTCATAAGAACTTTTTCAGTAAGGAATACACAGAGGACACAGGTCTGAACTGAATATGAAGGGATGGTATTTGTAAAGCATTTATTTTTTGTGTATCCTTGTCCTTTGTGGAGCAAACAGGGTGGGTTGTCTGGTGTCTGGGGCCAGATTTGGGCTCTGGGCCTCCTGGACCCAGGGCTGGTGCTTTGTTTACTGTGCCACCTAGCTAACCTATGATGAAATCTTTAAATTAGGGTTGAGGGGTAGGAGGAATAGACTGGGGGAAGGAATGGGAGAGGTGGACTGGGGAGAGGTAGCTCACATGAAGGAAACAAGAAAAAAGTTTATGGAGGAGAGGGGAAGAGGGGGGGGGAGGAGTGGGGGAGTGAGTGAACTTTACTATCATCAGAATTGACTCAAAGAGGGAATGACATAGATACTCAAGCAGGTATTTTTGCCCTGAGGAAAAGTTGGAGGGTAAGGAGATAGGGCAGCAGAGAAGAGAGGAGGGAAGGGACGTTTGGGGGAGGGAGCTGCAAAAAGCAAAACACTTTCAAGGAAGGTGAAAATATTCTGCATAACACCACATGTATGGCATATACTGAATTGCTTGATTTCATAGGGAGAGTTGAGGAGGGAGGGAGGAAGAAAAATTTAGAAAACAGAATTATCTCAGACTTTAAACTCATCAGAGTGGGCTCAAGGAGGGAATAACACACATACCCAATTGGAAGGAGTAATCTATTTAACCCTACAGCAAAGTAGGAGGGGAAGAGAATAAGAAGGAAAGGGCAAATGAAGGGAGAGTAGAGCAGGCAGGGGGTAGTCAGTAGGAAAACACTTTTGAGGAGGAATAGGGCAAAATAAGATAGAAAATAGAGTAAATATCATTTGAAGGGAATAGGATGGAGGGAAATAGTTATGATGATTGACTACAATGTCAAAACATATGGTACCTACTCTGCTGGGCTATTGTGAAGAAAATTCTTCGTCAAGTTTAAGGTACTATATAAAAGTTATGATGAACAGGATGCTATCAGAAAAACCTGGAAAGATCCACATGAACTGAAACAGAGAGAAATGTACTGTATACAAAATAACAACATTCGTGTAAAATGATCTGCTAGGAAGCATGTAGTTACTTTCCGCAAGTCAATGATCCAATATAACTCTAAAGAACTTATGAAAATTACAATACACCTACAAAGAACTGATGGTATCTGAAAACAGACTGAAACACATTTTCTTTTTTTGATAATTCTTTAATCTGAAATTTTGTTTTTATCTGTATTCTCTCACAACCTAGCTAATGTAGAGTCATTTTCCATGAATACTCATGTATAAATTATATTGAATTGCTTGAGTTCTTGGGGTGGGGGTGGGAAAGGAGGGAGGAAGAGAAGTTGGAACACAGTTTTTAAAAAAATTCTGTGAAAATTTGCTTTTACATGTAATTTTGAAAATAAAATTCTAAGATAAAATTTAAAAAAAAAGTAACTAAAGGTGCCAAGGAGTAGTGAAAATGGGAAGAGTTCCAGGCCTGGAGGAACAGAGAGCCTGCGCAATTGCACAGTTAGGATATTGTTTGTTATGAGGAAAATCAATTAAAGAAGACTGTCTACATTATAAAATTGTGTGATGGGGATTAGCATGTAATAAGCTCAGGATAGGTTATTTAATCCTTTATGGTATCTAAAACATCTTAACTTTTTTCTTTCTATTCTCAAAACTATATCAAAATTGTCATCCAATAGTAGTCAGTGGGGTACAGAGAAAAGATCAGTGGCTCTGTACTTAAAGAATGTGAGTTCCACCCCTGCTTCTGATGCTTTTTACCTGTACTATCTTGACTGAGTTTCTACAGTTCCTTGAGCCTCAATTTCCTTATCTGTAACAAAATGGTCTTGTTGCCTATGACCATTAAAACATACAGTACTAATTGGTCTATCTATCTCAGTTGTAGGTTTTTGTTAAATACATACCACAAAAGTTGTTAGATATATATTTTTGCTTATCCTTTTTAATATTGTATTTTCCCCTATTACATGTAAAAACAGTTTTTGATTTTGTTTTAATTTGAATTCCCAAATTCTCTCTTTTTCTCCTCTGCCCCCTCATTGAGAAGAGGAACAATTTGATAAAGGTTATAGACATGCAGGCATGCAAAACAGATATCCATATTGGTCATGTTGTAAAAGAATATACAGACTAAAAAAATAAGTGAAAAATATGCTTTGATCTGCATTCAGACTCCATCAGTTCTTCTTCTGGAAATGAATAGAATTTTTTATCATAAGTCCTTCAGAATTGTCTTGGATCATTTCATTACTGAGAATAGCTAAGCCATTCACAGTTGACATAGTAAAGTATCATAACTACTATGTACAATGTTACTTTGGTTCTGCTCACTTCACTTTGCATCACTTGATGTCAGTGTTTCCAGGTTTTTCTGAATGCATCATGCTTGTCCTTTCTTATAGTACAACAGCATTACATTATAGTCTTATACTACAACTTGTTCAGCCACTCTCCAATTGATGGGCATCTCCTCAATTTCTAAATCGTTGCCACCACTAAAAGAGCTGCTATAAACATTTTTCTATATATAAATCCTTTTACTTTTTTATCATCACTTTGGGACATAGACCTAGTAATATATTGTTGCATCAAAGGATAATCATAGTTTTCTTATCCTTTGAGCATAGTTCCAAATCACTCACCAGAAAGGTTGGATCAATTCACAACTCCACCAACAGGGCATTAGTGTCTCAATTTTCCCATATCACCTTCAACATTTTTTATTTTCCTTTCCTTTCAAATCAGCCAATCTGATTGGTATGGGGTTGCACCTTGTAGTTATTTCAATTTGCATTTTTCTAATCAATAGTGATTTAGAACATTTTTTTATGAGTATAGATAACTTTGATTACTTCATCTGAAAACTGCTTGTTTATGTTGTTTGAACATTTATCAGTTGATGAATCTCTTACTATAAATTTATCTAAATTCTCTGTATATTTGAGAAATAAGGCCTTTATCAGAGAAACTTGCTGTTATTTTTTCACAGTTATGACTACTGTGTATTTCCCTCTAACCTATTTTTCTCAACCATCCTCTGTTCTTTCTCTCTCCTTTTTGTACTGTCCATCCTAATTCCCACCTCCCTTAATCTGCCTTCCCTTCTATCAGCCACCCCTCCTCACCCCCAACTTCTCTTATCCCCTGCACTTCCTACTTTCTTGTAGGGTAAAATTGATTTCTATACCCAGCTGAGTGTTGTTTTTTGTCTTTGAACCAGTTCCAAAGAAAGTAAGTCTTACATGCTTACCCTCAACTTCTCCACCTGCCCCCATCTTCTCCACAACTGTAAAAGCTGATTAATGCCTTTTTTAATGTGAGAAAACTTACCCCATCTTATCTCTTCCTTTCTACTTCTCCCAGTGCATTCCTCTTTCTCACCCCTCAATTTTATATTTTTAGATAACTGTCCCATCATATTTAACTCATACCTGTGCCCTCTCTGTATTCTCCTTCTAACAGCCATAATAATCATAAAATTCTTCAGATTTACAAGTATCATCTTTTTATATAGGAATGGAAAATGTTTAATCTTATTGAATACTTTATGATTTACTTTTTATTTACCTTTTTATGCTTCTCGTGAGTCTTGTATGTGAAAGTTAAATTTTCTCATCAGCTCTGGTCTTTCTATGAGTAACAGTTGTAAGCCATCTCTTTCATTAAATAACCATTTTGCCCTAAAAGATTATAGCATTTTGCTTGTAGATGATTCTTGGCTATAATCCTAGTTTCTTTGCCCTACAAAATATCATATTCCAAGCATTTTGATCCTTTAATATAGAAGCTGCTAAATCTTTTTTTTTTTATCTTACCTGTGATTCCACAATATTTCAATTGCTTCTTTCTGGCTGCTTGAAATATTTTCTCCTTGACCTAGGGGCTCCAGAGTTTGGGTATAATATTTCTGGGAGCTTATATTTTGGGATTTCTTTCAAAGGGTTATTAGTGGATTCATTTTCAATTTCTATTTTATTCTCTGGTCCTAGAACATCAAGGCAATTTTCCTTGATAGTTTCTTGAAAGATGAAAGATTTTTTTTAATCATTATTTTCAAGTAGTACAATAAGCCTTATATTATCTCTCCTGGATTTATTTTCCAAGTAATTTGCTGTTGTTATTTTCCAATGAGATATTTCACATTTTCTTCTACTTTTTCATTTTTTAAATTTTGTTTTATTGTTGCTTGATGTCTCATAGTGTCATTTGTTTCCATTCACTCAATTCTAATTGTTAAGCAATTGCTTTCTTCAATGAGCTTTTGTACCTCCTTTTCAATTTGGAAAATTCTTCTATTTAAGGCATGTTTCTCTTCAATGGACTTTTGTGTTTCCTTTAACATTTGGCTTATTCAGTTTATTAAGGTTTTATTTTCTTCAGTATTTTTTGTTCCTCATTTATTGACCTCTTGACTCCCTTCTTAAATGATTTTCTTCCACCACTGTCATTTCTTTTTCCCAATTTGTCATCTACCTCTCATTTCATTTTTTTCTTTCTTTACTTTTTTACTTGTGTTTTATTTTCCCTACTTACATGTAAATATAGTTTTCACCATTCATTTTTGTAAGATTTCAAGTTCTAAATTTTTCTCCCTCATTTCCCTCCCTCATCTCCAAGAGAACAGCAATCTAATACAGGTTATATAGTACAGTTATGTTAAACATATCTCTTCATTAGACATGTTGTGAAAGAAAAAATGGAAAGAAAAGGGGAAAACCATGAGAAAAAAAACAAAAGTGAAAATATGTTTCAATCTGCATTCAGATTCCATGGTTCTTTCTCTGCATGTAGAGAGCATTTTCCATCATGAGTCTTTTAGAACTGTCTTGGATCATTGTATTGCTGAGAAGAGCTAAGTCTATCACAGTTGTTCATTGCACAATGTTGTTGTTACTTTGTATAATGCTTTCCTAGATTTCACTTTACACATCGTCAGTTCATGTAAGACTTTCCCATTTTTTCCGAAATCTGCCTGCTTATCATTACTTATAGCAAAATAGTATTCTATTATATTCATATATCACAACTTGTTCATCCATTTCTTAACTTGTGGGCCTTCTCTCAATTTCCAATTCTTTGCCACAACAGAAAGAGCTGCTATAAACACACAAATAAATGAATGAATGAATAAATATGTGTTTTATATGTACATATGTATGTGTATGTGTGTGTGTGTGTATTTTTTTTTTACCAGTGGGTCCTTCCTACTCCCTTTTTTTTAAAATGATGTCTTTGTGATACAGACCTTGTAGTGGCATTGTTGAGTCAAAGGGTATGCACAGTTTGATTACCCTTTGGGTGGAGTTCTAAATTGCTCTCCAGAATGGTTTCATCATTGCATAACTCCACCAACAATGAATGTTTCCCCATTTTCCCACATCTCCAACATTTATCATTTTCCTTTTCTGTAATGTTAGTCAATATGATAGCTATGAAGGGGTATCTCAGAGTTATTTTACTTTCCATTTTTCTAATCAATAATTGAAGGAGCTAGGTGTCACAGTGGATAAAGCACTGGCCCTGGAGTCAGGAGGACCTGAATTCAAATAAAACTTAAGACATTTACTAAATGTGTTACCCTGAGCAAGTCACTTAAACCCAATTGCCTTAAAATATCTGAGGCCATCTCCGATTGTCCTGATGTATATCTTGCCACTGGACTCAGATGGCTGTGGAGGAAAGAGTGAGGTTGGTGACCTTGCACAGCCCTCCCTCACTTAAATCTAATCCAGTGCAAGTCATAACATCATCTCCATGTCATGGTCCACTTCAAGAATAAAAGACAAACAACCATCAATAATGATTTAGAGCATTTTTTCATGACTATAGAGAGTTTTGATTTCTTCACCTAAAAACTGCCTGTTCATATCCTTTGACCATTTCTCAATTGAGGAATTACTTGTATTCTCATGAATTTAACTCAGTTCTCTATATATTTGAGAAATGAGACCTTGATCAGAAAGATTGGCTCTAAAAATTGTTTCCCAGCTTTCTGCTTTCCTTCTAATCTTAGTTCTTATTTGATTATTTAATCATTTTTGAGCCCTTCAGGGAATTATATTTGCATTTGAAATTAATTCACAATTTTTTTGAGGCTTTGCATATAGCAATTTTGACTGGCATCTTCTGAGTTTGTGTTTTGATCTTCCCTGTCACCATAGTAACTTTCTCTGACCATGTTCTTTTTGTGTTGTTTGCTTTTTCCCCAGCATATTTCTTGATATATATATATTTTTTTACTCTAAGTTAAGGTGGGCTCTGCTCTCATTGTGGAAGGAGCACTCTCCCAAACTTGAGACCTTTCATTCTGCTGCTCTCAGAGCTAGTTCTGGCAGTCTATATGTTTTCATTTCTTCTAAGATTAAATGGGTACAGTCACTTCTCTCCTGGTCTGTGCTCTGGCCTGTGAGTAACCACAACCACTCTTACTCCCTGGAACTGTGACAGGGTCCTTGCTCCCTTGAGGCCCCAAGCTCTGATATGCTGGTGCACCTCCTTGCCCTGAGACTGGGACCCAGGACTGTTACTTGGATCCAAGTATCAGCAACACAACAGGAATACCTGAAATCTCCTTCTGAATAGTTGTCTGATTCTCTTTCCATCTTTGGGCTGAGAGTTTTGGAAGATGCTGCTGCTATTGATTCAGTCACCCCAAGGCCAGCTTCTGGTTTGCATCGGCCTGGCCTGTGCTGGCATAGCCTACATTGGACTGTGCTCTACTCTCTTCCCAGTGCAATACACATTTCTTGATGACCTTCTATGTTTTTGGATTGGGGAATTTTTTCACCCTATCCTTTTGTGGGTTCTGCCACTGCAGAATTCATTTTGAGGCATTATTTAAAATTATTTGGAGGAGAATTTGGGGGAGCTCAGGCTAGTCCCTGCCTTTTCTCTTTCATCTTGTTGTCAATTCCCAAATATATTTTTCCAAAAAACCACACATTTCTTTAGTCTTATAACTATTCAAATATAATCAATATTAATGAAATAAAGTCCAACTTCAACTTTTCATTTATATCCTTCCACTTCTGGTTACGATTCATTATTTCCAGTTTAATCTCTTGATAATACTTATATCTATTCTTATTCTACTCTATCTACTGTGCAACTATCAAAGTCATAATTTTAAAGCATATCTTTCCTAGTGCAAAGGAAGAGAAAAGGAAATAAGCATTTATTAAGTAATTACAATGTCCCAGACATTGTGTGAAGTGCTTTAAAATATTATCTCATTTGATCTTTAAAAGAACCCTGAAAGCTAGTATTGTCATCATTTTACAGTTAAGGAAACTGAGGTAGCTTTAGAATATGTGAATTACCAAGGGTCACATATCTAGTTAGGTCCGAAATCAAATCTTCCTAACTCTAGGCCACAAATTCCTATTGATTGTACCATCTAGCTGCCTCAGGAACACTGTGCTAGGTAAAAGATCAGACTTAGAGGTAACGATGACCTTAGAGGATTTCAAACCTAAGCTCTTCGTTTTACAGATAAGGAAATTAAGGCCCACAACAGGGAGTCAGTATTAGAGATGTGTTTTGTACCCAGGTAGTCTGATTTTAAAGCCAATGGATTTTCCTCTGTACTATGTATACTTCCGGGATGTGGAATTAGAAGGTAAAAAGAAGGGAAAGAATTAGATAAATGAATATCAAATATTTACTAAGTGCTAGATACTGTGGTAAACACTGGATTCACAAGTACAAGAACAAGAGACAGATAGTGATTGCCCTCAATGTCTTTATCCTAAGGAGTGGGGAGGGGAGACAACACACAAAAGGACTTAGGGTGAGGAAAATAAAAGGGTATGAATTTGTTATCAAGAGAAATTTTGAATTTCGGCCTCAAGGACAATAAAGATATGTCAGTCTAGGCCACTTGACAAACTAAAAGTTCCAAGAGGAAATGACCAATGAGAGTAGGGTTGAGGGTAGGGTACTAAAAATTAAAAACCAGTTCCTGACCTCAAGGAATTTATATTCTGTTTGGGTTAATAAAATTCAATTTAAATGTGTCTCTGTGGATACCTTTCTTATGGCACCTAAAAAATAAAACCTCACATTATAATTATATACCAAGCAAGGCCCTTCACTAGTGTATTCAATACAGGACTTAGAGTTACAAAACCACTCATTATCTATGTGCTCTTGGCCAAGTTTCTTAAACTCTTTCTTTCCAATTTTCCCACCCATATAATGGATATTATAATATCTATTTCATAGGGTTCTTTTGAGACTCAAATTAATGATGTGTGCCAAGTCAAAGTAATTGTGTATGTAAAATTCTTTACAAACACTATATAAATGTATGCAATGTGAGTTCTATAAATTTTAATGTTTTCTTCTTATTCCTAGAATAAGGCAAGTTCCTTGAGGCCTAGGATTTTTTTTTTAAATCTCTCTCTCCTCATCACATGACACAAGGTTTTCATTGGAGTAGGTGCTTGATAAATGCTTGCTTAAAGGTTTAGACTAGCTCTTTGTATATTTTGAGTATTATCCTTCACCTCCTACTTGTCCATTCTCATTTATAATGTCATTATCTTAATTTTAGGAAGGGAATATAGATGTCCCAAATAGAACTAGACTTGGTGTCAGGAAGACATGGGTTCAAATTTTGCTTCAGTCACTTATTTAAACATGGAACACTGAGTGCCAGTAATTTCTCTTTCCTCATCTGTAAAATGAGGGGGCTGGGTTTGATGCTTTTTGATTCATTTGTAGTTCTGAATACATTTTTAATAATTTCTTCCATTTTCAAATTATGAAAATTTTATGCTATTATGAATTTTCAGGAAGAAAGGAATACCTTACAGTCTCCATATCATAAGCTTGACATTTCATCCTTATGAACTTCTTAAGAAGACCCCACATGTTCTTTACAAAGTACCAGGAAGAAGCTACTAGGCAAAGACATTAAGATAGGGTAATAATTAACATTATGATGAATGAGCATCCCTCTGAGGGGTAAAAAAGAGAGAGAAAAAAAACTAGCCAAAAAAGAGTGGTTGACCAAAAACAATTCCACTTGTTCAGGAGGGTGCATGGCATGTATTGAGACTGTGTTGGTTAGGAGAATACAAATTGATTGTTTCTGTACTTTATTACAAATATTATCTTTAATAAAATTTTAGCCAGCATCAATTATACCTCTTGGGGCAGTGAAACAGAACCCTTTGGGGATTATTTTTAAAAGCAATAATGTTTTATAATTCATAGGTTAACAATGAAGCATGCTCATTTACTTTCAGTTATCAGAAAATAGATTTACAGTATATTCTTACTGTGGGAAAAATATACATGTTTGTGTGGGAAAGGGACATATCATATATTGTATCATGATTAAAAGAAGAAACTTAGAATTAGGAAAATTTGGGTTAAAATCCCACCACTTCCTCATATTTGCTGTGTGACCATGGTGAAGTCACAATCTCTTATATCAAACAGCTGTACAAGACTATGGCACTATAAGTTATAAATTATTTGCATTAGAAGAAGAGTTTCCTTACAGAGAGCTGTTGATCACTGGAAATTCAAATGACTTGCCACCTGATAACACAACAACTTTGTCTTGAACCCACTTCATTCATTTTAATATAAAGGCTAAGCCAGTGGCAACATCAATTTTCCAATGCTGCCTGTCAATGTATATAGAGATATACACATATAGATAAATGATAAAAATTTTAAAAGCTAACATTTATATAGTACTTACTACTATACACATATAGAGTTCTCTGTCTCTCTGTCTCTTTCTCTCTCTCTCTCCAGTTCAATGATTCCATTGCTTTGAGGAAGTGAAGAACTCCTGGTAGTAAGAAAACTACCAAAATAGATGAGCAATTGCCCAACAAAACAAAGACTTAGAGAGTTCTCTGGGGTCACTAGCAAATTAAGAGACTTGCAAAAGTTCATATATTCAATAATTTTAAAAGTAGGACCTAAATCTAGATTTTCTAGACTCTGAGACCAACTCTATATTCACTACACCACAAGGCATTTATATAGTTGATTGATAGATAATAGTTCAAAGATAGACATAAATAATATTATTTAGTTAATCTATAGAGATACATCTATGTAGATAAATTCAAGTATTTAAATATATCTACACATACATATACATATCTATAAACATGAATCTGTACATTTTACATATGTGTGTATACACACATACATAAAGAAACACACATACATATGGATATGCACATTCCATACACTAGTATTCTAAAACAATTATTTCAGCATCTCTGACTAGAGAAGCAGCTCACTGAAATAACAAGGAAAAAACTACACTGATATGTGTCAGTTCAGGCAGAAGACAAGGATTCCATCTTCCTAGGCAGATGTCATGAACATTTAAACAGCTGTCAAAATCAGTTCAAACTGTCGTCCGTCTTGACCTTAAAGCCAATTTAGTTTTTAAATGTTATTTTAAAAAAAAAAGAGTGAAAAAACAACACAGCACAGTTACACAGCTGCCTGAAATATTAAATGAAAGAATGAACATCTGCTCAGTCGCTCTTCAAACTCTAATGGGTTGGAGAGAAATTCTGTTGTCTTAGATCTTTAAGAACATCTGAGACCTATATGGTTTTCAGCACCTGTGAAAGCTCCGTTCTCCAAACTTGCTTTCACACTTCAAAGCATATTACTCCAGTTCTCTGCCAAACATATGCCACATAACAAGACAACAAATTATTAATAATATTTATGTCATTGCAGACCTTCTTCCAATGAATATTTTAGAAGGAGAACTAAATTGTTGTTTGGGCTTTAATAAACCTATACTTTGGGAGAATAAACATCTTGCCTTTGGGAGAAAAAGGTTGAAAGAGAAGAAACTTGGAGAAAACAATTGGAAAATCATTTTAAATTTATTTCAACAGAGGGCATTAAAGAATTATTGTTCTTAGAATTATCTGTATTTATGGTGCAATAAAGTTAAAATATTATTCCCTGGTATATTAACATTTCATTCAATCTTTTACATGAAAATCATTATTAAATAAAGCATCACACTCACTATAAAATGTTTTCTGAAAGAAGAAAGGAACCCTGCAGTTTTGAAAGAATATGTTTCTGCAAAATTAATGTAAGAAATTTCTACTCAAAGAATAATGTGGCTAGAAGTTTTAGAGGTGACTCTTACCCTCTAAAATTGCAAAGCTAGAGTTTTAACACTGGCATCCATGTGGCATGGACTCTAACAGAATATCATTTTTAATGCTTTCTTCTGAATACCCTCCATTTTGTCAGTCTCTGAAACCTTGGCAGACAGAACTGCTTATGCTATGTTCCTGGTCACTATGCATTTTTTTTTTGTTTTTTTTTTTTTTTTTGCGCGGGGCAATGGGGGTTAAGTGACTTGCCTAGGGTCACACAGCTGGTAAGTGTCAAGTGTCTGAGGCTGGATTTGAACTCAGGTACTCCTGAATCCAGGGCCGGTGCTTTATCCACTGCGCCACCTAGCCGCCCCCCACTATACATTTTTAATGGGGTCCAAGTTTGTTTTAGTTACATTAACTTTCATATCACACTACTAATTTTTATTAAACTTCCAGACCCATAAACCACAGAGTTGGTGTTCTTTATCAAAACAACTATTATCAAACCATGTCTTTACCACTTTATACCTACAAAGTTTATTTTAAAAAAATACATGCAGAACTTCATATCTTATTAGATTGAGCCCAGCGATTTTGGCTGTTGAGATCCTTTTTGATATGCCATGTGATTTATGGCTCTCATCTTTCTATAATCAGATAATTGGGTCTATATACAACCTTCCCTTTTGGCTAAGCTATTGCCCAAAATATTAAGCACCATAGTGTCAAGCACAAATCCCTGGAGGATTCAGTTGGATACTACCTGACATGTTGATACCAAAATTATCCATTTCTCTGACAACCATCCTTCCAGGTCTGAATCCATGTACTTATATGATTATCTAGTCCATATCTTTCTATTTTCTCAATAAGAATAGTGTAAGATACTTTATTTTGAAAATAATTGTAATATATATGTAAACTATATCCAAATCATTTCCTTTTATAATAGTTTCATAATCCTTTAAAGAAATGAAAGTCAATGTGATTAGTCTGATCATAATATGTTCTTGATTTAAAAAACAAACAAACTTGTTAGTTTATTGAAATCACTACTTCCCTTTACAGATGTTCAACAACCATCTCTCTAATAGTACATTCTAGTATTTTTCTTGGACTATTAGATAAACTCACTCATTTAATTTAATCTACTGATTTCAGTTTACTCAATTGACTACAAGCCCATGATGTAGAAATCTGTATTCCATTCTCAGGTATCATCTTCTTATCCTAATGATCTCTTAACATTTTTTTCTTCTGAATGTCCTGCTTCAATTTGTTGTGAGGGGAAAATTTATACTATTTTTTCTTAAATATTATAATAAAGGCATTATAATTGTTGGCAACAGGTTTAATGCTACATATATAAATTTTATTAGCACTCGCATAAATCACCAGAAAGGGGTACTTGCTAATCCACCTTGTTATATCGTGTAAGATTTTTCTTTTAGGCTTGACACAATATTAATATATTAAGAAAAATTTTTTCTGGAATTACATAATTCTCCAATGGAAATGGAATAATGCACCAGGACGTTGTGCTGATATCATGAAAGCTTTAGAAATATATCCAAAAGATATCAATAAACATGTTTCAATGGCCTTGGAAATAACCTGATTTAAAACATATTGAAAATCACTGGCCATAAGATAGATTTGCAAAAATGGACTTTTCATGCAAAATGCACTTAAGGGGCAGCTAGGTGGCACAATGAATAGAGCACTGGCCCTGGAATCAGGAGGACCTAAGTTCAAATCTGACCTCAGATACTTGACATGTACTAGCTGTGTGATCCTGGGCAAATCACCTAACCCCAACTGCCTCACCAAAAACCAAAAACAAAAATACACTTAATATCTAGTTATAAAACTGAGTGGTTTCATGATAAACTGTTAAAGAATATCTTAAAAGTCATAGGAATTCAATGAAAATTTATATAAAATAAGTGATTAAAAGAAAAAGATTATATTTTATGTAAAAATTTTAAATATAAAATGTTGTTGATTATGTTATTTTACTGTGTACTGAAATTTTGTACATGACTAAAGTCATATTATACTTTACCCTACTTGAGCAATACCTAAAATGTTATATTCAGTACTGGTTACCTGAAATAATGACCTGAAAAATATTAATATTATTGTTATTATTAATGATAATGTTTATATAGCACTTTAAGATTTGTAAAGCATTTTATTCTCACATGATTTCTTCAATCATAGTGGCAAATACCTTTGGTTAAGATCATTTTTCTATTTTGTTCCTTTACTAATTTTTAATAAAGTCATTGAAAAGTTATTTCTCTTGACAAAGCATGAAAAGGAATCCTGAATTATTTTGAAATTTGTTCTGCAAAAAAAATATTCATAGCAATGAACATTAACAAAGATGACTAATTTTAATGCCATTTTAGAAAAGGATTTACAAATTTTTAGAAAATCCAATGGAAGTTTTAAAAAAAGGTGAATGACTTGAGATTATGTTTCTATGAACTTTGTTCAGAAAAAGTGTTGATTATTAGTCCATGTGGAAGACATAATAGGGATAGCATAGGTTTTTAAAGTATTTAAAGTGTTGTTAATTTAGTAAGGTATGAAACCTATGATGCTTGGTCCAAAGAACAGATGTTAGAAATATCAAAGAAGAAAAAGTTGTTATGATAGCTGTTGTTTTTTTGTCTTTAAGATTGAAAATGACCTATAATTTTCATATCTTTTTTTTTTTTTGGCGAAGCAATTGGAGTTAAGTGACTTACCCAGAGTCACACAGATATTAAGTGTCAAGTATCTGAGGACGGATTTGAACTCTGGTGCTCCTAAATCCAAGGCCTGTGCTTTATCCACTCTGCCACCTAGCTGCCCCAATTTTCATATCTTAAATTGGAATGTGTTGCTTTTATGGGGCAGTAGACTTGCCTACCTTGGAAGTGGTTAAGAGAAAGATGAAAATTTGTTAAAAAGCATCCTAAAATTTATTCATTTTCAGATACTGGTTTTGTTAGTTGGTGGATTAGATACTTCCAGACTATGAGATTAAATACTTCTATTAATTCAAGGATGGGAGAGAACTTATTTACTTTTCTGTACTAACCTGCTTGGATATCTTGTTCTCTGATATTTACGTTTTGTTGGCAAAATTTCCTACAATTTCTGCTTGGCATTTCTGAATGGAAAGCAATGGAAAAATTAATTGTTTTGCAAAGTAAAGGTTTGTCATACACAATGGGAATTTGAGAATAAGGCTGATTTTCTACATAAGTGATACCTACTTCAATAATTTAATAACAATGGTGCCTTATCGTTGTGGGCAATCTCTCCAACAATGGAAATAATAACCTGTCCATTTAGTTTTACAATTGTAGATGAAAGGTCCTTTGCATCACCACAGATTTCTTTCAGGAAGCTCTGAAATATGTTTGGGAATTGATGTAATCAACACAATGTCTTAAATTGAGAGAAGAATTTTAACTACCTTACCATCTATAGGCAATTAATCCTTTGCCTTAAATAATAATTATAAATAGCTGAGTGTTTATATATCACTTAATGGTTTATAACATATACCTATTGTATATATTATAGTGGTAAATTCCTTTGGTGAGTATCCAATTCCTTTTTTTTATACTGTTTAATGTTGATTATCAGAGGGCCATTAGAAAGCTATTTCTGTTTATAGTTATGACAAGGAATCTTAATTATTTTGATATTGTTCTATAAAAAACAAAGAAAAATAAAATCATAGCATTTAAGATTAACAAAGCTTACTAATTTGAATTTTCTCTCATTGCTATTCTTTATTCGCTGATTGATGTGCTAATAAACAGTGAAGAAAGCAAAGATATTTCACTTTAAAATAAAATGATTTCCACCAAGGGATATAATTGTAATACTAGAAGATTAAAATGACTATATTTTAAAATATTAATTCTAATGTTCTAATATATATTACTGCATATCAAGAAAAATAAATATAAATTTTAATTATGTAGTAAAATTTTGAGATTTTAAAGAAAAACCTAAAGTAATGATTAAAGAAACTAGAAAAGTAAAAGGGGTATTTTTATTATCTATTCCTTCAAATTAAATTCAGAGATAATGCAAAAATTTCATTCTCACTTAAAAGAAAAAAAAATAATTCATGATAGCAAGGTCTATTCTCAGTAATACTAATAGTTTACTGGGCCTTGGAAAGGTTGCCCAATACTACTGTAGGAATTGCATTGTGGAAAGTGAAATGGAAGACCTTGAATAAAATTCCTTTGAATTATTTGACTATATCTTTTCTTTGTGTTAAGAGCTTCTAGGTTTTTGTCTTTGCTCTTGAGATCCTAGTCAAAGCATTTTATGCCAAGGTATATTAATATTCCATTGACACATCCCTCCCCCCTGCTACACTGATAGTTTTCCTGTTATTTTTCATGTTCATGCTAGGATTCTCAAACCACTATGAATATATCTGAGATCAACATGCTAAGGTCCATTCTCTCTGTAATATATTCCAAAGATTTCCAGATGTTGGAGGACAAATATATTTATTCATTCTATGGGAATGTAACAAAACATAAATTTAAAAGCAAAGGACATGTGAAATACTAATGTACCAGCTTATTTTTGCCAGTGTGCCACATATGGGGTACACACACACACACACACACACACACACACACACACACACACATGCACACACACATACACAATACAGAAAGTAATTCTTTGGTGCCTTCCAGAAAATATCAAAAAGGTTTGGGAATGGGAAGCCATCTATAATGCCTATATGCCAACTCTCTCTACACACCTACCCCTCCTTCCAGAACTTAATTTCGTATGTTAACTTCACACACACATATATGAATTTATTATTTAAATTTATTTCATATATATGAAATTTATATATGTTAATTTCATCTATGTGTATATTATGTATATATACACTTATACACACACATATATATACATACATGTACACATACACACATATATATGGAAATTGTTGCTAGGAAACACCCTGGACTAATTCAGAAATATACCTGTTTTATAATTGTAAGTCTTAGAGAGTTTTCTGGAGATTATGTGCCTTTCCTAGGCTCAAATCAGAACTATATATCAGAGAGGATAATTGGACCCATATCTTTCTAATTCAAACACTGGCTCTCTCTCCACTATGCCATGCTTTCTTTACTAATGAAGAATCCTATCTATAGCTAGCTAACAGTGGATATAAGACTGCACTCAGGGTTAGGAAATCCAGAGTCTAAAATCATCTTGTCATTCACTTGCTTTTTGTCCTTAGGTCCAAGTAATTTAATATCTGTGTTAGTTTTTTCATCTGTAAAATGGGAACAATGATATCACTTACCTTCACAAAATTGTATTGAAGATAAATGACAATTGGTAAAGTGTTTGCAAATCTTAAACACTATATAAATGATAAGTATAATATAATGTCATAATAAAAAGGTAAGTGTATGTGTACTTATTAATGCCACTTGGCAGTCTTAAGTTTAACAGAAATATTTAACATATGACTAAAAGTACTGAGAAATCATATTTTACTAACTACAACTGAAATTTCATAAGATGGACATTAGCTTTCAATATCAAAAATGAAATTTTTATTCATGTGTATCTTCATTGAATTATAGAAACTCAAATGTAGAAGAGTTCTCAGAGTTCTTGTAGTTCAATGTAAATTTGAAAAAGAATGCTACCTACAACTTCCTGCAAAAGCAATCATTCAGATTTTGTTTGAAGGTGCCCAATGTGGGAGGACTGATTTCTTTCTGAAGCAATCTAGGATCTTCTAGATAGCTCTCATTATTACTGAGGCTTTTTTTTTGCTTGTTTTATTTTTGCTTTCTTGACATCAAATTTCTTCTATTTCAAGCCTATCATCACAAATTTAGGGCTGGAAGAACCCTTAGAAGCTATTCAGCCAAACTACATAATTTGACAGATGAAGAAAGTGAGGTGTAGATAGGTTGACTTCCTCAAGCTCCTGAGCAATCAACTTATACCACTTATACTATGACATAATACTACAAAGATAGTAAGAAACAGAGGCAAATTTTTAATTCAGTTACTATCACCCCAAATTCAATGCTTCCTCCCATGTTGTACTAATTTCCCAATCCCATTGATCCTACTTCTGTCCTTTCGGGACTAAATTAGATTCTTCATTTTAGATTTACATTTGTTCAAATTTCACTTTAATGTACATTAAAGGAAACGATGATGGGGGCAGAGCCAAGATGGTGGAGGAGAGGCTATGACTCCCACAAGTTCCAGATAAACCCGTCGACTCACACCCAAATAATGCAGTAAAAAAACAAAACCCAGAACACACACATAAGAATAGAGTGAGACTATTTCTCCACAAAAGAGGGCAATTCTGATCACGTGCTGATAAGGCTGAAGAGCTCAGCGCACAGTCCGGACCTAGCCAGGGATAGTGCTTCCAGGGCCTGTCAGAGTCTTCAGCACCAGCAGCTTCTGAGGCTCTGATCATGGACTGCTGAGGGGTTTCAGTGGTAATCCTGGGTGAAGTGGAGGCAGTATTTACTGGAGTTGGGGCAAAGCTTCCAGGGTCTGAACCAGTGGGATGAATCGAGTGGTGGTGGCCCAGTGGGAGAGGAGCAAAAGCATGCTAAACTTCCAAACACAGAGAATCAGAGTTCAATCAGACTTCTGTTTTTGGGTCAAAAAGAAAGTGGCTATGATTACTCACAAGCAAGGCAGGCTGAGAAGAAGCCCAATCACCCCCAGGGCCACACTGTAGCATGAACAGTGTGTCCTGGAAGCAGCACTACACTTTAAGAAGGCGTAAAAAGTCAAGAAATAGTAAGCCAGGATGAGTAGGCAGAGAAAGCAGACCATTGAAAACTTCTTTGGGGGAAAGGTAGACCACAATACAATCTCAGAAGAAGATAATAACAGGCTCAAAGTTCCAACATCCAAGCCTTCCAAGAAACATATGAACTGGTCTCAGTCCAGGACACTGAAGAGAAAATAGGAGAGATAGAATGAAGATGGAGAGAAAGAAAGGAAGGAATGGAAAGAGAAATGAGAGCAATGCAAGAGAGTCATGAGAAAAAAGTCAACAGTTTGAAAAGCCAAATGGAAAAAGAAATTAAAAAATTGTCTGCTGAAAATAATTGCCTAAGAATTAGGATTGAACAAAAGGAAGCTAGTGAACTTATGAGAAACCAAGACACAGTAAAGCAAATCCAATTGAATGAAAAAGAGAGCAATGTGAAATATCTCCTTGGAAAAACCTTGAAAATAAATCTAAGAGAGATAATTTGAAAATCATTGGACTACCTGAAAACCATGACCAAAACAAAGGCTTAGACACCATCCTCCAAGAGATTGTGAGGGAAAATTGCCCTGATATTCTAGAAGCAGAAGCTAAAATAGAAATTGAAAGAATTCACTGATCACCTCCTGAAAGAGATCCCAAAAGGAAAACCTCCAGGAATATTATAGCCAAATTCCAGAGCTCCCAGGTCAAGGAGAAAATACTGCAAACAGCTAGAAAAAAGGAATTTAAATGCCATGGAGCTCCAATAAGGATAAAACAAGATCTAGCAGTTTCTACATTAAAGGACCAGAGGGTGGGGCAGCTAGGTGGCACAGTGGATAGAGCACCAGACCTGGAGTCAGGAGTACCTGAGTTCAAATCCGGCCTCAGTCACTTAACACTTACTAGCTGTGTGACCCTGGGCAAGTCACTTAACCCCAATTGCCTCACCAAAAAAAAAAAAAATGGACCAGAGGGCATGGAATATGATATTCCAGAGGGGAAAGGAACTGGGACTACAGCCCAAAATCACATACCCAACAAAACTAATCATAATAATTCAGAGGAAAAATGGAATTTAAATGAGAAAGAGGACAGTCAGGCATTTGTTATGAAAAGACCTGAACTGAATAGAAAATTTGACTTTCAAATACAAGACCCTGGAGAAGCATAAAAAGATGAACAGGAAAAAGACTTCCTGAGGAATATTAAAAGGTCCAACTGTTTACATTCCTTTTTTTTTTTTTTGAGGGTCCAAGCAGTTTTATTTCTCATCGTTCTGTGATGGTGGTGTACAAAAACGCCAGTGGAGCAAGGAAATAAAAGCGTACGGTTAGGGAACATAATTTGTCTGACAGTATTTTACACACTGTTCTCCATGATAGCTTCTAGGTAACTGTTCTCTTCTAAGGAGCTACAGGAGGGTGCCTTCCACCTCCCTACTGACACTTGACAAAGCCTTTCAGATCTTCCAGAAAGTTGATGTATTCCTGATGTTCTAAGGCCGTGCTGAGCTCTCATAAGAACTATCTCAGTAAGGAATTCACAGAGGACACAGGTCTGAACTGAATAGGAACATATGATATTTGTAAAGCATTTATGTTTTGCTCTTTGTGGGACAGACAGGGTGTGGTATCTTCTGTCTGGGGCCAGATTTAGGCTTGGGGCCTCATGGGTCCAGGGCTGGTGTATTGTCCACTATGCCACCTAACTAATCCATGATGACGTCTTTAAAATAGGGTTGAGGTGTAGGAGAAATAGGAAGGAAAGAGATAGTCTGGGGAGAGGTAGTTGACATTAAGAAAACAAGAAAAAAAGCCTATGGAGTGGGGGGAAGAAGGCGAAGGAATTGGGGAGTGAGTGAACCTTAATATCATCAGAATTGGCTCAAAGAAGGACTAACATACATACTCAAGTAGGTATAGTAATATATTTTTGCCCTGAGGGAGGGGAGGGACATAAGGGTGGGGGGGAAGGGAAGGAGGGAAGGGCAGATTGGCAGAGAGAGCAGTAAAAAGCAAAACACTTTCGAGGTAGGTGAAGACGTTTTGCATAACTGCACAAGTATGACATATTGAATTGCTTGATTTCATAGGGAGGGTTGAGGAGGGAGGGAGGGAGGAAGAAAATTTAGAACACAGAATTAGTTCAAAGACCTTAAACTCATCAGAGTGGGCTCATGGAGGGAATAACATTCACACCCAGTTGGGAGGAATAATCTTTTTAACCCTACAGGAAAGTATAAGGGGAAGAGGATAAGGAAGGAAGGGTGAAAAAAAGGGAGTGCAGAGTAGGGAGGGGCCAGTCAGAAGTAAAACACTTTTGAGAAGGAATAGGTTAAAAGAAGATAGAAAATAGAGTAAATATCATGGGAAGGGAATAGGATGGAGGGAAATAGTTATGATGATTGATTATAATGGCAAAACATATGGTACCTACTTTGCTGGGCTAATATGAAGAAAATTCCTTGTCAAGTTTAATGTACTTTATGCAGGTTATGATGAACAGGATACTATCAGAAAAAACTGGAAAGACCTACATGAACTGAAGCAGAGTGAAATGTATACAAAATAATAGCAATAGTGTAAGATGATCTGCTGGGAAGCATGTGGTTATTTTCAGCAAGGTAATGATCCAATATAACCCTGAAGTACTTATGAAAATGGCAACCCATCTACAGAGAAAGAACTGATAATATCTGAAAACAGATAGAAACACTAAAAAAAATTTTTTTTTTCCTCTTTGACAATTCCTCAATCTGATATTTTGGACTTTTTTTTTTTTACTGTTTTCTCTCACAACCTAGCTAATGAGGGAATGTTTGCCATGACTACTCATGTATAACTTATTTTGAAATGCTTCAGTTCTAGTGGGTGGGCATGGGAATGGAGGAGGAAGAGAAGTTGGAATACAGTTAAAATTTGTTTTTACATATAACTTGTAAAATAAAATTCTATTCAATAAAAAATGAATGATGAAGACAATCTTTTTATGTAATTGGAAAATATAATAAAATAGGACCAAAAAACCTTCATGCTTTTATAATCAAATATTGAGATTTCTAGAAGACTTTTTTTGATAAATAATCTCCATAATAGATTTTTATTTAAAGCATTTTATTTGATATATTCAGTAAATATAAGCTTTTGCCTATAGCAGAAGATTGACAAAGTACTTTTATAAACATTTGTACAAGGTGGTCTAGCAGTACCAGATGTCAAACTATATTATAAAGTGTTAATTATCTAAATAATCTGGTACTGGCTAAGAAATAGAGAGGTGGATCAGTGGAATAGAATAGGTAGAAATGACACTATAGTAAATAACTATAGTAATCTAGTGTATGATAAATTCAAAGATCCAAGTTTTTAGAACAAAAATTAATTATTTGTTAAAGACTTCTGGGAAAACTGGAAAATAGTATGACAGAAACTAGGTACAGACACATCTAAGTATTTGTTTGAGGTACTGAGTTCTAAGTGATTAGGGAAGGCAAAATTTTTATCAAGTAATTCCTGCATCTAACTCAAGAACTCTTTGTCCTATGTTACGGTGCTTTTATGATAATATTTCAAATTAGCATCCCACTAAGCAGTGTTTCCAGGTATTTATTCCATGGATGCAATTGCAATTCATCCATATACCCTCAGCCTGTAACTCTTTTTTTCATATGCCTCTTTGAATCATACTTAGTGGTATACCCACAATGTACTTTGCCTCTCTCATGTTCATCTTACATCACAATGACTCATTTTTATGTGTAGATGTTTTCTTTTATCTTAGTATTTAAGCTCCTTAAGGGCAAGAATTGTTCCTTTGTTAAAATTGTAAAGTGAAAAACAAAAACAAACATTAAAACAACACAGTATTAGCTCAATATTATTGTTTGGAATCAAGCTGTAAAGGGCTTTAAATGCCAAACAATGAGTTGAGATTTGACTATACAAGTGAAACATGAGGTTAAAAAGGCATTCTTCAGTAGAATGACTGGTGAATAGTGTAAATAATCTAGTGCAAGGATTGTACAAAAATAAGGACAGTAGAAGACTATTTTAGGAAACTCCTTTACAAAGGAGGAAGAATAGCTGGTGAGCCTCTAATAGACTTCCTGAAGAACTGGCTTTGAGTAATATGCCTAAATTTAGTGAATGACAAAGAGAAGTTGCTTTTAAATAATAGAAACATTGACATAAAAACAATCAGAAATGGGGAACAAGGATCTTCTAACTTCTTCTAGTGTCAGAAGCTATGAAAAAAGGGAGCAATCAGGATTGAAAAGAATGCAGATATACTATGTTGTTTAAAATCTAAATTGTGGGTTCTAATCTCCCCCCCTCCCCAGTCTTGCAGGGAAGCTGGCTAAAATCATTGATAAATTGAACAAGAGTTTAGGCTTTTAAAGATTTATTAAAATATGTATTATAGGGGCAGCTAGGTGGTACAGTGGATAGAGTACCTTCCCTGGATTCAGGAGGACCTGAGTTCAAATCAGGCCCCAGACAATTAACACTTACTAGCTGTATGACCCTGAGCAAGTCACTTATCCCCAATTACCTCACCAAAACCAAAACCAAAAAAAAAACAAACAAAAAACACAAATATGTGTATATATATTATGTTAGGGAAGAGAGAGAGAGAGAGAGAGAGATTGAGATTGAGAACAGATTCCTTATAGCATGGAAATCCTAGTTCAGATCTAAATCCGCATAGCCAAAGAGAAAGAAAGCAATTTCTTTTCCTACCAGCCAACCTGAAATCTCTCACCACCATGCTAGTATCTGTATTACTAAGAACCACCCCCTCCCCCCTCCCGACAACACCCTGTTCTCCATCTGTCACCACACTTATTTCCCAGATGCAAAGAGACCAATCCTCAACAGCTTCTCCCAGCAGCTTTCTGTGAAACAGGAAGCAACTTTGTCCACACAAACAGCTCCAAGCTAATTGGCTGGTAGCTTTGATTGACATAACTAGAGGCAATTCTATAGAAGTAACTTCTGGACGCCAAAATGGCATGAGGATAATTAGGCAGATGATGCAAAAAGTGATGACATGAAGATAAAAATGAATTACCTAAATTAATATCACAATTGTCTTTTCAATTTATCCTCCACAGAGGGGACTGTTGTAATATTAAGTTTTAGAGAATGTTTCAATTTTTGTTTTTATTATATGTTTAATGTGTAACAACCAAGATTCTGAATTTCCTTAAACATGTTTTTGAGAACTCTCATTGTTTGATTTGATTATTGGCAAAGCTATTTAAGGTTGTGTTAAGCTCAATTTTGGAGGAAAATTTCCCAGCTGATTACCAGTATCTGAAAAACCTGAAGGACTTTACAACCACACCCAAAATTCTACAGCTGAGTCTTGTTAGTTGATCTTCAGGATCCACATCTGAAAGACTTTTACTCCACAACTACACCCAAATGACATCCCAAGAATCATCTGAGAAAAGACTTCCAAAGACTTAAGTGGACATTTTCCTGTTTTACATTGTTCATAATGTCCACCTTCTAAAGGGGAGTGCCCCCTTTAGTTTATTGTTAATGCATTGCTCAATTTCTTTTCTCTTTACATTGTTCCCTTTACATTGTTAGTCATAAGTATCTGTAATATTATTGCTTCATTAAGGAAACAATGTTTTGAGGGGCAGCTAGATGGCAAAGTGGATAGAGCACTGGCCCTGGATTCAGGAGTACCTGAGTTCAAATCCGGCCTCAGTCACTTAACACTTACTAGCTGTGTGACCCTAGGCAAATCACTTAACCCCAATTGCCTCACCAAAAAAATAAAAAATAAAAAAGGAAACAATGTTTCTTAATGAAGCACAGGGGGAAATGTGATAAAATAATGTGATTTGGCAGATACTCTAAGGCTTACCTGGAGATTAATCTAAACTGATTGAATTAAGTGAGAGTGATTGACTGCTGATTAGCCTACTTCAAGCTAATTAGATTGTAACCACAGCTGTCTGGTCCTTAAGAAGTTATTGTTCTCAGAAGCTAAGGACTTTGAACTCAACTCTAGACCACCTTCAAGTCCAGTGAACCAATGGATTTAGATGATACCTAGCAATCAGCTTGAAGGACTGCCTCTGTTGCAGACCTATAAAAAGCTTCCACACTCAATTTGGGGGGAGTTCATGGTTGAAGCAGGCTCATGGTGGAGGACTTGAGGAAAAAAATGACCAGGCTGGAACTCTAGGCTAGATAGGCCTTTTCTTAACTTTCTGAACTCCATGTGAATACCTGGTATTCTTTAATAATTGCCCAAAGACTGGTGTTAAAGCTTCTAATTTAAGGTGTCCACACATTAGGTTTCTTAGACATCACATTTAGAGTTTAAACATCACAATACACACATATATACATACATACACATGCACACATACGTGTATATATGAACACATACAAACTTGTGTATTTGTGCACAATAATATACATATGTGGGTACATGCAAACATGCATGCATACATATGAATATGTGTCTACACACATATGGAAGAATATATGCATGCATGTATATGTATAGATGTATGCATGTATGTGTGTGTATAGATATAATGTAGGTCTATAGTGCTACGTTGCCACCCGCCTTCCTCAATTGTACAATGAAAAAACACCTGAATTAGTTATCTAACAGTGTTGAGACTCATTATGATAATTTATGTATGTTTTTGGAAACCATAAAATTCTCATATTTATATATCAATTTAAAATTTGCAAAGCACTTTACTTAGGATCATAGATTTTGACTTAAGGGTGACATTAGGTATCATCTAGTCCAATCTCATTTTACATACAAGGAAACTGGTATATGTAGTGGTTATAGGACTTTGCCAGTGTATCAACTACAGTAACTGGCAGAGACATGCATCAAACCCAGTCCTCTATCTCCAAAGTCATCTCCCTGTCAACTTACCATGTTATCCCTATACATCTTTTTATTTTATCTTCATGATACATCATGAGGTAACCCCACTTTATAGACAAGGAAACAAAAAATTGGAGAGGTTATATGCCCAGGGTCATATTAAGTGTTAAAAGTGTTTCTGACTCTCAGCTATACTATAATACTGTTTGAAATTTATATAATTGTAGTTAACAGCATGATCATCAGGGAAATATTCATACAAAAGAAAGTACCCGGTTGACAACAGTACATTTTATCCTCTAGTGTGAAGTTCTCTTTGAAAATCCTGTTTTCCATATAATAATTGTTGATTTTTCAGAAATAAAGAGATGGTATCCAAAGTAATTCCTTCATCCTTTCCATTTGAATCCTGATATTCTCAACACTTTTTTTTCAATTTGAATTGCTTAAATATGACAAATGCAGATAAAGTAGCAAACACAAGTTGTTTTCTATCTTCCTCCCATTGAGCCAAATGATCTGGCTTCAGAAAAACTTTTTTTTAATGCATTAAAAACAATTATTGGCTCCTGTCAGTTTCTTGAGTTATGTGTAATCTACCTTGCTAGAGCAATCTCTCAGAGTACAAAGAATCACATTCCTCCAATGTCTCCTTATTGGAAAGCTGTTCCAAATTGCATTTAGTCACAGGTGCCAAGAATGAATTCATACTGGGCTTCATGTGTAAAGATAGTAAATCATCTGCTAATGAGCTATCACATTTTCTGCTACCTAAATATTTTGGCAAATAGTAAATTAATGAAAGAATACACAACAACATTTAAAAAGCTAACTTTAAAAAAATATGACTCAGACTTGTGTTTCATAACATGGAATACAGGCAGTAACTTGGTCTTGGAATAAGGATAAATCTATCTTTGAATCCTTTCATTGTTACTAACTGGCTATTTCATTATGGTAATTTTTTTGACCTTCAGTTTTCCCATCTATAAAATGGGGGTAATAAAATCTATGCTGTCTACTTCAGCCTTATTGTGAGAATCAAATGACATAATATATGAAAAATGTTTTGCCAGCTTTAAGGACCATAGAAATATAAACTTTTATTATTTTTTCTAGTCATGTTAGAATCCATTTCTCCTGTAATCTTGAGTCAGGGTATCAAAAAGAAGATAGGGTCATAAACTTTCTGCTAGGGAAATATTAATATTACCATTCAGGTGATAAAATGTCCACCATGTTACACATGGTTTGTAAATATTTCTATTAGAGTTTCACACTTAAAATGTCTTAAATGGAATTTATTTTTCCCTCTAACCCCATCTTTCTACTAAGCTACTTGACCATTTTGATGTTATTAGCATTCTTATAATCTTCCATGT
Organism: Dromiciops gliroides; assembly: GCF_019393635.1. NCBI lineage: Eukaryota > Metazoa > Chordata > Mammalia > Microbiotheria > Microbiotheriidae > Dromiciops > Dromiciops gliroides. The sequence goes on from NC_057866.1 coordinate 144,624,203, forward strand.
AAATACCTTCATCATTATATGTGATTACTTATGCTCTCTAATCACATTTAGCAAATCAGTTTTCTAATTTTATTTCTAACCAGACACAATCCCCAAAATAATTCTTAGAAAAACACAAAAAGGTTTGGAAAAATCAAATAACATAGGTAGAGGAAAAGTGTGTAAGGAAATGAAAGTAATATAAGAAAATAATGGAAAAACCCTACAGGTTGGTAAAGGGACACAAAAATACTAAATAAAATAACACCTTAATGTTCAGAATAGACACAATGACAAAAGAGGCACAAAAATCCACTAAAGGAAGCACTCTTCAACAATCAGAATTGGCCAACTGCAAGAGAAGTTATAAAAGCTCACTAAAGAAAATTTGGAATTGGGCAATTAGAAGCTAATGACTCCATGAGGCATTGAGAAACAATAAAACAAAATTTTTAAAAATGAAAAATAAATGGAAGAAAATTTGAAATATCTTATTTGAAAACAAGAGACCCGAAAAACAGTTCAATTAATAGCTTAATAAAGCTATTATATATAATAATAAAGCTATCATAATATAATAAAGCTATAATAATAAATATAATAAAGCTAAATGCTCTACATAATTATTTATTAGACAAATGCAAATTAAAACATCTATAAGGTACCACCTCATACATATTATATTGGCTAATATAAAATAAAAAGAAAATAACTAATGTTGAAATGGATGTAGCAAAATTGGGATACTGAAGCACTGTAATCTAAAGTGTAAACCGACCCAAACATTCTGGGGAACAATTTGGAAATATTGCCCAAAAGCTAAAACCTGTGCATACTCTTTAACCCAGGCATAATACTACAAGGTATATACCAAAAAATTTAATATTTTCTTTTTAAAAAGAAATGACCCAAATTGTGCAAGAATATTTTTAGCATTTTTTTTTGTCATGGCAAAGAATTGGAAATTGAAATTTTGCCAAAATTGGGGAAATGGATGAACAATTTGTGTCATAAAATTTTGATTTAATATTATTATGTGATTAGAAATGACAAGTAGGATGTTTTCAGGAAAAAAAACTTGGAAAGACATGAAATGATTTTAAGTCACGTGAACATAACAAAGAGGACATTGTACACACTTATAGCAACATTGTAAGATGATCAATTGTGAAAGATTTAGCTATTCTTAGCGGTGTAATAATCTAAGATATTTCTAAAGAAATTATGATGAAAAATGCTCTCCAGAAAAAGAACTGATAGAGTCTTAATAAAGATGAAGGCATATTTTTTTAAACTTTATTTATTTTTGTTTTTTATTTTTGTCTGTTTCCTTTCACAACATAACTGATATGGAACTATGTTTGACATGACTACATTTGTATAACCTATATCAAATTGCTTCCCTTCTCAAAGATGTGTAAAGAAGGAAGGGAAGGAGGAAAATAATTTGGAACCCAAAGTTTTTTTTTTAAATGTTAAAAGTTCTTTTACATATAACTGGAAAAATAAGAGATGTGTGGGGAAAAGAAACTATAAAAAAGCCAAAACTATATACATATATATATATATATATATATATATATATATATATATATTAAATAACATATGAAATATCTCATCAGAAAAACAATTGGCCTAGAAAATAGTTCAAATAAACGTAATTTAAGAATTATTAGACTATCTGAAAGCCATGATAAAAAATAAAAGAGCCCATATACATTTTTTCAAGAACTTATCAAGGAAAACTGTCTTGGTATTCTATAGTTAGAAGGTAAAATAGAAATTAAAAGAATCCACTCATCACTTCCTACAAGATATCCAAAAATGAAAATTCCTAGGAAGATTATAGTCAAATTCCTGAACTCCTAGTTAAAAGATAAAATGCTGCAAGGAACCTGAAACTATTAGAAAATCATGGAACCACAGTGAGCATAACACAAGATTTGACAGTTTCTACATTAAAGGATCAAATGATTTGGAATGTAATAGTTAGAGGGCAATAGAACCTGGATTACTACCAAGAATAACCTATTCAGCAAACCCGAGTATAATCCTTCAGGGGAAAATATGGTTATTAAATGAAATAGCATACTTTCAAGCATGCCTGATGAAAAGATCAGAGTTAAACAGAAAATTTAACTTTCAAATGCAAGATTCAAGAGAAGCATAAAAATGTACACATGAAAAAGAAATCATAAGAGATTCAATATTGTTAAACTGTTTACAATCCTAGATGGGAAGAATATAATTATAACTAATAAGAACTTTATCATCATTAGAATAGTTAGGCATATAAACAGAAAAAGAACATGGTCATGAGTTTACTATGATGGGATGAATTAAAGAAAACTAAAGAGTTAGAAAGAGGGATGCAAAGGAACAAAGGGAAGTGAGAGGTAGAAAGGGATAAATTGCATAAGAGGCACAGAAGGAAGAGATTTTGAAGTGGAGGGGAAGATGGTGAAGGGGCAGATAAAACAAACCATCATCAATTAATCTAACTAATTAATTAATCATTAATCTCATCAGAATTGACTTAATGAGAGAATAGCATACACACCCCATTGAATATAGAAACACATCATATGACACAGGGAAGTAGTTGGGGGAGGTGATAAAAGAAAAGAGGGGGGAAATGGTAGCAAGGAAGTTGTACTAAATGAATCAGGAATAAGAAGTAAAACACACTTTTGCTTAGGGACAGGGTGAAAGGACAGGTGGAAAGATAAACCAGTGGAAAAAAATAGGATGGATGGAAATGATCTAGTTGTTTCAGTCACGTCCAATGTAGGATGATAGTAGTGGTGGTGGTGGCGATGACAATGATGATGATGAATATGATGATGATTGATGAGTGGATGAAGATGAGGATTAATTGATGAGGTGGAGGATTGATGATAAAATATATGGTACTTTCTTTGCCCAGCTAATGTGAAGAAATTTTTTTTCTCAGGTATAAGGTACTATATAAATGTTGCAATAATCAACCTGATGGGTTTATTATAAGGAAATTTCCCTTTAATGTAGTATATAAATTTTGTATACTATTTTTTTTTTTAGTGAGGCAATTGGGGTTAAGTGACCTGCCCAGGGTCACACAGCTAGTAAGTGTTAAGTGTCTGAGGCTGGACCTGAACTCAGGTACTCCTGACTCCAGGGCCGGTGCTCTATCCATTGCACCATCTAGCTGCCCCCAATTTTGTATACTATTAAAAAATGATGAGCAGTCTACTTGACAAGACAATCCCAGGAAGTCTATGAACACAATTACAAAACACTGTTCACACAAATCAAATCAGATCTAAATAATTGGAAAAATATCAACTGCTCATGGATAGGCTGAGCTAATATCATAATAATATAATAAAAATGACAATTCTACCTCAAATAATTTACTTATTCAGTGCCATACAAATCAGACTACCTAAAGATAATTTTATAGAGCTAAAAAATTAATAACAAAATTCATCTGGAAAAACAAAAGGTCAATAATATCAAGGGAAATAATGAGAAAAAAATGCACAGGAATGTAGGCTAGCTGTACCAAATCTGAAGCTTTAGTATAAAGCAACAGTCATCAAAACTATCTGGTACTGGCTAAGAAATAGAGTGGAGGATCAATGGAATAGGCTAGGCATAGGATCCACAGTAGTAAATGTACTGTTTGATAAACATAGATGCCAGCTTCTAGGATAGCAATTCAGTATTTGACAAAAACTGCTGGGAAAACTGAAAGATAGTATGGCAGAAATTAGGCATAGACCAACATCTTACACCTTATACTAAAATAAGGTCAAAATGGATACATGATTTAGACATAAAAGGTGATACCATAGGTAAATTAGGAGAAAAAGGAATAGTTTACCTTTCAGATCTTTGGAAAGGAGAACAGTTTATGACCAAAGAAAAGATAGAGAATATTATGAAATGCAAAATGGATGATTTTGATTGCATTAAATTAAAAAGGTTTTGTACAAACAGAAGCAATGCATCCAAAATTAGAAGGGAGGCAGAAAGCTGGGAAACAATTTTTGTGGCCAGTACGTCTGATAAAGGCCTCATTTCTAAAATATATAGGGAACTAAATCAAATTTATAAGAATCCAAGTCATTCCCCAATTGAGAAATGGTCAAAAGATATGAACTGGCAGTTTTCAGATGAAGAAATCAAAGTTATCTATTGCCATGTGAAAAAATGCTCTAAATCACTATTGATTAGAGAAATGAAAATTAAAACAACTCTGAGGTACCACCTGACGCCTATCAGATTGGCTAATATGACAAAAAAGAAAAATAATAAATGTTGGAGAAGCTGTGGAAAAAATTGGAACACTAATGCATTGTTGGTGGAGTTTTCAACTGATCCAACCATTCTGGAGAGCAAGTTGGAATTATGACCAAAGGGCTATAAAGCTGTACATACCCTTTGACCTAGCAATACCATTATTGGGTCTTTTTCCCAAAGATATCATAAAAAAGGGAAAAGGATCCACATATACAAAAATATTTATAGCTTCTCTTTTTGTGGTGGCAAGGAATTGGAAATTGAGGGGTTGCCCATCAGTTTGGGAATGGCTGAACAAGTTGTGGTATATGAATGTAATGGAATTCTATTGTGTTCTAAGAAATGATGAGCAGGCAAATTTCAGAGAAACCTGAAAGGACTTGCATGAACTGATGATGAGTGAGAGGAGCAAAACCAGGAGAACATTCTACAAAGTCTCATCAACATTATTTGTTGATCAACTGTGATAGACTTGATTCTTCTCAGCAATACAACAGTACAAGATAGTTCCAAAGGACTCATGATGGAAAAGACTCTCCACATCCAGAAAAAAAAAAAAAGAACTGTGGAATATCTATGCAGATTGAACCATCCTATTTCTTTTGTTTTTGGTGCTGTTGTTTTTCTTTTGAGGTTTTTCCTTTTTGCTCTGATTCTTCTCTTATAACGCTATTAATGCAGAAATATGTTTAATGTTATTGTACATATATAACCTACATCAGATTATTTGCTGTCTTGGGGAGGGGGAATGGAGGGGAGGGAGGGAAAAATTTGCAAGTAGAAATCTTATTTAAAAAATGTTGAAAACTATCTCTACATGTAACTAGAAAATGATGAAATATTTTCATAATTAAAAAAAAGAAAAAAAAAGAAAAAATGATGAGCAGGATCCTATCTGAAAATCCTGGAAAGACTTACATGAATTGTTGCAAAATGAAATGTATTGCATACAAAATAACAGCAGTATTGTAGGATGATTTGCTGTGAATGACAGTTATTTTCAGCAATACGATGATCCAAAACAAATCTGAAGGACTTATGAAAAATGCTATCCATCTATAGAGAAAGAACTGATGGTATCTGAATTTGGATTGAAGCATAATTTTTTGGTATTTCCTGGTTCTGAATTTTCATTTTTGTTTTCTTTCACAACCTGGCTAATGTAGAAATGTTTTGCATGACTACTCATGTATAACTTATATTGCATTGCTTGATTTCTTAAGGGGAGGAGGGAGGGAGGAAGAGAATTTGGAACACAAAGTTTTTAAAAATTGATATTAAAATTTGTTTTTACATGTAATTTGGGAAAATAAAAATTCTAAATAAATAAAAAAGGAAATATACACAAAGAATGATAAACCTGTGCATACCTGTGAAATATTATTTCTAGTTGTGTATCCCAAAGAGAATTTTTTTAAGCAAAAGTTTCTTTAAGTACAAAACTATTTATAGCAGTTCTTTTTTTGGTGGAAAAAAGATTGGAGATTGAGGGGGATGCTCATGAATTATGGAATGGCTAGAAAAGTATATGATTTTGATGGAATGCTATTATTGTGCTATGAGAAAGGTTGAAAAGGGTGATTTCAAGAAAATTCTGAGAAGCATTATATAAAGTGATGGAAAGCAAGGTGAGCAGAACCAGGAAAACATTATACACAGTTAATAAGAGTACAATTTTAAAAGGATCAACTGTGAATGAAAGCTATTCCCAGCAATACAATGATCCAAGACAATTTCAAAAGACATGCAGAGAAAGAACTTATGGAGTCAGAAGGCAGATTGAAGCCTACTCTTTAAAAAAACTTTATTCTTCTTGTTTGTTTTGTCTGTTTTCTTTTGCAAAATGACTTATATGGAAATGAGTGCACATGTATAATTTATATAAAAAATTTAGGGTTAAAATGGAGGGGCTAAGGAAAGGAGGGAGGGGGAGAATTTGAAACTCAAAATTTGAAAAAAAAAGTGTTAATTTTTTATGTAATTAGAAAAAATAAATGTAATTTAAAAAAATTTGAAATCTAGTCCTTCCTAACTCCGTACCTAGAGAGCTATCTACAATATTGTATTGTATCTCCATCAAGGGTTTAAAACTAATTTTTCAAAGAACATTTCAACAGATAGCTTTTTGTCAGAAACTTATTTCAGAAGCCCAGCTCTTACACCTCATCACGGAAAAAAAATTGTCCATGTGTTCTAGAAATCTATGCTAGTGGAACACAATTACAAGATTTTATTAAACTGACAAGGCTTCTAGGTATAAACTATCATTTCTCTCAGAGTACTAACCTAGGTAAAATAGATTGTCAGCAATGATGTAATTGTGGAGTGTACTGGAATGAATACTTGCAATTATTTGACCATGGCAACCTATGGTAAACAACAGTCCATATTAGGCAAATGCATAGTGAGGTTTGAGTTGTGCAATTCTAGGAATTAATCATGGAGAGAAAAAAAAGAATACTAACCAGATCTCTCAGAAGCAGAGAGATAAGTGAAAATAGAAGGTATTCATTCATTACTTCTTGTAAATGAAAATGCCTGGGAATATTACAGCTAAAATCCAGAGCTTCCAAGTCAAAGGGAAAAAAAGCATGCAAATAGCCAAGAGGAAAGAATTCACATGCCAAGAAGTCATAGTGAAGAACATATATGATTTAACATCAACCAGGATGAAAGATCTGAAAGCATTAAAATATAATATTCCAGAAGACAAAGGGTATGGATTAGAGTAAAGAATAAATTACCCAGCAAAACACAATTTTATTCTACCAGGAAAAAATAATGGATCTTTAATGAAATAGTCAACTTTCAAGCTTTCCTAATGAAAAGACTATAGCTATAGAGATACTTTGAAGTTCAAAGACATAAGTTAAAAGAAAATAATTATGATGATCATGCTGATGTTACTTTGCTGGGCTATGGTGAAGAAAATTCTTTCTCAGGTATAAGGTACTATAAAGATGTTGGCTATTTTTGTTGCAATAATCCACCTCATGGGTGTTTTGTAAGGAAATATCCTTTTAAAGTGCTATATAAATGTAGTTTACTATTAGAAAGAAAAGATGAGCAGGATGCTATAAAAAAAAAACCTTTAAAGGCTTACATGAGCCGAAGCAAAGTGAAATGTACTGTATGCAAAATAGCAGCAATATTATAGGATGATCTGCTGTGAATGACTGTTATTTTCAGTGGTGCAGTGGTCCAAGACAACTCTGAAGGACTTGTGAAAAAAATGCAATTCATTTACAGAGAAAGAACTCATGATATCTGAATACAGATGGAAGTATATTTTGTTGTTCCTATTTCTAAAATATTTTTGTCTGATATGTTTTTCAAGACTGTACATGTATATCTTATGTTGAATTACTTGAGTTCTTAAGGGTGTTAGGGAGGAAGAGAATTTGGAACACAAACTTATAAAAATCAATGTTACAATTTGTTTTTACATGTAAGGTGGTGAAAAAATTCTAAATAAATAAATATATGATAAAAAATTTCAAGTGTTTAACAAACATTCTTTAAGCACCTAATATACCTCAATTGTTGGCTTGGCATTGGAGATAGAAATACTAAAAAAAAAGAAAAAAAAAGGTCCTTTCCCAAAAGGAGTTTACATTCAATTTGGAATTTGAAGTCAGAAGGTCTGTTTTCAAATTCCAGGCTCTGCCACTTCTCTACAGATATCTTCATACAGGATTTAGATAAATCACTTAAAGTTACTGGGCTTAAATTTCTCCACTTATGAAATGAAGGATTTAGATTTGATCTCTAAGGCACCTTCTGGCTGAGGAGAGATACAATATTAGCAACAAGAAGTTCAAGAACCTGTTTTCCTTTTCTTGTTATTTTTCTTGGTGGTTGTTTGTTTCGTTTTGTTTTGTTTAGTTTTTTAAATTTTGTTTTGTAGGAGATTACACCTGAGCTGATCCTTGAAGGAAATATTTGATTTAGATTTTCAACATTTTGCAAACATTAACTACATAAATGTGAGCTATTAAGGAAAATAAGAATTTTGAGTCAGAGGTAAGAAAAGAGTTCCAACAACGAAGAGATGGAAGTTTTATTTAGGGAATAATAAAGTGATTTGAATAATGGAAACAGAAATGTCTGAAAGAGTTGGGCTGGGGTGAAAGAGACAGATTGCAGAAGTTTGTAAATGTTAATCTAACGAGATCATGTGTTTGTGTGTGTGTGTGTGTGTGTGTGTGTGTGTATGTTTTCTTCAAAGAGAGAATAGGATGCCATTGAACATAATTGTGGATATTTCTGGATGATTCAGAATAAACTGGAGAACATGCTCTGTTTGGCCTTCAAAACCCTTTGTCATTTAGGTGCCTGTTAAGTTTCCAGTCTTCTTAAACCTTCCTTTCTACCACTTACTCTTTGATCCTGTGAGAAATGATATGTAATAATAAATATCTTGGGGAGATTCAGTTTTTCCCTCTTCTTTGAAAGTCCTGACTCTCTCCCCCCAAATTCTCTAGTTTGGTTTTTCCTTCTTGATGACATTAAATTAACTCCCTATAGATCTTGGTCAGCCCATCCCAATCATGTAAAGAATTTAAAATGGAAAATCTTATTTGTGGGTATGGGTGAAGAGAAATCCTTTTGTCTAGATAGCTGAAGGCTTAGGGTGGTCTGAGCAGAGATAATTTCTCTGTCCTGGGGTCACTCCAAAAATAATTCATACCTTAAGCTATGAGTGAACTGGTATAGAGATACTCAGCCAGTCATTTTAATACAGCCCATGTTTCCCTCCAAATTTCTCACCTGCCTTTGTTTCAACTGTATGTAAACTCTTGAAATCTGTTATTTGATGTCCTATTTAGCAATAGGGTGAACAGCGTACGTTAAATTTTCTTCCCTGCTTAGTAAAACCTTTTTTTTAATTTCATAGTCATTGTCTTTCTCTGGTTTCCTTCCCTTTTAGGAAAAAGGGGATTTAAATCTGGAGAACCAGCCTTTGGGTTGCCTGGTCTTCCCCTTTCAGGAAAGAGAATTCTAAATTCCCTTAAGAGAACATTTGCCTCAGTTTACAATTCAGTCACCTCTGTTCCAAGTACAAAATACTGTATCTTTTGACTATTTTCTCTGAATTGTCTTGCTTTCCAACTCTACCCCCTGACTTCTCTAGATGCCTTTAAGTCCTAAGTAAAATCCTATCTTCTATAGGAATCCTTCCACAATGACTTTGAATTCTGGTGCCTTCCCTTTGTTAATTATTGAGTTTTAATAGCTTCTTTTGTGTATATTTATTTGCATGTTGTCTCCCCAAGCATATTGTAAACTCCTTTAGGGCAGGGGCTGCCTTTTGCCTCAATCTGTATTCCTAGCACTTATTATCACAGTATCTGGAACTTAGTAGAGAACTCCTAATAAATGTTTATTGAGATTTGATCATTGAGTATTACAATCATATTTAAGTTTTTCACCTATGATTGTTCCCTCCAAAAATTGCTAGTACTTATATTTATATATTATCTACAAAGCACTTTATATTTGATTTTCATGCTAAACATGTGAGTTAGATTCTATAATATGATTTTAAAGGCAAGGAAACTGAGGAAGAGAGAAGTTAAATGACATGCATGCACAATTTCATACTATCAGTAGGAATGGCAAAATTTGAGTCCCTAATTAATGATGAAAATCCAGTGTGTTATCTACTATGCCACCTACATGCCTGGGAGATAGCAACCTATCCATGTTTAGTCATTCCATGCAACAATTCTCCGCGTCCACACTTAAGTTTTTCACAGCGTATCCCACCCAACATAAATGTCTCAAGTTTGTCAGTGAAGAATTCAAGCTGTCTTTTTATCATCCTTTGCTTGTTCTGCATGACCGGTTCATTTTATTATTTGATTAAACCTTAATTTGATGAGATCCTGTCTTGGGGGAAATCCCTCCCACCACCAATTTCCCCTGTGACAGATCATTTATCCAATTTTTCTCCAGCACAGTTCTTTGTTTCTTTTGTTTTGAGGCCTGCTGCTGCCTTCCATGCACCTTTCCATTGCTCTTTGAGTGTTCTTCAACTCTGTCAATTAATTTGTTGCAAGTAAATGTAAGAAACCATCTTTAGTGGCGTAGACAAACTTGTAGAACTAGAGAAAATAGTTTGTCTTCTTTAATTTTTTTAAGTAAATAGCATTTTTCCAATTATATGTAAAGGTAGTTTTCAACATTCCTTTTTTATAAGATTTGAATTCCAAATTTCTCTACCTTTAGCTTTCCCATCAACCCTTCCTCAAATCAGTAAGTAATCTGATATAGGTTATCCATGTGCAATAAAGTTAAACATATTTCCACATTAGTCATGTTGTGGAAAACAGGAACAGAAAAAAAGGTGAAAGCCACAAAAAAACAAACTTAAAAACCAAAAAAAGTGAAAATAGTATGTTTCAATCTGCATTTAGACTCCCTAGTTCTTTCTCTGGATATGGATAGCATTTTCCATGATGAGTCTTTTGGAATTCTCTTGGATCACTTTATTGCTGAGAAGAGCTGAGTAAATCATAGTTGATCAGTATACAATGTTGTTGTTACTATCTATAACATTCTACTAGTTCTGCTCAATTTACTCCGTATTAATTCATGTAAGTCCAGGTTTTTCTGAAATCTGCCTACTCATCATTTCTTATAGCACAGTAATACTCCATTACATTCACATAACATAACTTGGGGGCAGCAAGGTGCCACAGTAGATAAAGCACTGGCCCTGGATTCAGGAGAACCTGAGTTCAAATCTGGTTTCAGACACTTCACATTTACTAGTTGTGTGACGCTGGGCAAATCACTTAACCCTCATTGCCCTGCAGAAAAAGAAAAGAATATAGAATTTATTCATATGCCACAACTTGTTCAGCCATTCTTCAATTGATGAGCATTCCCTCAATTTCCAATTCTTTTCCACTACAAAAAGAGCTGCTGTATTTTTGAACCTGTGGTTTCTTTTGCTTTAAAAAAAGATGTCTTTGCAATACAGACCTAATAGTGGCATTTCTGGATCAAAGGGCATGCACAGTTTGACTGCCCTTTGGGCATAGTTCTAAATTGCTTCCCAGAATGGTTGGATCTATGCACAATTCCATAGTTTCCTGATTCCACCACATTTCCAACATTTATTTTTTTTTTCTTTTCTGTCACTTTAACCTATTTGATAGGTGTGAGGTGGTATCTCAGAGTTGTTTTAATTAGCATTTCTTTAATCAATAGTGATTATGGGCATTTTGTTCATCTAACTAGAGACAGTTTTAATTTCGTCATTGAAAACTGTCTATGTCCTTTGACCATTTCTCAATTTGGGAATGACATATGTTCTTATAAATTTGACAGTTTTCTATATCTTTGAGAAATGAGGCCTTTACTAGAAATTCTTCTGTAAATTCCCCCCCCACACACACACACACACGTCTGCTATTCTTCTAATCTTGGTTGATTGGCTTTGTTTGTACAAAACCTTTTTAATTTGATGTAATCAAAATTATCCATGTTGCATTTCATAATGTTCTTTGGTTTTTGTTTGGTCATACATTCTTGTCTTCTCCATAGATCTGACAGGTAAACTATCCATTGTTCTCCTGATTTGCTTTTCATGTACCCAATTTTGATCTTATCTTAGTATATGGTGTCAGATGTTGGTCAATAACTAGTTTCTCCCATACAATTTTCTAGTTTTCCTAGGAGTTTTTGTCAAGTAGTGAGTTCTTATTCCAGAAGCTGGAGTCTTTTGTGTTTATCAACATTCAATTACTTTTGTCATTTATTACTGTGTCTTACGAATCTAATATATTCTACTGATCTGACACTCTATTTCTTAGCCAGTACCAAATGGTTTAGATGATTTCTTCTTATAATATAATTTTAGATCAAATATGGCTAGGCCACCTTACTTTGCATTTTAAGAATTAATTACCTTAATATTCATGACCTCTTGTTCTTCCAGATGACTTTTGTTATTATTTTTTTCTAGCTTTATGGCAATTTGATTGGTATGGCACTGAAAAAGTAAATTGATTTAGGTAAAATTTTCATTTTTTATCATATTAGCTTGGCCTACCCATGGACAATTGATATTTTTTTACATTTTTTTAGATCTGATTTTATTTGTGTGAAAACTGTTTTGTAATTGTGTTCATATAGTTCCTAGGTTTGCCTTGGCAGGTAGACTCTGAAATATTTTATATTGTGTAGTTATTTTAAATGGAATTTCTCTTTCTATCTCTTGCTGCTGAGCTTTGTTAGTAATATATGGAAATGTTGATGATTTTTGTGGGTTCATTTTGTATTCTGTGACTTTGCTAAAGTTCTTTATTTCAATTAGTTTTTTAATTGATTCTCTAGGATTCTCTAAGCATACCATCCTGCAAAGATTGATAGTTTTGTTTTCTAATTACCTATTCTAATTCATTCACTTTCTTTTCCCTCTATTATTGCTAAAGCTAATATGTCTGGAACAATATTGAATGACACTTGTGATGATGGGGATCTTTGTTTCACTCCTGATCTTATTAGCAAGAGCTGCAGGGGAAAAAAAAAAAATATATATATATATGGACATTTTTGCAAGCTTGAATATCATTTTCTCTGTAAGCTTTAATCACATAAATTTGCATTGGTATCAACATAAGACAACATCATTAAAGACAGTTTTGTTTTGTTTTTTGTTTGTTTGATTACAGTGTCTTTTTATCTTAATACTGAGTAAAGTGCCTTGAATATAATCAGCACATAAAAATATTTGTTGCATTGAATTGTATAAGAATTCAATGACAGCTTTGAAGGCTTGAACTCTAATCTTTCATTAGTGTGTATTTTGTATTTTATTCCAAGCAAATTTCAAAGAAATAGTCAACTTGGTCTATATTTAAGTAATAATTATTCCAAAGTAAATTTTCTATATTGTTATGAATTTTTAAACTTCAAATACTTTTAGATATTTATTACTTAAATAATACTCAGTAAGAAAATATCTAAGTCATTTTATACTCATGCATTGGCAAAATAAATAACAGAATTATTTTTTTAACATGTGGTATAGTATAATTCCCACTCAATGTTAAAGTTGTTACACACAAAATTGCTTTCTTTCCCCTGATCTTGTTTTGTAGGGAAAAGATAAAAAGTTTGGACTGTTAAAATACTAAATACAAAATCATGGCTCCCATAAGAAAACTAATTGCCTTAAAGAGGAAACAGCTGAATTACCTTTATTAAGTAATGAAATAAAAGTCATCTGCAGAGCTGCCCATATAATGGAGTCATTTAGTGCTTGCTCCCATTTTCATCTATAGAATATGCCAGATCTTTGATTGAGCTCTGTATCGTAAGGTGCCATTTCATATTTAACAATTGTGATGAGAGACCTTTATAATATTCATTCTATCACAGATGCCCTCAAGTCATATTTCTTTTCCTGTCATAAATGATTTATTTTTATCATCAACTTGTCATTCAGCTGTATCCAGAAAAAGGGAAGGGGAATTTTGAGTTTGGGAGCCCTGATGCCACTTGTGAACATAACGGCACTCCATTTGTAGAGACTATTTTGTTATTAAAATATTCATAGACAAGCAAATATCCATTTGAGAACTGTGGGCATTCATTAGGGAATGAAGGAAAATCTATTTGAGGTGGTGGTAATTTATTCACATGATGTTGAAAAAATAAAAACAAAAAAGTTATCATATTAATAATAATGCTCACAGGCTAGTGTTCATGGCACTTTTTATCTGGACAGTTGGTTATTTGAAAGTAACACAATGGGCAACACATTTCTCCTTCAGAGCAGAGAGAGGCATACTTTCATACTTATTTCCTAAGCACATAGCACATAGTAAGTGCTTAATAAATGCTTAATTTATTCATTCACTTATCCACTCAATACACAGTTGGATTATTTGTATTATAAAATGTTCTATACAGAATGAGCTCACCCATAAAACAGATGTGGATAGCAGAATGTATTAAAAACTATAATCCAGGGGACAACTAGGTGGCACAGTGAATAAAGCACCGGCCCTGGATTCAGCAAGACCTGAGTTCAAATCTGACATCAGATATTTGACACTTATTAGCTGTGTGACCCTGGGCAAGTCACTTAACCCTCATTGCCCCAAAACAAAACAAAATCCCTGATAATCCAAAAATACATTTTGTTTTGTTTTGTTTTTTTTAAGAGAAACACTTGACAGAGATAGAAACACAGAGTTAAAATAAGGAGCTAGAGCAAAATCTTCCTTGCTTCAACTGAAGTTTAAAAAAAAAAGAAACAGTTAGCAATCATGATCTCAGACAAACCAAAAGCAATAGTGGAGGCAATTAAGAGATAATTAGGGAAATTATATTTTCCCGAAAGGCACCATGGATAATAAAGTAATATAAAAATACCCCCCAAAGTTTTTTTTTTTACCTAATAAAGACCTCATATCTCAAATATATATGGACTGAGTAAAATTTATTTAAAAATTATATCTATGTTCTAATTGATAAATGGTCAGAGGTTATGAATGGGCATTTTTCAGAAGAAAAAATCGAAACTATCTATTGTCATATAAAAATTCCTCAAATCACTAATGATTAAAAAATGCAAATTAAAACAATTCTGTCAAATTACAAATGCTGCAGGGGATTAAGTAAAATCAGTATGCTGATGAACTGTTGCTATAGTTATGCAGTGGCCCAAACATTCTGGAGATCAAATTGGAAATATACCTAAAGGGTTACAAAACTGTGCATATCTTTTGACCTATCAATACCATTACTTGGTCCATATCCCAAAGAGATTAAAGGAAGAGAAAAAAAAGAGAGAACCCATATGTACATAAATATTTATAGCAACTCTTTGTTTTGTTCACAATTAATTGGAAATTGAGGAGATTCTCATCAGTTGGGGAATGGCTGAACAAGAAGTTACATGAAATTGTACTGGAGTACTTTTGTGCTATAAGAAATGACAAGAGGGATTATTTTACAAAAACATAGTGAAGACCTAGATGAACTGATGCAAAGTGAAGTGAGGAGAATCAGGAGATCAACGTACACAGTAACAGGCATATTACAATGATGATCAGCTCTAATATATGTAACTGATCTAAAGACCATGAATCTGAATTATTACAAAAGACTCATGATGAAAATGAAATATATGTATATATATATATATGTCTGTGTGTGTATATTCACCTTCATAGAGAGAACATCAACTCTAAGTGCAAATATATATATATATATATATATATATATATATATATATATATATATATAAACTTTATTATCTTGCTTTTTGGTGAAATGGGTAATATGGAAATGTTTTGCATGACTCCATATGTATAATTAATATCATATTGCTTTCCTTCTCCCTTGATAGAAAAGTAGAAGATAAGAACAGAATTTAGAATGCAAAAAACAACATTAAAACTAAATAATAAAGTAAAAACAATAAAGTAAAATGTACCATAAAGAAGCCTAAATAGAAATAGAAAGCATTGCAGATAAAATCCTCTCTCTGTCTCATTTCTTTCTATTTTTCTTTCTTCCTTCCTTCCTTCCTTCCTTCCTTCCTTCCTTCCTTCCTTCCTTCCTTCCTTCCTTCTTTCCTTCCTTCCTTCCTTCCTTCCTTCCTTCCTTCCTTCCTTCCTTCCTTCCTTCCTTCCTTCCTTCCTTCCTTTCTTTCTTTCTTTCTTTCTTTCTTTCTTTCTTTCTTTCTTTCTTTCTTTTTTTGCAGAGCAATGAGGGTTAAGTGACTTGCCCAGGATCACACAACTAATAAGTGTCAAGTGTCTGAGGGCAGATTTGAACTCAGATCCTCCTGAATCCAGGGCTGATGGTTTATCTACTGCACCACCTAGCTGCCCCTTGTTTCTCATTTCTTAATGAACAAAAATCAGTTTTGTCACTCCAATTAAAATGATAAAGAAAAATAAAATATTGTGACAAATATTCATAAATTAACAAAACATACATATTTTTTGTATTGTCTGTATCATTGAAAAGGTCTCATTTTGCATTCTGAGTCTGGCACCTCTTTGTCAGATGATGAGTATAATGCTTCATCATCTGTACTCTCAAATCATCATTAGAATGAGTTTATTTTCTGTTTGGAAGATAACTTTAAATTAATGTAAAGAACAAAGAGTTAAATAGAATTGTTGAAATTGGTAAGTGGAGGACCAATAACTTATTAAGAGTCAAAGCTATCCATAAGAAGCAGCATGAGCTTCCTCAGGTGGTAGTGAGTTGATTCTCTCTCACTGAAGGCCTTCAGGAAATACCATATGACCAGCTGTCAAATATGTCAAGGAGGGTATTTTTTGTTAGGTATAATTTATACCAGATGGTATCTGATATCCCTTGAAACTTTAAAAGTTTTTGATTCTGTGTGCATGAGAATGTCTCTCTAGCTCTCAAGGCATATTGCTTCTCATGGCATAAAAGGCCAATCAGATTAGCCAAATTCATCTGGCAATGATGGTGTACCAGATAACTACCAGAAATTCCTCTGACAAAGGTGAAATATTAGAGAAAAGATCACATAACTGAAGACCTGAGTGAAGCCCAATACCTTCAGTAGGAATAAAGCAAAAATCTAGAGAGTTTGTACTACCAAAATGTTTCCAGAAATACAATGAGCCATTCTTAGATCACATTTGAATATTCTTTTAACTTACCATTTACTTATTTCATCAAGTTTTTATTTTCATTTATTTATATTGTCATAATGACAACTGGGGAATGCAATTACAAATCCATTTAAATTTTAATACTTCAATAAACAATCTTGGTCCAATATCTTAGATCACAATATATACTTCCCTGCTTTTAGTGAACATGAAGTTGACTGTGAGTGTGAAACAAAGTCTACGTGTGAGACACATCTAATGTTGGGGCAAAGTTTTGCATAACTAGTAATATTTGGCCTAAGGAGCACAGAAGACTTCTTGTTAGAGGAGGAAGAAAATGATTTGTTGTTTTTCTTTGGAATCCAAGAGGAACAAAGTAACATTACAATATTGGGGTCAGCATGCTATGTCTCCAATTGTGTCTGATCAATCTAATATGAGTTCAGAAGTCTCTACCACAGAGACGGCACAAATAGTCAGTATGAACATTTGGGAAAGAGATGTAGAAAGTTTCACATCTCATGTTTCTTTTGAGCTACTGCAATTCTGCTTTTCTCATAGGGCACAATGTCTTGTTTGATGCAAGCACACCATGCTGGAAAATACTGCAGCAGTGTCTCCTATGTCTCATAATTGATACCAAAGTTCTTTAGAGAGACCTTGAGAATGTCCTTATATTTCTTCTTCTGAGTGTTTGACTCATCTGAGTTTTTCATAAAATGGTCTTTTAGGCAAAGATATTTTTCACATTCAAACAATGTGGCCAGCCCATCAGAGTTGCACAATACAGCAAAGTTTCAATGCTTGGCTGATGAGCTCAAGAAAGAACTTCAGTGACCAGTAACTGATCTTGCCAGGTGATTTACAGAATCTTCCTAAGACAATTCAAATGGAAGATATTTAATTTTCTGGCATAGCACTGGTAGACTATCTAGATTTCACAGGCATAGTATAATGAAATTGGAATGACAGTTTTGTAGACATATAGTATAGTAGGCACACTAATACCTTTTCCCTCCCACCCTTTCTTTCAGAATTTTCCAAAAACTGAGCTAGCTATGGAAACATGTACATCAACCTTATCATATATATCGACATCCCTGGACAGTATAATGCCAAGGTAGGTGAATTTATGAACAGTGGTCAAAATTTTTCGGTTGCTGTAACCAATGGTTCCATGGATGGATTGTGTAGTGCTGGCTGGTGAAAATTTTCAGTTTTCTTGGAATTAATTGTCTGACCAAAATTAGCACAAACTTCAGAGAATCAATCCATACTCTATTACATCTCTGCCTCAGAGGATGGATTCAGTGCATAATAATTTGCGAACAAAAAGTTTAACACCAACTCACCCTCCATTTTAGTGTTGGCTTGTAGACTTTTCAAATTAAATAATTTATCCTCAGGGAGATATCTAGCTCTCTCTCTCTCCCTGAAACACACACATATGCACAGATATGCGCACATATACATGCATACTTCTCTTCAGAAGATCCTTTAAAAGTTAATGTATTTTTAAGTGGATTTTTAACAAACTTCTACCTTGTCCTTGTTCAAAAATAATGTAGGGGGCATCTAGGTGGTGCAGTGGATAAGCACCGGCCCTGGATTCAGGAGTACCTGAGTTCAAATCTGGCCTCAGACACTTGACACTTACTAACTGTGTGACCCTGGGCAAGTCACTTAACCCCCATTGCCCCGCCAAAAAAACAAAAACAAAAAAAGCAAACAAAAATAATGTAGTTCTTATTTTGCATTTTATATATATATATATATATATATATATATATACATACACACACACATATATATATATATACATATATATACATACATATATATATATATACTCTCAATCAGGGGGTGTGGTCAACCTTCTTAATTTTCAGTCCTTTGGCATCCTGGTTGTTCATTGTGTTGATCAAAATTCTCAAATCTTCCAAAATTGTTTATTTTTACAATGATGTTATTATAATATAATGTTATGCTTCTTTTCTGTTCAATTTATATAAGCTTTCCTGGGTTTCTCTAAAACTATTCCCTTTATTGTTTCTTATGATATGATAGTATTCCTTTATAGTCACATAAAATGATTTCTTTAGTCCTTTCATAGCCAATGGGCATATATTTTCATTTTTTTGTTGTTAAGACAACAAACACTTATGGAGTACCTATAATATACTAGCACTGTGTTAATCACTTGAGATTCAAAGAAAGAAAAACATTCCATTCTCAAGTTTTCACATTTTAATGGTTGAAACAATGCACATAAACAAGATATAGACAGGAAAAAATGGAAATAACCTTGGAGGGAAGGCACTAAGATTAAGTAGGGCCAGATAAAGCATCTTGGAAAATTTTGATTGAGTCTTGAAGGTAAAGAGGGAAACAAGGTGGCAGAGGCAAGGAAGGAGAGAGTTGCAGCCATAGGGACAGCCAGACTCAAAAATATTCTGGAAACTTAATTAATTAAAATTGAATTATAGATAGTAACAAAATTCAACTTGTATTTTTTATACTAATTCATCACAATATTTTACTTATAAGCAATTAGTTATCTTTCAAAGGAAACCTTAATTTAGTCTGCAATAGGTTTCTATAAGAGCTTAGGATCTCTTAAAATGTCATAGTTTATGTTAAGAAATCCATTTGCTCTTTTAAACCAAAATTATGTTTTCAATAATTAGTGTAAATTTTGCTGTTGTCAGTATTTTCCTAGTTGACCACTTAAATCTCATTAAAATAATTTCAATATATTTGATTTTTTGTCATTTATTATTCATTAGTCCTTTTAATAAGACATAACCAGTATGATTATATCTTAGTTTTTCTTAAAATATAATAAAAGTATAGGTCTTTGGACTTATGCATAATCTTTTAAAAATTACATAATAAAATGTATTTCTATCACCATTAGGTGAATAACTGCAGGAGTGACAATTATGTAGACTTTTAAGTTTGCAAAATGCTCTTAATACAGTAGCTTTACTGTCCTATTAGGATAGAACTTTAGGTTTAATTTATTCTCCATTTTATACAAGCAAACTGAGAATCAGTGAGGTTAAAGGACTTGACCACAGACATATCCCAAGGTCAGAGACATCATTTGAAATCATGTCATTTTGTATCTAAGTCTAGCAATGAATCCAACATACAATACCATTTTTTTAAATATGTAAAAAAAAACCTATCATGTATATTATGAATCTAGAAACTAGTTTTATTACTTTATTTAGTTATGGAGAAATGTATAGAGAAAGATATTAAAGGAGTTATTGGAGGCTCTCAAAGAATTATAGGCAAAAGTGAAATTATCAAAGACTTTGACATGTCTGATACAACAGATGTATAATGATCATGGAGATAACCCACAGAGTCAACAACAACAAAGAAGACAATAATATAATTGGCTTTTTATAAAATAACAGTTTTAACTTTAAAAAACAAAACAAAACAAAACATGTTTGATTTCCTAGCAAAGAATTATGTGATGGCAGAGCCAAGATGGCAGGAGAATGGCTGTGACTTTCTCAGATCCGGAAATCCTGACCATATACCTCCAAAGATAATGCTATAAGATAAGTCTTGGAGCAGCATAACCCACATAAGAACAGAGTAAGACTCTATTCCAGCCAAAGAAAGCTTAATTAGGTGACTGGGATCACCTTCTGTTAGGGCTGAGATTGGAAAGAGGAGTATAGCATGAGGAGCAGGACCAGCCTCGGGCGGGCAGCACCTCCAGAGCTTCAGAATCTTCAGCTGCTTCTTCTGAAGCTCAGCTTGTGGATCAGTGACGGAGTCCAGCAGTTGGGGGGAATACCTGTAGTCTCTGCTTGAACTGGGGTAGGGTACCCACATTCTGAATCACCAAAGCAAACTTGAGGTACAGCCACCCAGTGGGGGAGGGGCACAGGCACGCCAAGCTTCTGACCATAGAGAATCAAATTTCATTCAGACTTCTGTTTCCGGGTCAAAGAGAAAGTTGGCCATGGCTATTTACAGCCCAGGCAGGCTGAGAACAAGCTCCAGGGAATGCCCTGGAAGAAAGGAAAATAGAGAGGTGGAAGGGTGTAAAGTAGCTCACATAAAAGAAACAAGAAAAAGTTTATGGAGTGGAGGGGAAAATGTGGAAGGAGTGGGGGACTTAGTGAGCCTTATTTTCAACAGAATTGGCTCAAAGAGGAGTAACATAAACACTCAAGTGGGTTTGTTAATATATTTTTCCCTGAGGGAAAGTGGAGAGGGAAGGGTAAAAGGGGGGAGGAGGAGGACAGATTGGGCAAGGGGCAGAAAAAAGGAAGACTCATCTTCCTGAGTTCAAATCTGGCCTCAGCCACTTAGTAGATGTGTGACCATGGGCAAGTCACTTAACTCTGTTTGCCTTAGTTTCCTCTTCTGTATAATGACCTGGAGAAGAAAATGCCAAGCCACTCTCATGATTTTGCCAAAAAAAGAAACCCAAATGGGGTCAAGAAGAGGCAGTCATGATTAAACAACTATAACAAACAACAAGAAAATGTACATTTGTCCAATAATCTCAAAAGAATTCAGTATTCAACTCCAAAGTTTTGCTAGTCATGTCCACATTAAATTTGGGGAGACACAATTTAGTGGCCGACTTTACCCCAAGTAAGTGGTTTGTCTTCAAAGGTTGCTTTCCTTCATTTACCCACCAAATAGACATAGTCTTTGCCTTTGCCTCTTTCAATGAATAAAATAGTCAAAATCTAAAAAGGGGTTATACTTCTATTCTAGTTATTTTTCTGCATGTCTAATACCCTGTACTACAACATGTTTGCCTCCAAGGCAGGGACTGTCATTTAAAAAAAAATCTTTTTATCTCCAGTGTCTCCCACAGTGTCCTATAACACATAGGCTTTTAATGTTTGTTGAATTGAATAGCTGAACAGGAGCTAGTATGAATTCACCAAAAACAAAGGATAGTCACTTTATTTCCATTTGTGACTGTGTTATAAGACTGTAGACATAGTGTGCTTATATTTCAGTAAATACTTTGAAAAAATTCCATGATGTCATTGTGGGCAAGTTGCTAACATTTGGACTGTCTGGCAGGTGGATTTTGTGACCTGGTTAAAGTACTGTATGAGAGTGTTGTATGAACAGTGTCTCTCCAAACTTGATGCATTGACATTCCACTTCTGTGCAAAAAAATGTTACTTTCCCCATTTTTCATGAAATCATCTACACAAATAATTTCTTAGTTTATATTTAATTTAACAAAAAGTATGAACTTATTTTTAAAATATATAATTTAAGCATACAATAAAAAATACATATAAGGCAAAATCTCTACCATAGAATTCTCTACCATAGAATCATAGAGAAGGAAGAGCTCTTACAAGTACTCTAGTCCAGAGATGTCAAATAAGGAATGGGCTAAGCACAACCCACAACATTTTGAAGTATGCCTGAAATCAGATTAAAGTGTAATTCGGGAATATTTAACATAATAATTAAAATTCAATAAAATATTTTTTAAAAAATTATGTGAACTTTGACAGCTGAAAGTTTAGTTCCAGAAAGTGAGCAAGGAAGAGAGATTATTGAAGGCACTTTCAGACTGATTTAAAGAAGAATTTTGGAATAATTAGAACTATCCAAAAATCAAATAGGCTTCTTTCTATAGTGGAAAGCTTTCTCTCATTGGAAGTACATGGTATTCTTCCAGGTGTATTTGAAATGAGATTCCTCTATAGGGTAAAAGATCATGCTAAATGTCCTTGAAAACTCTTTCCAAATCTGTAATCTCATAATAATGGACAAAACATTTCTCATTTTTCAATATTAATGTTCATTTTAAATGTTCAGATTTCATAAATAGAAAGACATTTTTCATTAGTAATATGTTTAAAGGAAAGTACCATCAGATTTTCTTTTTAATTCTTAAATGGTGCACTAGTTGCAGTAGGTGTTATCTTAGGCCCATTTCAGCTCTAAAACTTTGAACTCTATAATCACTTTGAGAATTTCTGGCAAAAGTTAATGGATTTCAATCACAGTATCTTTTTGATGAATAAGAAAAAGTGTTTATATTAGTTTAGGGACTGTGTCTATAAAATACAATAGCAAAATATCAGTGATATTGTTTTCATAGAGACTTCCATCATTTAATTGAACCAGAATGCTTATGCCTCATAATGCTTATGCCACAATGTAGAAATATAAATTATTATCATTAATTATCTTTTCCAGAGGAAAACAGATCATATTTTCTTGTGAAAAATATCTAAATTATAATGTTATAATTAAAATAAACTTTTAGTTTTTTAGTACCACTCAAATTGCAAACAATTAAGCACCTATGATGTGCAAGTAACTACTAAATTCTGGGAATGCAAAGACAAAATATGAGTACATGCCCTCATGCTGCAGGGGAGGAAATATGTGATTTTAGAAGTGCTCATAATAGTTATGTGGTAATATTTATATTTACTATATATACTATATACATAATACTATACATATATGTCAATGTATATGTGGAGATATGTGTATATACATATATACATATCTGTGTGTGCATATGTGTATATGTATATATTGTATATATGTATATATACACATGCATGCATGCACATAAACACACAAACCTAGCCACTGGAAGGAAAAGGGAAGGTTTCATGGAGTAGGTGGTGATTGACCGGAGGGGTGAGGGTGAGGACTACTGAGTAGATTTCTGGCATAGAGCACAGTTAGTAGACAAAGACAGTTAGAAGATGGAGCATCCTTAAATGTTAAGAAGTCCAGTTTGACTGGAATTTGAGTCATATTTGGTTACTCATTACTCTTTTATTTCTTTTTGTATTGCTGATCACTCATAATTGAATATTTTTTTAAGGCTGACTACTGGGGGGAGGGGACTTATTTATGTTTGTTAAAACCCAATTCCTTCTGTTTTTAATATAAGAATAACTTATATAAAAACTATAAGATCGAATAAGTACCATTTTTGTCAAAATTGATCATCTTCCAAGAAAGGGCCCAACCACCTTTCTTTATTTCTTTTTACAATAGTGTATGAGCTTATAATAAGGATTTGTCATAAAGGCTTCAGGGAAGTCTGTGCAATATCTTGTTCCACTTGCTTTAGCTTTCTTGCAAATCATTGCTATTTTACCACAAAAGGGGATGTTAAATCAGTTTATTTTTCATCTAAGTGTTTTTTTTATATCCTTAATCTTCCCATCCACCATCCAACTTGAATTGTAGGGCTCTTCTATTCAGGTATATTGAATTTTTTATTTACATTTCAAAATCCTTTAAGAAAAGTTACTCTCTGGGAAACATACATAAAGAACTAATCCTAGGTAGGATTTTATTGCTTGAGTGTCCTGCTTCAGCTGATCCACCAAGTGTCAAAGTATTTCCAAATCTGTATTATATGCTTTAGATTTCTCACTGAACAATTTTTTTAAAAAATCACTTATATGGATGAAGTAGTGAGCCTGTGAATAGTTTATTCCTTATAAGCTACTTTTTGGCTTCTCTATATTTAGGAAATGGTTTAATTTGTAAAATATAAAAAAAACAGAAATAAATAATTGATAAATTACTATATTTATTAAATACCATATATCTTTATCTTGTGATGTATTTTCCATACAGTTTGTTTTATTTTCCAATGGGAATTTTACATGCTTTGAAAGAACTTCTATTTGTACTGTGCAAAATTACAAGCAGAAACCTGCTTGGTCCCTTCTAAGGCCACTATCATAGATGCCGGTAATGAGTATGATTATGGATTTTCTTTAAAAATATTTAAATATATGAAATTTTAGATACATGCAAAACCACATGCATTCATGTGTGCATTTGCACAAACATACATAGATGATTATACCTGTTGAGACAGGGTTATACAATACATATATGTATTAAGACACATGCTTATATATACATATACACAAATATATGTATACAAACATAATTAAACCTGAGGAACACTGTAAGTTCAATGGATTGGTGTATGGTGAGAAGGTTGGAATATTACCCATAATGAATTATAAAAGATGTCATAAAATAAAATAGTAAAGCTCCCAAATAAGCCTAGTTAGTTTCTAGTGCTAAGATATGCTCAATGGGTAGACTACGCAGTCAATTCTTTTTCCTAAAATGTCTAGAGTAAGTGACTGAGGTTGTCAGCAAGTTGAATGAACTCTTTGTGATGAATTTGTGGGAAGAAATAATTAAGGGTTGTCTCACATTATTCATTCAAAAATAATTCAGTAAATTTTGATCTCATCAATTTGGGAACTCATTTCATTGGTTCAGATAGCACTATAAATTAAATTTACAATCTTCTCATCAATTTTCCTACAAGTACTCTTGACCTGTCCCATATGATAGAGCAATTCCTTGAAGTCTCTTGATAATATGCACATAACAATGCATCAGAGATATAAAAAGTGCCAACTTATTAGGTCTGATGTGTATTGTTAGAATTTTTCTAAGCTATAAACTTAGTATTTTTAAAAATTTACATAATGTGTAGAGTTATTACACGTATGTTTTTCTTTTTTTTTATACCCAGTGCCTGAAACAGGGTAGGCACTTGATAAATACTTGTTGAATTGAAATCAATTAAAAATTATATGTGATAAAAACATTGTGTGCCTTTATTCTAAGTGAGAAATTAAATCCTTAACTTCAAGTGTACTTAAGATCCATTGGTTGGTCTCGATTATGAAATCACATTTTCACCCTCCCCCCCCCCAAATTGTCAGGAGCAATTTTATATTCTTTTCTCCTTCAATCCTTCAATCACACAGTACTTTTCGCCCTGCTCCTTCACAAAAGCTAATCATCACATGCTCCTCTCTTTGGACTTAGAAATTTCTTATAGTAGAGTGTGCTTATTGTTCTTGCCCTCCTTGTCTGAAGTACCATAATCCCAAATTTAAGTCCTCCTTAAAATTCCTTGAGATCAAGTTACCTGGAAAACACATAGCTAACATGTTTAGAGTTCTTCACTCCTGACTATTTCATGCCTTTGCAGAAGCTATGTCACATTTCTGTAAACATTCATTCCTTACCTTTGAGTCTAAATCCCTAGTTCCTCTCAAAACTCAGGGCAAATAGGCCCCTTCCATATAAGAAATTTTCTGATTTCCCAATGTCTAGTGACTGCCTATTGACAAATATCACATGTTTACTTTGTATATTTTCCATATGTACTTATATGTAGGGGTGTGGTATAAAATGTTTAGAAAACATGTTGGGGGAAGTAAATGTAACCATGACAAACTTGTAAGTTTATTCTTTATTATTAACATTTCCATCATTATTTCCTTATGTCTATACAGTCAACAAAACAAACCAAAATATTATTTGTAACATCTGCTGATTTCTGAGGGGTAAATACTCATAATGAAAATTGAGCAATTAGCTCTCAAAAGCTAGTAAAATTGCCTCCAACATATGTGTTGTTTCACACAATATCAATCAATAAATCAATCATTAAATACTTATTAAGCATCTACTATGTACCAGGCACTAATATATTATTTCCCGTAGAGACTATAAGCTCCTTCAGGGGAGGGGCTATTTCAATGTTGTCTTGGTATTCCCAGAATGTTGTAAAATATCTGCCATATAATAGATACTAAGTAAATGGCTATTGATTTAATGGTCTATTGAGTTTTATATTTTCCCCTAAGAATTATTTCTTCCTACGACAATCTTTGTGCCACAGTACTGGTCCTACCTAACAATATCGGTTTATGTAAGCTATGCAAAAATGGAAGTATCTATGAAGGAATCCCTCATGGGAAATGGGAATTTCTTTCACTAGAACATATATCAACTTATCCAAGACTTGATAGATAAATCAATAGTAGCTGCATATTGTGGAAGGTTAACAGGCATAATGAGAAAAGTAATTTGATCAGATTCATATGACTAGTAAATACCAAAGGTCAAATTTAAGCCTAGATATTCCAATTTCCAAGTGTAACATGAAAACAACACTGTCTCTGGAATCAGATGACTTGGATTAAAATCATGCCTCTTATACTACCTTTATGGAAGGTTACTCAACCATGCTGGAGCTCAGTTTACATACATACATACATACATACATACATACATACATACATACATATACAGGTACATATGTATATTTGTGTGTGCATGCATACACACATACATAATCATTTGTATGTGAATGTATGTATATGGTTTTATATATGTGCATATAAGTACATATGGGCATGTACAACACATTTGTGTACTTATAAATATACAAGCACCTGGCATGCATATATGCATATATACACACACACATATAAATATATTTGCATATATTGTGTATGTATGTGTAAATGTATGTACATGGGTATAGGTATAGGTATAGGTATATATGACAATGAGATTAGGTAGCATAAGAAGTAACTTTCAGCTCTAGATCTATTATCTGTAAGGTTATTAAATTTATGATCCTACATTATTTCTTTTGGTATACTGAACAATTTTCACATCTTCCCATTGAAGTGTCTGTGTCCAGTGTCATCATGAAAGGAAATATGGCTGGCAATACAGAGATGTATTTCACTTGGTACATTTTTCTCATTGTAAAGGTAAGGAAATGGAGGCTCACATAGGTTTTGTCTTGCTCCGGATCATGTAGCTAAGAAATGGTGTCTCATCTAATCAGTAGGGTGCAGGTATAATACATCTTTATTCCTTTGAGAGATTAAACAGGCAGTTTTATTTTCTGTCTATTTTATAAGGGGGAAAATCAAAGAGAGATTAAGAAATCCTCAGCTGTGTGTGTGTGTGTGTGTGTGTGTGTGTGTGTGTGTGAAAGTAGATCTCATTTTCTTTTAACAAAAGCATAAGGGATTTAATCCAATTGCTCTTCTTTCTGCCTATTAAATGTGTTCCCCCTTTTTAAAGGAAAGAAACTTTACAACTGAATAAAATGTTAAAAGCCCTGGAGGAAAAAACAAAAAGAAAATTAAGTGTCCTGTACCATGGTGGGAAAGTGCTTAGCCACACAAAGTAAATGGCTTGCATTGGAAGAGATCATTTGACCCCCTGGATTTAATAATTTAGCCACTTTATGTTCAGCAGGAAGATTCTTTTTCTTTCCACCGCTTCATAGAATCAAAGACAAAGTAAAAAAAAAATGGCTTCTGCCCAATGAAGGTTCTTGGTGATCATTTTCTTTTTTTAAAGTATTATTTTTACTACATCAAAGCTGTCCCCTTCCCTTGATTGTTTTCCACAGATTCCAAAAAAGAAGAGGCACACTAGACTCTTGGTAATTTTAAAAGTATGACTTGAAAAGGGACAGGCTTCATAGTTTTTTTTACCTCTTTTTCTTTTTGGTGTGGGCTTTTGATTTCAGTAGTATGGGAAATCTCCCACCTATGCAGAGGAGCAACTCATTTAAAAGTAACAATTTTATATGAAGTAATATAAAAGTGAAATAATCTGAATAAGGAAAAAATACATGCAATAAATAAAATTATGCAAATCAAATACAAAATTACAAAATAATTGAAATTGAAGACTGTGAAATTATAATTACCACAATGGAATCCAAAGAAGAAATATAAAAACAAAACAAAACAAAACATTTTCTTTCCATCTCTTTAGAGATAAGGACATATTGACATAATAAATAATGTCAGACATTTTGCAGCTATGGGTTTATTTTTTTAACTTTTTAAAACATAGTTTAATGTAATGGTTAGTTATCTAGAAAGTGCTATTTAAATGATTTTTCCTTTGTGGGGAAAGACCTCTATGCTGATGATTTTCAAATCTACTTATCCATTCCTAAACTTTATCTTGACTTCCAGTCACATCTCCGCAATAGCCTATTGGATGTCTCAAATCAGAGGTTCTTTAGATCTCTTAAATTCAGCATTTCCAAAACTGAACTCTTCCAAGATTTCCCTTTTCTTCCTAACTTGATTCTTACTGTTAAGGGTACCACCATTTTCTCAGTCACCTAGGTTCACAACTTAGATATTATCCTTGACTCTTTTCTCTTATCTCACTCATCACATCTGATCAGTTGCCAAGCTCTGTTTATTCTATATTTGTAACATATCCCATACATGTCCTCTTCTATCCCCTTATCTTCTTGCCACACTGGTGCAGGCCTCCATTACCTCATATTGGGACTATTGCAATAGCCTGATATTTAGTCTTCCTATCTTAAGTCTGTCCAGCATCAATCTACCCTCTGTTCATCTGTCAAATGGATCTTTTAATAATACAGGTCTGGGGCAGCTAGATAGCACAATGCCGGCCCTGGATTCAGGAGTACCTGAGTTCAAGTCTGGCCTCGGACACTTCCTAGCTATGTGACCTTGGGCAAGTCACTTAACCCACATTGCCCCGCAAAAAAAAAAAAAGTACAGGTCTAATCAGATTCTCCCTGCCCAATAAACTCCTGGGGCTCACTGTTACCCCAAGGAGTAAATACAAAATCCTCCAAAAGGTGTGTGTTGTAAAATGGTTGAAACAAATTGGAATAGGTGTATATATGTATGCACATATTAAATATCTGTATATATGTAGTATGATGTATATCATTATAAAATTATGCAGTGACCAAAATAACATTTAAAGATCACCATAAATCAATATTGCATCCCATTTCATTCAATTCCACAAGCATTTACCTATAATTTATTATGTTTAAGGTACTATGGTGGATGATGGGGATACAAATATAAGGATTCAATTGTCCCTTTCAAAATGGGCACATGATTTAGACATAAAAGGTTATACCATAAGGAAATTAGGAGATCACAGAATAGATTACCTGCCAAATCTATAGATAAGGGATAAGGGGAAAAAGTTTTGATCAAACAAGTAATTGAGAGCATTATAAGATGTAAAATGGAACATATCGATGAAGAAATCAAAGCTATATTTGAAGACCAGAGGGTTTTGTTTTTGTTGTTTGTTTTTTCTGTTATGTACTGCACTATCCTTCCCCCTTGTCTTCCCCCTCCCCCCACCACCGTCCTTCTTTGAAAAACTAAAAGAGTCAGTGTAATTAACAACAACTTCCTAAGATTCTTGTCTTGTAGTGAGGGATTAAAGATTGGCCTTGACATGTGGTCAGATTCAGTTTTCAATTCAGCCTTTGAGAGTTACTAGTCATGACCAGGGATAAAACAGTCTACTTTTAGCCTCCCTTTCCTCATTTGTGCAAGATGGATTCCTTTAAGCACTTCATAGAGTAGTTGTGAGGAACAGGTAAGATAATATTCAATCAAAAAGCTTGAAATAAATGCCTTCTACTAATGCATATAGAGCACCATGTAAGCCTTTACACACTACATAAGCATCAGCTAGGCCTCATATAATTGATGCAGATACATGGGGGATAGGAATTAGATCTGTAATTTAATTGGTACACATAACTCTCTTGTAAGGAGACACTCTCTATCAATGCAAGTCAGCACCCTTTCTGCAATTTATAGGCTTAAAGCATTCCCCAGAACACTGAGCAGTTAAGTGACTTGCTTAAGTGAAGATAGCTAGTATGTGTCAGAGATTGGAAATATACCCAGGCCTGTCTTGGTTTGTGGGCTGATTTGCTTTCCAGTAGGCCACGTTGCATTTTCTTAGCTATTATAGAGAGATAGGTTTCTCTCTGTTTGTTTGCTTGTTTGTTTTCACCAGATCTAGTTCTGGACTTCTATTGAAGAATATCTGTGTTCAAATCATAACTTTGAAATTTATGTTAATTATGAGTATATAGCTAAATTAGACTCTGTGAGTCTCAGTTTTCTTGTCTGTGAAACCTGTATTATTATTTTTAGAATTGTTATCAGGCTCAAGGGGAATCACTAAAAATCTTAAAGTACTAAAGAATATCAGCTCCTATTTTTAATCTATTTCAAAAAGCCCTCTTTACTTTCAATTAATTGAATGCGCAAAACACACCTCATTATAAAGTCCTTCAGTAAATATTTTCAACCTTAACAACATGGCTTAGTTTTACACAGATATACATACATAACTAGCAATGAAACCCAGAGAATTGATCAAGATGAAAGTATTATTCTTTCCATTGCTTGTTATTAGATGCTTTCTATTTTATGTCTTTTCTCTATAGGACTTTACTGCAGAATCTCTGTCTCTCTGTCTCTCTGTCTCTCACTCCCTCGCTGTCTCCCTCCATCTCTGTCTCTCTGTCTCTCTGTTTCTCTCTGTCTTTCTCTCTCTCTCTCTATGTGTGTGTGTGTGTGTGTGTGAGCATCTTCAAATTTGTTCCCTAGAAGATAGACATAGAAACCATAGTTAGACTCTTATTTTGTTTCTTCTTCCTTCCTTCCTTCTTTCCTTCCTCCCTTCATTCCTTTTGCATATATAATATCTAGAGGGATCAGGAAAGTCTTCACATTGGAGATGGCAGCTGAGTTCAGTCTTGAAAGGAGCTAGAAAATATGAGGCAGAGATTAGGAAGGAAAGCATTTTAGGCCTGAATAAAAATG
The DNA here is from genome assembly GCF_019393635.1 of Dromiciops gliroides. Lineage (NCBI taxonomy): Eukaryota > Metazoa > Chordata > Mammalia > Microbiotheria > Microbiotheriidae > Dromiciops > Dromiciops gliroides. Next base: position 144,655,572 of record NC_057866.1, read on the forward strand.
TATACATGGCCCCAAATGTTGGAGTTATAAAGTTAAGGGAAAAGGAGCAGCTAGGTGGCACAGTGGATAGAGCACTGGCCCTGGATTCAGGAGGACCTGAGTTCAAATCCAGCCTCAGACACTTGACATTTACTAGTTGTGTGACCTTGGGCAAGTCACTTAACCCTCATTGCACACCACCAAAAAAAAAAAAGTTAGGGGAAGAGCAAGCTGTCCAATTTGCCTGCAAAAGAGAATACATTTGTGATGTAGGAGAAATAATTGAATAGCATCTAGAAAGGTCATTTCACAGCAGATTTAAAAGTATTTAAGTGTCAAATGAATTTCATTTTTTTTTCTCCATTAAAGCTTGGTAACATCTGCCATATCGTCCTTTCTCCTTTCTCATTTTCTACTTGTACCCCTCATTAGAACTAGGTTCATTATCATTATCCAATAAATCATTCGAATTTAAATGGGACCAATTAGTTCTATATCATGAATTTTAAATTTTAACTCTATATCAAATTGATTATGATATTAATTTTTATGTATGTATATTGCTTTATTGTTTGGATAGATATTTGATTAATGATTTACTGGAAAACATCGATAAGGAATGTACAGAAGGAGCAAGTTTGAAATAGTTACAATTTGTGTTGATGTAAGCAATGTCCAAATTGATAGTATCATAAATCTATAGAAGTATTAAAAGATGACAAATATTATCAATCTTTTTTTTTACTATAACTCATTTCCAACAAAATTTTGGATTAAACTTTATAATAGGGCTCTACTTGCTACTTATTAGTTGTATGACCTTGAGATATCCATTTTGCATTAGTAGGCTTTGGTTTTCTTATGAATAAAATAAGAAGGATGATCTATAAGGCTCTAAAATCCCATTTTACTATTTACCTCCTTACTCATTTTGAGTACCTGGGCTCAACAGATGTCTAGTTATAGTTAAAATATCAAATGAAATATGACTTCTAAAATGGCTTGAAAACATCAAAAGTGCTATATAAATCCCATCTAACTTTAATGTTATTATTAATATTTGCTATTCCAATCAATTGGGAAGCTCATGGGATTATGAACCCTATTATAATCTTTGAGTCAGAAAAACCCAACATATTATATATATAATATAATGTGTAACAAAGAATGGTGGGTGATCAATATGTCTTTTAGTATGTTGACTGATACCTAAAAATAATAATGATGATAATAACTAAAATAATGAAAGTTAATATTCATATAGGTTTTTTAGATTTAAGAAGTATTTCATATATTATTTGATACTCTAAACAATCTTATAAAGTTGGTACTATTATTTAGACATTTCAAAGATGAAAAAAATATGGAAAAAGGTTAAGCGACTTATCTATATTCATACAGACAGTAACTGTAAGGTTTCATTTGAAATCATGTCTTCCTTACTCCAGAGATATCACAGAGCCTGCCAGAAACACCACCCAGCACAGTCTAAAATAGAATAACATATAATTGGTAAATATTTAGCAAAATGAACAAAAATATCATAGAATATAGACAATGTGAACATTTATTGAGTTTGATACATGGGGATTAAATTATACTCCCTTTGATTGTTTTTTCTTTTTTTTTTTTTTTGCTGGGCAATGAGGGTTAAGTGACTTGCCCAGGGTCACACAGCTAATAAGTGTCAAGTGTTTGAGACTGGATTTGAACTCAGGTCCTCTTGAATTCAGGGCCAGTGCTTTATGCATTGCACCACCTAGCTGCCCCTCCCTTTGATTTTTATGCAGATAATTTAATAAAGAAGATTGCAGGGAGCAGCTAGGTGGTGCAGTGGATAGAGCACCGGCCCTGGAGTCAGGAGTACCTGAGTTCAGGTCCGGCCTCAGACACTTAACACTTACTAGCTGTGTGACTCTGGGCAAGTCACTTAACCCCAATTGCCTCACTTAAAAAAAAAAAAAGAAGATTGCAATTCAAATTGAGGAACAAAAGAATGGAAGAAGTTTACTATTTTGTTTTGATTGAAATCTGGGTCAACCATTAAAATATTCTATAAACATGTGCTTTATATTTGTCCTGGTTAGAACCTACCTTTATTTTGTGGTCATATCTAGGTGTTACTTTTTAGGAATGACTTTGACAAACTTGAGAATGGCTTGAAGAGGGTAAATTAGACTGGTAAGAAAACTTGAAACTATGATACTCAAAGATCCATTGTCATGATAAGTAGATCAATAGAGCTTGTTTAGCCTAGGGAATAAAAGGTTAAAGATGGACTTGATTAATACTTTTCAAGCATGGAAAAAGCCATTAAATGGAAAAAAAGTGATTATACTTTTCTGTATGTTCCTGGTGAGTAGAAGGAGCAATTCAATTCTTTTCAACTTACAATATATTTGTGTGTGTATGCACACATTTACATATATATGTATACATTTACAGATATATGTATTCATATATCTGTATATACACACATATATATATACACAAATATTGCTAGAGGTGCTTTTGTAGAAATTGAAGATAATGAGACAAAAATGAAACAATATCTGCTCTTAGGGAGCTAACATCCTACTGAATTGATGGAAGATGAACAGATACAGATTTTACTTTATTATATGAGGAAAATCATCTAATTGATGAGTCCAAAAGTACAATTGACTTCCTCATTAGATTTATGTGCAACCCCTAATTAGAGGTCCTGATTAGACTACATCAATTCCAAAGTTTTGTTTTGTTTTGTTTTTCTTGCTCTTAGGTGCTACATTTACATGTAGGAGCATCCAATATAAGGGGACGAATGAAAGAAATGGGATTTGTCTCTGCTATTTTACCACCTACAAACTGAACAGAAAAGAGAAGAGGAAAACAATGTTGAGGATAGGGAATGGAGAGGAAAGAAATAGAGAACATGAAACAAGTATTTATGGTAATAGGCAAGAGTAACTATGGAGGTCACTGCAAATTTTCTTCTGTTACACTTTAATTAATTTATACATAGAAAAACAAATAAAATAGGCTATTCAAATAAGAAGAAAAATCATTTGTTCAACTCTCCCTCAAACATACGACTAGGCATCCTCAGTCCACTCATCAGTTCTGAAATATTGCTTACAGCACAGCTAATGCATTGGGCTAGCCACTGGTAAGAATAAAACCAGAATAGCTAAGCAAATGATGTGGTGAAATGAAAATCAGAAAGTCAATAGACCAGAAATAAGTCCAGTGAAGCAAGGCTTCAAATAATAGGGTAGCTATGGGCTACTGGGAAGTAATAAAAGCCTGTATTAGAACTAACATATTGATTCTTTTTAAGTAAAGAAATCTGGGGGAAAATGGAAATGAAAAGCTATAGAAATTTCCTTAAAATTATAAAAAAAAACAGTGATGAGATCCAAAAAAACTATCTTTTTGTACATACAAATCAATGAGGACCCTAGGTTATCATTTTCCATCCTAAAAGTAAGAGTGCCATCTTTAAATAGGAAGGATAAGATGTTACAATAAATGATTCTCTCTCAGTCTTATTGCATAAATGCAATAATGATTAATATGAAGAATTAATATTTTAAATTATTTAACTAATAAATGAAAGTTATTTTATAAATCAATATTTTGAAACACACAGAGAAAAGCATCTCATCTTGAATACATTTTGCATTCTTAGGTTTTTTTTTTGTCCATTTGATTTGTTCATTTGTTTAATATTATTCTATTTTATCTTCTATCGCCTTGTCTTCTGGCTTAATAATTTTATTTCATATTTATTCTATTCCTTAATTCTATTTTACAGCACTTTCTCCTTTTTTGACTTTTCATATGAATTTGTCTTCTTCCATTTTCATTTATGATGGTTTTTTTTATAATAGATAACACCTTTTTCCTTATTGAGACCAGATATTCATGTAACAGTGTCCTTCTTCATTTCCTTTAAAGTTCATCATCCAATCTGATTTGTCCTGTTGGTCCAATTTAATTTCATGCACCTTTAATTTGTTTTATGAGATTTTTAATCCAATCACTTGTTCACTATGTCAGAGTTTTGTTTTGCTTTGTTTCCTATGGCTTTCTCATATCCTTTTCTTTTATTTTCCCTTATCTGAGAAACTATTCTCTTTTGAGATTCTTTTGCTAGTCTCCTTTTCTTTCTTTATGGTTTTGTGTGTGTGTGTGTGTGTACTTGTTTATTTATATTTTTAATATGGGAACATTTTAGTCTATTCACACAGAAGGAACTGATGAAATGGGCTCTTTCAGGTGCTCTCACGTCACCCTTTTGTCAGGACTTTGGTCTCAGTTTTAAGAGCATAGTTTTATAAACATACTATCTCAAGAATAAGAAAAGGACACTCAGATTTCAATTCATTTTACTGGGCAACATATAACTAGAGAAGGACTGTTATTAACATGGACTTTCCACAACAACCTAACCTGAGCCATCTTCCAATAAGCAATTGATCAAAACTGGATGCGGTCATATTGTATGTTATAATTATGTAGGATGTGAAAAGTCTCATTAGGCCCCTAGAATAAGACTGAACTTATAGAATCTCTTGTTTCCACAATTATGCTGAATCATGTGGGACAGTAAGTGGCACAACTAGATGGGTAGCAGTTTCATTCCCCTTTTTATATTTATTAAACCTTCTATTGGATTGGGGAGGGGATGGAGAAGCATTGCATGGAAGGACTAATAATGGTTTAAGAGACCTTAATGAAAATTTTTAAACATGAATTGCCTTCTCATTTTTCCACCTGACCAAGCACAGAAGGAATAAGATGTGGGCAGGGGAGAGGACTTATAAGTACTAGGAATGATATAAGTGAAGTATACCAAAGTAAAGATGGACATGGCTATTCATGTAGACCAAACCCATTCCCTGATACTTTTAGCCAGACCAATGAAGCTTGAGTAATGCATTTAATCTTTGAACTCTGGTAAACATGGTGAAAGATGGAATTGTATCTGTAGGTGTTGTCAGTAAATGAATATTTCTGGCACAATGGAGAGCTTATCATTTTTCTTTCCTTTATATTTGATATAATTATCTCGATACTTTTTTGGGGGGGGGCAATGAATGTTTAGTGACTTGCCTAGGGTCACACAGCTAGTAAGTGTCAAGTGTCTGAGGCTGGATTTGAACTCAGGTCCTCCTGAATCCAGGGCCAGTGCTTTATCCACTGTGCCATCTGGGTGCCCCCCCCCATATTTGATATAATTAAATGAGTTTTTATGAAGTGCCTATGATATATAAAAAATTGGGCACTAAATGTCAGCAAGTCCGTTATAGTCATTATATTATTTGAATTACACAACAACCACTTACATATAATACATGCTAACTGTTCATAAGCTTTCTATATGTATTAAATTTTTATCCATATACATTACTGCAATGAATGTGTAACGTCATCAGTATGAGTATTGCCTCAGTGTGTATCACAACCTATCTCTTGTCAATCTATGACATCCTGCTCAATCATCTTCTTCTTTTTTTTTTTTAGTGAGGCAATTGGGGTTAAGTGACTTGCCCAGGGTCACACAGCTAGTAAGTGTTAAGGCCGGATTTGAACTCAGGTACTCCTGACTCCAGGGCCAGTGCTCTATCCACTGTGCCACCTAGCAGCCCCCAATCATCTTCTGTTGATTCTCTATTAAGCATATGGCAACATCCCCATACTCCAATTTATCAGAACCACCTAGATGTCTTTATTTTCTATGTTGTTAAAATAAAGATGACATCCATTTCAGTTCCTTGTGGCAATACATGAGATTGCTTGTTTTGTATGTAAAATCTAGATAAAATCTCTGAGAATGGCTTTACTTTTGCTCTATGAGAAGTATTGTTTTTGTTGTTTTGTTGTTGTTGTTGTTGTTGTTGTTTAAAGGAATAGTGAAGAAATGGATATTGGAAGAAGTAGAAAACAGTTATTGACAGAATTAAGAGACTAAATTAAGCTAAACCTAAACACAGATAAACTTGTTGACAGGGTGGGTACTTTCAGATTCCAAATGCTTTCAGTGTCCCATAGAGATAACATTTCCAGACAATGTTTTAGGTTTAAAATTAATTAAAGTGATAATGAAGAGCAAATGAAGAATCACAAAAGTTTTAGATCCTCTAAAAACGTAAAATTAGTTATTCATATAATGAGATCACAGATTTCTGAATATTTTATCACTAGGTTTATAAAAATGCTGAGAAATACTTTTGATTCAAAGTGACATTGGAGAAATAACAACACCTATTGTCTACATTGCCTGATGACCTGAAAAATTTCACAAAATGTAATGAGAATAAATTTATTGCAGACAATTGTCTTTACTCAATTAATATCATGTAATAATGGAACAGAGAAAGAAAATTAATTTCTGTTTTCCATATGCAATCCATAATATCTGAAAGAGGATTCTCCAAAGCTATTAAAATCCCTAGCCCTTTGTGCATCTCCATTTCAATCATCTATTTATAATCTATGATAACATATAAAGTAAGACATTAGAGTGAAATATCTACCTTTGAGTTCTGACATTGTGTGAACTATCATCATTTTCTCTTTTTAGAGACAAGTCCTAGCACCATCTCTTTCAGGAAACATTCCAGTATTTCTCCCCAACCTACCCCAATTTATTACCACCAATCAAGTAGATGTGACCTTAATCTTTCTTCATGTTTCTCATACTATATTGTGTTGACCTCTATGTGGTTCCCATATTCTAATTTGTATTAAGGGTATTTGTATAGAAGTTATATTACACTATCCACTTAATGATAATTTCTAAAGATTCCTAGATGCTAATGATCAAACATTTAGAACTAGAAAGGACCTTAGAATCCATCTACTCCTACTTCCTCATTTTACAAAGAAGGAAATTGAGACCTAGAGAGGTAAAACACTTGGTCATAGAGGTAGTGATAGAGCTAGGAACCAAAAATTATTTCCTCAGACTCAAAGCCTAGTAAGTACTCTTTCTATTGCCACATTCTGACTTAGATGATCAAAAAAGAAGGATGAGGGGCAGCTAGGTGGCACAGTGGATAGAGCACGGGCCCTGGAGTCAGGAGTACCTGATTTCAAATCCGGCCTCAGACACTTAACACTTAACTAGCTGTGTGACCCTGGGCAAGTCACTTAACCCCAATAGCCTCAGTAAAAAAAAGGAAAAAAAAAGAAAAAAAAAAAGGAAAAGATGTTGACCTTTCACTGCCAAAATGAGGGTTGGGTAAAAAGCAGAAGTTTAGTCTTGGATGGGCCTATTTCTGTGTATCAGAGCTGGTTATTGCTTAGAGTAGCTCAGAAAGAATCATAGATAATGAGCGGTTTTTTGTGCTTTAAGTGTTCTGATTTAATCAAAGAAGAAGAGTACAGAGTGATTTAAATCAACAAGCTTTTATTTGTTATTGTTCAGTTGTTTCAGCTATATCTAACTATTTGAGACCTCAAATAGGGTTTTCTTGGCAAAGATACTCTAATGGTTTGTGATTTCCTTCTCTAGCTCATTTTACAGATGAGGAAACTGAGGCAAACTGAGAAAACTAAGGGTTAAGTGACTTGCCCAGGGTTACATATCTAATAAACATCTGAGGCCAGATTTGGACTCAGGAAGTTGAATCTTCCTGACTCCAGACCTAGCACTCTATCCACTATGCTCCCTTTCATAGATGTTTGACATATATAAGACACTATGTGGCACTGGGGATATAAATACAAGTAAAAAGAAAGGCAGTCCTTGCCCTTAAGAGCTCACGTTCTAATTGAAAAAAGCAAGACATAACAGAAAGGTGTCCTTCCAGGTAATAATGCTACAAACCTGGAGGCATTTACCAGAGAATGGTGACAGTGGCATATTCCCAGATAAGATGGATGCTTGAGGCCATGGTTAAAAAAAGAAGTCAGGGAAATTCAAGAGTATTGCTTTGCATGTATGTGAGGGGAAATGTTTGAGTAAGTTTCTTCTGAGGAAGCTTGGGAAAGATGGGAGCTTATAAAATAATTGTGGAGTGAGAGGGTTCAGTGAATGAGTGAGCACCAAAGAAATTGAGAAGATGGCAAAGCCTTGGCACCTAGCCTTTGTTTAAGACACATTGCATGCTATTGTAAAGTATAGTGGAATAACCTGTGAAAAGAAGGCTGTCTGGATTTTGAGGCCAAGATGGCGGAGAGGAAGCAGCAAGCTGCCTGAGCTCTCCTTCTGTTCCCTCAAAAAGAACATTAAATCAAGCCTCTGGACGGATTCTGAAACTACAGAACCTGCAAAGGAACAGGGAGACACAGTCTTCCAACCAGAGATAATTTAGAAGACTTCAGGAAAAGGTCGGTCTGACTCGGGCAAAAGGGAGGCCCAGCACAGGGCAGCAGCCCAGCACTGAGGGGCTCAGGGCAAGTCAGCAGGAGCTGCGGGCCACAGACGAACAACTGAGGCCCCTGGAACCTGGCTCAAAAATCTGGTGGCCAAGAAGGACAGTGGAAAAACCAACCTGCACCGGCCCGGAGGGCCACAAATGGGTCAGGCAGGATCGCACACCAGGATTGGGCGCCTGGCTGAGCGCACACAGACAGGAAGTGCAGGGGGGTGTACTGCACACCCTATAAAGGCCTAAGAGTAAAAAGCCAGTCACACAGCACCTATACCCCTGCACAAAAACCCCAAAACAGGGACCCTGGTGCCCCCAGAGCAGATGTCAACTCAACTTAAAAAATAAATAAATAAGCTGCAATAATGAGTAAGAAGCAAAAAAGAGCCCTCTCCATTGAGAGCTTCTGTATCAATAGGGAAGAAGCCGATGCAAACTCAGATGAGGACAATAACCCTCAAATTGCCTACCTGTGAAGCCTCACGAGGGAAGGTGAATTGGTCTCAAGAACAAAAAGCCTTCCTGGAAGAGCTCAAAAAGGATATTAAAAATCAATTGAGAGAGGTAGAAGAAAAAATGGGGAGAGAAATGAAAGCAAAACAAGAAAACTATGAAAAAAGAATCAGCAGCTTGGAAAAGGAAGCACAAAGATTGACTGCAGAAAACAATTCCTTAAAAAATTCATCTGGCCAAATGGAAAAAAAAAAGTGCATAATTTCACTGAAGAAAACAAGGCCTTAAAAAATTCATCTGGCCAAATGGAAAAAAAGTGCATGATCTTACTGAAGAAAACAATGCTTTAATAATTAAAATTGGACACTTGGAAGATAAGGAATACATGAGACACCAGGAATCAGTCAAGCAGAATCAAAAGAATGAAAAAATAGAAGAAAATGTGAAATAACTCATTGGAAAGACAACTGATCTGGAAAACAGATCGAGGAGAGACAATTTGAGAATCATTGGACTGCCTGAAAGCCATGACCAGAAAAAGAATCTAGACACCGTATTCCAGGAAATTCTTAATGAGAACTGCCCTGATATAATAGAATCAGAGGATAAAATCATCATTGAAAGAATCCAGAGATCACCTCCTTAAAGAGACCCCAAAAGGAAAACTCCAAGGAATATTGTAGCCAAATTCCAGAATTATCAGGTGAAGGAGCAAATACTCCAAGCAGCCAGAAAGAAGCAATTTAAATATCATGGAGCCACAGTCAGGATTGCTCAGGACCTGGCAGCTTCAACATTAAAGGACCGCAAGGCTTGGAATATGATATTGCGGAAGGCAAAGGAGCTTGGATTCCAGCCAAGAATCTATTACCCAGCAAAAGTGATCATTCTCTTTCAGAGGAAAAGATGGACATTTAATGACATTGGGGACTTTCAATCTTTCCTGGTGAAAAGACCAGAACTGAATAGAAAATTTGATCTCAACATACAAGACTCAAGAGAAGTTTAAAAAGGTAACCAGAGGGGGGGAAAAAAAGGTTACCCTATTAGGTTAAACTGTTTATATCCCTACATGGGAAGATAATACTCATAACTCTTAAGAATTGTAAATGTATTTGAGCAGAGAGAAGGATTTTACACAGAGGGTATAAATATAAATTGTCTTTGATGTGATGATACAAAAAAAAATTAAGGGGTTAAAAAGGGAGTCTATGGGGAGGAGAGGAAAGGGGAGGTGGAAGGGGATGAATTATATCATATGAAGAGGTGAAAAAAAAACCTATTACAATAGAGGGAAAGAAAGGAGGGTGAACATTGTTTCAGCCCTATTCTCATTAGATTCGATTCAAAGAGGGAATAACATATACGTTCATTGGGATAAAGAAACTTAACTCATTCTTTAGTAAGCAAAAGGGGAAGGGAAAGGTGGGGCTGATAAAAGGGAGGACAAAAGCAAAGGGAGAAAAGGGTAAAGAAAAGAAAGGGGGGTGATAAAAAGGGAGGGCAGATTGGGGGAGGCAGGGGTAAGAAGTAAAACGTCAGTGAGGAGGAATAGGGTGAAAGAAGGGGGGAAAAGTACAAAGGGGGTAAATAGAATGGAGGGGAATAGACAGTCAGTAATAATAACTGTGAATGTGAATGGGATGAACTCTGCTATAAAACGGAAGCGAATTGCAGAGTGGATTAAAAACCAGAACCCTACAATATGCTGTTTACAAGAAACACATTTGAAGCAGAGAGATACACACAGAGTAAAGGTAAAAGGCTGGAGCAGAATATATTATGCTTCAACTAAAGTAAAAAAAGCAGGAGTAGCAATCCTTATCTCAGACAAAGTATAGGCAAAAATAGATCTCATTAAAATAGATAAGGAAGGAAATTAGATCTTGCTTAAAGGTACTATAGATAATGAAGTAATATCAATATTGAATATGTATGCGCCAAGTGGTATAGCATCCAAGTTCTTAGAGGAGAAGTTAAATGAGTTACAAGAGGAATTAGACAGTAATATTATACTAGTGGGGGATCTGAATCTCCCCCTCTCAGAATTAGATAAATCTAGCCAAAAAATAAATAAGAAAGAAGTGAAAGAGGTGAATAGATTACTAGAAAAGTTAGACATGATAGATGTCTGGAGAAAATTGAATGGGGATAGAAAGGAATATACCTTTTTCTCAGCAGTACATGGCACATTTTCAAAAATTGACCATGTATTAGGGCACAAAAAACATCATAGTTAAATGTAGAAAGGCAGAAATAGTAAATGCATCCTTTTCAGATCATGATGCAATAAAAATTACATGCAAGAAAGAGCCAGGGAAAAGTAGAATGAAAATCAATTGGAAACTAAATAATTTCATTCTAAAGAATGAATGGGCCGAACAACAAATCATAGAGACAATCAATAACTATATCCAAGAGAATGACAATAATGAGACAACATACCAAAATCTATGGGATGCAGCCAAAGCAGTGCTTAGGGGAAAATTTATAGCTCTAAATGCTTACATGAATAAAAAAGAAAAAGAGGAGATTAATGAATTGGGCATGCAACTTAAAAAGCTAGAAAAAGAACAAATTAAAAATCCCCAATTAGATACTAAATTAGAGATCCTGAAAATCAAAGGAGAAATTAATAAGATTGAAAGCAAAAAAACTATAGAATTAATCAATAAAACTAAGAGCTGATTTTATGAAAAAAACCAATAAAATAGAAAAAATATTGGTTAATTTGATTAAAAAAAAGAAAGAAGAAAACCAAATTACCAGTATCAAAAATGAAAAGGGTGATGTAACCACCAATGAAGTGGAAATTAAATCAATAATTAGGAATTATTTTGCCCAATTGTATGCCAATAAATTTCACAATCTAAATGAAATGGATGAATATTTACAAAAATACAAACTGCCCAGGTTAACTGAAGAGGAAATAAAATCCTTAAATAAACCCATATTAGAAAAAGAAATTGAACATGCCATTAATGAACTCCCTAAGAAAAAATCCCCAGGGACAGATGGGTTTACGGGTGAATTTTACCAAACATTTAAAGAACAATTAATTCCAATATTATACAAATTATTTGGAAAAATAGGTGAAGAAGGAGTTCTACCAAATTCATTTTATGACACAAATATGGTAGTGATACCAAAACCAGGCAAAGCAAAAACAGAGAAAGAAAATTATAGACCAATTTCCCTAATGAATATTGATGCTAAAATCTTAAATAAGATATTAGCAAGGAGATTACAGCAAGTGATCATCAGGATAATACACTATGACCAGGTGGGATTTATACCAGGAATGCAGGGCTGGTTTAACATTAGGAAAACTATTAACATAATCAACCACATCAATAAAAAACCAACCAAAATCATAAGATTATCTCAATAGATGCAGAGAAAGCTTTTGACAAAATACAACACCCATTTCTAATAAAAACACTGGAGAGTTTAGGAATAGGGGGAGCTTTCCTTAGAATAATAAACAGTATCTACCTAAAGCCATCAGCAAGTATTATATGCAATGGAGATAAATTAGAGGCCTTCCCAATAAGATCAGGGGTGAAACAGGGATGTCCATTATCACCCCTATTATTTAATATTGTACTAGAAATGTTAGCTTTACCAATCAGAGAAGAGAAAGGAATTAAAGGAATTAGAATAGGCAAGGAGGAAACAAAACTATCACTCTTTGCAGATGATATGATGGTATACTTAAGGAATCCTAGAGAATCAACTCAAAAATTACTTGAAACAATTAACAACTTTAGCAAAGTAGTAGGATATAAAATAAATCCACATAAATCATCAGCATTTCTATACATGACCAACAAAGTCCAACAGCAAGAGATAGAAAGAGAAATTGCATTTAAAGTAATGGTAGGGGCAGCTAGGTGGCACAGTAGGCAAAGCACCAGCCCTGGATTCAGGAGTACCTGAGTTCAAATCCGGCCTCAGACACTTGACACTTACTAGCTTTGTGACCCTGGGCAAGTCACTTAACCCCCATTGCCCTGCCAAAAATAAATAAATAAATAAAATAATGGTAGATAATATAAAATACTTGTGAGTCTACTTGCCAAGACAAACCCAGGAACTCTATGAACACAACTACCAAACACTCTTCACACAGATCAAATCAGATCTAAATAATTGGAAAGATATCAATTGCTCATGGATAGGCAGAGCTAATATAGTAAAAATTACAATACTGCCTAAATTAATTTATTTATTCAGTGCCATACCAATCAGACTACCTAAAACTTATTTTATAGAGCTAGAAAAAATAATAACAAAATTCATCTGGAAAAACAAAAAATCAAGAATATCCAGGGAAATAATGAAAAAAAAATTCACAGGAAGGTGGGTTAGCAGTACCAAACCTGGAGCTTTACTATAAAGCGGCAGTCATCAAAACTATCTGGTACTGGCTAAAAAATAGAGTGGTAGATCAATGGAACAGGCTAGCCTCAGGAAATGCAGTAGTAAATGACACTAGTAATGTAGTGTTTGATAAACCCAAAGACTCCTGCTTCTGGGATGGGAACTCAGTATTTGACAAAAACTGCTGGGAAAACTGGAAGATAGTATGGCAGAAATTAGGCATACACCTTATACTAAAATAAGGTCAAAATGGATACACGATTTAGACATAAGAGGTGATACCATAGGTAAATTAGGAGAGAAAGGAATAGTCTACCTATCAAATATTTGGAAAGGAAAACAGTTTATGACCAAACAAGAGATAGAGTATATTACAAAATGCAAAATGGATGATTTTGATTACATTAAATTAAAAATTTTTTGTACAAACAGAAGCATTTTATCCAAAATTAGAAGGGATGCAGAAAGCTGGGAAACAATTTTTGAGGCCAGTACTTCTGATAAAGGCCTCATCTCTAAAATATATAGGGAACTAAATCAAATTTATAAGAATCCAAGTCATTCCCTAATTGAGAAATGGTAAAAGGATATGAACAGGCAGTTTTCTGATGAAGAAACCAAAGCTATCTATTCCCATATGAAGAAATGCTCTAAATCTCTAATGATTAGAGAGATGCAAATAAAAACAACTCTGAGGTACCACCTGACACCTATCAGATTGGCTAAAATGACAAAAAAGGAAAATAATAAATGTTGGAGAAGCTGTGGGAAATTTGGAACACTAATCCATTGTTGGTGGAGCTGTGAACTGATCCAACCATTCTGAAAAGCAATTTGGAATTATGCCCAAAGGACGATAAAGCTGTGCATACCCTTTGACCCAACAATACCACTTTTGGGTCTTTTTCCCAAAGAAATCAAGGAAAGGGGAAAGGGACCCACATGTACAAAAAAATATTTATAGCTGCTCTTTACATGGAGGCAAGGAATTGGAAGTTGAGGGGGTGCCCATCAATTGGGGAATGGCTGGACAAGTTGCAGTATATGAATCCAAAGGAATACTATTGTGCTATAAGAAACGATGAGCATCAGGAGTTCAGAGAAACCTGGAGGGTCTTGCGTGAGCTGATGAAGAGTGAGATGAGAAGAACCAGAAGAACATTGTACACAGTATCATCAACATTGAGTGTTGATCTACTGTGATGGACTATATTCTTCTCACCAAAGCAAGGGCACAGAAGAGTTCCAGGGAACTCGTGATAGAAGAGGATCTCCAAATCCAAGAAAAAAAAAAAAAAGAACTGTGGAGTATAGATTCTGAATAAACCATACTATTTCTTTTGGTTTTGATGCTGTTGTTTTTTCCTATTTTGAGGTTTTTCATCATTGCTCTGATTTTTTCCTCTTATAACAGGACTAATGCAGAAATAGGATTAATGTTATTATGTGTATATATATATATATATAAAAAACCTATATCAGATTACCTGCTGTCTAGGGGAGGGGGGAGGGAGGGGAGGGAGGGAGAAAAATCTGAAATTGTAAAGCTTGTATAAACAAAAGTTGAGAACTACCTTTACATTTAACGGAAAAAAATAAAATACTTTATTAATTAAAAAAAAGAAAAGAAAAGAAGGCTGTCTGATCTGATTCTATGTGGCACAATAAGTATATTATGTGAATTTCTTGTTTTTCTCTGGTTCTATGGCAGAAAGTATTGCCCATAGAGCAGGGAGATACAGGAGTATAAAAACATTTTGTTTTATGAGGAGATGAAAATGTCTTTCTGATAAAGTTTTCTCTTCATTTTTGACCTGGTTGCACTATTTTGGGACTTTTATGAATTTTTCACCATTCCCCAGGAATCTCATTATTGGGAAAACATCATCATCTGCAAGATCCTAACAACTTTGGGACTCCACCCTATCCTCACCTTCCATCTTCCCTGTGATTGGAGGCTGAAGTCCCAATATTAGACAAAGAAAAACAAAAAGTCTTCAAGCCAAAGAAAATAGGTTTATTTAGAGAGGGATCCTGTCTCAGGTATAGGACCCAAAAACCATGAGCTTCAGGATCAGTGGAAATGTATACCCCAAGTCAATAAGTACAATGTTTACTATAATGGCATTTGTCTACATATATAGGCTCACAGCATCATACTCTTTTTAAGGCATAAAGGGTAAACATTTGCATTATGTATGTCTTAAATATGCCTTAAATATGAAGAAATGGCATGCATTTCCTCCGTTAATAGCATACTTTTCATCTCTCAGCAGCATAAATGGTATCATCATTTGTAATAACTACTTTTCATATACTTTTGTATTACTTTTAACAGTTCTGGTTGCTTAATTCCATCTATTTTTTGTAAGTTAACATTTAATTTGATTACAAATTTTTAGCCAAGATGTAACTCATATAAGTATGTTCCTAATATTATTGGCTATTATGTATCTTGTCCCTAGTTAAAGCAAAGTAGAACTACACTTAATTTATCTTTACCTAATGAAGCTTCTAAAGCATACCATATAATATAAAGAAGATATAAAATGATACATACATAGAACAGAAGTAGACCAAATTCTACTATTACATCTTTTCCAACAATTTATCACTCAAAGCATTATCATCTACTGAAGTCTACAATCACTAAGAATTTAGGACTGGGAGACAATTTCACTCACACTGAAACCACAATATTTCCATTTGAGGATGGAGTTGAACTCAGAAAATCTTCATGTTTCTTACTTGGCTAAACTACTTTTCTACTGTCTCACTTACAATGGTTTCTTTCTGTGTTGCTTATCAAACCTACTTTTCAGAATGTTTTCTTCGTTGTCTCCCTCCATTAGATTGTAAGTTCCTTGGGGGCAGGCATTGTTTTTCATTTATTGCATTTTTACTCCTACTACTTAGCACAGTGCCCAACGAAGAGTAGATGTCTTATAAATATTTGTTGGCAATTTATCCTATATCCATCTATCTATATGTCTGCCTATCTTTTGATCTATCTATAACTTAAATCATATTTATATCCTGCATATGCAATACATACTTAATATTTCCTGAAATAAGTTGATATCTCTCTTTTGTAGGTTTGTCTTATTTGCCCTTCTGCTTCTTACATGTGTCTTCTCAAATGTTTTGCCATTAACCCTAAGACTATTTTTTAGACATACCATCTCAGTTGTTTAACTTAGTCAATAGACAGTCAACTTCAGAATCAGTAAAGGATGGGCACAAATCCTGTCTCTGATATATTCCTTCCAGGTTACCATGAGCAAGTAACTCAAACTTGAAATTCTCTAAGAAAATGCTCTGACTATATATTACAGATAAGTTTTATTCTTCAGCAGAGGAGAGGGTTTCTACATTGGAAGTTGCTTAAAAAGATAGACTTGTAGCTATGGATCAAATAGATACTCTTTTTCTTAGTAAGGATAAATTAGATATTCTTTTATTTGATTCTCTGCCATAGCTTCAACTATATCTTATATATGTATGGCTTTTATACCACAAGCTTCATGTTGACTTCTCTCCTGAATGATAATGTTTTACTTTCAACTTTCTGAGAGATATTTCTTCTTAAGACTCAAATTCATGAAAAGTGAATTTTCTCTTTACCATCCAATTCATCTTCTTTTTCCAGATTTTTAAATTCACTGTTTCCCTTATCCCTTGAAAATGTCTCTTTCATTAAATCCGCCTTTCTGCTCCCACTACTTTATTCCAAGAAATTATTTCATAATTAGCTCATGCTTGGACTACTTAAGCAGCCTACTTACTGGTGTCCCTCTACAGTGTCCCCTGATTGAACTTGAACACTGCTATAAAATTTACGTTCCTAAGTAAGAGGAAGATAAAAATATAAATTTAGAATTAAAAGTACATTATACCCATATTCAAAAGTAGTATTTTCCCATTGTATGGGGATGCTTACTGAATAACCCAAATTCCTTAGCCTGACATTCAAATCCATTCAATATAACTTCATCCATTCTCTTCAATTTTATAGCTGGTTATTTCTCTAAATGAACCTTTCACTCCAGGAAAAGTAGTTTAAAAAAAATGTTTTTTAAAAGTGCTTATTTGGGGTGCTAGGTGGCGCAGTGGATAAAGCACTGGCCCTGGATTCAGGAGGACCTGAATTCAAATCTGACCTCAGACACTTGACACTTACAAGCTGTGTGACCCCAGGCAAGTCACTTAATCCCACTGCCCCACAAAAAAAGTGCCTATGCATTCCAAACTATGGTTCTTTACTAATGATGTTGCCTCCAGCTAGGATGCTCGCTCAACCTCTATTACTCTTATTCAAAAGTTTACACATATTTTTTTTCTCAAGGAGCAGCACAAATTCCATCTTTATAAAAGGTTTCTTGATCACAGTAGCCAGAATTTATTTCTTTCTTCTGTTGGAAGTTCATATGATGATAGGATAGGATAGAATAAGATATGGTAGATGGATAGATAGGAGATGATAGATAGATAGATAGATAGATAGATAGATAGATAGATAGATACATAGATAGATAGATAGATAGATACATAGATACATAGATACATAGATAGATACATAGATACATAGATACATAGATAGATACATAGATAGATACATAGATAGATAGATAGATAGATACATAGATAGATAGATAGGTAGATAGATAGATAGATAGATAGATAGATAGATAGATAGATAGATAGATAGATAGATAGATAGATAGATAGATAGATGGATGGATGGATGGATGGATGGATGGATGGATGGATGGATGGATGGATGGATGGATGGATGGATGGATGGATGGATGGATGGATGGATGGATGGATGGATGGACAGACAGGCAATATATCCCAGTCATAAGCTTCATATTCTTCATGATTTTTATTTATCTTAGCCCTGATAATGTACTATGTATGTTGGGAGTTGAATAGACACCTAGGTGAGCCTGGAGTCAGGAAGACCTGAGTTCAGATCTTTCCTTAGACACTAGCTGTGTGAGACTGGCTAAGTAACTTCAGCCCATTTGGTTCCGTTTCCTTTTATGTAAAATGAACTGGGGAAGAAAATAGCAAACCACTTAATTATCTTTACCAAGAAAACCCCAAATGGGGTCAAAAAGAGTCAGACATGGCTGAAATGACCAAAAAAATAACAACAATTTTTGGAGCTTTCATTAGATCAATATTTTAATGCTTCTCAGTATCATTGTAAAACCTTTTCAGACATAACTTTATTTCCTAACCAACTATACTCATTCTAGGTTTCTTTGACTGCTCTGAAACACTATTTTAGTTTTCTTTGGCTCCCCTAACATGTTCTCAGGAACTCATCATTTGTAAATCTCATCATTCTGCAAGATCCAAGCAGCCTTAGTAGTCACATGCATCAGCTCCTATGATTAAGTAGTGGAGCCATAAACCTTTAAGGAAGAGACACAGAATAGACATTTCCTTAGATCCCTGATTTCTCCACATTTCTCATCCACCTGTATGACTACATTCATTTGATCTCCTTTAGGTTCTCTGCAAAGTCTCCTGTTCAGGGTGCCTTCTCCCCCAGCCGCGTTTCAAACTTTTCTGTATTGTCTTCATTCTGTTTTAAGCTCTTCAAGGGCAAGGACTTCTTTTTCCATATTTTTATCCCCAGTGCTTTAACATAGTGCCTGGAACATAATAAGGGCCTTATAAATGCTAATTTATTATTGAGTAAACCAAATTGTGGCCATTTCAGGACTGAACTAATATTTGATTTGCAATAGATGGTATATATTACATACTGAACAAGATGTCAAGTTGCCAAACTGAGAATTAGAATCCCGGTTTTTTGTTTGGTTTGGTTTGGTTTAGTTTGGTTATGGTTTTGTTTTTGTTTTTCCCTTTAAAGAGAAAATATAGGGGCAGATAGGTGGTGCAGCGGATAAAGCACCGGCCCTGGATTCAGGAGGACCTGAGTTCAAATCTGACCTCAGACACTTGACACTTAATAGCTATGTGACCCTGGGCAAGTCACTTAACCTTCATTGCACTGCAAAAAAAAATAATAAAAATTTTAAAAAGGAAAATAAAGGAAAAATATCTAGAAATGTATGTTCAGACTACCTCTTGGTAGTGAGATTTTCTTTAAAATGCACATTTGTATTTGTTTAAAGGTTTGAAATTTTACTGAGAATCATTTTGGATGACCACATAAAACAAGGAATTATACATCTAAAACTCAAATAGATTTAAAAGTACATATTCAGATATCTGTATATATAATGAATCTTGAAAGAAAATATAGATTAATATAAAATAGCTCATCAAAAAGGGAACACCACAGGTATATCCTACAAGATCTAGTGCCTTCAGAAGGGAAACTTCCCATTAACTAAAATATGAAAACCTTCCTTTTTTTACTTTTGATATAGCATGAAAATTAATGCAGTATATCAGCTCTCTATTACTTATGCTATGTTCTTTCTATGTGACAAACTCCTCTCGTCTCCTCTCTATTTTCCCTCACTCCCTCCTCCCTACCCATGCCAGATATTTCTCTGAAGACATGCTTTCTGCTTCTTCTCCTTAAACTGATTGAAATAAAAATTTGCTACAATTTTAAGAAGTTATAAAATTATTTCATAAGTAGCTTCCACACTATACTAATATGGAAAGTAACCACTTCATAAGAAATATCTTTCATCCTACATATCTTATTTGTTTCATCCTGAGAAAATGTAGGTGGGATTAAGATATGTGAGTGATGACAGGTCTATTTCTAATATTTTGTGGCAATGACTATCATCTTCATTACTGAATAAAAGTTTTTTACAGAACTCCACTGCTATTTCTATTATAGCAATGTGCCACTAATATTAATCAAAATCCAATATGTTGCTTTCTCTGTGACTTTCCACTATCATTTCTATTTTTTAAATTTTTTATGGGGTAATGAGGGTTAAGTGACTTGCCCAAGGTCACACAGGTAATGGCAAGTGTCTGAGGCTGGATTTGAACTCAGATCCTCCTGAATCCAAGGCCAGTGCTTTATCCACTGAACCACCTAGTGGCCCCCATTTCTATTTTTGATATTGTTACCTGGAATCTTTCCTTTTGTAAATATAGAGGTATGTTGGAAAATGGTTTAATAATCTTTTTTTTTTAAGAAAAATATGAACGACAAAAATTTAACTGTATTTCTCCTATTAACATTTTCTCCTTTACTTTATTAAATGTATACAATCAATTAAACTGTCATACCCTGATTTTTGTAATTTGCCACTTTTCAAGATGTAAATGGTCACACTGAAAATTTTAACTATCAGCTCTCTTAAGCCAGTAAAAGACAACTCTAGCAGACCATTGTCCAGTGTTATGCACAGACAGTGAACATGGAGCCAGAGATAAACAAAAGTTTTAGAGCTCATTGACTTAGCTTGGGGTGATTGGATGGCCCTTCAAATAATCCCGAACTCTTCCTTGAAAAAAAAATAGCAATGCTTTAAATAGCAATGTTATTCCAATGATGTTGTTTGGCTTTCATCAACTAATGATAATGTCTCCCAAAACTTGATGTTGAGGATAATTCTAAGGAAAGTGACAGACCAAGGTGAAATGCATTAAAAATAAGGTATTAGGAAGCAAGATAAATGTACAACTGCATTTTTAAAGGACTAGTTAAACAAGAAGAGCAAAAAAAAACAAAACACTGATGTGCACTACCGTTATCTCAACAAAATCAGGAAAATGTAGAGGAACTCCTTCCTACCTTAGTAGGTGGGTTGTAGCTCTTATTTAGCTCTATTTGCAGGAGATAAATAAAGGTCATATAGGAT
This sequence comes from Dromiciops gliroides, assembly GCF_019393635.1. NCBI lineage: Eukaryota > Metazoa > Chordata > Mammalia > Microbiotheria > Microbiotheriidae > Dromiciops > Dromiciops gliroides. Next base: position 144,676,561 of record NC_057866.1, read on the forward strand.
GGGCAATCAAAATACCCACACTGAGAAGATCAGAGACCTCTTATCTGTATCAGGTTTAAATGAAGAAAACATTGAAAAGAATTTAACTCTGATATCAGGAAAAAAAAATTCTTCATGTATGAAAGATGTATTAATTTAAAAATGTATTAGATGCCTACTATAAGCAAGTATTTTAATTTTTTCAATTATTTTCATGAGAAATACTTTGAAAGTAAATAACTATTATAAAAATCTAGAAATCTGTTATCAAGTAAAAAAAAGACATTATAAGAAATGCAAAAGCCCTATTTCCTCTGTTTAAACATCTAAAGAATGTCAAATTTTATTTTGGGGGAAAAATCCCCAAAATATGTGTTTAATAATTCAATTGTACTTCTGTAATGGAACAGCTGCTCAGGTCAGGGTATATTCTCTCATTTATTTTAGTTTCAAACCGGACAATAGACTCCTACATCTCTCCATATACTGAGCTCTGAAATTTCTTTCTGTCAAATTAAATGACTCCACACACCTTTAGAGAATAAAGTTATTTTTTTTCATCATATTGTAGGAAATATTTTGAAGTCTCTTAGAAATGGGTGAGAAGCCAGATAATAAAAGCCTTCTTCAGTGAATGGTAGCCAATCCTAACTCAAGTGAAGGTCACATCCAGTCAGTAATTAGGGTTGATTCAGGGAGACAGCTACTTACCACGTAGGTAGAATTCAGACAGTTGTGTCATACTTCTAGAGATGGCTGGGACATCTAGAGTGGTTATGTTCACACCTTTAAATGAGAAAAGTGAACTCCACAGCTTGAAATTTGGTGGATTGAAAAGGAAATAGGTGGAAAGAAAAATGTGGGAAAACAAGTAATACAAATTTTAAGTAGTTGAAATTTTTGATTTTCTACTTGACCTGTTACTTAGTCCTTACCATGTCTAAAAGGTGAAGGGGAGTTTAGTTAGCATATAATCACTATTCTTTAGCCATGGTCCACCCATCCAGCCTAGACTATGCTTAATACCACAAGGATGAATCTCAAAAATGATTAATTTCTCACTTTGCCTTTTTGTCCTATCTATATCTTCAGTTAATTCCAGAACATTTTCTAATTAGAGCTTACACAGGGCTTGCAGCTAAGTTTCTTCAATCATGGGGAGCAGGGCCTCCAAGCCGCAAATGTATACACTACATGAAATATGGGTATACAAAACAGGAAGTCTTTATTTCATCAATCACAGGGGCAACAACAACAAAAATAAAGTTTCAAAGGCCTTATGGAAACTCAAGAACAAATATAAAAATATGAAACACTCAAATTATCTACTTGATATGTTAGACTTCATTATGGAAGGTAAAGATCCTTGTAGGCTGCTTTTCACACATTCTTTTACTTTCTGCCTCTGGTGCTTAAGTAACTCAGAACAATAGCGTAAAAGGTTAGCAAGATCCAGATTCCTTAACCTCTCTTAATGGATGTAGTTTTATTTCTCAAGCTTCAGCAAAGGTTCTTATTTCTCAAAGCAAAAATCCTCCCTCTAATAGGCTGCTTCCCAACTCAGAAAGTCTTTATTTTGGTGACCCTAGAACTTAGCAACACTCAGACTCAGGATTAACCATGTGGTAACCTGAAGAGCTGAAAACATCAACTCTTAGATCCTAGGCTAAGGAAAAGGAAGAAAGGAACCATTTACTGAGCACCACCTATGTGCCAAAACTGTGCTAAGCATTCAAAAAATATCTCATTTGATCCTCATATGAATACCTTCAGCTTTAAATGCTATTATTATCTCTTTTTATAGTTGAGAAAACTGAGGCAGAGGTTTTGTGACTCTTCCAGGATTACAGTAGTTTTAAGTGTCTGAGGACATATTTCAATTCAAGAACGCTTTACCCCAGACCAATTTTCCATAAACAGAAATGGAAAAAGTAGCCAGGAACTGGACATTTAATTCAATTCAATGCAAGGCATGCCTGCACAATCACAAGAAGTTGTTCAACCTATCTATTTCCCTGGAAGTCACCATTTTTTGTTGGGGATAGGATACAAGGATAAATCAGAGGATTTACTTACCCTTATAACATTGTATTCTGAAAGCTGAAGGAAGAAAAGAAAAAAATTCGGGGGAGGGGGGGGCGGGGAATCCAAACTGTGACAAAGCTGGCTTTTGTATACTATAGAGGGGATAGTTCCTTTTTATAAAGTTCAACTTCCTGCGTCACAGGTAACTTTACTATCATAATGTTTAATCAGCAAAATGTTGGTGATTACAAGAAGTTGGCCCTTCAGACACTGGAGCTAGGTCCATACCCTACAATGTCATCAATTATTTTAGGGGGAGGAGGAACTCATTAAATTCACCATGGACTCACCTGATTAAAACCTTCATCACACATGTATTACAATATTCTTTCAACTAATTTATTAGCTAATAGATAAACATTGCCAATTATGATTCAATAATTTATGGATTTTGCCCCTTTTCATTTAAGTTTCAATATAATTTCAAACTCCATAGATTCCTAGTCTAATTTCTCATCATCACATGCATGTAATACTGAACTACTGAAATTTTGCTAGCACAACACAAGCTGTGGAAGTTTTAAACAATCAGGAAAAGACCCTAATACATCCCAAGGAACATACTGAGTCTAAACATGATGCTTTAAAATTCCTTATATTATTCTTATAAACTTAGCTAATGCCCTTGGCCTTAGAACAGGAGAGGTGTGACTGGACAGAAAGGGGAATTACAATCATTCTAAAAAGCAAGAAATAGGTATAACCAATTAAAAAAGAACATTGTTTTTCCCTAACGGATAAATGCTGTATTTTCCTTTGACTGGAGATAAAATAGATCACTGTCTGTTCCCTAGAATGTCTCTCTATATTCACTTTTATTAATGTTGGGAGACTTAGCTTTTAAAATTACCCACGAGTCCTACCCCCAGCAGCAGCAAGTCATAGCAGCTATACACTTATTCCTCCTATCATGATGATGAGAGTAAACAAAAGAAGAAAAATAAAAACAACAACAGGCAACCTCAATCCAAGATTCTCCTTTAGCAAATATCCTATCCTGGGCTGACTGGAGAATCTTGTATGCTACTGTCTTATAGCCTAGCCAACTACAGGGAAATTCATTATCAAAATTAATTCCTTTTTTAAAAATCTCAATACCTTTCCAACTTTCTTCTTTCTCCTCTAATTGGAGGGCTGAAGAGTGAAGCACTAAACAACCCCCACAGCCTTTCTTTATACAGAGCTGAGATCTGAATTTTCTAGGTAACTTTCCATTTTCCATCAGCAACTCTGCTTGGTTTCAACTCCACAGAATATTCTGCGTATTAATTGCAGCCCTTAACCCATGTTCCCATGTTAGATTGTAAACTCCTTAAAGACAAAGACTATATTGATTTTTCTTATTTGTATCCTCATTACTTAGTATAGTGTCTGGCACATAGTAGGAGCTTAACAAATGTTTATTGAATTTAATTAAAGTTTATTACCAGCAGCCTGACAACCTTTAATTGAATACTTTGGCCATGGCACCTCATAAAACAAAGAAAAATACAAAATGTTTTTCACTTCTGTGCAGTAGTACATTAGCAGATTAGGGGAAAGGAAGAACATGGTACTGAATGAAACAGATTGTCTATAAAATTTATCTTAGATATTGCTTTTCTAAATTTGAAATAATTGTTTATGGATCGATGAGTGGATATGCTAGTATAAGACTGAGATATAACCATCTCGAAATTCTACTATTAATGAAAGCATAAGAAAAAAAGATGTTTCACCAAAATGGAAGAACAGCATCCCAGAAAGACAATGCATGCACACACACAAATATATACATGTGTAAATTTTCACAAAGGTAAAACTTTGAAAAGGAAGAAAATAAAGGTTACTGCTCAGCTCCAACAAAATGCACATGTTTAAATATCCCCAGTTTGCTTAATTTGCTTAAAGAAATAACTATTTAATTTGATGCAATATCATTTTCTCATTTTTAATTTTCTACCTTTACACTAATTTTAATCTCTTGTTCTAAAAAGATGATGGCCTTACTACACATAGATATATGGTATAATATTGATTATCATTTCAGGAATGAGTTGTTTCCTATCCATTACAAGAAAGTACTCAATTTCCTTTATTGCAATGCTATTTGATGCTGTGAGAAAATTATTAATGATAGTGTTTTGGGACTTCCAGGGCCCTCCTGCTGAGAGAGCCTTGCTGACCTTTCTTAAGGAAAGCCCAGAGTCATGAAATAACCTCATTCAAAACCATACCTACCTTGAAAGCCTTGTTCCCCCAGAGGATCTGAACTCTGACCTCAGCACATTCAACTCATGGACCACCCTCAAATACAGTGAACCAATGGATTTGGGTGATGCTGGCCAATTAGTTTGCCCAGTGTATAGGGACTGCTTCTCTTCTGGACCCACAGGTAGGTTTTGTTCTGACAGGGACAGGATCATCCTCCTTTTGGCCTGAGACTCAGAGGTGGTGGCCACACCTTGTGCAAGGTATATAAGGCTTCTGAACTTTCTGAACCCCATGTGTTCTCTCTTTACTAATATTTAATATACTTCAATAAATGCTTAATGTCCCAAACTAGTACAGTAGCCTCTAATTTCTAAGTAACAAATACATGAAAACCCCAGCTAATTTTCCCTATACTAGGGACAATGATAGGGCCACCACATTTAATTTTACTCGCCACAGTGCTCACATTTTTGTGCTTCTTCATAGAAAAGCTTATCCATGCCCTTTCCATTCCATTTCTGTCTAAACAACAACAACAACAAAACACTTTAAGGGGGGGGGGGGGGTGTTTTTTCATAGTTTTTTTTTTTCTTTTCAAATACATGTAAAGATTGTTTTCAACACTGACTTTTTTTTTTTTTAGTGAGGCAATTGGGGTTAAGTGACTTGTCCAAGGTCACACAGCTAGTAAGTGTTAAGTGTCTGAGGCCGGATTTGAACTCAGGTACTCCTGAATCCAGGGCCGGTGCTCTATCCACTTCGACACCTAGCTGCCCCTCAACACTGACTTTTGTAAGATTTTGAGTCCAACATTTTTATCCTTGCCAACTTTTCCCTCCCCACTCCTGAAGTGAGCAAGCAATCTGATATAGGTTGTACAATACAATCAATCATGTTAAACATATTTCTACATTAGTCATGTTGTGAGAGAAGAATCAGAACAAAAGGGGAAAAAGCACAAGAAGAAACAAAAACAACAACAAAAAAGTGAAAGTAGTATGCTTCAATCTGCATTCAGACTCCATAGTTCTTTTTCTGAATGTGGACAGCATTTTCCATCATGAGTCTTTTGGAATTGTCTTAGATCACTGTATTGCTGAGAAGAACTAAGCATATCATAGTTGATCATCTCATAATGCTGCTGTGACCATGTACCATTGTACCATTGTACATTTTCTCTTAGTTCCTCCTCACTTCACTCAGCATCAGTTCATGTAACTCTTTCTAGGCTTTTCTGAAACCTGCCTGCTCATCATTTCTTACAGCACAATAGTATTCCATTACATTCAACTAGTTTATTCATTCCCTAATTGATGGCCATCCCCTCAATTTCCAATTCTTTACCACCCTAAAAAGAACAGTTTAAAATGTTTTTGTACATGTGGGTCTTTTTCGCTTTTTATGATCTCTGTGGAATATAGACCTAGTAGAGATATTGATGTGTCAAAGAATATGCACATTTTTATAATATTTTGGGATAGTTCCAAATTGTTCTCTAGAATGGTTGGATCAGTTCTCAATTCCACAATTTATTAGTGTTCCAATTTTCCCACATCTTTTCGAACATTTATCATTCTGTTTTGTTGTCATATTAGCCAATATGATAGCTTTGTTGTGGTACCTCAGAGTAATTTTAATTTACTTTTTTCCTAATCAATAGGGATTGAGAATATTGTTTTATATGGCCATAGATAACTTTAGCTTTGTAGGGGGCAAAAAACATTAGCCCCAAGCTCTCAGGTTTTATTTCTCTGAGCAAGGCTGGTCCCACTCCCCCTCCACTTCAGTGGCTGAGCTGAAAAGCCCTTAGGCTTTGGAGCCTTCAGGGGTGGCTGGCCAGGCTGCTGCAAAAGGCCACAGCTCCCTCCACCCTGAGGGGATCTGCCCCAGAGATCCCGGGCTCACCTCTGCTGGTCCCTAGCACAGCCTGTGCGGAAACCCCTGGCCAGGGCTAGGCGCACAGGAGGCCAGAGGGACACCAGAGCTTGCTTCGCCCAGCCCCCAGCTCCCAGCATGGGCAGCACGGGGCCTCTGTCACAGCCTGGGGGGTCAGCCTGAGTTTCATCTGAAAAGGAGCTTAATAAAAAGAGATGCAGGGAGAGTGAAAGGGGGTCAATAAAGTGAAGGGGGCTTTTCAGTGGGGGGACGCTAGAAGGTCAGTCGGTAAGAGGGAGCACAGACCCGGCTGGGGGAGTTGCAGTTAGATGGTGGAAGAGGATGGTACAAGGACGCTAAGGAGATGCAGGGAGGACACCGGAGAGACAGGAGAGGAGCAGAGCAGTGAAAGCAAGAGGGGCTGACAGGGAAAGTGGAGGAGAGCTAGCAAGAAGGTAGAGATGCTGAGAGGTCAGTGGGAGAAGAAGTGCAGGGGAGCTGGAGTGAAGAAGTTAAAGAGTGAAAGGGAGAGGACTTGAGAAAGTTGGAGAGTACTGAAGGTGAACCAGTCTGAACAGGGTGTGGCTGCAGGCCACAGTGGCCAGCATACCCTCAGGCCAGAGGCAGCAGAAAGTTTAAAAAGCAGACAGGTCATAGTGTACTGTTGTTATCCTATTTCTCTTGTTATCCTTATCTTTAAGTTTATTCATGTAAATAAACCCTGCTTATCAATTTGGGAGAAGCTGTGTGGGAATTTTTTTTAAGGACCCATACTAATTTAAAAGAAGTCAGATAACCAGCCAGGAGTCCACGTATTTAGGACCCAGTTAGTTAGTTAAAATATTTTTACAGTTTCTTCATCTGAAAACTGACTATTCATATTCTTTGATCACTTCTCAGTTGAGGAATGACTTGTATTCTCATAAATTAGATTCAGTTCTCTATATATTTGAGAAATGAAGCCTTTATCAGAAAAACTGGCTGTAACTTGTCTGCCAGATTTCTGCTTTCCCTCTAATTTTGGTTACATTTGTTTTGTTTGTACAATCTTTTTTATTATTATTTAATTTAATAAAAGTGATTTATTTTTTATTTCATTATGTTTTCTGTCTCTTGCATGGTCATACATTCTCCCCTTCTCCATAGATTTGACAAATAAACTTTTCTTTCCTTTTTTAATTTGCCTATGTTATAACTCTATGTTTAAATCATTTATCCATTTTGACTTTACTTTGGCTTATGGAGTAAGATGTTTGTTTATGCCTAGTTTCTGCCATACTATTTTCCAGTTTTCTCAGGAATTTTTGTCAAATTGTGAGTTTTTATTCCTGAAGTTGGAGTCTGTGATTTTATCAACAGGTAGATTGCTTTACAGATTTATTTCTGTGTTTTGTGTGCTTACACTATTTCACTGATCTACCACTCTATTTAGCTATTACCAAATAGTTTTAATGGTTGCTGCTTTATAATATAACTTTAGAACTGCTATAGCTAAGGCACATTCCTTTTCATTTTTTCATTAATTCCTTTTATATTCTTAACCTTTTATTCTTCCAGATGAATTTTGTTATTGTTTTTTCTAACACTGTAGAATTTTTTTGGTAATTTTATTGGTAAGAGGTAAAATTATTTAGGTAGAATTGTCATTTTTATTATATTAGCTTGGCCTACCCATGGGAAATTAATATTTTTATATTTGTTTAGATCTGACTTTATTTGTGTGAAAAGTGTTTAGAATTTGTGACCATATAGTTCCTGGGTTTGCTTGGCAGGTAGACTCCCAAATATTTTATATTGTCTAGTTATTTTAAATGGAATTTATCTTTAACTCCATGGAGCCTAGCTTTGTTGGCCATATATAAAAATGCTGATGAAATGTGTGGGTTTATTTTATAACCTGCAACTTTGCTAAAGTTTTAATAGTTTTAAATAATTTTTAGTTGATTATTTAGAATTCTTTTAGTATACCATCATATCATCTGCAAAGAATGATAGTTTTGTTTCTTCATTGCCTATTCTAATTCCTTCATTTCTTTTTCCTTTCTTACTGCTAAAGCTAACTAATACAATATTGAACAACAATGGTGATAATGGACATCTTTGTTTCACCCCTAATCTTACTGAGATCTTGTTGGGATCTTATTGAGAAATTATTGTTGATATTTTTTGTGGATGTCAACGTGTCATGGATCACTTTAGCAGGCTTGTAAAGTCTATGAACCCTTACACAGAATAATGTTTTTTAAAGAAAATTATAGCATTTCAAAGGAAAAAAATACAGATATAACTTCATACATAATCATATGCATATATGTTTGTAAGTTTGTATACAAATGCCTCTGCAAGTCCATTGACCTCTGAAAATTTATTCTCAAATTCTGCTGACCCAACACTAAGATTCCCCAGCCTTTAGACTCTAGGAGCAACTCCTAGGGCAACCCTTTCATGGCAGTCCAATCCCTAAGTTTAAGACAGCTTCAAAGACCTTTATTTGGATTTAAGATGTGATATGATTCTCTAGCTATTACTTAGAAAAAGCTTCTCTAAGGCTCAACTGAATTTTTGCGATTGGGTCAATCAGAACTTTCTTGTGGTCCTTTAAAGTTCTTAACTTGACAAGAGAGTTCCTTCCATGTGACATGTTTGTCCAGGTAACCATTCACCTGGTTATTTTAATTGTTATCTACCTAATGCCTTGCCCCTCCAAAATCCTCCAAACTTTTCCTTACTTCCTCTCCACCTACATTCCTTGTTTCTCATCTCAATTATGTATGCTTACTATAATTCAGTTTGACCTTAAATTTGTTCAATCTTATTTAACACATTTCCCTCAATCTGTATTGAGATCCTAATATGGAAATAAAATATAATATTGAAAATTGGCTTTTTATGAACTGTAGCTACAATCTGGTTAATTATATTCTTGCCTGAATGCCATGGTTCTTGCTTCCAACTTTGTTCTAGAACTTGGTTTGTTCAACAAGATCACTAGAGCTCCCAACTACTACATGCCATTAGCCTAGAAAATCATTTTAAGCTGCCCTAAATTTATTTCCACTTTTATCTTCCCATTTCAAAAGTAATTATGACCTTTCTATACATAAGTTTGAGGTTTGATTGAATCAATAAATCATCCTCACCTCCTCAAAATAAAATGCTATTTCTCATTCAGTTTAGAATGAATGCTTCTATTGAATCATTCAAAGGTATTAAATTAAGTGTGAAGAGCTTATTTAATTAAGTTGTGAAAAATGAGTGTGGTAGGGATCATATCTGTCAATAAGACTCCCTTATGGCCTGCGGGGCTTGGATTAAAGAATAAGACTTTTTGGCACTCTACATCCAAGTGTTAGGCCAAAATAATGGTGTAAACATCTTCAATTCAAGTCCCTGAAAGGAAGTCACTTGGTAGAAGGTTGACAACATCTGTTCACCAGAGGATGAATTTGAGGACTTTTAAAGGACTGAAAAATTTGGAATTTCAATGGGAATCTCAGCTATGACAATCTTCCCAGCCCCAAAATAATGTATTGGTAGCAACTTTATGAAAAGTTAAGTAAACAATAGTCACCTTTAGGAAAGGCATCCTCAGAATTAGAGAAAAAGCTCAGAAGAAAGCTCCATCATACCAAAAGGGAATTTTATGAGGACCTCACAAAGGGGAGAAAAAAGAATTCCTCAAATAAGGAGTGATCACATTTGGTATCTAAGTTTGAGTCCATAAACCCTGGACTCTGTATTAATGGGAGAGGGTCACAAACATCTTTTCAATTAGATGAGAATGTGTTATGTTGATTATTCTTATGATATCACTTTTATAAATATGTCCTTCTAAAAAGCTATATAAGCCGAATTAGATAGTTTATGCTACTTATCAAACAATATTTTGGACAGTACTTTTTTGGGGGGTGGGTAAATGAGGGTTACACAACTACTAAGTGTCAAGTATTTGAGGCTGGATTTGAACTCAGGTCCTGTTGAATCCAGGGTTGGTGCTTTATCCACTTTTCCATCTAGCTGCCCATATACTTCCTAACAGATAAAACCTCAATAGAAATAAACAGAATAACTTCAATTCCCAATATTGCTGTGGAATATTGAGCAACTTACTTTGTTTTGTTTTTGATTTTTGTTTCTTTATTTGGTTTTGCCTTTTTTGCTCCTTAGTTTCTTCTTTTCTTTTCTTTTCTTTTTTTTTTTTTTGGCCAGGCAATGGGGGTTAAGTGACTTCCCTAGGGTCACACAGCTAGTAAGTATCAAGTCTCTGAGGCTAGATTTGAACTCAGGTCCTCCTGAATCCAGGACCAGTGCTTTATCCACTGAACCATCTAGCTGCCCCAATCCTCAGTTTCTTTATCTGTAAAGTGGAGGCACTGGCCTCTAAGGTCCCTTCTAGTTCTAATATTCTATGATCCAATCCTAAAAAACAAAACGAAACAAAAAGTACACACACACAGCCCTCAATGCTCCATTATCCAAATTGACATTTTTCTGGAGCTCTCATTTTTATAGACTGTAGTGGACATGTGCAAATAGGAGTTGGACTTATCACTACCACCTCCATGAGAAAGGGGTATAAAAGGACACATGCAGAGGAACCAACAAGCAGGAATTCCTGGGTTTGTGAACCATATTGCACAGTATAAAATAAGATCAACCAGGTGGCAGAAATTCAGTGGCTATTACTCTATCGTGCCAGGAGAATGGGTATTTATATTCTTCTAATGAAATGCATTAAATTGAATTAGATCAACTTGAAATTTAACTTGAAACAATTTGAGCATCTATAGGGCCTCCACAAACAAAAGTTTATTTAAACATTTAAAATCTTTACTTAACTGAATTCAAGACCCTGATAAAAAAGTTTAAATGTATGTTGCTTCTTTATCTATTAACACTCAAAATAGTGTATCAGAAAAGAAGCTTCTTTGTACTTGAATGAACTTTACTGCAAAACAATTTCATCTTTCTATATAACATTCTGATTTTTCTTTAGAAATTCCTGATTTAATCAATGCTACATTTAATTCTCACAGCATTGAGAAGATCAACATTCTTACAAACCTGAGGAATTTAGTCAGACAAATCAAAAGGCCAAATGAATTTGCAAATCTAGCATCAGCTTTCAAAATTGACTACAATTTTGTTCATAGCCTTATATTTCTCCATCCCAATGATACCTTTCCCAATACAAATCTAATACTTAAAATGCAATTTTCACATGTCAACACATATTTCCTTTAATATGCTCTGTCATCTCCTCTTCATTTACTTGGTTATGAAAAAATATATATACCCCGTTTTTCAGCAGAGGCAAGTCCTTGCTTGTAGATAGAAAGCCAAAATAACATACAAGAAAAAGTTAGGAATGTTTTTTTAGAGTGTTGTGGGGTTTTTTGTTTGTTTGGTTTTGTTTGTATTTGTTTTCTGCTTGTTTGGTTGGTTTTGCTTTAAAAATTATGCTTTGTGCTACACTATTACCTCTTAGAGTACATTCCATTATCTAATTAAGATGGATTCTGATTTCCAATCCATATCTCATTCTTAGTTTATTCTTTGATACCCCTGTATGGTTACAATAGTTAATAGAAACAGTAATTAGTAATGGCAAAATATATGTAAAACATTGCCAGAATCAGAATTATTATGCAATAAACAAATGTGTCTTTTTTTTTTGGACACTGGATCAAATCAAATATCAAACTTAAATTTGTTCCTTTTCAACTGACATCCCTTAATCCCAATCCACTAGGGACATGGAGAATAAATCTAATTCTCATTCAAATAATTCTCTTTTTATTCACACATAACTTAATATATATATACACATATATATGTATATACATACACACATATACATGTATATACATATAAAATCTTAAGACAGAGACACAGAGAGACATAGAGACAGAGAGAGACAGATAAAATGGCATTTTTGAGACTGTCACATGTTACCGTTTGTCATTGCATCATTCTTTACAATTACACATTTTCTTTGATTGTTCTGGTTATAATTTGAACTGAAGACTTCTTTGAAAGAAAAAAATATGATAGTTATATTTCTTTTCTTTTTTCCATATAAATATTTTATTATTTTAAAGTTACATTTAGATATAGTTTTCAACATATTTTTTATAACATTTCTAGTTTCAAATTTTTCTCCCTCCCTTCCCTCCCTCCTTCCTCCCTCCCCCTCCCCAAGACAGCAAGTAATCTGATATAGGTTATATATATATACAATCATATTAAACATTTCTGCATTAATCATGTTATGAGAGAAGAATCAGAGAAAAAAGGAAAAACCTCAAAAAAGAAAAACAACACAAAAATAATAGAAATAGTATGGTTTGATTTGCATCCAGATTCAAAAGTTATTTTTTTTCTGGATTTGGAGAGCATTTTCCATCATGAGTCCTTTGGAACTATCTTGGACCATAGTATTGCTTAGAAGAATCAAGTCTATCATAGTTGATCAAAACACAATGTTTTTGGGTTTTTTTTTGGTTTTTTGGTTTTTTGGTGAGGCAATTGGGGTTAAGTGACTTGCCTAGAGTCACACAGATAGTAAGTGTCAAGGGTCTGAGACAGGATTTGAACTCAGGTCCTCCTGAATCCAAGGCCAGTGCTTTATCCACTGTGCCACCAAGCTGGCCCAACACACAATGTTTTTGATACTGTGTACAATGTTCTCCTGGTTCTCCTCATATCACTCATCATCAGTCCATGCAAGTCCTTTCAGTTTTCTCTGAAATCTGCCTGCTCATTGTTTCTTATAGCAAAATAGTATTCCAATACATTCATATACCACAACTTCTTCAGTCATTCCCCAATTGATGGGCAACCCCTCAATTTCCAATTCCTTCCTACCACAAAAAGAACAGCTATAAATAATTGTGTACATGTGGGTCCTTTGCCCTCTTTTATGATCTCTTTGGGAAAAAGACCTAATAGTAGTATTGCTGGGTCAAAGGGTATGCACAGCTTTATAGCCCTTTGGGCATAATTCCAAATTGCTCTCCAGAATGGTTAAATCAGTTCACAGATCCACCAACAATGCATTGGTGTTCCAATTTTTCCATAGCTTCTCCAACATTTATCATTTTCCTTTTTGGTCATATTAGCCAATCTGATAAGTGTCAGGTGGTACCTCAGAGTTGTTTTAATTCCATTTCTCTAATCAATAGTGATTTAGAGCATTTTTCATTTGGCAATAGATAGCTTTGATTTCCTCATCAGAAAACTGCCTGTTCATATCCTTTGACCATTTCTCAATTGGGGAATGACTTGGATTCTTATAAATTTTATTTAGTTCCCTATATATTTTAGAAATAAGGCCTTTATCAGAAGTAGTGGCCATAAAAATTGTTTCCCAGCTTTCTGCATCCATTCTAATTTTGGATGCTTTGCTTCTATTTGTACAAAACCTTTTTAATTTAATGTAATCAAAATCATCCATTTTGCATTTCATAACATTCTCTATCTTTTGTTTGGTCATAAACTGTTCTCCTTTCCAAAGATCTGAAAGGTAAACTATTCCTTCCCCTCCTAATTTACCTAAGGTATCACCTCTTATGTCTAAATCATGTACCCATGTTGACCTTATTTTAGTATAAGGTATAAATTGTTGGTCTATTCCTAGTTTCTGCCATACTCTCTTCCAGTTTTCCCAGTCGTTTTTGTCAAATACTGAGTTCCTATCCCAGAAGCTGGAGTCTTTGGGGTTATCAAACAGTACATTACTAATGTCATTTAATACTGTGTTTCCTGTGCCTAACCTATTCCATTGATCCTCCACTCTATTTCTATTTCTTTTTTTTTTTTTTTTAGTGAGACAATTGGGGTTAAATGACTTGCTCAGGGTCACACAGCTAGTAACTGTTAAGTGTCTGAGGCCGGATTTGAACTCAGGTACTCCTGACTCCAGGGCTGGTGCTCTATCCACTGTGCCACCAGCTGCCCCCTCCATTTCTGAGCCAGTACCAGATAGTTTTGACGACTCCCGCTTTATAGTAAAGCTTCAGATTTGGTATTGCTAGCCCACCTTCCTGTGCATTTTTTTTCTTTATTTCCCTTGATATTCCTGACCTTTTGTTTTTCCAGATGAATTTTGTTATTATTTTACTAGCTATAAAAAGTAATTTTTAGGTAGTCTGATTGGTATGGCACTGAAAAAAGTAAATTAATTTAGGTAGAATTGTACATATTTATTATATTAGCTCTGTCTATCCATGAGCAATTTATATCTTTCCAATTATTTAGATCTGATTTGATTTGTGTGAAAAGTGTTTTGTAATTGTGCATTATATTTATTTTCAAAGAAATTATACAAGCTGATTTTGGAAATCAGTAGATATAATTTCTCTCTGCACCATTTAGATTCGATGCAACTATAACTTTATATGTTATCATGATAGAAATGATTTCCCCCAAAGATGTAGTGATTTGCTTCTTTTTTCTTCAAGTTTTCAATGGTCAAGATAAAAGTGGCTGATGATGATTGACATGTAAATATTAATTGTGAGTTTTTGGAAAATACCCTAGATAGCTAGATCATTCAGTGGAGAAAAAATAAGACATAAGATTAGGAAAGTGTGAGTTTTCCTAATAGTACTTAGTAACCTTTTAATAACCATTTAACTAGATTTATTATTCACTAAAGAACTAAGACATATTAAGCATATTTTAGATGTAAAAGTACGCTAAGATTCTTCAAATCAAAATTAATAAGTCGCCTTAAACAGGACCAGTAAAAATGATCTGCTTCCAAGGCTACTGGATTTAATTTTGGAAATCATGTTAACAGAAATCCTATTTTGATTTTCACTTTATCTGAGAGTACTTAGTGTAAGAAAACCTTTTTTTTGGAGAGTGTTCAAACATAAAATAATTATCTAAAATTAGAAATAAAGCAAACAATCAACTTTATCTACACTTGAAACTACAACTTTAACAATTCTCAATTTCAATTCTTTAATATATCTGTAATATAAAGATTTTTGTCAATGTGTGATTTGGTATTTTTCATGTGAGAATTTGGCTCTAGGCCTGCACTGTCTCAAGTTTTTATCCTGGGGCTCTGGCTCTTACTGCTTGCTTTCACTGGGCTTCAGGGTTTACCTGCTTGCTTTTTCTGTAGGATAAGCTTACTTTCTTCTAGCAGTTCCTCCAGGAGTAATTTTGTTTCAAATTTGCCTAGAGTTGGGACCCCCTGCTCCTGTGTTGTTATGGATATAGGGTCTCTTGGCTGGTAAGCCCCCAGGGGCAGGATCTAACTGTTGACCCAGCCTGGCTTGGGGCTTCACTACTGGGCAAAAGGCCCTTCCCTGGTTGGCTTGTACTATGTGTGGGGTGTCTGGGGTGTCTTGCTATGCGGCTCAGCACAGCCTAAGGGGCTGCTGGTTTATAGGAGAGAAGGACCTCACAGGTGAATGGACCTAGGATAAAAGCCTTGCTGCAGGCCCCTTGCTGTGAAGCTGGCTGCTGTTGCTTCTGTCCTTGGACCTCACTCCTCTTCCACCCAGGTAAGAAAAACCTTTCCTGCAGGGCTTCCTTGCTCCTAGAATAATTCAAAAGTGGTATTCTAGTTGTGACTTCAGTTATCAGTGATTTCACGATCAGACCACTAGATGTGGACTCAGAAGGCCCCACGTTGGGCACCAACAATGCCATGGGGAAATGGGGTAGGGGGTTTGGGAAGGGGTTAGGCGTTTGGGGTCCTTAGGAATTCCTCTTTAAAGAATTACACCCTCTTGCATACAAAATCAGTTAGAATAAGATGGTAGTTTATTTAGAGGAAGGGGAAGGGAAGGGAAACCAAGAAAGAAGTCCTTGGACTTCTCATGGGGAGAAGGCATGGCACAGAGCGTGGCTCTGAGATATCAATCTCCGAGAGCAGGAGACTGACAGGTACTTTAATAGAGGACTGATGGGGGTGACTATCTAACTGTGGAAAGTTCCTTTAGTGAGGGAAGACCATCCCCCACTGGTGGTGGCTGGAGGAATTGGGTGAGGGGGTGGGCTACAATCTCTGAACCATCTTCAGGACACAAAGGCAGCAGCCACACCTAATCTTATCACCTCTGGGTCTATGGAAAACTAGAACTGAAAGGTGGAGGTCTGGAAGCTAGCTTAGTCAGATCTGGTTCCACTTATCTCTTTAGTTGTGTCTGTCTTTGGATTAGTTTTTCTCAAGGAGAAGGTTCTTTGATGTACCCCAGAGAACTTCTGGGGTGCCCTGGACCCATAACAGGCTTCAGAGGGTTTCTTCCTTACTCCACTATCTGGGCACAAAAAATCAGTTATTCAACTTTAAACAACAAATAAACAAACACAAAGAGATTTAATGTCAGGAAAGGGATATTCAATTATCATAAACACAGAGTACAACTCAAGGTGATTTAACTGAAAACAATGTCCTTGCCTAAGTTGCCCATCTTTTTCCATAAACCAAATATCATGAGAACATTCCTAGAATTTCTAGACTGTTTGGTGCTGCAATAACCAAGAAGTGATAGCAGTAGTCTGAGCCTTTAATTTCTGAAACCTACTAAGTCAGTAAATATTTTAAGGAAAAATAAATGAATATACAACAAGAACTGTCCTTCTCAAATAAAGGTAAGTGATGATCTCATGCATTTAGTATTTGGAAGGGACTTTTACCTTCCTTTAGGCATGAATTCCTCATATAATATCCCTTAGGAATCCAGACTCTAAGTACAAATATGGGGGAAATAGTCTCTTTAAGCAAGGAGAAATTCATCATTTTTGAGTGTTTGAATGCAACATTTTTTTCCATTTCCAATTAGAAAACAGCATTAAAAATTAGCACTTGACACATTTGTACAAAAAAATCAAGAAATATCATACAATGATTGTGACTGAATAAACATTTGTAATTTCTACTCTTACATATTAACATTTCTTAACCCAATTGAAGGAACTGCAATTTAACTTCAAGACAACTGAAATGAACATTTATCACTATATCTGACCAGATTAAGTATTGCTCCTACTTATATTATTTTAGTCATTTTTTGATTATTTCATGGCTCTAATACCCTTATTATCTTTTGATTCATTCAATTTTTCAGTGTTTCTCTGTTTATTTTCATTTCAGATCTTCATAGTGCAATAAATTTCCATGTTTTTTACATATTTCAGTGTTCAGTTATTACCCAATTAATAAATATAGGCCTTAGCTTTTGTTATTACAAAGGGTACTGATATAAATGTATTAGTGCTTTGGCATTCTTTTTTCTCTTACTACTACCTTAAACTATTAACTAAATATGTAGATCATTGAAAATGCCTGGAAGGTTAGCTATCTGCTCATCTCCAAACTGTTGTTGCTTGTTTTGTTGTTTTTTGTTGATTATTCATATCTAACACTTCCTGAGGTCATTTGGGTTTTCTTGGCAAAGACATTTGGAGTGGTTGCCATTTCCTTCTCCAGATCACTTTACAGAGAAGAAAACTGATGCCAACAGTTTAATAAGGTACTTGTCTAGGAGCATACAATTAATAAGTGTCCAAGGCTAGATTTGAACTCAGGTCCTCCTGATTTCGGTTTCAATACTTTATCCACTGTACCACCCAGCTGTCTCCATCAGCAAATTATAGATTTGAAAAAATTTAGTGTTTCTTTCTTTTACAGGAAGTCACTGTGTTCCCAAAATGAGGGGAAAAAAGGGGTGTCTGAAGAACCCAAATCCATAGTCAATGAGTATTTTTCTTATCATGGTATAGCAGAAAACTCTTCAATGTCAGAAGATTCAGTCATCTGACTCTCGTTTCATCTTGGTTAGAGTAGATGAGCTTGTGAGATCTCTTCTACTTTATAGTAATAATCTTGTAATTCCGAAGCAGCTAGGTGGGTACAAGAGGATAAAGCACTGCCCTGGATTCAGGAGTGACCCAAATTCAAATCCAGCTCAAACACTTGAATATACTAAGTTTGTGTGACCCTGAGCAAGGTCACTTATCCCTTATTGCCCCACCAAAAAAAAATATTGTAATTCTTTCTCATTTCCTTAGTCTTTTACATCAAATGTTATGCCATTAGATTACAATTGTTTTGAAGCCACTACTCCCCTATCATCCCAATATAGACATCCCTTCGGGAAATTGATTCTAGTGCCTTTGTTAATCTCAGTTTTCATTAACCACCAATCCTTAGGTACTTCACACAACTGATCTTTTTCTGGATACTTGACTAAACTATAGGTTTTCCTTAATATCAGTGTTTGTGAAACCCATTTCTGATGGATGTCCCCTGTTGGTGAATGCTGCGCCAATTCTGGGATCTTTTTAGATTGTGCTCTTAGGTTGTTGTGATTTTTGGTATCTTGCTATCCCATACCTATTGCTGAATATAGACCTTAACTTCTACCCCTTTCCCTTTATACTTCTGGTAATATAATAATATAAAAGAAAATTGATATATCACTTTGGGGGTTGAAAATACAAACACATAATGTCATTTTGAACTTCACAATTATCCCAAGAACTATTACTATTGTTAAGGGGCTAAAATTCTAGCTAAACTGTCTAAAATATCTAATGAGTGGTCGCCAATAAATTATAAGCTTTAGCAAGAGTTAGACTTTTAAGCATTTATTAAGGAGAATAAGAATTTGGTAAAGAGAGAAAGGCCTAGATTCCTATCTATTAAAGGGAGAGCACATTTCTAGCTCCCTTCTCCGCCAGAGTCCAGAGGAAAGAGCCCCAGAGTCAGCCCAGTCTCTTCCTTCCTCCTCCCACTAGTCCGCGTCACTTTCCTCCAGCAAAGAAAAGACTCCTGGTCTTGCCCTCAAAGACCTTCGCTTCATGGCAGAACTCTTCTACAGTAAGTATCCAGCAGTTTGGCGTCATTCCAATCGTTACAGTCCCCCCTGTTGTTCCTCAAGAAACAAAATGTTTCCTTGACGGAACAGTTAAAAACAATATAATAACTATTGCTAACTAATAATATGTGAACAACAATATAGAATAGGAAGAGAGGAGGAAGCTTTGTCCATAGGGGCGATTTTTTTTTTTGTCCTCATGAACTGACGCTTTGACATTAGTCTTGCAAAGGGAGGGCCTCTCGCAGAGAATAATGTTACAGATGGTGTATATTATAACAGAAAGAGAAAAAAAAACAACAACAAAACAACAAATCAAAACTGTTCATTTAAAGTCTCTGAAGTCTTTTCTCAGATGCCTCTAAGGTGTAGTCGTGAATGGAAGTCTTTTCAGGGTTTGATGTGTGGATGCTGGTAATCAGCCAGGAAAATTTCCTACAAAATTGAGCTTAACACAACTTTAAAATAGCTTTGTCAATAATCAAATCAAACAATGAAAGTTCTCAAAAACATGTCTAAGGGAATTCAGATCTTAGTTGTTACACATGAAACATATAATAAAACAAAAATTGAACCATTCTTTAAAATTATAATATTACTATGTCCCCCCCTTATGGAGGGTAATTGAGAAGACATTGCTAGCGATATTAATTATTAAAAATAATTTTTTATCTTTGTTTCATCACTTTTTGCATCATCTGCCTAATTATCCTCATGCCATTATGAGAAATTAAAAAATCTAATATAATTGGTAACAGGTGTCAAGGCCAAATTCAACACTGTATTTATCATGACACCTGAGATAATTATGGGGGTTACCATAAAAGAACAGAGAAATGATGGGATATGAGCATTCCCACACTTGAGCAATATGTACTGCCCATACAGTATGCCAGGCTTAAATAGGTGATGGAATATATGTCCATGCCACCGAACATATTGGAAGAAACTGAGTCAGACTTAATCAGATGCATGGGATTGAGATGTCCATGGCATCAGGCATATAGGAGGGAGCATAGAAGCCAGGTGTAGAAGTGAGATGGGTGGGATGAATACTGCCAGCCATCTGTACAATATTGTGGGGAAAAAGAGAATAAAATATTAAACCAAGAGAATCCAACCTCAACATTTGTCAAAAGCCGTTCCCTCGGCCATACCTTGACTTCATGCATGTCTCCCCTCATGTGACAGTTCAGTGTCTGCTCTTGCATGTATTCCTCTTGTGATTGGATGGCATCTTGGCCAACTGGCATCTGATAACTCAGAATAACGGCAATTAATGTCTTAAATGATAAATTCCCATAATTTAAAATCTCATATGGATTTAAAAATTGAGGATAATAAATGATTGCAAAAAATGTGAATACATCTTGACTCAGAACACAATATATAATTATGCAACAATTTCAAATAATACCCCTTTTTTTTACTTAGTATACAATTACTTTTGTGAAAAATCAGAACATATTTGAATACAAGTTAAAGCACAACACAATCTCAAAGACAACTTTTACAAATGTTCCTCTCTTTTTTTTTTTTTTGGAATATGCTTATCAAAATAAATACTTCTAGAATCAATTTACACTTGCCATGGCAAACAAATTTGCCAGGGAAATGCTTTAAAGAGTTTGATCAAATAATCAGTTGAGAAAAAATAGCAAAAACAAATAACTCAGAATATGGGAGCACAATACTCCTAGAATTAACATTGTATTATGAAAATCAAACACCATCTTGCATGTTTCAAAATTAGAGATGAATACAATAGAAAAAAATACACATGGAACAATAAAAGACAATGAAATTCAAGCTAGGGAAAATCTAAATGAATATGAACTTAATATTAATAAGAGTATTATAAATATAAACTTGATCACATGACTATAAAAGCTTTTACAAATATTCTCCTTTGTTTTAAAAAACTAAGTATAAGACACAATCTCAAAAGCATGAAAATCTCTATGAAAATAAACCCATGGGGCAGCTAGGTGGCGCAGTGGATAGAGCACCGGCCCTGGAGTCAGGAGTACCTGAGTTCAAATCCGGCCTCAGACACTTAACACTTACTAGCTGTGTGACCCTGGGCAAGTCACTTAACCCCAATTGCCTCACTAAAAAAAAAAAAAAGAAAAAAGAAAATAAACCCATACCATTAATTTCAAAATGCATATGTAATAGCATAGAAATCCTATGTAACCTCTGAACTGATACTATTACTCTGAGTGAATTCAGAACACTTTTGATTCAGATATCTAAAATCCCCAATACGCATATCAATACCTTGCTGCTTACTTCTACATTTCTGTAAAATATGTACCCTTCCATGGCAAAAGAAGCGGAGTCTTGAACTATGGTGATGATTGTCATTCTTATTCAGCTTAAGTTTTTCTTCTTTAACCCCTCTATATTGTCTGTCAGTCTTTTCACCATACAAATGCTTTATAAGATTACTAATTAAAGACAAAAGCAGGTTAGCAAAATTATGAACAAATCGAGCATATCTGGAATTTAAAGGGTTTTCTAAGGTTGTCTCAGAAGCACAGCCAGGCTGGAGAAGGGCTGAGCCTAAAGCTGCAAATGCAGGTAGAGAAAGCTGCACATGCGCATCAGGTCTCTGGACTTCCCAGGCAGGGGAAGCAATGGGCTTGGCCATGGGAGGAGTAGAGGGTGGGGTTTGGAGAGGAGGGGAGGGACCAGCACAATTTGAATCAGACTTGATTTTGAACTCAGGCCTGGATTCCTCTTCCCCCACTTTGCTTCCAGGAGCTAGGGGATTAAAAGCTTCTAGAGGGTGGGTCATTGCCTCCAAGCATGCAAAATTAGAGCAACAATTAGTGTTAGAACTGGGAAAAGCTGCGGGAATCTCTTCAGGTTTCTCTGAAAAAGCATGGTTGGGAGAGGGAGAGATATTTCCTTCTGTGAGTAAGTTGCTGGCTCTTTTAACAAAAATAAAAAGAAAAATAGAAAATCCAGAAAAACAAAGCATTAACATGATCTTATCTCCCATTTGTCTGGTTAAACAGACTAAAATCAAAAATAGGTTAATTAGGGAGTTTAAAAGGTCCATTCGAAAAAATTTAAAGGGAAAACACAGCCAGTACGCCAGTACTTAGCAGTTAAAGGGAGAGCTTAGGGGAAATTTCTTACCCAACCAGAAGATCAGAAGACTGAGGTTTAGCTTTCCTCTTTGTGGTCAGCCATCTGTTAAGGGCTAAAATTCTAGCTAAACTGTCTAAAATATCTAATGAGTGGTCGCCAATAAATTATAAGCTTTAGCAAGAGTTAGACTTTTAAGCATTTATTAAGGAGAATAAGAATTTGGTAAAGAGAGAGAAAGGCCTAGATTCCTATCTATTAAAGGGAGAGTGCATTTCTAGCTCCCTTCTCCGCCAGAGTCCAGAGGAAAGAGCCCCAGAGTCAGCCCAGTCTCTTCCTTCCTCCTCCCACTAGTCCGCGTCACTTCCTCCCGCCAAAGAAAAGACTCCTGGTCTTGCCCTCAAAGACCTTCGCTTCATGGGCAGAACTCTTCTACAGTAAGTATCCAGCAGGTGGCATCATTCCAATCGTTACACTATCCCCATTTTACAGATGTGACAACTAAGTCTCAGGCTAAGTGATTTGCCCATCTTCACACAGCTAATACTGTGAATATCACAGAGACATTTTTTAACTAAAAGTAGTACTCTTCTCATTACACAACATGAGCTTGAATACATGTAAACTGATAGTTAATTTATGTTCTATTTTCTCATTTGATCCAATTGCTTTGTTTAAAGTTTACTGCCTTAATATCTGGTAAGGTCACATAGCTCTTTCTAGGTTTCCCCTTTTTAATAGATTTTATGAAATAGCTGATTGTACTGTCTTTTCTCCCCCATCCTACTTACATTTTTTGCTGCTTTCCATCAAGGAGGATGTCTAACAGAGGTGATTGTGGAGAAGTAGATGACTCAGCATTTATAAAAAAGCATCTTTTCCTGAAATCAGATACTTATCAGAAATTTTTATACACAGGAAGGCAAATACTAGTAGTTTAAATAAGATTTACCTAGAATTTCATTTCCATTATTATACATATTTGGAAGGTTAGATGCAGCACAAGTTCTGATTAAATTCCTTACCTAAAATCGCAATGTAAAACTCAATTTTCGCTAAGAATGGTATTCATTGAATTCACGGAGCACTTTTATATTTGTAATATCTAATTCAAAATGGACGAGGGGGCCGTTCAGCATGTTATTACAGATACCTTTAGGAATTATTCAGAGCAGTAAAAAAGCAATTTTAAAAAATCTTCAATTGCTCTGCCTACCCAGTATTCATATATAGTATATACCCACAAGCTACCTTGATACCTACATTCAACTGCTGAGACCTTCTACAGGGTGTTGGGTTTTTTTTTTGCCTTAACTTATTAAGCATGAATATCTATTCAAGAATCATCTTACCAATAATGTAGGTCCTAAAAGTAGAAATTAAAAAGCTTAATGAAATTAACATCAAATAAAATGATGAGTCATTTTCAGAGATTATGAACATATTAGAATTGTACAGGGGATCAGGTTTTAGTCATGAACTCCTTCCTATACGTCACATGCAAGATGCCTATTCCTTTTGTGTAAGTCAGTATCAAGAATCTGAAATTATTTAAATATTAATAAATTCATTCCTTCAAATTTCTGGAGCTAAGTAAGAGTTGCACTTTTGCCTAATGAAATGAACACACTAATAAACAGGCTATACCAGAAACTTATCTTTTTTTAAAGTAGGGTATTGCTTTTCTGCTATTTTCCTATTTGGTACAAGATCAGAATTAAATGTAAACATTTCTGAATGATATTTTTTTATACAATGAACATACTTCCTTATATATTTCTGTATTAGCATTTTTCTAATAGAATGTAACCCCGTTGAAGGGAGAATTTTGGAGGGTTTTGCCTTTGTATGCCATTTCCTGGGACAGTATGTTGAAAAAAGTAGACATTTAATACGTTTGTTAAATTTATTAGCTTCCATGCAATCTATATTTGGGAACAAATCTAAAATGAGACCATAACTAGCACTTAGAACTTGAGGGACATAAACGATTTTTAAAAAACAAATTACTAGATAGAGTAATAAGCATAAGATGATTTTGTTTTAGTTTTGAGTCATAATGATAATATCAAATGCCAAGCAAGCTTCTGTTTTGGTGCAATTTTAGGAGCACAAGCATCTGGACCATTTAATAGAAATCATGCAGTCATTTTCTCAAAAGCCAGAAGATTCCACCTAAGGCTTATTTCTATGAAGTGACTAATTCCATTACATCACTAATCAGCAAAGGTTTTGACATATAACAACCTTCTTATTAGCATTTCGGTGCCAGTAATGATCTCTATTTCAAATCTTAGTTCTTATCCATTATTTAAGTAATCAAAGTGCACACACAGCAAGGCACAGTCTAAAAGAGTGCTGGACTAAGAATCAAAACACCTGCTTTAGAATCCCAGCTCGGGCTCTCTAAGTGTCAGTGAGGTGTTTCGACTCTCTTGGCCATAGTTTCCTTAAATATAAAATGATGAACTTGATATCTCAATCTGAATACATGATCCTCTCATCTCAGGTAGCTATCTGCACTGCCTAAAAGGTATTCTCTCACTGGCTTTCCTTGAGGAGATCACAGATCTATTGTTTATTCATTTATTGATATAGGTATATGTACATCAGGTATATGTATATATCATTATAGTTGCATGCATACATGTATGTGTGTATATATGTAAATACATATGTGTGTGTATATTCCACAGATTTTGTTTTTCTTGCGCCTTCATCATTAAATTACAACTAAACCAAAGAACCCCTGTTCCTTTGGTGGGGCCCATTCATATAAAAATAAACTTAAAATGAATAGAAACTCACATCCTGTCCATTTACTTTGGGAAAGAGACCTTTACCACATGCAAAATGGAAATTCAAAGCCTAGAAATGAAATTGTTTCTGTGACTAAAGATGTTTAACTTGTGCTTTTCAATTCTTTTTTTCCCTTTACTGGGATTAGCATATGCTTATGACTCACTCAGAATAAATACAGTGCTCACTTTTATAAAGCTTAGATAAATATATCAACATTTTGGCATCTTAAATCCAGGCATGTCTGGTCCTATCTATTCTATAATGTCTCATTCCAACATCTCAGTAGTAAATGCTCCACATTTATTTTTACGTTTTGAAGAGCTGCAACAAAATGTATTTTAAGACAACGATTTTCTTCTTTATAAAATCCAAAGCACCAAAATAGCATAAAAAGGAGCTTGATCAGTTAAATAGCATTCTAAATATTAAAATATGCATATGTGCTTCCTTTGATATTCTATTTAAATAGTGAAGAACAGAAGGGCTGCTGTAACACCGAGTTAGACATGGCTTCTGTTTATGAATATCAGGCCTTTTCAGTCAGTCTTTAGAAGGAATCACTGGTTGTTTGAGGATGCTTCAAATCTGTGTATCTTCTACAACTGATTTCCAGAAATGATCAAATTACTCTTTGTGGTCAATGGCTATTCTTGATACATCAGAATGGAAGTTCAGAGTACTCAAAAGCACAAAATTCAAAAAATTCAGTGGAACTTTCCTTCACTATCAAAAGTTAAATTAAACTTTGAAACAGATTGTAGCCACTTTAAATATCTTCTGCTTAAATGATTAAAAATGTTTTATGATGTCCACATGAGAACTTAAAATTCTAGGGGTAATACATGATTGTTCCAATGGTTGGAGAAAATAACATCTTCTAATCAATCATTATACATTTACAATGAGCTTCTTATGCTCCGAGGATTATTCTAGACTGGTGATAGGAAGATAAATAATAAAATAGATCTTGTTCTCAAGAAGCTTACACTTTAAGAAACGAAATGATGATTAGCTAGCTATATGGTTAGAATCAGTTACATTGTGTCTATGCATCATTTGAATTCAGAGACCAGGATACATCTATTACACATCATCAAGCCTTTCTGTAATCAGGCTTCCCAGCTTTGAGTGGGTAGTGATTGCATTAGCTAGGTACATTGTGCATTCTCTCCAGGCTGTAGCTGTTCTTGTATATATAAAATATGCTTATCCTATATAAGCCTATAAAAGTTCTTATCCAGGGCCAGCTAGGTGGTGCAGTGGATAGAGCACTGGCCCTGGATTCAGGAGTCCCTGAGTTCAAATATAGCCTCAGACACCTGACACTTACTAGCCGTGTGACCCTGGGCAAATCACTTAACCCCAATTACCTCACCCCCCCCAAAATAATGTTCTTATCCAGGTGCCTAATAGCACTGATGGATTGGGTCCCTAGATCAAGGCTACAGCTCCTGCTAAAGGTTCTAGGGGTATCTCTGAGAGTCTATGGGGTTCTTATAGAACTATCAGCTTCAGACTCCATTTTTGTATGTTTTCCCCATAAAATAATGATTACTACCCAGTATCATTTGAACAACTGATATCTTTTTTTCCCCCCAGGGCTTATGAGTGTTAAGTGACTTGACCAGGGTCACACAGCTAGCAAGTGATAAGGATCTGAGGTCGTATTTGAACTCAGGTCCTCCTGAATCCAGGGCCAGTGCTTTATCCATTGTGCCCCCTAGCTGCCCCCGATATCTTTTTCACTTTCTTTTTATTTTTTTAATTTAATTTTTTAAATTATTTTTAGTGAGGCAATTGGGGTTAAGTGACTTGCCCAGGGTCACACAGCTAGTAAGTGTTAAGTGTCTGAGGCTGGATTTGAACTCAAGTACTCCTGACTCCAGGGCTGGTGCTCTATCCACTGTGCCATCTAGCTGTCCCCTGATATCTTTTTAATAACACTGATAACAAATCAATATCCATTAGCTTTCCCAAAAGGCTATTTCTTGAGAAGATATAGTAAGAATCAAAATACAAAAAAACCTGAGTACAATTATCTACTAAGTTAGTACCTGGTGAAAATTAGCTCATATTTAAAGCGGTTAGTACAAATATTCCTTCTATGAAAGTCATTTCTAAAATAGCCATAATTGATGGACAAGTCACTCTGTTGCATGTGGGACATGATGTCTTGGCTTTGCAGTTGATGCCCTGCCACTGGGACTACTCGGCTGCTACTTTGGACTGAGCACACTCCACAACTGGCTGAAATGCAGCTTCTCTGGCATCCTCCTCCATGGACTCCTGTTACTAGGAGTTTGGTGTCTCTACCAGCCTTTTAAATCTCATAAGATTTTTTCCATTTTTATCACTGCACTTAATATGGGGAAAGAACAAACACAAAAAAAGGCAGAAGGAACTACATATTTATTCATTCACAAGCCACATGGCAACCTGGGTGGGGAGATACAGTTGGAGATACAGCCTCTGCTAAACACTGTAGAGGCTTATAGCAGGTCTTCTTGCTCCCTGACAAGCTGCCAGGGAGAGATGGCTTGATTTCTTCCATTGGAGCATTTTAGATAGCCTTGAACTTGCCATCACCCACAAATATACTACTTCCAATCGGATGCAATCTAAAATTCTCTTATTCTATCATAATTTCTTTTATTCCACTTCTCTCTCTTCTCCAGAAATCTGAAACCCTCTTCTTTGACTAGCCTACAAATCCCAATCCTGTAAAACCTCATTCTTTTTTCCAGGCCATCAACCCAACAATTTATACTCTTCTCTGTTCTCCATTTTAACCCCTTGGTGAACCAATACAATTTTGTGCTGCCCTCTTCTCTTGATGCCCCTTTCTCAGCCCAGATATTCATTCCTTTTTCTCCTTTTTGGTAGCTTATTTTGAGCTTATCTTTGATACTAACTATTATGACAAACCATGTGCTTGTCATTTCTGTTTATCTCTCTTGAGGGGTTAATCATTGCATATTATGACTCAATCACAACTAAAGGCAGGTATCCCCAAAATTCTCAAGATAAGATGACATGATTTGATATCTGCATAATTTGGGAATTATAACACTACTGCTATGCCCTAATGGATTCATAAATAGAGCATGATGTGTTATGTAAAATATGTTTATAAAATTAATTGTATTTGCTCCCTATATCCTCACTTCTTTTTTCTGGCTATCTAATGAATTCTCTGGTAACTTGACTTTCTGTTCTCAAGGTATAAATTATAAAGGTTAGATTTTTGCTTAAATATCTTCTACTGTCAGTTATCAAATTTCTGTCATTTCTTGATATAGGCAAAATAGTAATAGATCAAAAACCAGAAATCTACCCATCCAATTAGATCTAGTCACCTTCTAGGTCCTAGCTGTTGGTCACTAGATTCATGTTGTAATTGCCCATCTTGTATTGAAAATGCGTCTGACAATGTAAATAACTTAGTTTTACATATTAGTGATGCTCAGAAGTACAAATTCTAAAAATATCCCCTCTATTCAATGAGTAAAGTTCTTTCAGGATAATCATTCAAAGTCTTTCAATAATTTTCCTTAAGATATCTTCTTCATGGGCTCAGAGTTAGACTGAAGAGACAATTTGAGAAAACTGAGTTTTCTCAAATACATTTACTCCCTCAGTCTCTCAGGAAATCAGTTTTCTTATTCTTTTCTTTGTTTCATATAGTCTCCCTCAGCTATAACAGTTAAGACTCTCCAGATGACAATTAGGCTATAATTCTCCAAAGATTCAATTCTTTGGCTTTCAAACATACAAAAGCATCTATAGTCTCTAGGAGAGTTCTATCTAAACTATGGTTTCATATACGAATATGAGGAAATTGGAGGCCATAGTAGCTAAGTGATTTTCTTAAACTCACACAGGTAGTAAAGGGTTTGAACCAATAATCAAACTACTGTCCTTTGGTTCCACTGCTAATAATCTTTTCAATATAATTATCTTACTTGAATTAGCTGTGAAGATGAACTAAGTGGAATTCTTTTAGAAGAGGATGAGCAAAAACTAGGAAAAAACAAGTATAATTCTGACAGTAACTTTTTTAACTGAATAAAATATTTTACCCAGAGAGTAAGCTGAAAATGTACACAAATTCTAAAAGAACTTAGAATTTGCCAATGATAGAAGCACAGTAAATTTTACAAAGAACACAAGTGAATTTAGATTCATCCATTAACCCTGTATATATCATGCTGACAGGAAGTATGACAGAGTGAATTTGTATCTACTTATTGAAGTGGATGTATTTTTGAACATGAACTTACTATTATTACTGTATCAAATAAATTCAACATTCATTTCTGGAAAATATCTATTGTGGCATTTGTTAAATGGAGATGTACTTACCTAGGTGATGTGTACTGTGTTTGTTGATCAAAAGATTTGACGGGGCAGCTAGGTGGCGCAGTGGATAGAGCACCTGCCTTGGAGTCAAGAGGACCTGGGTTAAAATCCGGCCTCAGACACTTGACACTTACTAGCTGTGTGAGTCTGGGCAAGTCACTTAACCCCAATTGCCTCACCAAAAAAAAAAAAAAAAAAAAAGAAGAAGATTTGACAAAAACCTTTAACCACGTTGCCCAAATAACTAAAAACAGTTATTCAGATCAGGACCGTTTAATCTCAAATTATGTAGTTTTCCCCTTTTTTTTCATTCCATATAAAGGTCTATTCTGGGAATTCTATTTAATTGTGCCCAAAGTGTAGACATGACAGTTGTTGGTTCAAATCCCTCAATTCAAAAAAAGAGTTAAAAGGTATGGGTCTGAATTCTGTCTTTTCTTCTTTCAAATCCAAGATAAAATACCATTTTTAACATGGTCTTTCCTCATCCTTATTAATTCTGTTACTCTGTATGTTTGTTTGTGTGTGTTTTTATATGCACACACATAAACACAAACATATATCAACAGATAGATACATATATGTGTGTTTATACATACATAGTTGTTTACATGTGTTGGGGATGGTGGCAGGAGAAGAGAGAAGCGGATACAGTGGCAGCTTGATAACACTGAGCACTGAGCGGTTTATTGTTGAAACAAGCTAGCTTAAATAAAAAAAATACCCACAAGCCATGAATATACTTTCTCACGGGAAAGAAACTTTGTTCCCAACAGACAACTTCAACACCTCCTTGTATTTTTGCATGAGAATTGCGAGCAAGCCAAGGCAAAACAACTTAGTCCTTGGGCCTTAACACTTTTTTAGCAACTGCTAAGTCTGCCTGTTCTTTGACCTCTATGAGGCCCCTAGAGTGGGGAGGAACACTGCTTCATGCTGTCTCTGAAGCAGCAGAAGGGTTCTCTACATACATGTTGTCTACCAAATTAGACTGAGCTTTTTAAGACTAGGCCTGTCTTTGCCTTTTATATCCACAGTACTTTGCACAGTGCCCATAATATAGAAGGTACTGGATAAATGTGTATTGACTGACTGACTAACTGATTCCTATGATTTTGGAAAAGAAACCTTTAATATGGCTCAGTTTCTTCATTTATAAAATTAAGTAATGTAAAAAAAAAATTAACTATATCTAGTCTAATCTGAAAATTTTATATAACTGTACTTATATGAAAAATTATAAGTATATGAAAAATTATAAATTTAGAAAAATTATAATTTGGCAGTAATTCATGCTGTAGTTGCCATTCAAATGTAAAAATATTTTAGCTAACTTGGGCCTAATTTGGCTGGGGGGTGTAATCTAACTGGAGGATTAATCTAGGGATTTTTGACTGGCTGACTATCTGACTGCTATTAATTTAGTATGGGCCCTTTAAAAATTTCTCCACACTGCTCTACTCCAAAATTAATAAGCAAAAGATTAAGAAGCCTCTTAATTAAATAATCAAAACATAATTTATTTATAAAAACCAGTGTAAACGATAAGGGTTAAGAAATGCAAATTATATTACCTGTCTGCTTTTAATATAATGAGGGCCCAGTTGCCGCCTCTTGCCTTAGGGTATGCTCCAGCTTTCTCCAACTTTCACTCTTTTTCTCCTTCACTCAAGCTTCCCTGCTTCACTTTTACTGCTCTCTCATTACCATAGCGAAAAACCCTGAAAAGCCTCTTATTCCGCACTGCTCCTTCCTCTGTCTGTTTCCTCTCTTACTGTCTTAATCTTCCGGCCTTTCCCAACCTCCGTAAGTCTGCCCCCTTCAGCATCTCATGTCCCTTTTTATTAACTCTCTCACTCTCTCAGGTGAAATCCAGGGCTGCCCGCCCCCAGGGCTGACCAAGTCCGTGCTCCCTGGCTGAGCTGGGAGGTGGGTGAAGCAAACCCCAGGGTCTCTGAGGGTTTTGGTGCACCTCCCTGCTGTGCCCACGGGCAGCACTGTGGCACACCCCTGGCTCGAGATTTTCAGTCCCTGAAGCTTAGCCTGGCTCAGAGGCCCCCCACAGCTGAAATGGAGGGGGAGGGGCCCTAGTTCCTCTTACATAGAAAAAAACCCTCAAGACCTAAGGCTTTTTAATCACAGCCCAAAGGCAGGGTCCCCAAATCAAAATAAATTCCCACAGTAATCTCTGATGAACTTCCAAACCTGTATCTTAACTTTAATATAAACATTCTGATCATTTAAAATTACTCAATATGGCACATTTATTTTCCCCCAAAGTGGTAATTTCCCATGTGCATCAACATGTGGAAGGAAAAAATGCTCCATAACATTATTTGTGTTAAGAAAGAATTGGGGCGAAAAAAGCAGATACTCATTAGTCAGAGAAATGGTTATATAAATTTTGATATACTACAGTCTTGAGATAATACTTCTCCATAAGAAATGATGAACACAACAAATTCAAAGGAATATGAGAAGACTTGTAAGAACTGAAACAAAATGAAGGCAGAAGAGATGAAAAAAAGGTACCACAATGATGACAACAATGTTAATTTTTAAAATCAAGGACAAATAACATATAATTTAAATGCATCTTGAATACAAGCAGCATTTTTAAAAGGGATCTACATTCTTCAGTCAAAGAACTAAGGACCTATTGATGCATAATACTGATTATGCTATTCTGATAGCATAATATTCATAATATTCAGTCAATGTGTATTATTTTTGCTTAACTTTATTATAAGTATATGGACTTATTATGATAGAAGTAGGGAGTTAGGTATGTCTCAAAAAGACTGATAATATAATATAAAAACAAAAAGCACCAATGAAAGTTCAAATGACATACACATATTTGTACATATTTACATTCACATATGTATATTAATTACTTATACACTACACATCTATGGATAAGTACATATGCACACACAAATGTTTACTATACATAAAACAGGAAAGATGACCCAAGAGATAGAAATGGTCCAAATTGGAGAGGATGACATAACATAGCACCCTCATCCACTGTTAGCAGACATGAATTGATTGGAAAACCCAGGGAAATATTTTTTAATTATTTGAGAAAGGTATGTGCATAACTTTTCCCCTATCACACTACAAAGTACACACACTAAAAAAATTCAGAGGTAGAAGGAAAAACTCAATTTATAGTAGAATATTTATAGCAGAATTTTTGATGCAAAAATTTCAAAAAATTACATTAACAAGAGCAATAAAAACAATTGACTTAGAAATACAGTGGATGACTATCATTTTAAGAATGGCTAACAAATATATTTTTCCAGTATGTGTATACTTGCGCACATTAATGCATATATGAACAAGCACACATATATGTATGTATATGTATATAAAACTTGCTCTAATATCTTCAGTAACTATGTTGAGCATGTACAAATACATTTATCCTAAAGTACAGATGCAGCACCCAGTTTTAAACACAGGACAAGCAGCTTAGCATATAACTATCCTGTTTAGCAAAGATAAGATATCATCAGTATATGCTTACAAGCTTAGGTATAAATTGCAGGCTCTCAGAGCCAAGGCAGATGAACAAACAAAAGGTAAGTCACATTTTTATAAAACAATCCATTTCATGAGATCTAATAATCCTCTCTCTAAATTTTACTATTATAAAATTTTACCATTCCACATTTTATCCTTTTAAAAATAGTGATATTAAATCCATAATTTTATATACTATGTTGAGAAGCATTTGCACACTATTAATGACAAATCAATTTCCAAAAAAGAACTATTTCACCTGCATTTCTGTTCTTTCTCATTTCTCTTTCTTTCTTTCTTCCTTCCTTCCTTTCTTTCTTCCTTTCATTCTTTCTTTCATTGTAGGACAATGAGGGTTAAGTGACTTGTCCAGGGTCACACAGCTAGTAATTGTCAAGTGTCTGAGGTCCAATTTGAACTCAGGTCTTCCTGAATCCAGGGCCAGTGCTTTATCGATTGTGCCACCTAGTTGCCCTCTCTGGTCTTTGTTTCTAAAGATAGTAAATATTATCTATTTTATCTTCTTAAGTTTTATTGATCCCTTTTGTTTTCATAATTCATTCATTTCTACATATACTCATCTAAGGAGCCATCTCTGATAACAAAGTCAAAGTTACTAAGAAAATCAAAGAATATGATCGCTATGTCTAACAGGGAATGTCACATTCAGTACCCTTAGTTCCTTATGTCTCAAAGGAAAATAGAATTAAAATTCCATATCTTTTATTTTTCAGGGGTGAAGATTGCTGAGGAAAAATGCACTTTTCTATTTTTCAGTTTCATAAGATGATTTTCCTCCCTTCCTTCAATTGAAGAGTGGATATTTTTTGTGCCAAAACTTCCAGCACCCTCCACAGCAGAAAGGGAGATCTAATACACACTCTCAGCAGCAATCTTAGCTACCTGTAAGTTCACATTAGCTCCTTACTGTTACTTTCAGTAAGTGAAAGCTGTGGTTACAGCACCATAAAAATAAAATTTATGCCAGCTGAACTACCCTCATTGAAAAGGATTTTTCTTATATTTGTGGTATGGTGACCTGGGGAAGCATTTTTAAGGTAGGTTTTGAGTAATACAACTAACAAAACAATTTAAATGTCCTAAAAAGAATTCACAGTAAAAATATCTTTACACTGTTCGCATATTAACTATCAGGTAAATTTGATTTCTTAATTACACTATTCTATTTCAACTTCTACTGCCAGTATACTCTGTCTGACAATAGGATGAAGGTATTCTAATCTGAGACATTGCCATGGTGTAGAGAAAAGTGTATGATATTTGAAGTCAGCAAACAAATTGAAATCTTGCTTTGCTGTGTGACTTTGAGA
Source organism: Dromiciops gliroides (assembly GCF_019393635.1). Taxonomy (NCBI): domain Eukaryota; kingdom Metazoa; phylum Chordata; class Mammalia; order Microbiotheria; family Microbiotheriidae; genus Dromiciops; species Dromiciops gliroides. The sequence goes on from NC_057866.1 coordinate 144,710,654, forward strand.
GTGACTCCTACCCTTGTTTAAGAAAAATGTTGTCAAAATATTTGAGGCACAAGGTTGGATAATAAATTAAAAACTATTAAATATGTGAGCTTGTTTGAATTGTCTCACCTGCATCTCCCTGGTCCTCAATTTTCTCTCCTTTAAAACTAAGGGTATATATTAAGGGACTTTTAAGGTATCTTCTAGAATTTATTTTTCTATTCTTTACTACTTAAGGACAGAAATCCAGCTTCTTCAAAGTGGCCTATGTAATTAAAGTAAATGATTGGCAATCTCTCAAGAATGGGAACACAGAGGGCAGAGCAGGCACTTACCTGAGCTTCCTCCATAATCCCTATGAATACCTTTTAAATAATGTTCTAAAATAAAATCTAGTCACAAAAATCACAAAAGGAAAAGGTGAAACAATCTTCTAGCACAAGACTCCTTAAAAGATCAGCAGGAAATATGTGTCACATGAGAGTGAGAGTGGAAAACAGTCCAGTGCAGTCCCCAAAGGTCAGGTCCCAGAAAACCAGGATCTGGCCTTGGAAGCCCCCGAATGAGCAGTAACAGCAGATGCTTCCAGAGTTCTCAGCTTGTAAATAGTAACAGATTAAACAACTGGTCAGTAGGAGACTACAGGGGTCTCTTTTCTGGCACTGGGGGCAGTACTCCATAGCTTTGTCCATACTCAAATCTCTATCTCAATCCTGGGTGGCAGTCTCAAGGCAATAAGGCACATTAGGACACCAGAGCTTGTGGTCAGAGTAGAGCAGGTACCCTTTTCACAATTTCAGGGCAGAAAAGAGGGCTTCTGTTTGCTCACAGACCTAGGCTAGGAGAATTGTAAACACACCTCTCCTTAGATAATACCACCTTGGAAAAACATAAAAACTCGCAGGCCCTTAGAAGTATCTCTGAAAAAAGTTGCACAACATCCTTGAAGCTAGGGACAGTGTGACCTCCACTCTGAAAGCAAAGCCCAACTTTACCAAATAGTTAAAAGACAATAAATAGGCTAGACAAATGAACAAGGAACAGAAAGAAATTCTGACTATAGGAAGTTACTATGGTAATAAGGAAGGTTAAATCACACACTTAGAAAACAAAGGTAAAACTCCTACATCCAAAGCCTCAAAGAAAATATGAATTAGTCTCAGGCCATGGAATAGCTCAAAAAGGATGCTAAAAATAAAATAATCGAGGTAGAGGAAAAATTGGGAAGAGAAGTGAGAGTGATGCAAGATAATCATAAAAAAAGTCAACAGCTTGGTAAAGGAAGCACAAAAATAATGAAGAAATTAACATCTTAAAAACAGAATAGGCTAAATGGTAAAAGAGGTACAAAAAGTCAATGAGAAGAATGCTTTGAAAAACAGAATCAGCCAAATGGGGAAAAAAGATATATCAAAAAAATCACTGAACAAAGATTTCCTTAAAAAGTAGAATTGGACAAATGGAAAAGGGGGTACAAAAGCTCATGGAAGAAAACAAATCCTCAAAAATTGAAATTGAGCAAGTTGAACCTAATAACTCTAAGAGATGTAAATAACAAAACAAAACCAAAAGAATGAAACAAAAGAAATCAATGAGAAAAACAAGTGACCTAGAAAATAGGTCTACAAGAGATAATTTAAAAAGTATTTGACTTCCTGAAATACATGATTTTAAAAAAGAGCCTAGAAATCATCTTTTTAAGAAATTATCAAGAAAACCTGCCCTGATATTCTTGAACCAAATTTATAGAAATAAGAGCTATTTACCATTTGATAAATAATCAAATATATGAAGTCAGTTTTCAGATGAAGTAATCAGAACTCTCTATAACAATGTAAAAAACATGATTGCTTGAAATCACTATTGATTGGAGAAATGCAAATTAAAGCAATTCTGAGGTACTATCTCAAACCTAATAGTCTAGAAAAAGAAAATGACTAGTGTTGGAGAGGATGTGGGAAAATTGAGACACTAATGCATTGTTGACAGAGTTGTGAACTAATCCAACCATCAGGTAGAACAATTTTGAAATATATCCAAAGTCATATAAAATCATGCATAACCTTTGACCTAGCTATACCACTACCATTTCTGTATCCTAAAAGAAAGAAAAACCAAAAAGGAAAAGGACCTACATATACAAAAAATGTCCTTCTTTCTTTCTTTCATTCATTTACTACATTTTGACTCTTATCACCTCTCTGTTAGAAGGGGAATAACAAAGTTTATTAACAACCCTCTGAAATCATGATTGGTTGTTGAATTATTCAGTATTTTTAGGTCAATCAAAGTTGTTTACCTTTAGAATATTTTTATTTTATAAATTATCATACTGTCTGATTCTCCTCACATGCCTTGTTCATTTCCAAAAACTCTTTCTAGGCTTCTCTGAAACCATTTATTTCCTAATTTCTCACAGTATAAATATATTATATACTTATACTATGATTAAGATGTAAAGGGGAAGTTTCTTTGTTACTTCAAAAGTTATTGCTATAAATAGTGTCATAAATATGCAACATTTTCCTCTTTATTTGATCACTTTGATTTACACATCCAATTAGAAATATCACTTAATAAAATGGTCCATGGAGTTTAATGAGTTTGGGGATATAATTCCAAATTTTGATATAGTGTGGTGGTACCAATGCAGAGCTCCACCAATAGTTTATTAAAGTGACTTTTTTCCCATACCTTCTCCAACATTTAAACAATATTTTCTTGCTTTTATTTGGCAAAATGATGGGTATGGAGTGGAAATTTGTAGTTGTTTTAATTCACATTTACTTTAATAGTAGAGATTTTGAACATTTTTTGCAACATGGTTGTTGGTAGTTAGGATATTTTGCTTTAGGAACTGCCCACTCATAACCTTTGCTCATTTGATAATTATTAGGGGTTTTTTTTTATAAGAACAACATTTTCATTATTTTTAAAAAAATATTTTAAAAAATTAATATTTTACTATCTCCCTCTCATTCTCCCCCATTTAATATATATGTGCACATATATATACACACATACAGATATGTAATATTAATTCATACATATACTTAATACACAACAATATTCAAACCCAATCATATTCTATCTGAGATACTGTCCATTCATATACGTATGCATAAAAATGATTTTTTTTTTGCAGGCAATGAGAATTAAATGACTTTCCCAGGGTCATACAGTTAGTAAGTGTCAAGTGTTTGAGGACAGATTTGAACTCAGGTCCTCCTGAATCTAAGCCTGGTGCCTTATCCACTGTACCACCTAGCTGCCCCCCAAAATGGAATTCTAACAATAAATATAACATAGACAAGGAAAATAAATTATCTCACATTGGCCAAATTCTAAAACTTGACTGTATTTTAAGTTCCTCATATCTCTAGCAGGAGGTAGGTAATGTTTTGAATTATCTGTCATTTTAAAATTTGACAATAATTAAATAGACCTTTTTAAAGATGTCATCATTGGTCAGCTAGGGGACAGAGTGGACAAAGCACCAGCCCTGGACCCAGGACGCCCTGAACCCAAATCTAGCCCCAGACTTAAACCACCCACCCTGCTTGCCCCACAAAATACAAGGATAAATAAAAAATAAATGCTTTACAGATACTATCCCTTCATATTCAATTCACACCTGTGCCTCTATATTAAGTATAATACTTTCAGCTGTTCTAATACGGAGAAAAATCTTATGAGTTAGAAGTATTATCTTCCCATGTAGGAATGTAAACAGTTTAATCTTTTAATATCCCTCATGATTCTTTTTCCTGTTTACCTTTTTGTGTTTCTCAAGGGTCTTGTATTTGAAAGTCAAGTTTTCTATTCAGTTCAGGTCTTTCCATCAGAAATGTCTGAAAGTCCTCTTTTCCATTGAAGTCCCATTTTTCCCCCTGAAAGATTATAATCAGTTTTGCTGGGTAAGTGATTCATTGCTGTAGTCCAAGTTTCTTTGCTCTCCAGGAGTATCATATTCCATGCCCTCTGGTCCTTTAATATAGATGCTGCTAGATCTTGTTTTATCCTTATGGTAGCTCCACAGTATTTGAATTGTTTCTTTTTAGCTGCTTGCAATATTTTCTGCTTGACCTGGAAGCTCTCTGGAATTTGACTCTAATATTTCTGGAAGTTTTTCCTGTGGGATCTCTTTCAGGAGGTGATTGATGGATTCTTTAAATTACGATTTTACCTTCTGCTTCTAGAATCTCAGGGCAATTTTCCCTGACAATTTGTTGGAAGATGATGTCTAAACTCTTACTTTGGTCATGGTTTTCAGGTAGTCCAATGATTTTCAAATTATCTCTCCTGGATCTATTTTCCAGGTCAGCCGTTTTTCCAAAGAGATATTTCACATTGCCCTCTATTTTTTATTCATTTGGATTTGCTTTATTGTATCTTGGTTTCTTATAAAGTAATTAGCTTCCATTTGTTCAATCCTAATTCTTAGGCAATTATTGTCTTCAGAGAGCTTTTGTATCTCCTTTCCCATTTGGCTTTTCAAGCTGTTGACATTTTTCTCATGACTTTCCTGTGTCAGTCTCATTTCTCTTTCCATTCTTTCCTCCCTCTCTCTAAATATTCCTTCTATCTCTCCTACTTTCTCTTCAAAGCCCCTTGTGAGTGCTTCCATGGCCTGAGACTAATTCATACTTTTTTTTGGACGTTTTGGATGTTGGAGCTTTGACTTTGTTATTATCTTTTTCTGAGGGCATATTCTGGACTACTTTCCCCCCAAAGAAGCTTTCTTTAGTCTGCTGCTTTCTTTGCCTCCTCATCTCAACCTGGAAGCAGATGTCTGATTGAAATCTGATTCTCTATGGTCAGAAGTTTGCCATGCTTGTGCCCCTTCCCCACTGGGCTTTCACCACTAGAGTCTGGCAATTGGATCAGCACCTGGATGCTTTGCCCCAGCTTCAGCAGAGGCCACAGCCACTTCACCCCAGCCAACCACTGAACTCCCTCACCTATCTGCAAGCCAAGCATCAGAAGAAGCCACTGGCATGAAAGGTTCTGAGGCCCTGGAATTACTGTCTGTTCCAGGCTAGGTCTGCACTACACAGTGAAATAAATCTTATTCTTATTCTTATAAATGTCAATAAATTCCTTATATATTTTGGAAATCGGGTATTTATCAGAGTTGCTGCGAATATTTTATCTATCATTTTTCCTTCTAATTTTAATTGTGTTTTAATTTGTACAAAAACTTTTAAAATATATAATCAATACATCTATTTTATGTTCTGCAATATTTTCTTCCTAATTTGGTCAGAAATTCTTCTTTTATCTACATATCTGAAAGGAAATTTCTTCCTTTTCATCCAATTTATTTTCATATTTCATTAGAATAATAACAACATTAATCTGGGGGAAAAGGCTAAGAATGTCAAGTGAAAAAATAGTAATTAAAATTAAGAAGGAAAGGTATCTAGCAATACCAGATTTAAAACTATACTACAAAGAAATAATCACAAAAAATAATTTGATACTGGTTAAAATGATAAAATAGGTAAACATTTGTAGAAAAGATTAGGTTCATAACAAAAGAGAAAAAAAATCTAATAACTGAGTGTAAGATGAACCCAAAGGCTATCCTGACAAGAATTGAATATTATTTAAAAAATGGTTGAGAAAACTGCCAAGTAATATGTCATAAATTAAATTTATACCATCACCTCATACTAAATACCAATATTATTTCCGAATGGATACATAATTTAGAAATAAAAAATTCAATCAATTAGTTTTACAGTTGAGGAAATTGAGGTATAGAGAGTTTAAATAACTTTGCCAAAGTCCCATATGGAAGTCTCAGAGCCTGGTTTCAAACTGTGATCTTCTGAAAAGGGATAAATTGCCTGATAAATATTCTCCAAATGTCAGAAAATGTTCAATAAAAGAGCATAATTTTCTGCAGTATTGGCAATACAATTTTATTTACCAATATATATGTGGTATAAAAATTTGAGATTTATAATTCTAAAATTTACAATAAGAAACCTTTTTTCTCTTACATTTTATAATGTGCAAAATTTAGTCAAAAACTCATTTGAAATCAAAGTAACAATGTTTATTTTTAAAAGTTTTGTGTTCTTTGTATGACATACTTAAGTACATTTTTATTTCTTATAATAAACATTTTTATTTGTAGTTTTGAATTCCAAATTTTATCCCTCCTTCCCTCTCTCCCCTTTACCTTTCCTGAGGTGGTAAGCAATCAGATGGGTTTCTTTTGTTTTTGTTTTTTGTTTTTTGTTTTTTGTTTTTTGCTAGGCAGTGGGGGTTAAGTGACTTGCCCAGGGTCACACAGCTAGCAAGTGTCAAGTGTCTGAGGCCAGACTTGAACTCAGGTACTCCTGAATCCAGGGCCAGCGCTTTAACCACTGTGCCATCTAGCTGCCCCAGATGTTGTTTATACATGTGCAATTATGTAAAATATTACCATATTTGTCATTTTGTATAAGAAAACTTGAATAAAAGACAAAAATGAGAGTGAATGATATCACGCTTCAGTCTGTGTTCAATAAATATCACTTCTTTCTTTGAAGATGGATAGCATGCTTCATCATTAGTCTTTTGGGATTGTCTTGGATCATTTTATTGCTGAGAATAGTTAAGTAATTCACAATTCTTCATCAAACAGTATTGCTATCTCTGTGCACAACATTCTCTTGGTTCTGCTTACTTCACTATACCAATATAATTTTTAGATCATTGATACTTTTGACATTTCAAAGGCTACATGATTTTCATTGATTGTAGTATTTCTTCATTACTTTTTATCTTATTATCTGGAGATAAAAGGGATCTTAGTGACTATATAGTGCTACCCTTTCATTTTACAAGTGAAAAAACAGTTCCAGAAAGATGAAATGACTGCCATTGTCAAGGAACTTCTATAGTCATATAGGTAGTAATATGGTCTTCTGAATCCATGGCAAAATTTGTTCTCTTATTTTATCCATGTCCTCTCATAAATTGTCCATAATGAATCTACCCAACATGCTTGAGTCTGATTCTTAAATATTTTGTTGGTTCCAGAACAGAGCTCAGGCTTCATTTAAAGAATATATATATATATATATATATATATATATATATAAAATTTATGGAACAAAACAAGCATCTTATGTTATGTTATGCTAACATAAGATAATAAAAGATGATTATAAATGCAAATGCCATTCTATTATGTAGAATTCACAATTCCTTTAAAATATATAATAAAGTTATCCTATAAATCTATTTTTCTTCCCTCCAACCCCTGTCTTAGAGATGGCTACCATCATATACAAATAAGTATATCCATTCATATATATATATGCACACATATACACATACATACATGTATATACACACACCCACTCACATATATACACCCCCACATATAAATGTATACATGTATGTACATGTATACATATTTATATAGATTTATGGCTTCTCTCTCTGGATGCAGATGGCTTCTTATTAAATAACTTTAGAATGGAAAATAAATTCTATTGAACATGCCGTCACTAAAATAAAATATTATTGTTATAAATGCTATAAATTTATGACATTTAACTTTTATTGACTTATGGAGCCTTTTATTCCTTAGGTGATGTTTTATAAGAAAAGTGGTAACATTTAGAGTGGAGAGAAGGAAAGTTGGCTTTGAAGTCAGGAAGATGTTGGTTTAAACACCGCCTTTAACATCTAGCTATTTGACTATGAGCAAGCCATTTCACCTCTCAGTAGCCCTGCAAATTTTCTACGAGTGTTAATTAAAATGAGTTTCCCATTCCTACCAGGGAGGGAGTTTCTCATTAGAGTTTTCCACATTGATTAAATTATAGACTACAGACTTTCTTCCCCCTCCCACCAATCAGAAAGTACTTTGTTTCTTTTTTATTTCTTTTATTTTGAAATTAAGTAAATGATGAGAAAAGAAAAAAAATGTTACCATATACACAGCAGAACATGAGAGGATTCAGTATAAAAATAAATGTCCATTTTAAGAAAACCTATTTAATTAATACTATACATTGTTTTCAAATCTCCCCAGCTTTACTTTGCTTCCTCATTGGTTTTCTTTTGTTCTCTGCTGTGTACTTTTTACTTTGTTATTTTCCCTCCCTCCCCAAAGAAAGGTGTAATTAAGAGTGGATGGATAGACAGATAGATATGTAGATAGATAGATAGATAGATAGATAGATAGATAGATAGATAGATAGATAGATAGATAGATAGACATAGATATCTACACACACATACATGTACATGTAAGACCACACTATACACACTTCTACTCATCTGTTCTCTGAAGGTTGATAGCATCTTCCTTCACAAGTCCAAGTCTTTCTATGCTTTTCCAAGTCAGCCTGCTCCTCATTTCCTACACAATAGCAATATTCCAACCCAATCACATCCTATCTGAGATATTGTCCATGAAAAGTTTTTCCCAGTTTTCTGCGTTACTTCTATATTTGGCTACACTGGTTTGAGAAGTACTTTTTTAAAAAAAATCTCTTTTACAATTTCACTAAACACATACATAAATTTTCAAAAAATTAATATTTGCCATGTTCACTACATGCGGAATCTGACTGCAGATATAAAAGTGTATTACACACATATGAGTGTGTATGGAACGTGTATATAATGCATATATGTGACATGTATGTGGCATTTAAAGCTGAAAAGTATATTAATAATCATCAAAACCAACCATTTATTTTACAGATGAAGAAAAACTAAACCAACATGTGTTATTCAATTTTTCTAAGGTCACACAGCTCTAAAATATAGAATCTTTCATTTACATATAGGCTATCTAAATCCGAACTTATTAAACTGCGGATCATGAAACCATGTGGTATTGCTTAATTGAATGTGAGGGTTGTGAAGAACAGTAAAAGGTTATGTACACCTATTTTATATAGCTTTGTATCTGGGGTCATATAAAAATTTCTCAAGTGAAAAAGGATTGTGAATGGAACAATTTTAAGAAACCCTAATCTAAATAGTTGCTCTTTTCATTGCACCATCCTGCCTCACTGAAATGCATATAAATTTTCATATAAAGATGATTATATGCTGGGAAACAATTTCCCTATGTAAAAGAGTCTTAGCTGAAAATATTTAGTGATGTAAATTTCAGAAAAGAGTCACTGTGTAGAGATGTTTTGAAGCTCCTATTATATGTGATTATAGGAAACTATTTTTTATATTTGAACTTAATATATCTTTATATACTAGTACTTTTCTGTCTTGTTCTTATTGCTGCCATTTTTCATGGTATGTAAATTGCAGATATCCTTGCATTAGAATGATATAATAGTCATTTCCAAATATATATTCTACAATGTTCATTTAAGACTTTTCAACTTTTACTGTACTCTCCTTGATTTCCAAACATAATTTTATTTCATGCTACATTAATTCCTATTATACACTTTGGTACTTTGTCATTAACATACTTTCATTATTTCAGTAAATGAAACTAAATGTAGTGTTAGCTGTTTGGCTCTATGCATCACTAATTCCACCAGGAAGCTGTAAGACAATCAAATAAATGACTGTAGAATGCTATTTTTTAATTATGCTTATTGATTCTGGGTGGTTTAAATCTTTGTTTATTCTTGAACAATAATTTATTTATGCCTATAAATTGATTAATAGATTGTAATCTACATCATGCAATATTGGATCCCCCAGATGGTTTGGTGATATATTTTCCATACAAATTAACTAAGTCATACATGCCAATCATTTTACATTCTCTATTTATCAGAAGCAAGCTTGCCAATGAATCATTTCACCATGAATGGGGCAGTGGTTAAAAATGGGGACAGGGCATTTGAGTGCTATGGAAAGAGGAATAGATTTGAAATCTGAAGACCTAAAATGAACTCCTGATTGTGCTGCTAACTAGTTGTGTGACCTAAACTACTTTTGTCTTAAATTACAGAGAGACTTAGACTTACATGGACTCCTAAGTTTATTACCATGTATAAATCTGTGATCCTCTGAAGACTGGGCAAGTCAAGTACATTTTCCAAAACTTAATTTTCTAATCTATAAATCATTGCATTCCTAAAAGGATTATGGGGATCTCTGTTGTAGTCCAAATAGTACTAAATTTGGAGTCAAAGTACATGAGTTTAAATTATAGCACTTAGTAACCATACATGAAAGTTGTCTCTAAAAGTATATTGCAAGCCACTAAATTTTGAGTAGCTTTGTATTTTTTATATCTCTCGTCAATCTTTGTGAAAGTAATTTTTCACTTATCCTAGATGAATATAGAATATTTAGTCTGATTTTGAATAACAACATATACCTTAATTTAATAGAACTTAAAGAATAGATGTTCCTAGAATTTTAATTGATAGACTTATGGAAAATATAACATTATTAAGTAAAAGATGTTAGAAAACTTTGTTCTACGTCCCTCAGAATTTTCTGCTTCAGTCTGTATTGTTGTGTAGTGTTCCTTTTAAGAACATTTCAACAATTTTTCAATGTTTGATATCATTTTCATCTTCTTTGTTATATGTGGGCTGAAAAATAGTTTGATCAGATAGATACTCTAGCTTGTTACAAAGATTCAGATGTTTTGCTAATTAACTTAATTCTTACTACACAAAATGCACATAGTAGTCTCTAGATGTTCACTGGGTCATTAAGTATTTCTATAATCATACAATTTCAAAGTTCAAAGAGACTTCAGTGGTGTCTTGTTCAACCAATAGAAAATAATCCCTGTAGAAGATACATTCTATTGGCTATTTTCCTTTTTCAATATGAATATAAATATGAATATGAATCATGAAATTAGATCAGTAATATACACTCTCCAATTCTATTTAAGAAAATCTCTCCACTTTGCCCCATACCTGCTGTGTTTCATAATTATTCAGAGCCAATCAGAATCATCTTTTAATCAAATTAATAAAAAATAGCAAAATTAGAAAATTAATGAAATTGGGAATTAACTTACATAACCTGTTCTCATAATCCCATATTACATTTCCCAAATCAAGTTGCCTGGTTCCAACAACCCAAAATATATTTAGAAGATCTTCCCAAAAGTTTTCTTTAAACTTTTAATCTTATTGGAATTAAAGATGTTTTAGACTTCAAACATTATAAACCTTATTTTATTTCAAATTTGGCTCAAGGAAAACTAAAACTTTGCTTTTCTATTTAGTTTTGGGAAGAAATGTTCAATTCTATTATATTGATAGTTTAAAGAGAAATACCTATTTTTCAGATTCTTCATATATAGAGAAACGACTATCCAATCTCTGAAGTGAGTAAGAGAAATTATTGAAAAAGCTAAAATTATTGTCACATACATGGAAGATTTTCCCCCACCCACTTCAGAGCTCTGGTCTCACCTTTATTTTGTTCTGATTCAAGTTCTTACAATTTTTTTGTCTCTGAATAGCATGTTGAAGTAAATTTGTTCTGAAGGATTCTTTCTGTGATTTCCAGTGTTTTTCCCCCCTGTATTCTTGAGAACAACAATAAATTCACTACAATAATTGAAGACTCACAAAAAGAGAATAAGTTAGATCATAGGAAAAACAGATTTAATTTAGATTTTAATTTAGATAAGATATTGATAATTTTCTCAGGCTCTGGGCTTCATGATCCTCATTTTGGGAGCAAAAGCCTTCAACAATTGCCTAGAATATAAACAAACCACAGAATTTTAGAGCTTTCAGAAGCATTTACGTTACGTCTCTTATTGCTTTATATAGTACTATAGTTAAAAATAAACTGCTTTCATAAGTAGCATTTAAAAAAGAACTAATTATAATAAAGCAATATGCTGTTTTAAATATCTCCTATTAATAGCCATTACATCAGAAGTAGAATTTTTAAATATGATGGTGCATTTTAGGCTCAATTATTTTAAAAATATGATATATTACATATGACTTTAAAGTTATTATCAATGAATATTTTATACTTGGAAATAATATTGAAAATAATATTTCTCATAATGTAACTATAGAAATTTAAATTTTCCTCCATAACTTATGTAAGCTAATTTTGGAGAGAATTTTTTTCTATTAATTATCTTTTCACTTTGTTAAAAAGTATTGTTTTAAAATTTCTGTGTTATGTTTGTCAATGCCTTTTGTAAATTTTCTAGCACCATGGGTCATATTTGAAAAGGTGTGAAGTACAAGGAAGGTTAGTACGTAATATGAGATCATACATAGCTTTCAGTGAATTCATGTCTTTAGGTTCAGACAAAATATATCCCAAGGTATTGAGAAATAGTATAGATATCATAGTGAACCTACTCGCATTAGTGTCTCATGTGCTAATGCTGTCCATGAATTTTTGGTGAGAAACCACTGTTTCTATTTTTCCTGGTCTCCTTGGTATTGACAAAAAGCTTAATCCTACCTTTCCAGTCTTCTTATACCTTATTCTCTGAAATGTACTCCTTAAACCAGTGACCTTGTTGTCTTTGCTATTTGATGAACAAATTACTTCATTTTTTAGCTCTGGGCATTTTCTCTAACAGTCTCCTATTGCTAGAATGTTCTCTCCTCATTTTCACCTACTGGCTTCCCGGGATTCCTCTAAATCCTAACTAAAATGTATTTTAAAAAACAGGAAACCTTTCCCAACAATTCAGTTCCAGTGTCTTCCCTCTCTTTAATTATTTCCTACTAATCATAAATATAGCATTTTTGTATATATTTATTTGTCATTTCTCACACTAGATTGAGAGCTCACTCAGGGCAGGTGCTCTATTCAGCATCAACCAATCTATTAATAGCATTTTTATGCACTTAATATCTGTCAGTCACTGTGCTAAGCATGGGGATACAAAGAAAGAAAAAAAAAGAAAAAACAACAACAGTTACTGCCCTCAAGGAATTATATAAATGGGGAAGAAGGCATACAAATACATATATAAATAAAATATATTTAAATAGATTGGAGGAAATCTCAGGAACAGCTTTGTACAGAGACTGGGAAATTAGCTGTGACTTGAAATAAACCAAGGAAGCCAAAAGGTGGTGAATGTGATTATTCCGGGTATGGGAGAAAGTTTATAAAATACAAATAATTGGATGATAGGAGTGCCTTCTTTGAAGAGTGGCAAGGAAAACAGTGTCAGCAGAATGTGCACCTAATGGAGAGAAGTAAAGATTGAAAAGGTAGAAAGGGGGCAGCCTATAATTGGTTTGAAAAGTCAAAAAGAATTTTGTATTCATCCAGAAAGCCATAGAAATTAATTGCATGCTATGTAATGGTAACATAGGTGGATTATACTTTATGATTATCATTTTGAAAGCTAAGTGGAGGATAAACTGTCATGGGGAGAGATTTAACACTGAGAGACCAACCAGAAAACGATAGTGATGGTTCAACTATAAAGTGATTATGGACCACGTCAGAGTGACAGTAGTGTTAGAAGAGAAAAAGGACCGTATATAAGCGATGTTATAAAGTCAGAGTTCATAGAAGTTGACAACTAATTGAATATGGAACATGAGAAAAAGTGAAATTTCAAGAGTTACATTTTGTTGAATGCGATGTCCACAACCATAATAGGAAAGCTGGAAAGAAGAGAGTGATTGAGGAGAAAGATGACTTCAATTTTTGACATGAGTTTAAGATGTCAATGGCACATACAATTGAGATATGACTAGAGTACTAGACCTGAAGTGAGGAAGATTGCAGACTTCAGAGACAAGTGAGAGGAAAAGAAGTGGATGCACATATGAAAACAAACTTCTCTGAGAGTTAAACTGTTGTTCATCTTTGTTTTTGAAGGGCACCGATGGCATCTCAAGGATGATGTTTTAACTTGTGCATGAATTGGATTTAAGTGAAGCAGAGTCATCAGCCTCAAATTCTCTTAAAGTCCAGTGGCAAGACAAAAATCAAGATGACCAGAAATGACCTAGGATACAGTAGATGTCCTTGGTATCTCTGGTATTTGATCAAACTCTAAGCTCTCCACTGCTCCTGCTTCAGCCAGCTTTGTGGTTGTTAAAACAAATCATTTTCATTCTCCCATTCCAATGGGGGAAATTTCCCATATGTGGGTAGATATCTCCCTAACTCATTGATGGGTTTGAGGTCTGTCAGTTACCCTCAACCTGGTTTAGACTCTGTAGATGGTTTTAACCAGGTGTGGCTGCTGCGCCCATTATATGTTCTTGGAACCATAGTTGAGAGTTAGGTGACAAGTGGACATCAGTGCTGAATGAGCAGCCCTGAAAAGGGTTCAGCAAACCTTCAAACCATAGGGGTTAGATTTCTCTCATCACCAAGAACAATAGGAAAAGAGCATGAAATGAGAATCTTTTGAGAAAGGATATGGGACATATGGAACTGTTTGTAGGTAACAAAAAACAATAGCCAGTAGACAGAAAAAGATTAAAGGTTAGTGAGAATGGGGATGATAGTAGATGGAATCTGCTTCAGGAGATGGGGTAGAATGAGATCACCTGGTCATGTAGTGAGAATTCTTCTTGGAAAGCAAGGCTACCTCTGTATGTGAGACAGAGATGAAGAAGGAGATGTACATGGAAGATTTATGAGTGTTTAGATAAGGAAAAGGGGGAATCATCAATAATAGGTTCTCAACATTCACTGTAAGAGTGAAAATCCACAGGAGAAAACAGCTTTGCTCTATTGCTTAATCCCGATATAAAGACTGCCTGCCTGTTTTACTGGTATCAATCTGTTCTCATTGTAGGCTAACAATGTTGATTCTGTTTCATGAAGGAGATGAGATGGTTTATAGGGAACATTCTGTTCAAATAATTGCTCCAAATGCTCAACACATTTTAATATACTGGAAGGTATTAAAATATTACTTTTTTTATTCTATGGAAATAATGAAACAAAGCAAAAGAAGAAGCCACTAGCCAGCATAGTGTGGGAAGTAGAGTCAGGAAGAAGTAAGCTGGAATACTGCCTCAGAATCTTATCAGTGATGTCGGTTGTCAAACCCCTTATCTTCAAAAGCCTCAATTTTCTCAACTGTAAAATGCTGACAAGGTTAAAAGTAGCACCTATGTTACGAAGTTGCTCTGAGCATCATATGATTGCAGAGCTAGAGCTAGAGCTAGAGCTAGAGAGAGAGAGAGAGAGAGAGAGAGAGAGAGAGAGAGAGAGAGAAGTATATATTCATATGTATACACAAAACCATGTGTGCTTTATAAATGTTAGACATTATCAATGATTACTTTTTTCCAATTTCAAACCATCACCTACCTTGTTAAATCAATCTTGAAAAGAATTATTGAATACATGAAACAAAGATGTGAAACCAATCCTATCAGTGACCTATTCATTTTTAGTAATAACCATTTTGCCAAGTTTTTGCATCTTTCTTGAATATTTTTCCTGCTTTTTTCATATCTTATCTTCTTTCCTGTATATAATTTTGTATTTCCTGGATTTTCTTTTTTAGATTTTGGACCAAATATTCATCAGGTTGTTCGAGCAAGTACCAGATGGTTGAAGTCTTTCAGAGGAATAAGAAATATGGAGAACATGATCTAAAATAGTGAATTGAAATTGTTGTATTCCATGAGAAATTTGGACAATAAAAGGAAACTCCTGGCTTTTTAGACAACAATGATTATTGGATTGCTACAGTTTTTCTTTTCTCAATAATTGTTAGTAACTAAAAATGAAGAAATGAGAATGTTGACATTGAAGCTACACATCACTATAATAATTCACAACATTTATAGGTAATATTACCTTAAACTTCCTAAAGCACTTGATGCATGTTATTTAATTTATCCTTACACTAATCCTTTTTTATATGCTATCCTATCTAATTTACCGATGAAGAAACTTACAATAAAATTTTGCCCATAAAAATTGCCCATAAAATTAGTGTATAAGCTATAAGTACTGTTTTTTTTTTTTGGTGGGGCAATGAGGGTTAAATGACTTGCCCAGGGTCACACAGCTGGTAAGAGTCAAGTGTCTGAAGCAGGATTTAACTCAGGCCCTCCTGAATCCAAGGCCGGTGTTTTATCCACTGTAACACCTAGCTGCCCCCTATAATTAATTTAAAAAATAACATAGTCTTTTTTTCTGCAATTATATGTAAAAGCAATTTTTAACACTTTAAAAATTTTGACGGCTGGCTAGGCGGTGCAGTGGATAGAGTACCAGTCCTGGAGTCAGGAGGACCTGAGTTCAAATCCAGCCCCAGACACTTGACACTTACTAGCTATGTGACCCTGGGAAAGTTACATAACCCCAATTGCCCTGAAAAAAAAACTGAGAATTAAATTCTTTCTCTTTCCCTACTCACTCTGAGATGGAAATCAATTTGTTACAGAATATATAATGCAAAACCTTTCTATGTTATTCATATTGTGAAAGCACAGAAAAATAAAGAAAAAAAAAACTGAAAAGACGTTTTGATCTTCATTGAGACTCTATCAGTTCCCCCCCACAAGAGGTTGATACCATTTTTCATTATAAGTCCTTTGCAACTGTCTTGGACAATTGTATTGTTGAGAATAGCTAAATTATTCAAAAGAGATCATCATACAATATTGCAGGTATTATATACAATTTTCTTCAGGTTATCCTTTTGTAACTTTATATCAGTTTTCCTGGTTTTTCTAAGATCAACCTTCTCATTATTTTCTGTATTATAATATTATCCCATCAAAATTATGTACTCCAACTTGGTCATTCATTCCCCAATTAATTGGCATCCCTTAAAGTTTCAATTCTTTGCCACCACTACAAGGGCTGCTATGTATTTATACATATAAGTTGTTTTTATTTGGATTTTTCCCCTCTCTTTGGGTATATAGTGTTATTGAATTAAAGGATATGTGTATAGGGTTTTATAGCCCTTTGGACGTAGTTCCAAATTGCTCTCCAGAATGGTTGGATCAGTTCACAATTCCACCCATGTTGATTTTTTTATCCCTATATCCCCTTCTTCATTTGTCATTCTTCTTTGTTGTCATATTAGCTAATCTGGTAAGAGTATAATGGTACCTCAGAGTTGTTTTATTCGGTATTTCTCTAATTGATAGTGATTTAGAGTATTTGATACGAGTATAGATAACTTTGATTACTTTACCTGAAAACTGCCTCTTCATATCCTTTGACCATTTATCAATTAGGGAATGACTCTTATTTTTTATAAATTTGACTCAGTTACCTATGTATTTGAGAAATTAGGCTTTTATCACAGAAACTTGCTATAATTTTTTTCATTTAAGATTACTATATATTTCTCTTAATTCTATCCTCCATCTATCCTACTTTCTGTTTTCACCTTGTCCTCTGTCAAAAGTATTGTGTTTCTGACTACCACCTTCCCAAGTTCTCTCTTCCATCAGCCACCAACCTAATCTCCTACCTTCCTGTAAAGTTAGATAAATTTTTACACCCAAATGAGTGTGTATATTTTATTCCCACTTTGAGACAATTCTGAAGAAAGTGAGGTTCAAGCACTTCTTCCCTTCTCCCCCAGTTTCCCTTCTACCGTAAAATCTCTTTCACACTTCTTTTATGTTAGATAATTTAGCCCATTCTACCTCCCTCCCCCCTTCTTCCAGTGTATTCTTTATTACAAATTAATTTTTATCATTTTTAGCTATAATCCAACCATAATCAACTCACCCTCATGCCCTTTCTCTATGCATACTTTTTGTAACAGACTAGTAATGGGAATGTTTGTAGGAATTACAAAAATCCACTTCCTATATAGGAATTTTAACAGTTTAACTTTATTGTACCACTTATAATTTATCTTTCCTTTTTGTATTTTTATGGGTTTTTTGAGTCTTTTATTTGAAAGTCTATTTTTGTCTTTTCATGAAAATTGCTTAAAAGTTTCCAATTTCAATGAATATCCATTTTTCTACTGAAGGATTTTACTTGGTGTCACTGAAAAGTGATTTCTCTTTGTAATCTTAGCTCATCTGCTTTCCAAAATATCATATCACAAGCCCTCTCATCCTTCAATGATGAAGCTATAAATCTTGGGATATCTTGATTGTGGTTCCACAATATTTAAATTGTTTCTATCTCGTTGCTTGCAATATTTTCTCCTTGACCTGGAATGTGTGGAATTTAGCAACGATATTCCTGAAAGTTTTCATTTTGGGATCTCTGTCAGGAGGTAATTGGTGAATTTTTTTTAAACATTCTGGTCCTAGAATATCAGAGAGGTTTTCTTGATAATTTCTTGAAAGATGATGTCTATCATGGATTTCAAGTAATTCAATAATGCTTAAATTATTTCTCCTTGATTTCTTTCCTGGGTCAATGGTTTTTCTTGTGAGATATTTGCTATTTTCTTCTATTTTTCCATTAATTGCAATATGTTTTCTTGTTTCATGAGGGCTCATGGTGGTGTTAAATTCAACTTGTCCAATTCTAATTTTTAAGGAATTAGTTTTTTCACTGCAGTTTTTTATTTCCCTTTCAATTTGGTCGGTTCTACTTTTTTTAACTGGTTCTTCATTGAAATTCTGCGCATTTTTTTCATGTGGCCAGTTTTGATTTTTGAGGAGGTCTTCTCTTCAGTGAATTTTTGCTCATTCATTCATTCATTCATTCATTTTACATTTGGCTAGTTCTGCTCTTTAGGAGTCCTTTTTTTCATTAGATTTTTATGCCTCTTTTATCATTGGGCCTGGTTTTTTTAGGTATTATTATCTTCAGCTTTTTTTGTGATTTTTTTTTTAAATCAACATGTTGACTTTTTAAAACTTTTTATAATTTTCAGGTATCACTCTCATTTCTTTTGCCAATAATTTTCCTATTTCTATTATTTGTTTTAAAAACTTTTTGCAGTATTTCATTTTCAGCTTGAGACCAATTCAACTTTTTTCTTTTCTTTGTGGCTTTGGATGTAGCAATTTTGATTTTTTTTTAACTTTTTTGTCTTCTGAGGTTGTCTTTTTAGCCTTCCTTGTCACCATAATACCTTTTTCTGGTGAGATTCTTTTTTTTGTCATATGCTCATTTTCTAAATTATTTCCTGACTTTGAACTTTATGTTACTGTTGGACTTTGCTCATGGAATGGATGGGGGACTGTCACAAACTTCAGATTTTTATATAACTATTTTTAGAGCTAATTCTGGAATTTTGTGAGATTTTAGGTCTCCTAAGGTAGCATAATTTAAGAAGAGGTGTACTTAAACTCTCCTAGCCTATGTTCTGCTCTGGGACATACTACAGGACTCTTTTATGCCCTAGTATTGTGAGCAGGGTCCTTGATCCCCTAACATGGCAAGCTTTGTGGTATCAGTGCTTTTCCTTAGCCTGGAACTGTGAACTATACAGGACTTTGACCCAGATCTACATAGGGAATGCAACAGAGTCCTGTGTCCAGTGACAGAAAAAAAAACCTGCTAGAATCTCATTCTGATCTTTTGTTAGACACCTTTCCTTCCGTGGGCTGAGCAGCTACATGTGATTCAGTTGTCCCAGAGGTCTGACACTAGTTTGCTGTGACTAGGCCTTTGCTGTCTCAGCCTGTGGTTGCCTGAGCTCTATTCTCACCTTGGTGGGACAGACCTTTTTCTACTAGCCTTCTAAATGTCTTGGGCTAGATAATTGTTTCACTGTATTTTCAATTCTGCTGCTCTGTAATTCATTTTGAGGTTTTATTTAAAGATTTTTGGAGTACAATTTGAGAGAGCTCAAGAGAGTCCCTGGTTTTCTCTGCCATCTAATCTCTCTTATAGGATTTCAAGGCAAATCTTTCTGGTTGCAAGTCAAGCTCTCTTCACTAGGGCCAGTTTCTGCCTTATGGACTGAATATGATTATATTTATATCCTCAAGAAATCAAGATGGTTCTAAAGACATTGTGGTTTTATGATAAAGAATATAAGGAAAAGATCTATTTGTTTTGTGGGTTTTTTGTTTATTTGTGGGTTTTTTGTTTATTTGTGGGGTTTTTTTTTTGTTTTTTTACTGAGGCAATTGGGGTTAAGTGACTTGCCCAGGGTCACACAGCTAGTAAGTGTTAAGTGTCTGAGGCCGGATTTGAACTCAGGTACTCCTGACTCCAGGGCCAGTGCTCTATCTACTGTGACACCTAGCTGCCCCCTGTTTTGTGGGTTCTTTTGAGTGAGGAATATCATCCACCAACACAAATTGCAACATGTATCGAGATTCAGAGTATAAGTTCTAGAGAGTTGACAAAAGCTCAGTAATTCTAATAATTCACCCAGGTAATGAATATCATAATAATAAATATCAGATGTAAGATTTGAACCCATGTTCCCTATTCCATACTGCATCATTATGAAAATATTAATACGGTATCATTTTGAGGCCCTTCTTGCATTTTTTCATAGGAAAATATTGATATCAATCTCTGGATATATTACCTGTTGAAAAATGTTTATTTTCATTTATATTAGAATTCTAGCCAAAAAAAAAGCAAGAGTTATCCTTTAAAAGAGACTTAGAATCATTAGAAATATTATTTATTTTTGGCTACAATTATTTAAAGTTTTATTTTTCAAATTACATGTAAAAACAAATTTTGACATCAGTTTTTTAAAACTCTGTGTTCCAACTTCTCTTCCTCCCTCCCTCCCCACCCCCACCAAGAAATCAAGCAATGCAATATAAGTTATACATGAGTAGTCATAAAAAACATCTCCACATAAGCCAGGTTGTGAAAGAAAACAGACAAAAACAAAACTTCAGATTAAGGAGCTATCAAAGAATATGCTT
This sequence comes from Dromiciops gliroides, assembly GCF_019393635.1. Taxonomy (NCBI): domain Eukaryota; kingdom Metazoa; phylum Chordata; class Mammalia; order Microbiotheria; family Microbiotheriidae; genus Dromiciops; species Dromiciops gliroides. The sequence goes on from NC_057866.1 coordinate 144,731,338, forward strand.
CAATCTGTTTTCAGATACCATCGGTTCTCTCTCTGTAGATGGATTGCAATTTTCATAAGTCAGAGTTATCTTGGATCATTGCATTGCTGGACACAACCAAGTCATTCACAGCTCATCATCTTACAATATTGCTGTTATTTTGTATACAGTACATTTCACTCTGCATCAGTCTTTCCAGGTTTTTCTGATAGCATCCTGCTCATCATTTTTTTTTTGTTTCTGATAAAGTAACTAACAAAAAAAAATGTTTCAATTTGTACTCAAATACCATTAGTTTTCTCTAATGGATTACATTTTTCATAAGACCTTCGGAATTTGCTTGCATCATTGCATTTCTCACAATATTACTGTTATTTTGTATACATTAGATTTCACTTTTCATCAGTTCATGCAGGTCCTTCAAGGTCTATCTGATAGTATCCTGCTCATCATTTTTTATAGTAAACCACATTATATAGTACTTTATTTAAAGATTTCCTTATAATAAACCCATGAGGTTGATTATTGCAACAGTAATAGATAACTTTTATATATTACCTTAAACTTGACAAAGAATTTTCTTCACAACTTGCATTAACTGATGATGAGTGAGAGGATCAGAACCAGGAGAACATTGTACACAGTATCATCAACATTATGTGTTGGTCAACTGTGATAGACTTGATTCTTCTCAAAAATACAATGGTCCAAGATAGTTCCAAAGGACTCATGATGGAAAATGTTCTCCAAAGCCAGAAAGAAAAACCTGTGGAATATTGATGCAGATTGAACCATACTATTTCTCTTGTTTTTGGTGCTGTTACTTTTCTTTTTTGAGGTTTTTCCTTTTGCTCTGATTCTTCTCTTATAACATGACTAATACAGAAAAAAAAATAATTTTCTTCACAATAGCCCAGCAAGGTAAGTACCATACATTTTGCTATCATCATCAATCAATCATCATCCATAAATATTCATCATCCTCCTTAGTCGATCATTATCATTATCAATCCATCCTCATCTTCTTCATTTAATCCTCCTCATCAATAAATGCTCCTCATCAATCAATCCCCATCAACTAATCTTGATCTTCTGCCAATCATCATCAATCCACCATCCTCCTCCTCCTCATCATCATCATCTTACATTATTCTTACCTCTGCTTCAAAGATTTTTTCACAATTACTCTTGTTTTCTGTTTCCCTCCATCTATTCCATTCCCATGATATTTACTCTATTTTTTATCTTCTTTTACACTATCCCTCCTCAAAACTGTTTTGCTTCTGACTACGCCCTCCCCTGCTCTGTCCTCCCTTCTTTAACCCATCCCTCCTTATCCCTTTCCCCTCTTACTTTCCTGAAGAGGTAGATCACCTCTCCCAATTGAGTGTGTATGTTATTCCCTCCTAGAGCCAACTCTGATGATATTAAAGTCTTTGAGCTAATTATGATGAGTGTAAGGCTCATTCACTTCCCCACTCCTCCCCCATCTCTCCTCCCACTCCACAAGCCCTTTCCAGATTCTTTCCTATGATATTTCACCTCATTCTACCTCTCCCCTTTCACCTCCCCCAGTGCATTCCTCTCCCCCCTCAATTACACCCTAAAAATATCTTCATGGGGCAGCTAGGTGGCACAGTGGACAAAGAACCCACCCTGGACCCAGGAGATGCAGAGCCCAAATCTGGCCTCAGACACAAGACACCCACCAACCCCACCCCCCCAAAATATAAACAAAAAATAGATGCTTCATAGATATCATCCCTTCATAATCAATTCCCACCTGTGCCTTCTGTCAAAATTTATTCCTATCATCTGCCCTAATATGCAGAAAGTTCTTATGATTTACATGTATCATCTTCCCATGTAGGAATGTAAACAGTTTAACCTTTTAACATCTCTCATGATTTCTTTTTCCTGTTTACCTTTTTATGTTTCTCTAGGTTCTTGCATTTGAAAGTCCAATTTTCTATTCAATTCAGGTCTTTTCATCACTAATATTTGAAGGTCCTCTTTTTTCATTGAACTCCATTTTTTTCCCCTGAAAGATTTTTGCTGGGGAAGTGATTGTTGATTTTAGTCCCATTTCCTTTGCCCCCCAAAATATCATACTGCTTGCCCTCAGATCCTTTAATGTAGAAGCTGCTAGATCCTGTGCTATCTTTACTGTGGCACCACAGCATTTGAATTGTTTCTTTCTTGCTGCTTCCAATACTTTCTCCTTGACCCAGGAGTTCTGGAATTTGGCTATAATATTCCTGGAGGCTTTCATTTTGGGATCCCTTTCTGGATGTGATTGGTGATTCTTTCAATTTCTATTTTACCCCCTGCCTCTGGAATATCAGGGTAATTTTCCATGACAATCTCATGGAAGATGATGTCTAAGCTCTTATTTTTGATCATGGTGTTTAAGTAGTAAAATAATTTTCAAATTATCTCTGTTGGATCTATTTTCCAGGTCAGCAGTTTTTCCAAGAAGATATTACACATTGCTCTCTATTTTTTTATTCCTTTGGAATTGCTTTATTGTGTCTTGGTTTCTTATAAAGTCAATAGCTTCTATGTGTTCAATCCTAAATCTGCGGCAATTATTTTCATCAGAGAGCTTTTATATCTCCTTTTCCATTTGGCCTTTCAAGCTGTTGACATTTTTCATAGCTTTCCTGCATCAGTCTCATTTCTCTTTCCATTTTTACCCTCTACCTCTCTTACTTTATCTTCAAAGTCCTTTTTGAGAACCTCTATGGCCTGAGAACAATTCAATTTTTTCATGGAAGCTTTGGATGTAGGAGCCCGGAGATTGCTATCTTCTTCTAAGTGTGCACCTCAATCTTCTTTGTCACTAAAGAAGCTTTCTATGGTTTGTGACTTTCTCTTCCTGCTCATCTTGCCCATCTTTTACTTGACTTTTAACTTCTTCTTAAAGTAGAGCCCTGCTTCTAGGCTGCACTGTCCCAAGCTTCAGGGAGTCCCAGGTATTATGATTTAAGAAGGGACAGATTCTTCACTCACCTGGCCTGTTCTCTGGTCCATAGATAACACCAGGCCAATTTGCTAATTACCTGGGCAGCAAAACTTTGTGTGCTATGGTTGTTAACTCTGAGGAGTCTACACCGCTCTCCCACCTGGACCTCCACCACTCAAGATTACTTCCTCGTCCCTGCTGGAGTAGGACAACTGAATTCCTTCTCAGCTCCTGCAGACACCTCTGTATTTTCCCCACCCCCGGCCAGACATTCAGACTTCTCACCAGTCCCTGAGCTTAGTTACAGAAAACATTGGCACTGCAGCAGATTCAGAGGCTCAAGGGTAAGATTCTCTGGGGCAGCCTGCCTGGGGCTGGATTGGTGGTGGCATGACCATGCAGTTCGATTTGACTCCAAGCTTGACACAGCAGCCCCCTCCTGCTGAACCTCTAAACTGTCTTTTGCAGGAAAGTAATCTCAACCCCCTTTTTTATGGGTTCTGCTGCTCCAGGAGTGTTTGTATGGCTGTGTTTTAAGTTTTTTTGAAGTAATTGTGTCAGGAGCTCTGAGTGTTTACTGCCTTTCCTCTGCCACCTTGACTCAACCTCTTTAAAGCAGACATTTTAAAGACAAAAAAACCCAAAACAAAACCTTTCCATCCTAATGATTTTTATAAATTATTTTTTATGATTAAGTTTATTTAAATATGTTTAGGTTTATAAACATGAAGCTACTTTAGAAATTAAATATATAACAAATTAGCATTATGTCATAAACCTCTTTGGCATTCTGGTAAATCTTATAGAACCCTCCTGTAAGAATTATTTTTAACTGACTGAGGGGACTAATCTGACTGGGGGCACTAATCTTACTGGAGGACTAATCTGGGGACTTTTGACTGGGTGGCTATCTGACTGCTATTAATTTAGTATGGGCTGTTTAAAAATTGCTCCAAACTGCTCCACTCCCAAATTGATAAGCAAAAGATTAAGAAGCCTCTTAATTAATCAAAGCAGAGTTTATTTATGAGATATATGTTTACTCTTTGCCATCTACCTTTCTTCTAACTTCACTCTTTAACTTCTCTCTTACTACCTCAGTCTCCTTAGCGAACGCCCTTTCTGTACTGTTGTGATGAACCCCTAAGTGCTTCTTCTCTTATCTTTCCTTGCTCTCTCTGTCCACCTCCCTCAGCATCTCTACCTTCTTTTCTCACCAACCTCCTTCTTTTCTCTCAGTCTTCTGGCATTCCGCCCCACCTTTTTCTGTCTGGCCTCTTTCTGTCCGGCCTCTTTCCTTGGTCTTAGCTTTTTCTCAGTCCCCTTTCTCACTTTCTTAGTGTCCTTGTAGTGGCCCCCTTTTTGTCTGTTCCTCCCTTACTGTCTTCTTAATCTCTCTGTACTGCCATGCTGAACCCCTGCATCTCTCTCTCACAGACCTCCTTGCATTTTCCTAGTCCTCTGGTGTCCCCCAGTATATATCTTCCTTCCCTACCCTCAAACCTCGGGCTCCCTGCGCCCCCCCACACATGCCAAGCTAATTTGCCAGCCGCTGCGGCTGGGGAGGACTCAAGGGGCCTGGGCCCCCTGCTGCACACCTGGGACCTCTGTATGGGCTGCACTAGGGCCTGGCAGGACAAGCCTGGGATCTCCGGGGAAGCTCCCCTCAGGGTGTAAGGAGCTGGGTTTTTTTTTACCCCAGCCATCTGAACTGGTGTCCTGTAAAGCCCTTGGGGCTTTTTGGCTCAGCTAAAGCAGAGGAGGAGGGGCACCAGCCCCTCTTACACAGAAAAAAGCCCTGAGGGCCTAAGGCTTTTTAATCTCGCCCAAAGGTAGGGTCCCCAAATCACAATAAATTTCCACACTCCTCAGTTCTGAAATGGTAATTTTCTTTCCTTTGGATTTACTGCAACACCAAAATATAGAAAGATCACTGACACTACGTTAAGTACCCCTGATTTAAAGGATGTAAAATAACCCTTATAGTGAACTTTAATTGATATTTGATCTGATTGAAGTGAGTTTTTCTCTATCAGTTATGATTGCAGCCAAACTATATAATCTCACTCCCATTTGAATCATGTCCATGCTTTCCCATGTATTAGTTACAGGGATTCTGCCTAGTATATTAGTGTACTTTTTGACCATGGGTTTTAGATTTATATCTTGTCAGTATAGATATACAATGTATTGGAGGAACAGGGATTTATGGCGTGGAGACCACCTTAAAGGCTATTACAATAATAAAGACTTTGCTACTCATTAATTATGTGTCCTTGTGCAAGTCATCACTTTTATCAAATCTTCAGTTGCAATTTTGTTAAATGATTCTCACAAAACTCTTCTAGCTCTAAAATTTAATGATTCTTTATGTCTTGGCTCAAAAATCTTGTAATTTAAATATGACAAACATTCCAATGATCTATCAACTAGAATGAATTATAATATTATAATGTAAATTTGCTTTCAAAAACAATTCTTTAGCTGAACTTCACTTCTATGTTATAGATTATCACAATTTATAGTTAATCCTGTTAAGATGTCCGTGTTAATTAACTACTGAAAAAAATCCCACATGTATATGTCATACTCAATATTATATAGACACAATTTTATGAAGATCCATTTTTCAAACGTTTCCAAAGATTTTCATATAGCACATAAATATGTATAAATTCTGAAAAGAGCTCAGGGGACAAAACACATAGTACCTGGGTATATAATGGGTTATTTCTATTATTCATTCAGAATATTATCATTATATTGTCAAAATTTATTTTCAAATGTTGACCTGTTTGTCTGAGAAAGAGTTTGTAAGTAAGAGTGTGACTTTAGCCGTACAATCTCTCTCTCACAATTTGACACCATGCAAATCCCAGTCTCCATATAGTGTATTATTAGAAGAAAGATAATATGGATAAAGCACTGGCCCTGGATTCAGGAGTACCTGAGTTCAAATCCGGCCTCAGACACTTGACACTTACTAGCTGTGTGACCCTGGGCAAGTCACTTAACCCCCATTGCCCTGAAAAAAAAAAGATAATAAAACTTCACATAGCTTCCACAAGTACACATATAAAAACTGCAAAAATAAAACACACACACAAACAAACAAACAAAAACCCAATATTTATATTATTTGTTGGAGGATTGTTCTAAAAGTTAAAGGTCTTAGAAATTTGGCATCTACTTTGAGGCATAACCTCAGAAAATAACTCATTTCCCTAACCCCCTCCAAAAAAACCCCCAGATATTATGCAGATTTTTTTTTCCATTTGTATTGCATGGTAACAAGAAACATCAGTGACCTTAATTATTATGCTATTATATGAAGTGATGTGGTTAAAGGGAGGGAACCATTTGACCTAAGGTAAAAAAGACCTTACACACACATTTACAAATCATCTATTACTGGGTAATTTATTCTCTAAACCTCAGTAATTTTATCAATAGAATAAGAGTGCTAATAATAGCACTAATCCATATGAATAGAGCATTTTACAAATATTAAGATGCAACATAACAACTAGGCAATCTCTTTATTATTACTCTCACACAAAAATAACTTTTTTTTTTAATTTGGAGGCTTTCTTCCCATTTATTGAGCAACATTTCACTTTTATTTTCTCTGTCCTTTGCAAGCAAGATTTTGTAAAACATGATTCCAAATCATAATTTAATCTTTGAAAAAATGTTTCTTTAAAGAAAAGGTATTGTTTAAATAATTTTACAGCCTTTGTAAAATCTGCTAAATAATTACAGTAAACATGGTAAATAAGGGACTTTTTAGTTTTAAAATTTGCCTCAAAATTTAGGCTCTCCTATTCAGTATATCCCATACCAATAGAAAATGAAAAATAAGTAACAAGCTGCCTTTTCTAACAATCCTTTAGCCAAATATAATTTCAAAAAAAAATTGGTAACAGAGAAAGCAGATGATCTAGAAGTCTGAGAAATCCAATTATCATGTTTTTAAAATTAAAACAAAATATCAAAACTCACCTAGGTTTTCTTTTTGCTGTTTTTGTTATGTAATTGAATTAAATATCTTATGAATAATAGTTGTGTCTATTTAAAAATGAAATTCAATAATTCTGATAGCTCTGTAAATGAGTATCTCTGTGTGTCTATATGTCTGCCCACAAAAGCAAATACATTTGTGGAATGTTTCAGCTGGAACAGAAGAAAGGTCAACCAACATCTTTAGAAGCAGCCAAAAAGAAAGCAACCATAATTTCTCACATTTACATATGATTTGATTAAAAAAAAGTTTAGATATGTACAACAGATTAGCAAGGTAGGCATTATAAGCATTGTTGTCCCTTTATTTCAAAGGAGGAAACTGGGACTCAAAAACATGATTTAAAAAAAAATAGAGTAGAAATAACTAAAAAGAAATAGAGTAGAATTCAATGTCTTTGTGGAGGTCTGACAGCTACATATTGCTTGAGAGATCTAGAAACCTGAATGTTACACTCTCTAACTTACCTATTTATGGATTGTTGTTGCCTTGTGACTAAATGTATAGGTAAGATTCTGACTATATTGCCATTCTCACTAGAATTTAGAGCATTTTGTGTGTCTTATATTCTTTTGCTGTTCTCGTGAAGCCTATGATAAGGTTTTTAAATAACTTAAAGACAATCAAAATTTGTCACAGGTTAGTGAAAATCATGATGCAATTTTAACTCAACAAAATTAATGTACCTTCAATATTTTATCCATTCAGCCCAGGTTAGGAATCCTAATCCTGTAAATTCAATCCAATAAACATGTATTAAGTGACTACTATGTGCCAGACACTGTATTAAACATTGGGTATTTGATTAATGGAAAGATAGTCTCTTCCCTCCAGAAATTTACAATCCAAAGGAGGAGACAACAAGTAAAAAGAGACAGTTAAAGAAGGATAGACATACTTCAAGGCTTACCTGTTGAAGAAGCATCTTTTTCTGTGGAATTGAAACCAGGGAAATCTGCAGGTGAGAAGTATAAATGTGATGTGTAAAATCCTAATTAAGAGTTATTCAAGGGGCAGCTAGATGGCACAGTGGATAGAGCACTGGCCCTGGAGTCAGGAGTACCTGAGTTCAAATCTGGTCTCAGACACTTAACACTTACTAGCTGTGTGACCCTGGGCAAGTCACTTAACCCCAGTTGCCTCACTAAAAAAAAAAAAAAAGTTATTCAAAATCTTATGGCATTTCTGGCTTTTAAAATGATGAAGTTACTAAGTATTATGGGGTTAGAGAAATGGAGACTGAAGGTGGATAGTGACATATTTATGTTGCCTTAAACTTGATGTCGTGTCCCAACCTATGCTGAAGTAATGTTAGTTATGCTATGGCATAACTAACTATAGCAATGGGTAACTGAAGCAATGGAACAATACCTCTGGATTTGGTAACAAAACCAAACTTGGCAGATAGTTACCTCTGTTGATTTTCCAAAAGGAGTAAGCAGTCTTGCAATCATTAGGTATGCAACCCCACCCTTGATCTTGATAGGCAAGAACTTTGTCTTTGGATTGTAACTTTCTCTCTAGCAGTCATACCTAAAAAGGTCTTTTTGTTGACATTCATATATAGTCTTGAAGTTGGGTGTCTCAGTTTTACCTCTTTGTTTTATACATTTATTTATAATCTTACATTTATTTTCTGTTCAAACTCCATGCATATGATGCTGTCAGTCCCCATCATTCCTGCCTTTCTTGGTAAGTTCCTCGGGGGCAGGGACTGTATTCCTTTCACTTCATCTGAATACTGCTCAGGGGACAATTTACAAAGAAGGGCTTAATGATGTTTGTTAATAGCTATGCATGGTTTGGTTATACCCTTAGAGGTGATGACTAAGCTGAGGTTGGGGAATTATCTGTGGATTTCATTTATGTCTGATGTACTTCCTTCCCATTTCACATGGGTAATTGAAAGCCTTGCCTGGGTTTCTTATCCTAAACCAGACTGACTTTTCTCGCAATTGAAGTGGAAAGGGTTCTGTGAGCTTTAAGTCAGCTCCACTGGAGAAGAGATATTAAGCTGATCCACTTGTAGTATAGATGTGCAGTAAATATTTCATGAAAATACTTTTAAAAAGATAGGAACTATCCCTCAGTGTCTTGGAAAAGATTTCTCTTCTCTGATAATAACTTTATATACAGTCTTTTTTGGCTTTTGTACAGATAGCATGGTCCATTGAAGATGGTATGCTATGCAACCCCAACTACACTTGAATATACAATATTGGCCTGCCAGACACAGCTAATTTCTTTGAAAAAACATGTATAGTTATGCATTACAATTTCATCTTTGCAAAGAGAAACACTCTTTTCTCCATATCTTTAACTTTGGAGTCAATATGTGTATGGCATACATTTACTTTCAAGGTGCTAATACACTTTGGAAAACATTTTTCATTGAAATAGTTTGATTTTAACAGATGGACTTTTCTTGAATTTTTCATTAACAATCCTTAAAATTAGGCTTTTAAATAGGAACTCTGTGAATATGTTTAATGTATTTAAGTACTTGAAGTTGAGAGTAAGTTACAAAGTTTTGTATAAGACTTGGTATCAAGTCAGTGGACTAGTGGAAGGGGTTTGGGCTCTAGATACATAAAACCTTTTTTTATTTTAAATCCCAACTTTGCCTCTTGCTGCTTGTGTAATCCTGAAATTGTTGCTTCCCTTTAGTGGACTTTAGTTTCCTCATCTGAACAGGAGGATATTGGTCAAAATGATTTAAAAGGTTCCTTTCTGTGCTAACAGTATCATCTGAGATAATTATTATTGTTGTTATTATTATTAGCAGCAGCGGCATCATAAATAATATTAATAATAATAACATCAACAATAATAATAGACAGTCATTTTATATTCAATGACCTGGATTAAGGCCTTGGGATACAGATAAATAAATAAATAGACATAAAGAGAGTCTTTGACCTGAAAGAATTCACATTCTATAAGAAGACAGAGAGAGGGTTTATTAAATATTTAATCAGAAAAGGGTATACATATAATCTGAGGAGGAAACACAATCACTAATAGTTAAGGGCATCAGGAAATGTTTCCAACAGGACATGAGTGTTACAAACAGTGAGCCTGGAAGAAACTTGAGATTCTAAGTGACAATATGAGGTGGGAAATTAATACAAGAACTGAGTAATGGAAAGACCTAGTTAAAGAAACAGAGTTAGGGACTGGAGAGGTACATTCAGAGAAGAGAAAGTAGACCATTTTGACAGAACCCTGAGTGAGTGACAGGAAGTAATTTTCAATAAGCCTGGAAAGTAACCCTAAACACCTGTTCTACACCATGTATAGCTATTTTGATCAATAACAGAAAGGCATTTATAGGGTCTATGACTTAAATGTGAATGTTATTGCTACAAATTCTGAGAGATAGCTTTTTGTCTCCATTTAAAAACAAGGAAAGCAAGTAACTACAAAAGAAATGGTTGCCTGGCGGGTACCTAAGGTTACAGTACAAGGCAATATTGTTTATAATAAAGTATTACAGCTGACATTTTTCTTTGGCAACAGGTACCTATTTAAGATAAAACTTAATGTAGGTTCTACCATTAAAGAAAAAGATCAATTTTTAGTAGTTAAATTATTTTAATTTCATAATAGTTCTGTTAACTTGCTAATTCTTTTGTAAAAAAATATTTTTTTCTTAAAAAGTGCTTTTCTCAAGGTGTAGTTACATTTTTTCCCCTCCTGAAATGCAATTTAATCCAAAAAAGGAAGAAGTGGTTCTGTATATGTGCTGGGGAATTAAGTATGGATGAGTGTTAAGGGGATAAGAGATAGTTGGGCAGGGTCTTTTAGGCTTTACAAAATGAGATTTGAAAAATGACACAAAGAAGCAAAGCTATTTTAACATCTTATATGAAAAACAAAGTTTTTGTTTTCTTAAGCAAATCTAAAGAAAAATATTTCCTATTATTTCAGCTGCTAATAAATACTGCTATTTAAAGGCTTAAACTTTAGTTTTAAAAATCAACTGAATGTGTGATCTTATCAACATGGGTGTTAAACCCAGCAATACAAATCATTACCTATATTTGTACCCACCCTTATCTTTGGGGACTTTTAGCTATGTATTTCCATAATTTCACTATAAGAGGGATATCCAACATGATAGAGGTCTTGTCTCTTCCTCTTTACATCAAAAGGTTACTATTGCAACACACATTTTACATGTTTTGTGCTTATATTTATTTCAATCTATGGGAAAAAATAAGTAACTAAGTACTAGTGCCTAAGAAAAGCATGTTTGAAATCATCTCCTATTACATGAAGGGAAAAAAAGATCCCAAGTTGATTAAAATTATTCCTGAACAAATTTTGTGACAATGAAGCTCTGCAACCCAACTAAATTGCTGAATTATATTCAGACATAAATCCAGCTCACAATTAACAGACTTTATGGGACAGTAATCTGTTAGAGAAATCTAAATATATTACATAAAGCTTAAAAAATTATCTGAGGAATTACACACATACACACATGCACACACATGTCACTGCCATCTGGATGTCTCATGAGCTAATTCTGAAAAGAATCATGGGGGTGAGGGTGGGGGTGGGCCAGGGATACCTTGTTAGTTGTGATGATTATTAATCCTTAAGGAATAAGAAAAAAAATTGAGTCTCTTGTCCAAAGAAAGCTCAGGAAAAGATGAACATATTTGTTCATTAACATAAAAGGCTTATTTGAGTAGATGAAGGAAAATCTAAAGCCTTGTGATAGTCCAAAGGGCATTGCCCTTGGTAGATTAAATTTAGCAAGAATAAACTCTTTAATGACTAAAGAGGCTTTCAGAAATCATTGAATGTCAAATGTCTCTAGGCTCCCAAATTGATTTGTCCATTCAAGTATGAATGAGTTGAATCCAGAATAATATATATGCCTTTGTGCCTGAGTAGTTACTTAGAATTTTCTTTATAAAGTCACAGTAAAGTGTTATCTTAGTGTAATACTCATACAGTGCCTGTGACAGGATGTATGAAATCTTAGCAATTTCTAACAATTAGTAAACGTAGAGAATATAAAGGGAAGCAAAAATGGTAATATAATTTTCTATTATGTTTAACAAATATTAAGGGCATCCTTTTTACAAAGCAGCATTATTGATAACATCTTAATAACAACGAATTTTATAAGCTCTCATTAAATTTGTTAGTTTTCTAATCCACTGCTTTCTATATACAAATGCTTACAAAAGCCAGAGGTAAGGGCCACAGAGGAGAAAGAGAGTTGGATTTAGAAATTAAAAGATTTGCTCTGGAGTTTTTGCTCCATAAGAAAATATAAAAAAATGAACAGCCCATTGAATCTCTTAGAACCTTAGAATTGTTTGTTTCTTCTATGAACTAGGGAGAATGCATAACTAACAAGGATGCTGGGAAGAAAGCACTTTGTAAAGTATAAAGTGAAAGGCAACGAGACTATTTAGATGATGAGTAGAAAGGATAGATGGATAGATAGATAGATGGATAGATACATAGATACATAGATAGATAGATAAATAGAAATACATGTACAGATTTTAAGAATGTATTAACTAGGGGGAAGCTAGGTGGTGCAGTGGATAAAGCACTGGCCCTGGATTCAGGAAGACCTGAGTTCAAATCCAGCCTCAGACACTTGACGCTTACTAGCTGTGTGACCTTGGGCAAGTCACTTAGCCCTCATTGTCCTTCTCCCTCCAAATAAATAATGTATTGGCTATTCAACATTTGTATTGATTTGTTTTGTTCGAAGTTCTGTTTTCTTTTGCTTTTTTTTCAACTCTAGATAGCAATTTGGAATTTATAAAATAATAGATATTCATATCTTACAGGAGTAAAGGGGTAGGAATATGAGTAGGGAAATTTCTGAATGGAATATTGACCATCATGTTCCAAATATGGGACAATTGACAGTCTGAATGATTCCTTTATATACATGCAGTGCCAAGATATCTAGACCTATGTTTCCGATATGTTGGTGGGATTTACCTGTATAAGATCTATGAGAGGAAGTGAGCAAGAATTCCATTAGATGTGAAGCTATAGATGTTTTGAAATCTGAAGTATTGGAGGTAATATATACATTGAATAAAGCACAGATGAAGTAGTTTTATGATTTATAGAAAGAACATCACAATCAATATGCCTTGTCTAATCACTACTGAATCAAAGTTGTTTAGGAGAGAAAGTTGTTTGGTAAATGTCTTTTTTGAGAAACTTCATATAGAGAATTTGTTAATTATAGCATAAAATGATGACATAATTATTATACCATTCCTCTAATTTGTCTTTAGAACTATAATGTTTCAATTCTTCACATATTAAGAAAAGCCAAGAGGTATGTGTTCTATATCTGTATTAGCCACTCTGTCTATCTTTCTCCTCCCTTTTTTGAGATTTAATCTTTCTTGTTTCACCTTGCATATATAGTGGCCAAAACGAAGAAACTTTGAATCATCCCATTTCTGTGGTTGGCCAATTTGCCCTTCACAAGGGAACCTGATGCCTCCTCCTACAGACACATACCTGAGACTGCAGCATATTGGTGCCAGAATTAATTTGAACACCCACTTTTTGCCTTTCTTCAGCTCAGAATTCTGCAGGTCAAGGTGTCCCTGAGTCTCAGCCTTCCAGGAACAGGGATTTTTGGCATTATCACACCAACATTTATTTTTATTTCAGTTCAGCCAAATATAGCATAATTCTTTCTAGCTACTAAAGAAATTGGAATAAATTAGAAAGTTCATGATATGTCTCTTTTTTTTTTACTCCTATAAGAATGGTTTTGTTGTTCTGACTTAATGTAAGGCTAGAAGAAAATATCAATAAAACAAAAATAAAGTTTGATTTCACAAATGTACTTGACTTCCAACACGAGGGAGAACATGTATTCATGTATTTTCAAATGGAGACATTTCTCATCAAGGCAGAAAGCATGTTTTAAACAAAGCTACATCTTTTGTAATTAAATACAGAAGGGATAACTAATGACTTTTATTATTGTCCAACCCTGTTGGCAAAAATCATCCTTACTTCTTTTTAGTCATAGCATATAAACAAACTTGTTAGAGACTAAAAGAAGAAAAAGTAACTACATCTATTTTCACTGCATTTGATGGATTGTATTGATGATAGTGATCAATCAATGAACCAAAAAGCATTTATTAAGTACTTAATATGCAACAAGACCTGTGCTAAGCACTGAGGTTATAAAGCAGGCTAAAAAAACAGCCTCTGCCCCTAAGGAACTTCCATTCTAGTGGGAAGACAAGATGCAAGCAACTATGGAAATACAAAATAGATTATAGCAGTGATGATGATGGTGGTGGTGGTAGTGATACAAAATTAGTGTTTTGCAGTTTATGATGTTTTTTCATTTGTCATTCACCTTATAAGATAAATAGTTCTGGTTTTTGTTTTTGTCAGAGATGTGATTTGCTTTATGTAGCTCCCAGTTAGGAAACTCCTCTGTGAAGGTTAAGAACATAAGCATTTTCACTGGAACTAATATTCTTAGAGAGTTTCCTGGATGCTGAGACAATGTTTATTCCTTAAACATGCTATATTTTTCATTTACATGCCCACATAAGTATGAGTAAAGAATCATATATATGATATCACACACATAAATATGCATATATATGTATACAAAGATAGTGTATGTTGATAGGATTTTTATGATAACCAGTCTTTTTGGCACAGAAATATATGAGTATAAACACATATTGTGTTCTAGAATAGAAGTTGAAGATCATTTTCCTCAAGCTATCCTAGCACCTTTAGGCAAATTAAGTGCTAAACCCCACTCAACAGGAAGATGTTTATTTTACTGTTCAGCATCTCCAGAACTAACAATTTTCCAGGCTTCCTGAGTAACCCATTGAATGTTGTATCTTGTAATACTTAAGATATTACTTTATGTATCATTAAAACCTAAAAAGGGGACAGTAAAATAAACATTTAGGATGCAGCTAGGATAGTTTCAGGAAAATGCTCTTAAACTTCTATTCTTTACACACACACGTACATATGCATATATGCTCCTGCCACAACGAGGACATTGGAAAACTGCACTCTCTGTTGCCTGTCGGTTCCTAAGTCTCATTCGTTTTTCTTCCTCCAGAGCTTGGAGGCCCACCTCAGCTGTGCGCAAACTGCTCCTGAGTACTGAACTCCATCGGGCATGGTCCTTGGCCATCTCCTCCCAGCTGCTGGTGTCTATTCCCAGAGGCCTGAAGTCTCGCTTGCATACATCTCTGTAGCGAAGCTGGGGGCATCCAGCAGGTCTTTGGCCTGAGGCTAACTCGCCATAGAGTAGGTCTTTAGGAATGTGCCCTTCTTGCATGTGGTGCACATGACCGAGCCAGCACAGCCGTCTTTGTTTCAGTAGTGTGTAGATGCTTGGAAGTTGTGCCTGTTGGAGCACTTCTGTGTTGGTGATCCTATCTGACCAAGATATGCCAAGGATGTGCCGAAGGTAGTGCATGTGGAATCTGTTAATCTTCTTCTCTTGTCTAGTGTATGTAGCCCATGTTTCGCTGCCATACAGTAAAATACTCAGTATGCATGCACTATAGACAGCAAATTTTGTTCATCTTCTCGGTTTACTGTTTGCCCAGACATGCTTGGCAAGCTAAGACATGTTTGAAGTAGCTTTCCCAATCCTCTGATTGATCTCAGAATCAAGTGACAAATTGTCACTGACAATAGAGCCAAGATACGAGAATTGGCTTATGACATCCAACTGGTATCTACTGATGTGTATCAATGGAGGCAATATAGCACTCTGACACATGACTTTCATCTTTTTAAAATTTATGGTTAGGCCAAAGCTTGGGTGAAGCGATCCATCAGGGTCTGCAATTCACGCTCTGAGTGACAGGCAAATGCGGCATCATAGGCAAAAAGCAGGTCTCTAAGGATGCTACCTCTCACTCTGGTTTTGGATCTCAGATGTGAAATGTTGAACAAGCCTCCGTCCGACCAGGAATGCAGATAGAAGCCATCAGTTGATGAACCAAAAGAATGACATAACAACATGGCAAAGAAAATTCCAAACAGTGTGGGAGCAAGCATGCATCCTTGCTTGACTCCACTGTTTATGCTGAATGCTTCAGAGGTGTTGCCTTCGAACTGTACGACACCCTGCATGTTGCAATGAAAGGAGTGAATCAGGATATGGAGTTTAGGGGGGCAACCAATTCTCAAGAGAATTTCAAAAAGACTTTCTCTGTTAACCATATCAAATGCTTTGGTCAGGTCTATGAAGGCAATGAAGAGGGGTTTTCTTTGTTCTCTGCACTTTTCTTTCAGTTGGCGAAGTGAGAAAATCATATCAATAATTAACCTCCCTGCTCAAAAGCCTCATTGTGATTCATGATAAACAAGGTCGGCAAGTTTGCACAGTCTAAGCAAGATGACCTTGGCAAACATCTTCCCAACGACATTGAGAAGAGAAATTCCTCTGTAGTTGTTACAATCACTCCTGTCTCCACTGTTCTTATAAAGAATAACTATATGGACATCATGCATATCCCGTGGTACTTCACCTTCTTTCCAACACAAGCACAACAATTCACACAGCGGTTTTAAGAGAATGTTTTTAGAGCATTTGATCAATTCAGCTGCAATACTGTTTGCACCAGGAGCTTTTCCACATCTTAGGGAGCTAATTGCATTCTCAAGTTCCTCAAGTGTGGGTACGTTGTCCAATTCCTATAGTACAGGGAAGGACTCCATGATATTTAAAGCTGATTCTGTGATAGAATTTCTGATGGTGTACAACTCAAAAAAGTGCTCTACCCATATTTCCATTTGCTTAACTCCATCCATAATGTACTCTCCAGTGCTGGACTTGAGTGGAGCTGTCTTGCTCTGAGTGAGTCCGCAAGCTTTCTTGATGCCTTTGTACATTCCTCTGATGTTTCCCGTGTCAGCAGCAACCTGTATTCCTTCACTGAGCTCAACCCAATATTCGTTTGCACACTGCCTCACTACTCGCTGAGCATTTCTTCTAGTACGTAGTTTCTGAAGAGCACTTTCATTCGGGGAGCATTTGTATTCAATGAGTGCGCTGCGTTTGGCCTCAAAGACGGGATTCATTTCACTGCACTTGGCTTCAAACCAGTCATACATACATACATACATACATACATACATACATACATACATACATACACAAACATATTGTATATTGGTAGGATTTTTATGATAACCAGCCTCTTTGCCAGAGAAATATATGCAGACTTTAGGTAAAAGTGATTGGCTTTTCCCTTAGATGTCTAGTTTTGCTGAATGTAGAAAAGAACTTCATATACTCTAAAACAATAATTATTACTCCTTATCACAATTTTTCTCTAGCTAAACAATGTTCATTCTTTAAACATGCTATATTTTTCATGTATATGCCTGCATATGTATAAGAAAAGGATCATATATATGATGTCACGTATATTTTGTTTTTAAAATTTGTTTACAATATGCAACTTACATCATTCTAGGGGGAAAAAAAGAACAAATACCTAATTTATTCTTACTTTAATGTCTCATCAAAATATAAGATGACTTAGGTTCTGAATTATTTTACAAGCAAACAATGTATTCTGGATAAATCTACTAGGAAAGGATGTGTGTTTGGGACAGACAAACTGTATCAGCATAATCAAAGACTAGCCTTTTCAATTTTGAAGTTTTCTTTTAGTTATCTTCTCTAAAGTAAAACTGAATAGATTGAATCCCTTTTTCAGTTTGAAGCCCTTAAGATACTAGAAGACAATTATTACCATCATATTCTTTCCATTCTCTTCAGCTTAAAAATTCTAGCTTCCTTCAGTAGATTATTATGCCATAAAATCAAGACTTTTTCCCACCCTGAATGTCCTTTTCTCAATAACATCCAGATAACCAAGGTACTTCCTCATACATCTCACCTAGAACTGAATGCTATACTTTAGATATGACCTCTGTAGTCTAGAAAAAGATTGTGACTATTACAACTCTAATCATCAAATATATGCCTCTGTTACTGCAATTAATCTGAATTTGAATTGTCTTTTCTTTTGCAACCACACCCTGCTAAGTCATTTTGAGCTTTCATTTCACTAAAACCACAGATGATCTAAAAGCATAGAGGGTTTGCAAATGGTGTCAGTGAAGAGAGTGTCCACAGAGATGAAATTACTAGTACTTTAAGTTTTGGAATATAATTATGTTAAGAAATAAGCCAAGTTCATGGGTTTAATTTCTAAATGAATCCATTAGCTTCCCTCTGGCAATGCTGTATTAAGATACTGTGCATGTATCTCCTCAATGTGTGCTATTGGTCACAATGAAAAGCAGGTAAGAGAATGGAAAACTAGCTTTCTGAACTTGACCTGCTAAAACAAATCAGGAACATTTTCTTCTACTATGGATAGTAAATGAAACAGATGAGACTTTGTCCTTTCCATGATGTCCAGAGAGAACTTTACCTTTCAAAAACATTGATGACAAAGCATCAATTTGACTTTTATTCAAATTTATACTTAGATATAGTTATGACTTCTAAATCAAAATGAGGAAGATCCATTCTCATAATCACAACACACAAACACACACAGACACAGAGAATAAATCATTCATCACAAACGTATTATTGCTGTGCAAGACCCTATACTAGTGTCTGGGTCTACAAAGAAAGACAAAAGACAGTTCTTACCCCAAAGAGTTTATAAGTATAAAAAAGTGATTTACAGAATAAATAGGGAATAATGAAAAGAGGAAATACATTAGCATTATCGAGAATAAAGTCTTCCTATAAGAAGATGGAGTTTTACCTAAGACCAGAACAAATTCAGTGAAGCCAGGAGGCTGAGATTAGGAGGCAGAGAGCATTATCTAATGCATAAGAGACAGTCAGTGACCTTGCTCAGGATCAAGAAATGGAATGTCTGACACAAGGAACAGCAAAGGGACCAGTATCAGTGCTGCTCTATCCCAGAGTGTGTGGTGGAAATGTCAGGTGATGTAAGAAGACTAGTTATTTAAGGGAGGCCTGGATTATAAAGGACTTTGAAGGCCAAACAGAGAGTTTTATATTATATTCAGTCTGTGATAGAGTGACTAAAGTTTATGCAGGGGGCAGGAAAGTGATATAATTACACTTGGTCTTCAAAAAGATCATTTTGATAG
The DNA here is from genome assembly GCF_019393635.1 of Dromiciops gliroides. NCBI lineage: Eukaryota > Metazoa > Chordata > Mammalia > Microbiotheria > Microbiotheriidae > Dromiciops > Dromiciops gliroides. The sequence continues at coordinate 144,750,465 of NC_057866.1, forward strand.
CTGAGTGGAGGATAGACTGGAGTGGGCAGAAATTTGTGGCAGAAAGATCAAGTGATAGGGTATTGCAATAATCCAGGAATGAGGAAATGAGTACCTGCACCAAGGGGGTGGCAGGAACAGAAGAGAAAAGGACATCATATATGAAAGATATTGTAAAAATGAAATAAGCATGCCTTAGCAACAGATTGGTATGGAGGAGTGAGAGATAGTGAGTAATAGAGGAAGAAACCTAGATTAGAAATCTAGAGGATTGGGAGTGAATTTGTTGCCTTTGACATCATTAGGGAAGCTTAGAAGGGAGGAAGGATAATGAGTTCAGTTTTGAACATGTTAAATTAAAGATGTAGAATGGTCATACAGTTCAAGATACCTTAGAGGTAATTGGCAATATGAGATTGGAGGTCAGAAGAGGATTAGGGCTGGAGAGTAGATCTGAGAATGATCATCATAGAAATTATAATTCAATCCATGGGAAGTGATGAGATCAGCAAGTGAAATAATACAGGGGGAGAAAAGGAGATGGTCAAGAGGAGAACCCTGTGGGACACTCTCTGTTAGTAAACAAGATCTAAATGAAGATCCAGCAAAGGAGACGGAGGAAGAGTAATCATATTGGAAAAGAGAGGAAAGGAAATGGAGTCACCTATTGCACATGGCCTACTCAAGGATGCCATGAAAGGCAGGAGAAATATGGGGCAATACTTAGCAGGAATGGAGAGGTCAAGTAAGGGTGTTTTTGATGATGTGATGTTTTAAAAAATATTTCATACTTACTTAAGAAATAAAACTAATAAAAGAAAATCAAAGGATACTATCATCTTGAATTGAAAGCTTCTTTCCTTCTTCCCTCCCTCCCTTCCTCCCTTCCTTCCTTTCTCCCTTCCTTCCTTACTCCCTCCCTCCTTTTCTCCCTTCCTTCCTTCCTTCCTTCCTTCCTTCCTTCCTTCCTTCCTTCCTTCCTTCCTTCCTTCCTTCCTTCCTTCCTTCCTTCCTTCCTTCCTTCCTTCCTTCCTTCCTTCCTTCTTTCCTTCCTGTTAGACATTGCTATTAAATCTATAAGCTCATGATTTAGCAATCTTGTGTACCTGATGTTTCAGCTGTGCCCCTAGGCCATCATCAATTGCAGTGGAAAAAGGAATTTGTCTTGCTTTAGGTAAAACATGATGATATTTACTGAAATATTAAATAGGAGAACAGATTGCAAAACCCTAGGCTAGATATCACGTGGAGTTTTAGAGATATTTTGGGGCATTTTTTTTCTACTTGACTTCATAAGTAGGATAAGGTAAACAGCCTCTCTAAATGAGCAAACATTCCCTCTAATGATCCCAAAGGTAATCAATATAGGGAATAAACATAAACCTTAATACAAAGGTCATCCACGTAAGTACTACCATACTATAAATATCTATCAGAAGTACAAAGGTACAGTGTTTAATCTATTTCCATCTGCTATCTTTTAAGACACTTTTAGGGGGTAAAGTAGTGTGTATATATGTATGTATGTACACACATAACATATAAATATATATATATATATCATATATACTATATATGTATTTTAAATTTGTTATTCAATTAAGTGTATAACCTTAAATTGTTGTTTTGAAGTCACCTTGAATATCATTAGTGGAAGATTAATTTCCCATATAGGGATATGTTTAAAATATTTGTTCTATGAACTGAATTAATGAACCTTCAGATTACTTTCTCTAGGTTGAGATGTTTCCAGGATAAGAATATAACCTAAGCCACAGATTTCAGATTAGTGTCCATATATGAATATTATCTCCTTAATGTGACTATTCCTTTCAACTATGATTCCCTACAATTCATCCATACCTACAAACTCAGGTAACTATTATTCACATTCTCCTAGAAATATATAGTAGAAGATCTGTCCTTTGTCCTGAGGGCCTTCCTCATTTTTACGTGATATTGGGAGTTTTCAAAGGGAGTACAACACAAATTTATCAGCAGTTATCCCTTGCTCTTGCCATATTACTGACCCACTTTGTTTTAGTCATATGGTTCTTTGATAATATGTGAGACCAAAAATCCAAATTGGAGATATGTTGACCATTTTGAAATAAAAAGTTGATAACATGTTAACAAAGGAAACATTGCTCCTAATTTCCTTCTAAAATTGTTTTAAGTGATCTAAATGGCTCAGTTTTTCTACTGATTTGTATCTATAATTTTTATGACTTTAAAAGTTAATGTTGCATCTAACATACAAAGATTTTTAAGACATAATTTAAATAGAGTATTAGCATAACTTGGATTTTCTACAATTCAAATAATATCTATTTTGTGGGATGGAGTATATATAACTTTATCTTAGGTGTTTGAATTATTCATCAAAAATTTAAGTTCATTATTTCACCTTAACAGTAAAGCATTACATAGAGCACTCAATAAAAAATATTATGAAAAGGCAGCAAACCCAAAGCATTTTTTAAAAGATATATAAGGATGTTTCACAAATATTATTATATATTATATATTCCCACATGTATATCCATGTATATGTACATATGCACATATATGCATATACATATACAGATATATATGTATGTGTCAATACTAAGTTGTTGGTTTATTATAATTACTCATTTACTAATGGGTCTGAATCTTAGCTTTCCACTTTACTACCTATGCTTAACTTCTCTGGGACTCAGTGTCTTGTAAAATTAGGAGACTGGAATTAGTGACCTCTAATTTCCTTTCTGGATCTTAATCTATGATCCTTTATCTAAAATGTTTAATGATAAAGCATCAGTTCAATAATTGGGGTAGGGGAGAATCTACATACCCACAGATGACTCAGTTGATAGAACATTAGGCCTGGAATCAGAAAAACCTGAGTTCAAATGTGGCCTCAGACACTTACTAGTTGTGTGACCTTAAGCAAGTCACTTAGCCTCTGTTTGCCTTAAACCACTGGAACAGGAAATGGCAAGACACTCTAGTGTCTTTGCAAAGAAAAACCCATAGTCCACAGGATCATGAATAGTGAAATACAACTTATTTACTGAAAAGCAACATGACACTAAGAACTCTATTTAAAAAATCTATTAAAATCCTATAATCAGTTTGATATTTTTTCCTCAATTTATGATATTGTAACTTTAAAAATATGATTTCTGGTTACCTTTTTGTTTTTTTGGTGAGGCAATTGGGGTTAAGTGACTTGCCCAGGGTCACACAGCTAGTAAGTGTTAAGTTCTGAGGCTGGATTTCCTTCCCAGGCCTACAATTTATCGGGAGTTGATCATACTTTATCAGTTCCAGACTCTTGATTATTTTGTAGGTCTCCACTCCAGAAATTCCCAAGGATTCTTTTTGTTCTCTTGCTTGCTCTATAAAACAGCTTACCTTAAGAACTTATGAGATACATAACCAGTGCAAAGGTATTCTCATCACTCTCAGCTTGCTATGTTGATGATGATGATGATGGCGATAATGAAGCTAGTAAATGAACCCAAAGGCAATCTCTTCACTCTCTCTGTTCTGTTACCCCATATAAATCTTGACCCCAATCCCAATCTTTGGGTACTCCTAGGACTTTCTAAGATGGTATCCTGGGTTATAACTCCTCTGCCGCAATTAAAGATTGTTTTTCAGGTTGACACTTTTTTCTTTACAGGATAATAATTTCAACCCTCTCCCCCCTCCCTCCACATACACATATTTGTACATATATATCCATATACACAAATACACATATTCTTTCCTTCCTTCCTTCCTTCATTTCTGAAAGTTGAGACTTTGTTCTCTAATCTTGTGGCTTCAATCCTGGTTTCCATGATTTGTGTTTGAAATAGTATTAACAGTATGTCAAAGCCATATCTTTCTGGTCCTTCAGGACCTGCTGATGCAGTTTATCTGGGTTCAATTATTTGAATTACTCAATGTCAATGAGGTGCTCTCTTACTATCTCTTGACCCATGTGTGGTATCAACTTCTTGGTGGTCACTGTTGTTCTGTTGTTTCTTATGTAAAGGTCACTCTTTTACTTATTAAAATAAAATGAAATAGAATTGAGTAGCTCTGATGTCAGTCATCATCACACCACTTAATCTTGGGAAATTATCATCATTCCAATCAGTTATTTGATCATGCTTGTTCCTCCTTTTCTCCAAGTGTAGCTAAAATGACAGCAATACAAACCATATTTTTAGTGTCCTTAGCTTCAAAAGGCTCCAGTAATAACCTGTTCTTTAGTATTCCTGTCACTCTTTTTTCACAAGATTATGCCACACTGTCCCATTCATCTTCTGTTAACTGAATTTGCTCCCATTTTCTAGAAATTTCATTTTTGAAATCCAAGTTGCTTGTTGAGCTCCCTATGCCTAAACAACTGATCTCGAAAGAGAAATTCTATTTTTCCTTTTCATTTAAATTGCTTTTCTTTGTGTCTCCAGAAATTAATTCTTGGAAATCTCCCAACCCTCCTGGGTTTTCTTTTCCTGAAGCATTATATTCCATGGGACTATATATTTAATATTTCTTTACTCTGAAATCTGCTTTCCTCAAATCTAGGAGGTATTCAGTCCTCTACCTAGATTTTCCCACTTCTCTATCACAAAGTTTAGGATAGCAACTTTACTACCACCCCCCCCACACACACACACACTATCATTCTCATCCTTTCTACTCTACCCATCAGTTTTGTTCTGTTAGTAAGAATGTAATTCAGAAAAGTATTTGCACCTGATGATCCTTTAGCCATTGGGAGGATTAAATTCTCACTAAAAAAAATCATAAAGGTATTAATTACTCTGGTATTGGAAGAAAGATCTATCTAATTGAAAACTCTGACCATTGTTATATGATGCTTTTTTGCAAGACAGAATCATTTCATTTCCTCTTCCCATTCCTTCGGGGTATATATATTTCTATACTAGTATGCCTTGGGTTCTATACTAATACTCCCTAGGTTCCTTCAAAAGATATTTCTTTTTAAAATGTACAATAGTATTCATCTTTTTCCTATTCCATGTCTTTTGAACAAAATATAAACATCCATACAAATAGTTCAGGCTTGATCTTATCCCATCAAGTTTCAGTCATAATTATAAAGACAAATATACTCCTTGTCTTTGGGTCTCACATTCCTCATTTCTGCTGCTGGAAATCTGAGAATGTCTATCCATGTATGTTTGTGTTCACACAAATGTACAAATATATATCCCTCGATTTATATACTAAAGACATTAGGTAATCTCTATAATACATAAGTTGGGTATATACTTACATACATGTAAACACATATATGAGGGAGGGAGATGACTGTATATAAATAGATATGTGTGTGTATATAGATTTATATACATATGATGGTGTTAGATATAGATATGGAAGGACATATCTATTTATATATGTACTTATATATGCAGTGTGTGTACTTGGATATCTATATCATCATCTATCTATTGTGAAAAAAATGATTATTAATGGTGGGTTTTGGGGGGACCCCACTTCAGAAAGTATACTTCTTAGAAACTTTAGCTAATCCCTTTTAGGACCAGCCCAAGAGTCCATGGGTGGATCAATAGAAATCGAAATTGACTAGATGACATTAGCCACACCTGAACTTCATCTGCCTTGCCCTTCAGAGATGGTCTTTTTGCATATTTCCCTATTAGGTCATTACATCCTTAGGTCATAGGTAAAGCTAATTTTAATATGGACCATCCTTAGGTCATGTCAACTAATGGAATTTAATGATTCTAGCTAATTAGCTTTGAGCAGTATGTAAGAGCTGCCTCTATCAAAGGAGGAAGAGAACTGGACCACCCGAGGCTTGCTCTCTTACGCCAGAGATGCTCTTGAACTTGCCTAACATCCTCTTTTCTGCCTCTTTGCAAAATGTGCTGAGTAAGTAAGTAACTGTTCAGGCCTGTAACTAGTGGGGTCAGACAGGTGGTCAATACTTTAGTAATATGTGATCTTAATTAATAATAAATGCTTACTGCCCAAACTGGTGCAATAGCCTTTAATTTATGAGTAACAATATTTTAGAAAATCCCAGCCTAGTCCCACAATATTTTAAATGACACACTATGCAATTTTCTACCTCCCTCAGAGTTTTTAACATGCTTTTAAAATTTACTTTGAAGCCATTTTGATTAGATTTGTAGGATATTTGGCAAATATATTCTTACTAATCTTTGTTAGATATACATTATCTGTCCAAGATCTATATAACATATATTGTAAGCTGTGTTTGAGAGATTCAAATCCTATTTTCAAATATTGTCCCCTTTTTCCAGCTTTTCACTTGAAAATTAGTTTTTCTTTTCTGTATCCTGTCTTCAGTGAATGAAAGTAGGTAAAACACAAGCAGCGTCCTTATGGTCTTTAGATTCTTGTCCAGAATTTCATAATTATTAACAATACTTTCTTCATTTAAAGTTTCTTTTGATATGTGTCATTTGTCTGTTTCTATTGTCATTTCACATGGATTAGAGATTAGAGTTTTGGCTATAGGAATTTTTATTAAAGCAATTTTCTTAAATCTTTATTGGACAATATTGTGGGGTTTTTTTTTGGGGGGGCAGTACAATGAAGGTTAAGTGACTTGCCCAGGGTCACACAGCTAGTAAGTGTCAAGTATCTGAGGCTGGATTTGAACTCAGGTCCTCCTGAATCCAGAGCTGGTGCTTTATCCACTGCGCCACCTAGCTGCCCCCCAATATTGTGTTTTAGCAGTAGCTTACAACAGTTTTATGTGTAATATGTCAGCTCTGATACAATGAATTTATTGAATTATCAGGGATATTTGGGAGTTTGTAATTGTATTCTGAAATTATTTCTGTGGTTAGTTTATTGAGAATAATGAGCTATTTGGATATTATTTTGGTAAATAATATTAGTGCCTTTATGGGTTTTATAAAATTCTAAGATTTTGAAACATGAAGTGATACTCTGCAGATTTTCTGCCATCTCCTGGCAAAATTTATATCAATACATTTGGGCTTCTTAAGAATAAGGGCTTTTTGTTTTGGTTTGGTTTGTTGTTTCTGGTAGCAATAACCTAGTCATATATCAGTTCATTTTTATGAATTCATTTGGAAGTCTTTTTTTCCCCTTCATGGGCACATTATTTGTTAAAGTAGTCAGAGATCAGCCATTTTTGGCATTTTGAATTCATTCATAATTTCCATTTGCTTCACAGGTAACATGTAGTAGCAAACTAAAGTCAGTTAAAACGGATACTTCCAAGGATAAGCAGCTATTATAATATTTTACTTTGGCTCTGCACAGTCCTCTTCCTATAGCTTTGTTGACGTGGTGAGCCCTATAGTTGTTTTTTGTTTTTAATATTGTACTAATTTTGTTTGATTTTTTCTATATTGTAATTACTCTTCCTACTGTCATTATTATTTTGATGTTATTGATGCTGCTTCCTAAATGTTTGCCAATTTCATTTGAACCTCTAAACAATGCAAATCCTGTTCCAGTGTGATAAAAGTAATTTAGTTCCTATTTTAGGTTTCTAGGTTTCATTAAGTTCTGTTGATTTGAGCTTTATTGATAGCTATGTGCTAGCCCAGTGTTTTGAATTGTTTTTAAAAGTCTAATATTGGTTTCTATAGCTTTTCATGGCTTTTGCTTTTTGTATCAAATATTTTCGGGATGTTCTCTTTTAACATTCCTGAACATATCTCCAGATTGGTCTTCTACTGGAAAAGTGCCTACTATTTTTTTAATAGTTCTATCATAAATTCCTTCATTAAATAGCTAGTTGGGTATTTTGTTTTCCCAAAGGCCACCTAAGTTATTCTCTGATCCCATAGCTCTCCTAGAAGAAGTATACCATTGACTCTCTTTCTGAAGTTAAAATGGTAAAGTACTTCAGGATTGGTCCCCAGGGAGATATTTTTGTCTTAAATTACCCTTGTTTATCATCCCTTGGATTTCATTTAGCAAAGTATCTGAAGGCAAGAAAGATCCAAGCCCTTAATCTTACTGAATCCTCTGCCATCCATTAGGCAAATGCCTAATTTAATGAATGTCTTCCATTTTGCCCTTAAACAAACAAAAAAAAAAGACAAAACAAAACAAACAAAAATCTCATTACCCCTCCCATCCCTTAAGTAATCAATGAAGCAAACAGGAAAATTTTAGTTCTTCTGACAATGTAAATACTGAAGTCTCACACAGGAAACATTAAGATTAATCCATGAAAAAATCATATTTTGATAAAAATGCTTTATAAAGGAAAATGGTATATGGTATTCCTGTTTTATGTCATTTAAGAATGGGATCATATAGACAATGCTATTCACTTCAAGGCATCTACTAGGTATTTAGAAATTGAGATTAGGAGAGGAGGGCAGCTAGGTGGTGCTGTGGATAAAGCACTGGCCCTGGATTCAGGAGGACCTGAGTTCAAATGTAACCTCAGACACTTGACACTTACTAACTGTGTGACCTGGGGTAAGTCATTTAACCTTCATTGCCCTGTCCTCCCTCCTCCCCCCCCCAAAAAAAAGAAAGAGAGACTAGGAGGAAAGTAGTTTCTCTCAGGCAAATGTAAATCCAATATAGTTTTTTTTTAAACAACATTTTATTTTTATTTTTATTTTTTAATATCACTTAAATTCCTCTGGCCCCACATCTTCCCCTCGTCCCACCCAAGAAGTTATCCCACATAAAACATTTTAAAAAGTGAACCTGGAGGGGAAAAAATTCAATGACTGATTTATTACATTAAAATAAAATCTGACAACATAAGCAAACATCCACTTGTGTAGAAGCCCCATTGCTCTGAGGGGTGGAGTTCTTTTAACAAAATTTCTTTTGTACTAAGAATTTTGGGGGGTAAATTCATAAATACTTAAAAACTGTTTTGCGATTGTTCTTTCCATCTATATTGTGACCATTGTGTATGTTGTTTTCTTGGCTTTGGTTCATTCACTTTGGACCTATCTTGGCAAAGATGACATGAGGATGGAAATAATATTTCCTTACCTACAGTAACAAATCAGTGAAGCACATAACTTTTGCTATTCAGTTTAGAATGGATCCCAGTCCAAAATACACCTGATTGGTTATTTTTTGATTGATTGAATTTTTTTTTATTTGTTACAATGTCTATTACTGAATCAATCAATACCCCTTTCAAGGAATGAACAACTATTCCTTCAAATCCACAATGGAATAGTAGTATTGAAAGGATTGACAGGTCATCCAATGTAATGGCCTTTTAAAAAAAAAAACAAGAGCTTTAACAGATGGTTGTCTAGTCTGTCTTAACTTTTCTAATCTCCAGGGCTGTTATCCATTCAGTTGAGAGATTTTCTTCCTAAATCTATGTAGGATGTGTCTCTGTGCCTTGGAAAACAGAAAAAAAAAAAGATAAGCTTATTTTCCTCTGAATCAGCTTCCAACCCTTCTACAATTTTTTAGTCAAATATTCACTTTTGATTTTAATTAAGTGGACTTAAATTTTTTGATTGTTTTCTCTAAGCCATTTAGTAATTTTCAGACTATACAAATGTAAGCATGAATCATGGAACTTTCATATTCTGCATGGGGATTAACATTTGGTGTAACACCATTTAAGCAAAATTACCATAATTATTGGAAGTATTCTTCAGTTTTTTTTACTAAGGGTTACAAACTGTATAGCTACAGTATGACATATTAATAAGTATGACATCAATGAATTATTTTACAATAACAAAATCACTGCTATGCCATATGATGTTTTATATATTCTGGAAAATTGATTTACTGATCTTGGGACCCTATCCAGGATTGTTATATTATGGGAAGCCTAAGTCATATTCTCACTTTATTTTTTTAATTTTTAATTTTTTTTTTAATTTTTGTGGGGAAATGAGGGTTAAATGACCTGCCTAAAGCCACAGTGCCATGAAGTGTCAAGTGTCTGAGGCTGGACCTGAACTCAGGTCCTCCTGAATCCAAGGCCAGTGCTTTATTCACTGCATCACTTAGCTGTCCCCCATATGCTCACTTTAACTCCCAGTTCATCTTACTCTGCAGACAGCTCTACCTTCCATTAACTTCTTTGCCCCAGTAATCTCATCACTCCCTTTGCCCAGCTTTCCAGCTCCGATTTATTTTCTGTCTCCCCCTGTTTGAATGCAAGTTCCTGCTTCATAAGATGGAGGGCTAAATATTTTTGCTGATCCCTACAAGCTCTCAAGCCTCCCCAAATCACAAATTATTCACCAAAGATAAAGCACCTTCAGGTGTCTCCATGACCTAGTACACTCAAAGTCCAAAATAAGGTTAAAAAATGGTAATGTTCATCTATCCCTCCCATATTACTATCCCTTCCCATATTACTAGCAGCAAGGCTGTACTAGCAAACTCAAGGAGGTGACACAGACAAACAAACAATAAAACTTCACACTAGGTTTCTCTATCCCTCTTTTCAGGGTCATGGAAATCTTGACTTCAGCATGCAGAAATTTCTTTAGAAACCAAAGTTTGTTGGTAGGAATTCTGTAGGACCAGCCTGAAAGGCTATGAAATGCTAGTGTCAGGTAAGACAACCCCAGAGCACCAGCATGGAACCTCTCTAAACTCTCAGTTTGGGGCCAGAAACCTAAGGAATAAAGGGAGCAGGAGGACAGATCTCTCACATATTCAAGTAACTATTCCAGAAAATATTAAGATGCATTTGTTAATATAGATACCATCATTATCACTAATGTCAATAAACACCTTTTTTAAACACCATTGCCATTTTCTTCTCAAACTCAATTTACAGATGACGAAACCAAGGAAAATAGGGCTAAGTAACTTTCCCAGGGTCACACAGCTAGTAAGTTTTGGGGGCTGGATTTAAACTAATGTATATTAGTCTTCTTGATTCTAACCCCAGTGCTTCATCCACTGAAGTCCCCTGGCTAGCTCTAAAAATTAATTTTTAAAACAAGAATGAACTTAACTATACTAAAAGGCACCATCTTTCTTTGCTAGAAGTTACCATTACATTGAAATGGATTGTTCTTCAGTCATGTCTGACTCTTCATGACACCATTATGGAGTTTTATTGTCAAAGATAGTAAAGTGGTCTGCCATTTCCTTCTTCAGTGGAAGGCACGTTGCTAGATGGCACTAGGGATGGAAAAATGTAAATATCAAGGTGCATGGCTTCCTTGACTTCGAAATGAGAGGAAAAAATATACACATACACAGAAAAGGTAAAGAGAATGAATATAGAAGTTATTAAAAAGAAAGCATATCTGTGCAAAAAAATTTCCCGATTGAAATTAAATTATCTGAGAAATTACCCAAAAATGTTCACAAAATTTTAGATACCTGAGAAAATTGTCTTCTTTCTGGGGATTTTTCTTTTGGTTTTGTAGTTTTATCCTATTATGAACTTACCATGGTATAGTGGAGTTTACATTTAGGGTTGAGAGGAGCTCAGTTTAAACTTTACCTTTGTTGGCAGCTAGGTGGTGTAGTGGATAAAGAACCAAACTTGGATTCAGGAGGACTGGAGTTCAAATACGGTCTCAGACACTTGACACTTATTAGCTGTGTGACCCTGGGCAAGTCATTTAACCCTCATTGTCCCACAAAACAAAACACAGAAAAATAAATTTTACCTTTGATATTTAACTATATGACCATGGATACTTCATTTATCATATTAAGCCTATAATTACCTATCTTCCATGTGTCAGGCACTGTGCTTGGCAATGGGAAGAGAAATATAAAGAATAAACAACCGGGGCAGCTAGGTGACGCAGTACATAGAGCACTGGCCCTGGAGTCAGGAATACCTGAGTTCAAATCTGGTCTCAGACATTTGACACTTACTAGCTGTGTGACCCTGGGCAAGTCACTTAACCCCAATTGCCTCACCAAAAAAAAAAAAAAAGAATAAACAACCCCTCTTCTCAAAGAGCTTACCTTCTAATGATGAGACAAGTATATTCCTATATATGTGTATGTATATATGCACGTATATATGCATATATATACACACATATGCACATATGTACATGTATACATAAACATATATAAGCATATATACACCCCCACATATAATAAAAATTTATTTTATTTGGGAAGGATGGCACTTCTGGATGGTGGGGGCAGAACTAGTCTCTTTGAGAAGGTCATACAGAGTACAAGATGTTTTGGAAAGGATAACAGTAGTAGCTGAGGGTGATCAGGAAATACTACCTGGATTTTAAAAGAAATGACAGATTTTATGAGGTAGGATTAAAGAGGGAGTACATGACAAAAATATGGAAGTGAGTGCAAAGGCAGGGAGAAAGGAGATGAATTGTTTGTGTGAGGAACAGAAAGGACAGTGTGGTTAGATCACAGAGTGCCAGAGAGGAATTGCTATCCATTGAGCCTGGAGAGATAAACTGGTGCCAGGTTGTGTAGGCTTTTAAAAGATAAACAGAGATTACATTTTTTTTTTTATCATAAAGGTGATAGGAAATCATTGGAACTAGTTAAATAGGGTTGTGACTTGGTTAGATCTTTGCTGAAGAAAAATTATTTTGGCAGCAGTATACAGGGTAGAATGGAGTGCAGAGAGATGGGTCTGGGAAAATAATTAAGAAGCTATTTAAATAATAAAGGCAAGAAGTGATGAGGACTTGAACTGGACTGGTAGCTTTGTGAGGAGAGAAAAGAGGTCAGTTGCAACAGATGCTACAAAGGGAATATCTCTGACCCTTAATTTCTTCATCAAAACATCTATAGTACTTTGAAATAGTTCTATGAAAGAGTACTTCCCAGAGTTATTTTTAAAATATGAAATAATCCAAAAGGCAGCTAGGTGACTGGGTGGATAGAGCATTGCCCTTGGAGTGAGGAAGATTTGAGTTCAAATCTGGCATCAGAAATTTAATAGCTGTGTGGCTGTCAGCAAGTTACTTAACATCTGTTTGCCTTCCACTGGAGAAGGAAATGGCAGACCACTTTACTATCTTTGACAATAAAACTCCATAATGGTGTCATGAAGAGTCAGACATGACTGAAGAACAATCCATTTCAATGTAATGGTAACTTCTAGCAAAGAAAGATGGTGCCTTTTAGTATAGTTAAGTTCATTCTTGTTTTAAAAATTAATTTTTAGAGCTAGCCAGGGGACTTCAGTGGATGAAGCACTGGGGTTAGAATCAAGAAGACTAATATACATTAGTTTAAATCCAGTCCCCAAAACTTACTAGCTGTGTGACCCTGGGAAAGTTACTTAGCCCTATTTTCCTTGGTTTCCTCATTTGTAAATTGAGTTTGAGAAGAAAGTGGGAAACAATTCCAGAATCATAAAGAATTGAACATGACTGAAATGACACAACAGAAAAAGTAAAATAAGGGCTAGTAAACAGCATTTCTTATCTCCTAAAGACATTTGGTGTTCAGTTCTGGGAACCTGACCCTCGAAGGGTCAATTTATCCCTTTAGTTTTGCCTTCACTTCAGAGTAAATTTCGAGGGAAATTTAAAAATCAAAGTTTAGATATGACTCCTGTCTTGTCTTTCCCTATGTGTAAGTATCAAGGCCACTTCTTAAAAATGGGAGCCACAATACATTATAGGTGTCACATGTGGGATATATATTTTTTAAATATCTTCCCCCTCCAGATATGCTTAAGGAATAAAAGACTCACAAGTACACAAGAAAAAATACAGGGAACATGAAATTTTTAAGTAGTCCATGAGATTATTTACCCTTTACTGTGAAGGGAAAGATTCTTTGTTGAACTGCTGGACAAACATGAACCATTTATCCTGGACCTGGACCTCCTGAACAACTCATGGCAATGTCATGACGGCTTAGCAATAATTAGATGTTCTGGTCTACCATGGATGGGTTTAAAAATTCAAGCCTGAGAGAATTCTGAGTGGTTAATTTCTAGTTCTGAGATGGGCTCTACTCTAGAAATGGTCTTTTCCCTGAGGGGCACATACTTCTTCATTTCCCAACCAACAATTCTCTAGATTTCTCCATTATGCCCCAAGAACCACTTTGTCCTGCAAGATGACTTCAGCCCTAGAGATGACTTCTCATCAGTGTCCTCTGCCCCTGGGATTCCTCCATTCCTCTGAATGGAAAACAGAAACTTCTGCTTTCAGAATCTCTATTCAAGAAGATCGCCCCATTAGCCATTCACTCATTTTCTACCAAGCTACACTTCTTTGGACTTCTCCACCATCCCCTCATGCTAAGTACCTCCCCTTTGCTTTTCTACTTCTTTTTTGTTTGTTTTCTTCCTCTATTTGTTTACAAACTTCTTGAAGGAACTTTATTGTAACTCCTTTTTGCCATTCTCTGAATCCCCAACACTTAGCACAGTACCTGGAACATAGAAGGATGGAAAACCATCCCTGTTCTTAAACTTTAAGAAATGATGCAATGTACACAGACACACACACAGAGTTAACATAAGATAATTTGCAATGGGAGATCTACTAAAAAATGTGATGATAAAATGTTTATTGACTAGCCAGTACTCCTCTTGAATTTTAAAATGTCCAATTCTAGGCATTTTCCAGGAATATATAACCCCATTTCTGGAAAGGTCACCTGATGGAATCATTATCAGAAAAGGAAAGATAAAGACAAATAAAGGCAGACAATAATTATCAATTCAAAACTTTCTCATAGGAGGTACTTATGATCTTAGGGGATAAAAAAATGGACTTGCAGTCAGGAAGTCTTGGTTCAAATTGTGTCTTAGACAATTGATATCTGGGTGAAAACTCACATAACTGCTCTCAGACTATTATCTGAATAGCAAATTAATAGTCTATTATGGGATTGTTATAAGGATCAAATGAGATAAGGAACTGTACAGATGCTACTAGCATCATCATCATCATTCTTTTTTCATCATTCTTTTTTTTCTTTTTCTTTTTCTTTTTTTTTTAGTGAGGCAATTGGGGTTAAGTGACTTGCCCAAGGTCACACAGCTAGTAAGTGTTAAGTGTCTGAGGCCGGATTTGAACTCAGGTACTCCTGATTCCAGGGCCAGTGCTCTATCCACTGCACCACCTAGCTGCCCCATCATCATTCTTAATAACCACAGAGGAGATAAGAATCCATTGTCCTGAGCTTCAGTCAACCATTCATTAAGAGACAGCTCCAGTTTCTGGAAGGAAATTTTTGAGTTTCCTGTGTCCTATTAGCAAAGAGTGAGAGAGAGCATCAGAGGAGTCAACAAGTGGATCATCACTTTCCTGATCTCTCCCATTACAGATATGTATATCAGATATCATCTTACTGATTATACATAACATGATATTTGAAACAAATTTGGTTTATTTGTCTGATTTCGGTAATGCAGACTATTTTTTCTTATCTACATATAATAGATTCTGAGAGTCAAGAGTTATTTTTTCTGGGTGGGGGAAAGAACTCAAAAACATTTTAACCTTTGCTTTTAAAAACCATTAAAGTTTGGAGAGATGTCAAGAAACTGAGAATACATAAAAAAAACCTCTTATTTAAAGTCAATAATATCAAGTACAGATTCATTAGGTATTTCCCTTATCAGCCATTATATCTTTTTATATCATTTGAAACATCACAAACTTTCTTAACTAAAAGAAAATGGACTTCCATAATTGAGCTGTCTTGAAAATCATCAAGTAGAATCAACTAAATTGAAATTCAAAGCCTCATAAAACCAACATTTTCAAACTTTAAAAAGTGCTTACGAGACAATTTAAAGACAACATTTATTAGATAGGGAACTGGCACTTAGCACAATGCCTGGCACACAATAGACACTTAATAAATATTTGTTGACTGACTTTTAGAGCTTGAAGGTTCCTGAGAAGTAAAATAGTCCAACTTCATCCTTTGAGAGAGATGAAAATAGTGGGGCAGAGAAGGCAAGCGATTTACCTAAGGTCACAAGAATAACAAACTGGAATTTTCACCCTTGCCCTCTAAACTCTATGCAACACATTGCCATGCTCTTGATAATATGAGATGACTTCTTCAATAGATCACTTAAATTTCTAGAAATATATCTTTGCAATTTATTTTTGAAGGCATCAAATTATACAAAAAACATATATGCCTTCACACATATATATGTGTGTACACATATATGCACACATATACAATATAAATGCATCAATACAACATATACATATGTATATATTTACACATAAACTACAGGTACACATGCATGCATATGCACATACATATTGCTGTTGGCCAGATACAGCCCTCTGAACTAAAATTGAGGGAGACAGGTTTCTTCAATCTGTTATTTGATTGTCAACTCTTGTAAGTTCTTCAAAATAGATGCATTGTACTCCTGCAATATCCTTTCTAAGGGAGAATTAATGAGTTTGTTCTATTATAAATGAAGTGTATTCAAAGGAGGCTCTTTTCTTCTTCTGCTTTCATTAAAAATGGCTCCAGATTAAAATCTGATTCAAGTTAATCTAGACAATATGCAATGTGTACTTCCCCCTTACTCATCATGACAAAGCAAAATAAAACACTTATTTGCCACAAAATTATAGAGTTAGAGCTAGCAGTGATCTTAAAGATCTTATAGTCCAATGCTCTCACTTTAAAGATGAGGAAACTGAGATACAGAGATGTGAAATGATTTGCCAAAGGTCACACAGGATTTAAACTAAGGTTTCCTAAATTCAAATCTAGTTTCTCTCCCACTGTCCCGGTCTTTTAAGTGTTTGTGTTATTCTCACTCTAATTTAAAAATACACAGAAAATGGAAATAGGAAGCTAAAGGCTAGCAAGATATAAGAGGAAACTTGAACAGAATGGATGGATAAAAAAGCAAAGCATTACTAGGAAAATTCAGGAAGCAATTAAATTCAAAAATCATGTATTAATTTGTATAAAACTCAGAACTAGGAGTGGGGATTAAATATAAAATGGAAAAGCATTCTTATTCTCAACTTTTAAGAAATGACAATATGTGTACACACAAAAAAGTTAATATAAGATAATTTGCAATGGAAGATCTGACTAACAATTGTGATGATAAGAAATACATTCCTTCTATTTGGACCTGTGTCCTAAAACTTCTAAAATTTTCCATACAGCTGCCAAAGTAATTTACCTAAAAGCGGGCCAAATCATGTCACTTTCCAATTTATTAAACTTCAATGACTATCTATTGCTGTTAGGATTAAACATATAGAACTTTCCCTGACATTTAAAGCTTCTCATAACCTGGAACTATTCCTGTTTTTTCAGTCTTCTTACACTTTATTCACCTTCATGCATTCTGTTCACTGTGGTTCAGGAGTGTTGAGATGAGCAGCAGCAAGGCCACACAATGATAAATATTGTAAAAATATATTCCAAGTTTACTAGTTAATTAACTACTAATTTTTACACTAGGGGAGGTAGAGGACATATGTCAACAGGGAATAGTCTTGCCTATGTCTTCATCATCCCTGATCCCCAGTCTAGAGATGTAAAAAAATGGGACTGGTTCCAAAATACAATAGTTTTCATACTTTTTGTTCTAAGACCAAAAACCCCCTCAAAGATGAAACTTATACAGGTCAAGAGCACCTCAAGGATAAAAATTATATAGAGTTTTAAACAAAGAACCAGTCGGACAAGAATGGAAGACTGACCTATTATCTCTAGCATCAGAAAAGGAAATATTTTCTAAATTACTTAATAAAGATTGAAGATTGAGAGGTAGGAATTTAGAGAATTTAGGCCTAATTATGCTAATGCAGGAAGAATTTGGGGAGGTGGTAAAAGTAATGCCCAGTCTCTACCTTTATTAGCTTGGGTATATATGCATCCTGGTGAGCTGGGGATAACACTGACTTTCTTAATGTTCTACAAAAAAAGAGATAAGGATACTCCTCAAGGTAATTTTGCACAATTATTTCCTATAATCCTATCCCTCTTTATTTCTACCTAACATAACCTGCTGTTGAAAACTCTGCTAAAAATACTTTCTTAATGAAGTGTTCCTAGTTCCTGCAGCAGCTTGGGTATCCCTTCCCTAAAGGACTCTTTCACTCTTGTCTTCATATTCCTAGATCTTAGCACAGTGCCTCCAACATTGTTATCTTTCAGTCATTTCAATCCTGTCTGATTCTTTGTGACCCCATTTGTGGTTTTCTGGGCAAAGATATTGGAGTGGCTTGCTGCTTCCTTCTCTAGCTTGTTTTACACGTGAGCAAATAAAGAAAACCAGGGTCATATACCTAGGAAGTGTCTGATGCCAGATTTGAACTCAGGAAGATGGGTCTTCTGACTTCAGGCTCAGCACTCTATCCACTGCACCACTAGCTGCCCTGCACATAGTAAGCTATTAATAAATCCCTGTTGATTGAGTGATTGTAAGAGACATAGCATTATTATGAAATTTAAGGATTTAATTCAATTCCTTCATTACTCTTATCTGAATTACTGAATTAGAGGGTTCAATTCATTTCAACAAACATTTATGCTGTGGAAAACCCTGTGTTAGAGAGGATTAAAAAGAAAATAACCTGCATTGAGCTTGAAAGGAATTTAAGTTTTCAAAGTCAAAGTAAGTAGGAATTAGTGCAGTGGACTGACTACAAGAAGACCTCAAAGTATTAAATTGAAAACTGAGTTTGGAAAAACCAATAGCCAATTATGATTGGATAATAGAATGGATCAATGAGGAGTGATGCACAGTAATCCTGGAAAAGTAAGCTGGATTCAGAGTTTGATAAGCTTTAAAAATCAAACAAAAGATTCTACATTTTATCCTAGAGGCAAATAGGGAGACACCATAGATTCATTAGCAGGGGAGAATTGGATTAAAAAAACCTAGAATCACAAAGGCAATCTATTACAACAGGTGGTATAAGGGTGATGAAGGTATGAACTAGGGTGTTTAAAGTTCAAGTGAAGAGAAGGGAATGGATATGAAAGCATTAGGAAAGAAGAACTGTGAAAAGACTTGATAACTGATTGTATATGGTGTGTGGAAAGACATGGAATAAGAGACAATCAAGGATGACTGCAAGATTGTAAAACTAGGTGATTAGAGAAATGTTCCTCAAGAGAAGTGCACTAATAAGACTTCTAATTTGCACATCAAAGCATTCGTTTTTTTATCCCACAATTTTAGGATCATGTTCTTCAGACCGATGTACACATGTAGAGGTATGGTTTAAGAGAATGCTTTCCTTTGAATGTAGAACATGTTTCTTGCATCCCTTGTTTCCACAGGATTATTTGTTGTTAATCATATAGATCCAGAATATCCCTAACATTTTTTGCTCAAAAAAATCACCACTTGGTGTCTATTATTAATGCATCTGAAATGTCTGCCAATGGCTCTAGTAATGGCTTTACTGTTCCTGGACTTGTCAGTAAATCTGAGTTGTTCTTTTTGTTTTTTGTTCTTTCATCTTTAAAATGAGGAATGATAAGACATTTGAAGAATTAATAGATAAAATGGAACACGTATATGAAGTGATTCATATAACTAAAATAAGGCCAAAAGAAAAATGTAAAAGCTCATTACATCCAAGTAAATAAAGGCTGTGAAATTATAAACAATTTGATGTCATACATATAGGAGAAGAGGTTAAAAAAGGATTAGGACAATAAGAACATATGAATATTATATGAAAATCAATATGAACCAATTCTGTGTGTCGGGTTAGAGATTAGTAAAGAATAGAACTAACAAACACATTTACAAATACAATCTTTTTGTTTATATTGCATATTTTTATTTTTATTTTTGTTAAGACTTGGTCTCCATATCATACTTAGAATAGAAGTACAAGGACTATTCCTGTTTCCATTTCCACTCTGCTCTTCAGGGAGTTTTATCTGCTCTTTTTTTCTGATTTGGTCTAGCTTTCCCCTCCTTATGCAATTTGGTGGTTTCTGACCCCCGCTACAATCCCAGGAGCTCACCATATCAATGCTGAACATCATGCAGAAAAATGAACAGCTTGACCAACTGAAGCTCTGAACTCCCAGGCTCCAGAAACCTATCAGGCTCAACTACATAGTAACAAAAAATATAGGCATGTGTCACCAAGTCCAGCTTTTTTTTTTTTTTTTAGGCAATGGGGGTTAAGTGACTTGCCCATGGTCACACAGCTAGTAAGTGTCAAGTGTCTGAGGCCCGATTTGAACTCAGGTACTCCTGAATCCAGGGCCGGTGCTTTAACCACTGCGCCATCTAGCTACCCCCTAAGTCCAGCTTTTTAAAAAAAACAAAAATATTTTTTTTCTTTTTTAAATTGATGTGCATTTGAACTTTTGCTTGCATTCTACTTAAATTTGCATATTTTCATTTGTCAACAGAATACAATGATACATCTAGGTTCTAATTTGTGTAAATAATGAATTTATGAAGTGGTCAAATATAATTGAGTTCACACTATTTGAAGTCATAATTATTTTAAATGTGATAATTGGTTCCATCCCAATGGATATATTCAGTGTGAATTCAAATAATGTGACCTCTTCAAGGGATTTTTTTTTTATTCACATTAATGAAGACCTAGAAGTACTGCAATGTATTTGTCACTTGAATATTTAGCCTGTCAGGTCATAGGCATTCTTCTTGTCTCACAAGGCACCATGGTTTTGTTGATGTGTTATATTCTATAATCTTAGCTGAATTAGAGATACTTTTTTGATTGCTATTAGAGACTCAAATAATTTAGTGGAAAGAGCAAGGAGTTTGGACACAGGGGACCTTGATACAAATGCTGGATGTATTACTTAACTTACCACATGTGTAAGAAGGGAAAATGTAATTCAATAAGCATTTACAAAATGTCTAGTTTTTCAAATCACTGGAGATAAAAAGGCAAAGATGAAAAAATCCCTTCAGCAAAGAAACTTTAAAATTTTTGGACTGGTTAGTCTGACTGCCCAAGACTAAGTTTCCTTATTTTCAAAATAGAAGACTTTCACTTGGTTATGTCTAAGGTGATTTTCAGTTCAGTGCCATATTTTTTTCTTCCATGAGATTAAAATACATAAAAATAATTGTTTAAATGTGAATCCATGTGGGAAAAAAGGAGAGAAAGAAATTGATCAAAGTCACAGATCCTATCATCACAATTCCAAAAACAAAAATTGATGTTTCTAGTTGAAAGTGAAAAAAAGTTTTCATGACGGTCATAACAAAAACATCTCACTAAACCTAGACAGATAAAATCGTGAGATATCAGTGTTCTCCACTGCATAGTTTAATTTTAAAAATTAGCTTTATGGCATATACTGTGACTCATGGTAATGAAAAGCTTAAAGCTTATTCTAGATGAGGGTCATTATAAGGAACAGAGCATAGTTTAGAGAAGAGAACTTTTAAAAGGAAGGTATCTTTAAGTATTTGAAAGATCATCTTCTAAAAGAGGTATTAAACTGTTTTATTTATTCCTGAAGGTTAGAATCAAGAACAAAGAATGAACATTTCAAAAAGATAAATTCAAGATTAATAGTAGCATGAATAGGCAAAAAATGTTTTAACAAGTGCTGTCCAGAAGGAAAAAATGCATATACATGATACACTTTTTGGATTGATGAGTATCTTTAACATTCTCATTACTTTCGTAAGTTCAGACAATCAATAAAACAAACAAAATCAAGCCCTGATTTGTAGAGTTTACCAGGTTCTGAGGTATAAAAGCTCAGACTGAAAGTTAAAAATTGGCTTTTACAAGCTGATGTGAGCTAGATCCAGCAAACCTCTCTAAGTGTGTTATATTAGATGCTATTGTCTTGGGACTTAGTTATTTCCCCTCAATGGAGGCCTTCCAACAGAACCTAGGAGTCTACCTACTTCTCATAATGATTTCTTGAATACAATTTGAAATAGATGGCTGCTGAGATGCCTTCCAAGTTGAGATTCCATCTATTTTTTGCGTATTACTTCTAAGTGCAGTTTATATAAGTTTATTTCTACCTAACACTTAAAAGTATTATTTTTTCTTAATTTCCTTAAAATAGGAATTAAAGCTCCATAATGATCATCCAGAATCATGTGACTCTATAAGTTAATATAAGATATTTTATTACTTTTTATTCTTACTTTTTTAAAATCAATAGTACAAGGAATGATGTAATATATGCCCACAGATGTTCAACTTCCTATTTTTTTTCTGTAAAGCCCTGATGATTAAACACTACTTTGAGAAATGAGAAAAGTCTTAATATTCACAGGTTAAGCTGAACAAATGTCAACAATAGCTGAAATAAATCATTCTTTGAAACTTAATAGTGAATTCAAATAAAATAATGCATCCAGCTTTTTAAAAAACCAAAGGGGAATACAGAAAGCCAATCAGGGCTCATAACTATAGACCCTAATTCTCATCTAATGAACCTTAGAAATATCACTAACTATATATTCTAGAGCCATGTATATTTGCTTTTAGATTACTCTCTGATCAACTTGGTATTTTTGGATGCAAATGAGTCAGCACCAACATTTACCCTATCCGGCCTTAAACAAAACAGGAGGACTCATGAGAATGGAATTCACACTTTGCAAATGTTAAAGGAATAAAGCATCTGGAAAAGACTTTAAATAGGCACCAATAGAATTTGTCCCAGAAGGCATTTTTGTGAAAGCTAGAAAGAGGTGTGTTATTCAAAACTTAATAAATTATATAAGGTAAGTCTGTTAGAAGAAGTCATATTATATGATAATCCTGATAAATTACCTTTGTTTTTTGTTGTTTTTTTTAATAAAATGAAAATAAATATAGCC
The DNA here is from genome assembly GCF_019393635.1 of Dromiciops gliroides. NCBI lineage: Eukaryota > Metazoa > Chordata > Mammalia > Microbiotheria > Microbiotheriidae > Dromiciops > Dromiciops gliroides. Next base: position 144,773,158 of record NC_057866.1, read on the forward strand.
TTGATATATGGGTAAGAGCTGTAGATATACACTGAATAGTCATATTTCTAATATCACACACAAACACATTCTGTCTATGTCTGCCTGTCCATCTGTCTGTTCATCTATCCATCTATCCATCCATCCATCCATCCATCCATCCATCCATCCATCCATCCATCCATCCATCCATCCATCTAGTGTATGTGTGTGTAATATATTGTACTTTGTGGTACCAAAAGATGATTTGCATTATTTTTAATTTTTAACATTTTTTTTGGTAGGGCAATGAGGGTTAAGGGACTTGCCCAGGGTCACACAACTAGTAAGTGTCAAGTGTCTGAGGCCGGATTTGAACTCAGGTCCTCCTGAATCCAGGGCCAGTGCTTTATCCACTGTGCCACCTAGCTGCCCCACAATGACATGCATTATTGCAGGCAACAAAATCCTAATTGTAATAAATGAAGGAACTCATTTTCATAAATGCCAGGTTATGAGATATTTTTACTAAATAATATTGTACTTTCAAATAATATTATTTTGTTTATATGTGTGTATGCTAATATATACATATGCCTACAAGCATTTGCTCTGCTGTTCAGATAAAGGAGTATATCATTTCTTTTAAAGTGGTTGCTTTCCAATGGGTAACTAATTCATTTATTAAAAAAAAAAAAACTATTATTATGTAGGTGAGAAGAGAAAAGTTTCTTTTTAAATTTGCACAATCATCTCATTTTAGATTAGGGAAATATTGATATCCATATCATTGGCACTAAACAATACTCTTTTTTCTTGGAGAATAACAGCAATTCTTAATTATATAGTTTTGAAATATTTGACAAATGAGGAAACTAATAATTATTAAATGAGTTGTGAAACATTACACAACTAAGAAATATCAGAATAGGGATTTAAATGCAATTCTTTCTTCATTTCAAATTGAAAGAGATTATTTTTACACCAAGGTGGTTCTCACATTTGGTTCAAGTTTAAAAATAGTTCTAAGTTATTTCTACTCTATTGTCTCTATAAAATCTATTAAAATAATGTTGATATTACCTTGTGGTGATCATTTACTTTTGAAAATACTTGAAAAGACAAAAGGATGGAAGAGGTCAATTTAAAATTTGATACTGTAGAGGTGAGAGTGAAAGAAATGGAGCAGGTACTCTTTTGAATGAGGGTGAAAGGACATGGAAAGGGAAAGTAAAAACAAAAGAATGGAAAGGAAAGAGAAAACAAGGAAAGGAAAGGAAATCACGGAAGGGAAAATGGGGAAGGAAAGGAACTGGATTCGACAGAATGGGACTTGACAGAACACTGGGAAATGGCCATATTTATGATACATAAGAATGAAATGAAATCTATAAAAGAGCTCAATGATGAAAACAAAGAAGACCTGGAATATGCATAGGTGATCAATGAAAGAAACATGTTTAATGATAGATGAAATAGCTAATAGTTTGCCATGCTGTAGAAAGAGCAGGAAAATTAGGAAAATTAAGAAATAAATTATTTTACATTTTAGCCACATGAACATCACTGGTGAAGGAACTTCTGAGAAATTTTGGTAATTCCTATTTGGTGAAAAGAGACAAAAAGCAGATTGATTTAAAAAAAAATTAATGAGGTAGTTAGGAAATGAAATTAATACTTTTTTAAAAAATGGTTTTAGATGTTATAAACTTCTCTATAAGTATAAACAGTCCTTCCTTTTGGCATAGGGGGTTGGGACTATTAAAGATTAAACTGGCCAACTAGGTAAAGTACAGACACACCTAAGAAGTAAGGTAGATAAGCCCATTAGGCATGGTTGTAGCTCCAAGGAACAGAGATAGCTCAGGACCACCACCCCTTACTCAAGCCTTCCTCACCCCAAAGGGGACTTTCCATAGTCAGGCTGTCACTCCATCTCTGCCCCCATCATTTGTCCTCTATAAAGGCTTCAGCCTCCCTTCAGGTTGAGTAGAAATGTGCCTCAGAGAATCATGTAAGCCATTTTCTCTCCTTGAGGGAAGTCTTTGACTTCCCTCTTGTTCACTTTCTCTAGTGCCCAAATAAAAGATTTTTATTCTAATCAAATTGTGTGAAAGAGGGTGTTATTCTTTAAAGTGGAATACCTAAGAACCCACCACCACCTATTCCCCACCCCCAGACACTTTACTCATGTACTTTATTCCATCCCTCCCTATAGACTCCTACTCATATAATCTGTTTGCTTCCATCTTCTCATCTATCACACTCTCCTACTATTCATTCTTTCCTTATCACCAGCTCATTTTCCATTGCTTGCAAATATGCTCTGATCTCCATCATATTAAAAAACACCCTATATTTCATCATTAAAAACAATCCTTCACTTAAACTTATGATCCCCTCAAACTTTCTTTTAAATCTTAACCTTCTTTCATAAGACAGATAAAGCTGTGTACAATTACTGCTTATAATGTTCATTTCCTACTTCTCAAACTTTTGTTATCTTGCTTTCCATATTATTAAATTGTAATACCTATTTACAAATAATGTCCATTTTATCTACTTATTTTTGGTGATTCTGAAACAATAATAGGTATGGACATTTCCATGTAAAAAAGAATAGTGAAAGAGAATTTGGTATGAAATTGTGTCTTCCATCTATGTCCAGTCTATTTCTTTAAACACTATAAAATGCAATCTGTTAGTTTCAAAGTTGTCCTGATTGTCTGTGCCTCCCTCTGAATCATTTCCTGTCAGACTTGATCATGTCACTCTCCTGCTCAAAAAGTTTAAGGGGTTTCTTCAATCCCTCCAGAGAAAATACATACTCTTCTCTCTGTCATCTAAAGTCTTTTACCATCTGCCTCCAACCTTTTTCTTTGGACTGAGTTCAAATTTTTCTTCATGCATTATACATTCTAGCCAAACTGCCTTGCTTTTCTCTCCCCAGGCAAACATTCCCTCTCTTGCCTTTACACTGATTGTTCTCTTGTAGGAAGGCCTTCCTGCTTCAGCTCTCATAGAAAAGCTTGGTTTCACTTCGAGGTCTATATCCCAAAGACATTTAAAAAAGAAAGGAACAGGACCTAATTGTACAAAAATATAGCAACTTTGTGTATTTGCAGGCGTGTGTGTGTGTGTGTGTGTGTGTGTGTGTGTGTGTTGGCTAAGAATCAGAAATCAATGGGATGCCCATCAATTGGGGAATGGCTAAATAAGCTGTAGTATATGATTTTGATGGAATATTATTGTGCAATAAGGAATGACAAGCAGGATGATTTCAGAAAGGTTTGGAAAGACTTAAGTGAATTGATGCAAAGTGAAATGAACAGAGCCAGGAGAATGTTATACATAGTAACAGCAATATTGTACAATGAAGAACTTTGAATGATTTACTTATTCTCAGCAATACAATGATCCAAGACAATCCCAAAAGACTAATGATGAAGCATATTATCAGTCTTCAAGAAAAAGAATTTACATTTTTTGAATATAGTCTGAAGAATGCTTTTCCCCCCACTTTCTCTTATTCTTTCATCTGAATCTTCTTGCACAAAATTATTAGTATGGAAATGTTTTAAACAAGTGCATATCTACAACCTATATCTATCTGCTTACTGTCTCAGGGAAGGGGGAGAGAAGTGAAGGAGAGATAGAATTTAGAAATCAAAACAATTTTTAAAGTTAAAACAGTGTTTTAAACATTTTAAAACATTGCTTTAAACATATTAACACATTTAACATGTAAATGGGGGGAAATATATACTAAATTTTAAAAAAAGAATAAAACATATAAACTAAAAAACAACAAAAAAAAGAAAATCTAGGTTTCTCCAAAAAGTCTGGCCATCTACCACTTTTTATAGACCTTTTCTAATGTTGCCTTTTTTCATGATATTCCTTCAGTTTTGTTAATTACTTTGTAGTTACTTTTTGTGTATTTATATACATATATATGCATATAGTAATATTGTTTCCCTAGTAATGAATGTAAACTTCTTGAGGATTGTTTTATTTAATCATTTATACATTTTATGCCAATTGAAAACTATTTTAAATGGAAAAAAATACCTTTGGTAAAGCAAAGCCATTCACACAGCTCGTGATTTCTCAATTTCTGAGATGTCCTCTGCATAATCTATCTTCCTTGTATATTTGTAGTATTTGATACTATTTTCCGTCTCTATGTCCTCCCAGATATTCTAGACTTGAGTTTTCATAACAGTGTTTTCTCTAGGCATCCATGTACACATCAGAATATTTGTCAAACATTTATCATTATCCATTTCCCACCCTCTATTAATGCAAGTACACAAGAGCTCTTCCCTGGGACCTCTACTATTTTCTCCTTATAATTTCTTTCTTGGCAAATTACTTCACATTGGTTCATTTATCATCACTATGCAGATGACTCCCATATGTATATATTATACCTTGTCTTTCACCTAAACTTTATTCCCATGCCAACAACTAAGCATACTATAGTTTTCCCACTCAAAATATTTTTAAAAAAACATTGTCCTTCCCTTCCAAACCCCCAAAGCTTGTCCTTTTCCCACTTTCCCCCCTGGCTTACTACTTATCTGTCTAACTATTTCATTGTCTTCTTTATTGACTTCACATCCTGACCCCTAATCCCAAATTCCCCTTAAGGTTCAACTCTGGGCTCTCTTTTCTTCTTCCTCTACCATCTATTTTTCTTGGAAATCTCATTACCTTTTTTGGCTTTACCTATAATCTCTAGAGAACTACCAGATCTATATATTCAGTGTCAGTCACTCCTATTCAATCCCATATCACCAAAAGCCTATTAGACATTTCATACTGTAAATATTAGATTCATTTTAAACTTAACATCTCTGAAATTGAACTCATTATTTTCCTCCTAAATGTTTCTTCCAAAATTCTTCATTTCTGTTGAAGAAATTCTTATTCTGGGGCAGCTAGGTGGCGCAGTGGATAGAGCACCAGCCCTGGAGTCAGGAGGACCTGAGTTCAAATCCGACCTCAGACACTTAACACTTACTAGCTGTGGGACCCTGGGCAAGACACTTAACCCCAATTGCCTCACCAAAAAAAGAAAAGAAATTGTTATTCTTCTAGTTTAATAAACTTGGCATTGCTATGAATTTCTCACATTACCACACATTTAATCTGTTGCAAAATCTTGCTGTTTTTATCTTCTCAACCTCTCTTACATCTGACTCATTCTCTCTAGTCACCAACCAACCTCTCTGATTTATGTTGTCCGTTGCTTTGTTTTGTTTGTTTTGTGTTTTTTCCTACTCAGCGCCTTCTACGCACTATAAACTTCTACTAATGTTCCTTAATTACAGATGTGAGGAGTTGATCATATATGTATGTGTATAAACACACATATACCCACATGTATGTGTGTAAGCATGTATATATGTATATACACATATGTACGTGGATATATTTGTCCATATACACATACATATTCTGTATGTATATATGTATGTGTGTGTGTGTATATATCTCTATCATCTATCTATGTATCCATGTATCTATCTATGTCATTTTCATACAGTAAAACCTCAGGGGCTTCCTATTGCCCCCCCAGGATGAAACATAAACTCCTACATTTAGGGAATATGAAATATATAAGCCTTTATAGAGTGCCAATTGAGTGCCAGGCATTGTGTTGAGTTTTTTGCCACTTTATTAAATTTTATTTTTCCAGTTACATGTAAAAAAAATTAGCACTCTTTTTTTCTAACTTGGAATTCCAAATTCTCTCCTACTAAACCTCCCCTTTTTCCTTATTGGGAAGGAAATAAATTTGATAAATGTTTTACATGTACAGTCATGCAAAACATATTTCCATATTAGTCATAATATGAAAGAAAATAGAAAAAATAGAAGAAATAAAGTTTTAAAAATACTCAATCTGCATAGATTGCATCAGTTCTTTCTCTGGAGGTAAAATGACCTTCAGAAATGTCTTAGATATTTATGCTGCTGAGAATAGCTGTTATTCAAAGTTGATTATCACACAATATTGCTGTTACTATGTAATTGTTCTACTGGATTCTGCTCACTTCACCTTTGCATCTCATCCATGTAAAACCTTTCAGATTTTTTCTGAAAGCATCCTGCCTCATCATTTCTTATACAATAGTATTGATTCACAATCATATGCCACATTTTTTTTAGCCTCTTGAGCATGTTCCAAATTGTTCTCCAGACTGGTTGGATCAGTTCACAATTCCACGAAGAATATATTAGTGTCCCAATTTTGCCACAGCCTCCACAACATTTCACCCTTTTCTTTTCTATCATATTAGCCCATTCTGATAGGCATGAGGTGGAAGCTTAGAGTTTTTGTAATATGCATTTCTTTAATCAATAGTAATTTAGAATATTTTTTATATGAGTATAGAGAGCTTAAAATCTTTCATCTAAAAATCAGCTGGTTCATATCCTCTGACCATTTCTAACTTGAAGGACTTGTATTAACATTAATTTGTCCCAGTTCTCATATTTTTGGTAAATGAGGCCTCTATCAGAGACATTTGCTTCAAAATGTTTTCCTCTATTTTCTGCTTTCTTTCTAATTTTGGCTGCTTTTGGTTTTGTTTGTGGAAAAGTTTGTGTTTTTAATGTTAGTGTAATCAAAATTATTCATTTTATACTCATAGTGCTCTATATTTCTTGTTTTGTCATGAATTCTTACCTTGTCCATAGATTTTGTAGGCAAACTATTTAATGCTCCCCCTAATTTTCTTATGGTATCACCCTTTATGTTTAAATCATGTACAATTTGGATCAATTTCAGAATCTGGGTTGAGATACTGGCTTATACCTACCTTCAGTCAAACTGCTTTCGAGTTTTTCCCAGCACTTTTTGTCAAATGGAGAGTTTTCATTCCAAAATTTTGATTTAAGTTGATCAAATGCAAGATTACTATGGCCATTTACTACAGGGCATTATGTATCTATTTCTATTCCCCTGATACATGGCTTTATTTCTTAGTCAATCCAGATATTTTTGATGATTGCCTCTTTGTAATATAGTTTTGAAATCTCATATGGCTAAGTCACCTTCTTCACATTTTTTTTTCATTGACTCCTTTGATATTCTTGGACTTTGTACTTCCAGATTAATCATTACTATTTGTTCTCAATAAATATTTTGGTGGTTAGATTAGTATTACACTTAATAAGCAAATTAATTACTTTAGGGAAAACTGTCTTTTTGATTATGTTGGTTCAGCCTAACCATGAGCAATTAACTTTTCCCCCAATTATTTAGAACTCACATTACTTGAGTTAAAAAGTTTTGTAATTGCATTCCTTTAGTCCCTGGCTTTGTCTTTTCAAGGAGACACCCAAATATTTTATATTATCTGAAGTTATTTTAAATAGAATTTCTTTTTCTATTTATTGTTATTTGATGTTGTTGGCAATATATAGAAATATTGTGGGTTTATTTGTATCCTGTAACTTTTCTAAACTTGTAAATTGTTTCTATTAGTTTTTCAGTTGATTTTCTAGGCTTCTCCAAGTATAATATCATATCATATACAAAAGAGTGATAGTTTTGTTTCCTTGTTTGTTATTCATAATCTTACAATTTATTTCTCTTTTCTTATTGCTATTTCTAATATATTTCTACTACATTATTGAATAATAGTGATAAAAATAGCTATTCTTGCTTCACCCCAATCTTATTGAGAAGTTTTCTATCTTATACTTATTACAGATAATGCTTGCTGATGGTTTCTCCGGAATAAAATTTATACTTTTCAATTTGGATTTTAATTCTCATTCATTTGGCTTATGCTCCCCTTTTTAGATTTATTGCTTATTACTAGCCTTTATGCACTCTGCATTGTTAGACTTCCTAAATTGCTGTCCCTTGTACAAGATATTTAATCTCTCATAAACTTTCCTAATCTATATCATCTTCTAAACCTGTGTATTATTCACTTCCTTTTCATATCCATGACTTAGACTTCCTATATATCTTCATCTTATGTCACATAGTACCTTCTATCCCAGAAATTATTTGGTATCTACTTAGTATATAGTTTAATTCATTTTTTGTCTGTGTCTATCTAAATGATGTTTACCTCCACCACCCAATATAAGGTCTACTCCTAGAAAGCATGAACACTTTTTTAGCTTTGTGGCTCAGTGTCCAGCACATAGTACATACTAAATAAATGTTTCTTGAAATAATGAATGAACTCATGAAGTATTTTTGGATTTGAAAGAAGAAAAGGAAATTCATTATTTGATTTCAAAAGACAGTTAACTTCTTCCCATAGATTCTCAAACACCTATCATTTTGCTTTTTTGTCATTTTTGTTACTGTGAATTGTATAATCCCAGAATTATTTTAACTTGTTTTTTTTTCTATTTAATAGTGATTTGGGACATTTAAAAATTATGCATATATTTTTCTCTTGAGAAATGTCTCTTCAGAAATAGATAAATTAGCATGTGAGGAATTTTTTTTTCATTGAATCCAGTTCCCATAAATATCTTGGACTTGAGATCATTATTAGGGAAACTTGTAGCAGAAGTTTAAAAAATTGTTTCTATTTAATCTTAGTTTTATTAGATTTGTTTGCACAATTTTATATTTCTTTTAATCAAAATTTTCCAGTTTGTCTTCTGTGATCCAATCTATTACTTGTTTGGTCATGCAATTTTCTCCTATCCATAGATCTCAAAGGTATTTTTTCCATGTTTCTCTAATTTTATTTATGACATGGCTTATTATTTGTGCATATTTATTTTTAAGCTGTATTTTGCATAAAGCATGAGTTACTCGTCTACATCTATTTTCTTCTATGTTGCTTTCTGATTTTTTCCTATTGTTTTTTCCCAAAATACGGAGTTCTTATCCCTGTAGCTCATATCTCTGTGTTTATTGAATGCTAAAGTATTAGATACAATTTCTTCTCTTATATTGTATACTTAATTATTTCACTGTGAAACAGCTAGTTATTTTCAACCAGTGCACCATTTGTCTTAATAGTCCTTGTTTTGCAGTATAGTTGAGATCTGGTAAACGCTCTGTCTCAATTGTTTTGGTTATTTCTTTGGGGTTTCCTGATAGTTTTTTAATCTCTATATCAATGGTGAACCCTCAAATGCACAACCACTCTGGAAGAATTTGGAACTATACAAAAAAAGTTATAAAAATAGTGTGAAAATTCAGGGTGTACTATAATCTAGTACTATTCCTAAAAGATATGAAATGAAGAAAAAACCTTTTATGTGAAAAATATTCATAGCAGCTCTAAAAATCCTGAAAGGTAATAGGCTGTCTGTTAATAGATGAATGGCTGAAGAAGTCCTGCTATAGAAATATGATAGACTACTATTTTCCATAAGAAATGAGGAAATAGAACTTTCAAAAAACCTTTCAATAATTGATGCAGAATGAAATAAAGCATGACCAAAAGAACATTTTTTACTGTAACAACAAAAAATGGACAATTTGTTATGGCTTTTATAAATTGATAAGAAATGAAATAAGGACAATTAGAATAATTTTAAAACAATTACAATGAAACTCTAAAGAGAAACAATTTTGAAAGGCATAAGAAATATGTTGAATACATTACAATTCATAATTCCAGAATGAATGATGATGAAATGTGATATTTACAATAGAGTGATGAAAGATGATGGATTTAGTTTATCAAATGAGAGCTAGCTAGCTAGATGATAGATAGATAGATGATAGACGTATATACATTCATATTTAGTTTGTATGCATTTGTGTATATATGTAGCCATCAAGGAAAAATATTTGTATATGTAGTTCTCTTTTTTCAGTATTGTGTGGTGTGAAGGATATCAAGCTAGATTTATTTTTTAAAATAGATGATGGGTGTTATAAATGTGAAATATTTTATGCACTTTTCCATGGGGTCACTCAGTTATTAGGTCATTCAACAAGTTTTATTCTATTATGAGAGAATCTGAATTAGCAATCATCTGTAATTATAATGGAAAAACAAACCACTCCAACAAGCCTCTTTAAAAAAGGAAATGCTATATATTATAGACTTATTATGGCCAAGATGTTGTGTTTGGCAAAATATACAGAAAAAGAAGGGAATAAATATTTATATAGTACCCATTATATGCCAAACCTGGTTCTAAGCATTTTAAAGCTCAAACAAAACAGTAACTTCCCTCAAGGTGGCCACACTCTTTACCAGGGAAGTAGCATTATTTATTATATGAATATACTCACATAGTAAATGCAAAGTAATTGGCAAAGTAATGATAGAGGAAATCATAAAAGAATTCCTGTAGAAGGTTGTCAAACTGCCTGGCACTTTGAAAGAACTTCAACTTTCTATGACAGGAAAAAAAGAGTGAATGTATCCCAGAAAAGGGTAAAACCAGTGTGAAGGCAAGAGATGGGATGTTTGCTCAGGAAAGAGTAGGAGGATAGTTTGGTTAAAACTTAGAATATATGAAGAGGAACAATTTGAAATTAGACCAAAAAAGATATGTTGTAACCAAATGGCCAAAAGCTTTAAATCTCAGGTAGAAGAGTTTGCATTTTATCATAGAGGCAATTCAAAATCCCTTAAGGTGGAAATCAAAGGTATGCCCATCAATTGGGGAATGGCTAAACAATCTGTGGTATATGATGGTGATGTAATATTGTGCTATAAGAAATGCCAAACAGGATGATTTCAGAAGGCCTGAAAGACTTGTATGAACTGATGTATAGTGAAGTGAGCAGAACCAAGAGGACATTGTGCACAGAGACAGAAATATTGTTGATGAAGAACTGTGAATGACAACTATTCTCAACAATACAATGATCCAAGAAAATCCCAAAGGACTTTTGATGAAACATACAATCCACCTCCAAGAAAGAACTGATATTGATGGAACACAACTGAAGCATGCTATTTTTTGGCATTTTTTCTTTTTTGTCTCTTTTATTCAAGTTCTCTTGTACAAAATAACTACTATGGAAATGTTTTACATAATTATATGTATATAACCCATATCTGTTTGGTGCTTCATGTTTGAGGGGTTGGGGGAAGTGGAAGAGAAGGAGAGATAAAAGTTGGAACTCAAAATGGTAAATAAAATGTGTATTTCTTAAAAAATGTTATTTTTCCCAACGAATGTAATTTTTAATGAAGTAAGTAGAGGGTAGTAGATAGAGTCCTAAGTTGGAGTAAAATCTAGGTTAAAATATTACTCATGACCACTGTGTGATTTTAGGCAATTTTTTTGACTCTATGTATCTTTTGGCAGTTCCTAGGACTTAATGATTAAGGTATAGACAGATTATAATCTCTAAAGGTAAAGTGAATTCCCACAAGTAGAATATCTTTCACTGAAAAATCTCAAATCCTTTGAATATATAACTCTAAATAAATTAATATATATATATATATGTATACACACATATAATATATATATATATATATATCTATATATATATAACATCTCTCTCTCTCTATCTCTCTCTCTCTATCAGTCATATGCTTACTTAAATTCCATTTTGACTGATTTCTAAATGGATAAGCTACATTTTTCATTAAAGTGTAAAGATAACCAATTAATTCTTTGGCATTATATCCTTAATAAACAAATAAAATATCACAAGTACCAGTGTTTCATTACCATATTCAGGTTGGAAAATAAAATTTAGCCAGAGGCAAAATGTTAACTTATAATTAAAAGATAACATTTACAACAATTTTAAGCAAGGTTTATTTGCTTATTTTATATAAGCATCTGAAAGTAATTGAGGATGTTTTTTTCATTTCTTCATAGGAGTTAAAGGATCATAATTTCAAAAGGTAAAAGTCCTCTTTTTTTCTCACATACAAATGAATGTTGCAAACTATGCCTGGAGTTGTATTTTATTCAATTATAATGATGCCTGAAAAAAAGCCAATTTACGAAGGTGCAAGCTACTGTTAATTACAGGTATGGTTTGTTGGGGCTATTTTCTATCTGAAAAGGAGCCTTAATTGGGTACTTTGGAAAATGTAGCCCTCTAAATCACATGTGAGTTATAATCATGGTTTTATATGTTCTGTACAGTTGCCACATCATGAATACTGAAAGGGGTTATGGAATAATAGAGTTGAAGTCAGTATGCATATTTAGGTGAGATAATTTCATACTCTGAGTGTTCTACATTCATTCTTGGTCTGTGAAATTAACTGAATATGAAGACATTGGATACATTTTCTGCTGCACTGACTGTGGGCATAGCTTCATTTTCATGTTTATTAAATTTTCATATGTATATTTCTCTTACTTCAATAAAATGTGATTTTGATAAGCAGAAAGCCATAAAGAGTGTCAAATGATTATTACAGAACTAATGAGTAATTGCTATTAAAATGCAATATTATATCTATAACATATTGCAATAAGTTTTGTTGTTTTTTTAATCTTTTATATGGTCTTAATTACATATATATTGTTAAAATTTGAACATTGGATATATAATCCACAATCCAAATGTGAAACATATTAAATATATTTGAATGAAAGGCATTCTAGAATATATATTATTCTAGATAACAGTCTATTCAGAAACAAATTCCACACTCTGGGTTATCAGCAGAGGGTCAAGATGCTGGATATAAAACTTAATTGATTACTGTACATTTTCCGTGTAAGATATTTCCCAGCCATTTTTTTAGTATTGTGATTTTTCAATTACAGGAACAAAATCTATGTAGAAATCTTTTCAGTTTTTTTCAGTACTACAGTTGGAAGGAAGTATGTATATAAATTAACTTACATAACTATATGAGTGTGTATATGCATGTGTATATGTATTAATTCATACATATAATGCATTTATACACCTGTATATTAATGTATGTGTATATGGAAACCAAATATTCTAAAGTTCATATAACATACATAAAACCATACATTTAATTTATATTTTGTTTCTAAGGTTTCCTGAGGTCAAGGCCTTAATTTCTTTAATTTTTATTTTATTGTGTATACCCAACATTTAGAGTGCCTAGAACTTAGTAAATTTTAATAAATGCTGGTTGATTTGTATTGAGTCAATATAAACACAACACACAAACACACATATATATACACATGCATACATGTATGTATGTATTATATATGTATTACATATATGTTGTATATATATTGACTCAATACAATGATAGAATATTTGCATGTGTGTGGAATAGATGGATAAATAGATGATAGGTAGACCAATAGATAGATTTTAGATATGTATGAAATGATTTAACTGGTAAATATACATACTGATAGCTGACATACACAAATGCTCACACAAAACATGTATATCTTTATGTGTATCAAACTCAACGAAATTCAAGCAACATTCAGTAACTATCTACTAAGTTCCAAGGCATCCTGACAATTCTAAGCAAATGAAGCCCCAACAAAATAAAAATACTGCCCCTGTCCCCTGGAACATCAAATACTTTTGGAAAGATATACCAGCTATATAGAAAGTATATAATGACCATAATTTATGAATAGAAGGTGCAGAAACCCACTTCATAGATCCTGAGAAATGTCTCCTGTTCTCATTTTATTTCAACAATATTTCTATAATCACTGGATACAGATTCCATTTCAAGAAGTAACATTTGTAAGAGAGGACATAAATGAATATCTCATTCATGAATTTAGAGGTAAGAATGAGTTTAGACATCATGTATTTCCCACCCATCTTTTATAGATATAGGAAATGAGTTCAGAGAGTTTACTAACTCACCTAATGTCACCAAACTCTTTCAAGAGTGAGAAAGAAGTACAATACAAAATATATTTTCTAAGCACCTAAAGTATGTACTGTACATGTGTGTATGTATATTTCTAAATTTATTTATGTTCATACTTATCATTCCAGTGAATAATTTCTACAGATTGTCCATCCTGTTGCATTCTATATCTGAATGATAACCATTCTTCATCCACTTGATATGAGGTAGAGAAATTCTACTGATGCCTAAGATTTTCCAAATTAAAAAAAATACTTTCTTACTGTGTTACTTCAATGGAAAGATTGTGGATATGGGTTTAGGAAGAAGGCAAAGAGATAGTCCAAAAATACAAGGACTAGCTTACGTAGATCTGCATGGGTGTGATAAGTAACACTAGTACCTGGAACAAGTAGAGTGCTTTAAGTCGTATATAACTCGTTAAAACACATTCTTTTTTTCCAAGTAAAGAGATGAGGGGAAACCAAACAAAAAAAAAATTTCAATAACTGTCCAGGGACAGTTGACCAGAGAATTCAAGTGGATGATTATTTAGGCCTAGAATTGGGAATAAAAAAAGGAAAAGAAGTATAAGTGAATAGGAAAGGTTCCCTTTGGGAAATTGGAACCAGATATCTCACCCCAAGAAATATAATTTTTTCAATATTAGAATTCTTCTCCATGTTGTATGCCTTCAAGTCATGGAACACTGCAGTCCACTATGTTGATGATCATACTCAATGAATTAAAAAGCTGTGTGGATGTCATAAATAAGTTATAATGCATTAAAAACAAGAAATTACATAGTCTTGAGTTAAAGTATTTCTGAAAAAGAAATGTCAGCAAAAAATAATTAAATCGCCTGTCATATAGCAAGAGCAAGAGATAAATGTGGAAGCTCAAGTGAGAAACTTGCTATCAAAACAAAAAAATCAGTATAACGTCAAGAAGGCCCCTAGCACATGGGGTGGGGGACCACCTATAGAGAATACATGAACAAAAATCTCCCAGGGTGGGTTGAACTGGATAAATTGATTTTTGGTCTATTGTAGGGAATATCCAGATCAATAAATGAATAGATCCATTGATGCATTCGAGTATTTGCCTCACAAAGCCAGAGGATCATAAATTTGTGAGATTTCTTGAGCTTCTGGGAAAGATGCATAATGTAAATCAGTCAGAAAATCAACCTTCTGGTAAGGCTTGTTGAAAAATAAATGTAAAAGTAAGATAAAATGAAAGAAAAAGAGACTAGCAAAAATATAATATTTGATTTATAGATTACTGCTTTGATCTATATATGTAACAACAGTACTTTGAACATCTGTCTAAATTGTCTAATTTACATTATATTTATTATTACACATTTTCTAGGTGATAATTTAATCATATGGCTGTTCTTTTTTCATAGGAGAAGCTCATGTTTCTAAAATCCTAAGCATAATGCTCATCATTGCAATTTTTATACCAAATCTTTTAGACATATTCTCCCCCAGAGTCTGTCAGCAGGCTAAAATTAGGATTATGAAAAAGACAGAAACCCCAATGACCTTTGAAAACCATTTTAAAACATAAAATTATCTCCTTGAGATGAGTAATATACATAATTCACACACCTAACTACATATTTCCTGTACTGGTATAGTGAATTTCAGGTTGTTTAGAGATAGAAAATCTGTCAATATGAAAAGCAAGATTTTTGCACTTTAAAAAATTCCATAGTTTTATTTTAGCAAGTCATCAATTATTTAAACTAAATTCACTATGCCTTGATTTTCCTTTTAAAGAGTTTTAATGGAAGGGTATAAATTAGAAACTAGTTTCAGGTGGCAAAATCTAGGTAAAAGTTAAAAGTTTTCTAATCTTTTTAAAAGATCTTGAATAAGACAATATGATAAAAAGGAAAAAAAAAAACCTGAAAGTTTATATTTAAGTACCTATTGATTAAAAGTAAGGGGATTTAGCAAAGGCAACAAACAAACAAACAAATACTTAAACAGAACTATAATAAATAAATAAGTGAATAAATAAAATACATAAGCAAGTTAACAGATAAATAAATAGATTAATGAATGAATGAATGGAGTAAATAATAAAATATAGAAGAAGTATAAAGAATGATCATTTCCTAGGTATTTCCTATATACATATCTATGTATTTGATTTTATTTTGAAGCAATATGAAAAATTTCTAGGATGGGAACTGTATTTTTAAATTAAAACTTTATAAACTATAATCTTCTCAGTGTTTTTTTAAGTGATGTAACTTCTAGTGTATTATCCAGTAAATCCCCAACCAGAAATTATTCTTTGGTATTATGATTAGAGCCCTTTAAGTATGGTGCTAATAATTCATTAGCCAATTAGCTCCTGGGAGAAAGGAGTGAACAAGGAATATATTAAAAATCCCAAAACACATGAATTGCACTGAAAATGTCTGCAGACTAAGAAACATACCAAATACTGTTGAAATAGGGATCTTATTATACAAAATACATTTTTGAGATATTAGGTAAGGAAGCTTCATAAGAACTCTGTAAGAGTGCTCCTCATCTGTCAACAGAAGTTGTTTATTTCTCCCTATCTACAGACAATTTGTTTGATGGTTTATGGTGAGGAATAAAATGTTTTCAGGGTTAAAATTTTCAAATAAAAATCTATGGCAGTTATGTCTTTACATATGCAATAATAAATGTTAAATTTGAGATATCAGGTGGTAAGTATGGCCAATATTTGCACAAAATGTGTGCTAGAATGGAATACTACATGCTTTCAATTAATAAGCCAGAATTGGAATGCATGTACTTCCTTTTCAGGTGTTGGATGTATTTTTTTCAGAGTAGAGATACCCTTTACTATACAATTCTCAATCTCTACCCCACATATCACTTCTTATTTAATCCTAGGGAGCTCTGTTGCTGGAAGCTCATATAGGTTAAGTCCACTCACTCTGTGTCATATCACAAAGCTAGTAAATGTCAGAGGTGAAGTTTCAACTCAGCTGTCTGTGATTCCAATTCAGGCATTTTGTTCACTCTATGATGTTTCCTCAAATATTTAGATAAACATGGAGGAAGTTGGGGGATATAATAGAGATGAGACATGGGACAGATAAAAATACCAAAAAATATATTAATACCAAATATTTATAAAGCACTTTAAAGTTTGCAAAGTGCTTTGCACATATCATCACATGGTATCCTCACAACAACCCTAAGTGGTATGCACCAAGATTATCCCCATTTATAGTTGAGAAAACTGGGTCAGAGAGAGATTAAGTGATTGGAACACTATCACACAGCTAGTAGTTTTCTAAATTCAGATTTGAACTCAGGTCTTCCTGTCTCCTGGACAGTCTCTATGGACTGAATCATTTACCTGCTGAGTTTTTGCTCCCATAAACAGTATATTTGAAGTTTCTGTGCCCAAATGCATCACTGTTTCCTCAACACATCCTCCATGCTATATATTCTTTATTCTTCACTCACATACTATCAACCAGGAGATTCACACAATCTGCTGAAGGTTTTCCTAAGCCTTTTTCTTGCCCATCAAATTCATACACTCTGGGTGTCATCTATACCTCAATCCCATTGAGTAGCTCATTTTTTCTTTTGATCATAGTTATTTGATGGCATCTTTTACTCCCCGGTCTTCCTCAGAGTTGCTCATTAACTATAAGTAGCAGTTTATTCACAACCACCATATGCCTTTCAATTGTCTTTTGATATTAATCTTTAGTTTTTCAGACTTAGTGGTTTTCCTAGTCATGCTTCCATATGTTAAATAAAGTAATTTCTATTTGAAATTTATATTTTAAAAAATCACTGCTTGCTATTATTGGAAGTTTCAGGTCAATAAAAGTCCTTTGCAATTTTCAAAAAGCTAATTCAAGCCTAATATTCTCTTCATTTGTTCATTTGAACAGAAAGTAATCCACAAATAGTCACATACTGGAGCATCTCATCTTCTCAGGTACTTATTTGTGGATTACATTATCATCTCAGACAATCCATTATAGTTTTTTCATGTACAGGGATAGCTAGGTGGCACAATGGATAGGACATTGACCTTGAAGTTGGGATCTGAGTTCAAATCTCACCTGAGACACTTACTAATTGTATGACCTTGAGCAAGTCATTAACCCACTTTCCTTGAAAACATCTGGGACATCTGCAATCATCCTGCTATATGTCTTGCCACTGGGACCTAGATGGTTCTGGAGGAGTGAGGTTGGTGACCCTTGCAAAACCCTCCTTCCCTTAAATCGAATTCAGTGCAAGTCATTACATCATCCAATATAATGGCCTTCTTTGGGAATGAAGACAAACAACAATACATGTAACAACCATGTAAAAACATTTTCTTATTAATCATTTTGTACAAGAAGACTCCCAATTTAAGAAAAATAATAAAAGAAAGAAAAAGAAACAAAGGAAGAAATAGCATGCTTCATTCTATATTCAGAGATGATCATTCTTTCTCTTGAGGCAGGTATTACACTTCATCAATAGTCCTTTAAGACTACCTTGGATCATTGCATTGCTAAGATTAGGTAAGTTTTTCATACTTCTTAATCATGCAATACTGTTATTACTATGTATGATGTTCTCCTGGTTCTATTTACTTCACTATACATCAGGTCACATAAGTCTTTCCAGGTTTTTCTGAAATCATGCTGTTTGTCATTTCTTATAGCATAATACTATTCCATCACCAGCATATGCTACTGCTCAATGAGCCATTCCCCAATTGATGAGCATCCTCTCAATATGCAATTCTTATCCACCACAAAAAAGCTGTTTTAATTATTTTAGCATGTGTAAATAGGCCCTTTGCCTTTTTTTATGTTTTGGAATATAGATGTAGTAATGTTATTGTTGGATAAAAGGTTATGCACAATTTTACAGGCCTTTGGAAACACTTCTAAATCATTCTCAATAATGGTTCACAACTCCACAAATAGTTTGTGTGTCTCAATTTTCCCATATCACCTCCAGCATTTTTCATTTTCCTTTTTTGTTATGTCAGCCAATCTGTTAGGTGTGAAGTGGTACCGCAGAGTTGTTTTGCATTTCTCTACTTAATAGGGATTTCAAGAATTTTTTTATATGACAATAGATAGCTTTGATTTCCTTGTCTGAACTCTCTGTTCATATCCTTTGACCATTTAGCAATTGGGAAATGACTTTTTAAAAAAAAAAAAAGTTGGTGAGGAGGAAGAGGGTGAAAGAAGGGGGGAAGTACAAAGGGGGTAAATAGAATGGAGGGAAATAGATAACTAGTAATAAAACTGAATGTGAATGGGATGAACTCTTCCATAAAACAGAAGTGAATTGCAGAGTGGATTAAAACCAGGATCCTACAATATTATGCTTACCAGAAACACATGTGAAGCAGACAGATACAGAGAGAATAAAGGTAAAAGGCTGGAACAGAATATATTATGCTTCAGATAAAGTAAAAAAAAAAAGCAGGGGTAGCAAGCAACCCTTATCTCAGACAAAGCAAAGGCAAAAATAGATCTAATTAAAAGAGATAAGGAAGGAAACTACATCTTGCTAAAAGGTAATATAGATAATGAAGTAATATCAATATTAAACATGTATGTGCTGAGTGGTATAGCATCCAAATTCTTAGAGGAGAAGTTAAACGAGGTACAAGAGGAAATAGACCGTAATACTATACTAGTGGGGATGTGAATCTTCCCCATTCAGAATTAGATAAATCTAGCCACAAAATAAATAAGAAAGAAGTGAAAGAGGTGAATAGAATACTAGAAAAGTTAGACAAGATGATGTCTGGAGAAAATTGAATGGGAATGGAAAGGAATATACCTTTTCTCAGCAGTACATGGCACATTTTCATAAATTGATCATGTATTAGGGCACAAAAACCTCATAGTCAAATGTAGAAGGGCAGAAATAGAAAATGTATCCTTAGATCATGATGTGATAAAAATTACATGAAAGAAAGAGCCAGGGAAAAGTAAATGAAAATCAACTGGAAACTAAATAACTTCATTCTAAAGAATGAGTGGGTCAAACAACAAATCATAGAAACAATTAATAACTTTATCTAAGAGAATGACAATAATGAGACAACATACCAAAACCTATGGGATGTAGCCAAAGCAGTGCTTAGGGGAAATTTTATAGCTCTAACTGCTTACATGAATAAAAAAGAAAAAGAGGAGAGCACTGAATTTGGCATGCAACTTAAAAGCTAGAAAAGAACAAATTAGAAATCCCCAATTAGATACTAAACCAGAAATCCTGAAAATCAAAGGAGAAATTAATAAAATGGAAAGCAAGAAAACTATAGAATTAATCAATAAAACTAAGAACTGGTTTTATGAAAAAAACAATAAAATAGATAAAATATTGGTTAATTTGACTTTAAAAAAAGAAAGAAGAAACCAAATTTCCAGTATCAAAAATGAAAAGGGAGATCTTACAACCAAGGAAGTGGAAATTAAACCAATAATTAGGAACTATTTTGCCCAACTATATGCAAATAAATTTAACAATCTAAATGAAATGGATAAATATTTACAAAAATACAAAACTGGCAAAGTTAACTGAAGAGGAAATAAAATCTTTAAATAAACCCATATTAGAAAAAGAAATTGAATAAGCCATTAATGAACTCCCTAAGAAAAAATCACCGGGGCTAGAATGGTTACAGATGAATTCTACCAAACATTTAAATAACAATTAATTCCAATATTATACAAATTATTTGGAAAAATAGGTGAAGAAGGAGTTCTACCAAATTCGTTTTTATGACACAAATATGGTGATGATACCAAAACCAGGCCAGAGCAAAAAACAGAGAAAGAAAATTATAGACCAATTTCCCTAATGAATATTTATGCTAAAATCTTAAATAAGATACTAGCAAGGAGATTACAGCAAGTTATCAGCAAGATAAAAACACTATGACCAGGTGGGATTTATACCAAAATGCAGGGCTGATTCAACATTAGAAAAACTATTAACATAGTCAACCACATCAATAAGAAAACTAACCAAAATCATATGATTATCTCAATAGATGCAAAGAAAGATTTTGAGAAAATACAGCACCCATTCCTAATAAAAACACTAGAGGGCTTAGGAATACGTGGAGCTTTCCTTAAATAATAAGCAGTATCTCCCCTAAAACCATCAGCAAGCATTATATGTAATGGAGATAAGTTAGAGGCATTCCCAGTAATGTCAGGATTGAATCAGGGATGTCCATTATCACCTCTATTATTTAATATTGTACTAGAAATGTTAGCTTTAGCAATCAGAGAAGAGAAAGGAATTAAAGGAATTAGAATAGGCAAGGAGGAAACAAAACTATCACTCTTTGCAGATGTTATGATGGTCGGTCTACTTAGAGAATTCTAGAGAGTCCAACTCAAAATTACTTGAAACAATTAACAACTTTAACAAAGTAACAGGATATAAAATAAATTCACATAAATCATTACCATTTCTATACATGACCAACAAAGTCCAGCAGCAAGAGATAGAAAGAGAAATTCCATTTAAAGAAATGGTAGATAATATAAAATATTTGGGAGTCTACTTGCCAAGACAAACCCAGGAACTCTATGAACATAACTACCAAACACTCTTCAAACAAATCAAATCAGATCTAAATAATTGGAAAGATATCAATTGCTCATGCATAGGCAGAGCTAATAGAGTAAAATTGACAATTCAACTTAAATTAATGTACTTATTCAGTGCCATACCAGACTACCTAAAGATTATTTTATAGATCTAGAAAAATATAACAAAATTCATTGGGTAAAACAAAAAGTCAAGAATATAAGGGAAATAATGAAAAAAATGCACAGAAAGGTGGGTTAGCTGTATCAAATTCTGAAGCTCTACTATAAAGCAGCAGTCATCAAAACTATCAGGTACTGGCTAAGAAATAGAGTGGAGGACCATTGGAATAGGCTAGGCACAGGAAATGCAGAAGTAAATGACATTAGAAATATACTGTTTGATAGACCCAAAGATCCCAGCTTCTGGGATTGGAATTCAGTATTTGACAAAAACTGCTGGGAAAACTGGAAGATAGTATAGCAGAAACTAGGCATAGACCAACATCTTACACCTTATACTAAAATAAGGTCAAAATGGGTACATAATTTAGATATGAGGTAATACCATAGGTAAATTAGGAGAAGAAAGAATAGTCCACCTTTCAGATTTTTGGAAAGGAGAGCAGTTTATGACCAAACAAGAGATAAAGAATATTATGAAATGCAAAATGGATGATTTTGATTATATTAAATTAAAAAGTTTTTGTACAAACAGAAGCAATGCATCCAAAATTAGAAGGGATGCAGAAAGTTGGGAAACAATTTTTATGGCCAGTACTTTTTTTTTAATTAATATACTATTTTATTGTTTTCCCATTACATGTAAAGGTAGTTCTCAACTTTTGTTTATACAGGCTTTCCAATTTCAGATTTTTCTTCCCCTCCCTCTCTTCCCTCCCCCCTCCCCTAGACAGCAGGTAATCTGATATAGGTTTATATATATATATATATATGTGTGTGTGTGTGTGTGTGTGTGTGTGTGTGTGTGTGTATGTGTATATATACATATACATACACATACATATACATACATACACACACACACATATATATATATACTGTAAAGAATTAATTGTTCTTTGAGGGTTTTTATGCCTCAGCAAGCACTGGCCTGGGGCTCCGCAAAGTCTATCATAAAATCTATTAAGTTGTTCATTAAGCTCCTGAGTGAGTTTTAAAAAGTTTTGCCAGTTGTCAGACTTCTTAGAACAGGATTCCATTCTTTTCAGTAGGGTTTCCCTAGCATTTTTTTAATTCTTGGAATTGCTATGGATCATTATAATCCCAGTTTGAATCCCGGAGAGGACACTCTGTTAATGCTTCCCCAGAGGCCACCAGGAATTTCCTGCTGTGACAATATCTGCAATTTCACTTAAGGATAGTATAATTTCCATAAGACAAGTGACATCGGCCCAATGGGTTGATACGTATTAAATATAGACCTTAACTGCGAAATTACTGACTTCGGGTTCTGATCAAACCTAGGCATAAGTTTCTCCCATGCACACAGATCCTTTGGACTGAATGGGCTATATATTTTATGCTGTGCTCCTCTGTGGGCTGTAACATTCTGTAGGGGGAGCAGTATTTAATTGGGGAGTGCTAGCTAAGCGGCTCGCCACAATATTGGGGCAAAGAAGGAAACCGGCAGCTTCCCTCAAAACAGAACAAGATTTATTTTAACAAGAAGGAATTTAAAAAAAAAAACATAAACAGGATCAGTAGGATCAAGGGAAAGGAAATAAAATGGGGAAAGGGAGATTATAATACCTGAAAAATACTACCGCCCAGGAATCATCTGAAAATAGCAGCAGAACGCCTGTCCCTCTCCAGCTTCCACCTAGAATGCCCAATTCTCCTCCCCCAAACCTAGAAACACCCCCCCACAGTCCCAGCCAATGGGATGGCCACTCTGACAGTCATGTGATTGCCCTCACTAGGCTTCCAATCATTATATTTTTGCCAGGTCGATGTAGGCATTGGCAAGTGGTGATGACATGAGGTGCCAGAGCCCTGGCAATGGCTACAACCAGTGGGCAGAGCACCGTATTGTTTGCGGAGCCCCAGGCCATTGTGCGCAGAGGCATAAAAACCTCAAACAACAATTCTTTACA
The DNA here is from genome assembly GCF_019393635.1 of Dromiciops gliroides. Lineage (NCBI taxonomy): Eukaryota > Metazoa > Chordata > Mammalia > Microbiotheria > Microbiotheriidae > Dromiciops > Dromiciops gliroides. Next base: position 144,796,572 of record NC_057866.1, read on the forward strand.
ATACACATAATAACATAATCCTATTTCTGCATTAGTCATGTTATAAGAAAAAAATCAGAGCAATGATGAAAAACCTCAAAATAGAAAAAACAACAGCACCAAAAACAAAAGAAATAGTATGGTTCATTCAGCATCTATACTCCACCATTTTTGATTTGTTTTGTTTTGTTTTTTCTTGGATTTGGAGATCCTCTTCTATCATGAGTTCCCTGGAATTCTTCTGTACCATTGAATTGGTGAGAAGAATATAGCCCATCACAGTAGATCACTCAATGTTGATGATACTGTGTACAATGTTCTCCTGGTTCTGCTCATCTCACTCATCATCAGCCCACACAAGACCCTCCAGGTTTCTCTGAACTCCAGCTGCTCATCGTTTCTTACAGCACAATAGTATTCCATTGTATTCATATACTGCAACATGTCCAGCCATTCCCCAATTGTTAGGCATCCCCTAAGATTCCAATTACTTGCCACCACATAAAGAGCAGCTATAAATATTTTTGTACATGTAGGTCCCTTTCCCCTTTCCATGATATCTTTGGGGAAAAGACCCAAAAGTGGTATTGCTGGGTCAAAGGGTATAGACAGCTTTATCACCCTTTGGGCACAATTCAAAAATTGCTCTCCAGAATGGTTGGATCAGTTCACAGCTCCACCAACAATGCATTAGTGTTCCAATTTTCCCACAGCCTCTCCAACATTTATTCTTTTACTTTTTTGTCATTTTAGCCAATCTGATAGGTGTCAGGTGGTACCTCAGAGTTGTTTTAATTTGCATCTCTCTAATCATTAGAGATTTAGAGCATTTTTTCATATGGGAATAGATAGCTTTGGTTTTTTTTATCAGAAAATTGCCTGTTCATATCCTTTGACCATTTCTCAATTGGGAAATGACTTGGATTCTTATAAATTTGATTTAGTTCCCTATATATTTTAGAGATGAGGCCTTTATCAGAAGTACTGGCCACAAAAATTGTTTCCCAGCTTTCTGCCTCCCTTCTAATTTTGGATGCATTGCTTCTGTTTGTACAAAAAATTTTTAATTTAATGTAATCAAAATCATCCATTTTGCATTTTGTAATATACTCTATCTCTTGTTTGGTAATAAACTGTTTTCCTTTCCAAAGATCTGATAGGTAGACTATCCTTTTTCTCCTAATTTACCTATGATATCACCTCTTATGTCTAAATCATGTATCCATTTTGACCTTATTTTAGTATAAGGTGTAAGATGTTGGTCTATGCCTAATTTCTGCCATACTATCTTCCAGTTTCTCCATCAGTTTTTGTCAAATACTGAGTTCCCATCCCAGAAGCTTGAGTCTTTGGGTTTATCAAACACTACATTACTAGTGTCATTTACTACTGCATTTCCTGTGCCTAGCCTATTCCATTGATCTACCTCTCTATTTTTTTAGCCAGTACCAGATAGTTTTGATGACTGCCACTTTATAGTAATGCTCCAGGTTTGGTACTGCTAACCCACCTTCCTGTGAATTTTTTTTTCTTTATTTCCCTGGATATTCTTGATTTTTTGTTTTTCCAGATGAATTTTGTTATTATTTTTTCTAGCTTTATATAGTAATTTTTAGATAGTTTGATTGGTATGGCACTGAATAAGTAAATTAATTTAGGTAGAATTGTCATTTTTTACTATGTTAGCTCTGCCTATCCATGAGCAATTGATATCTTTCCAATTATTTAGATCTAATTTGATTTGTGTGAAAAGTGTTTGGTAGCTGTATTCATAGAGTTCCTGGGTTGTCTTGGCAAGTAGACTCCCAAGTATTTTATATATCTACCATTACTTTAAAAGGAATTTCTCTTTCTATCTCTTGCTGCTGGACTTTGTTGGTCATGTATAGAAATACTGATGATTTATGTGGATTTATTTTATATCCTGCTACTTTGCTAAAGTTGTTAATTGTTTCAAGTAATTTTGAGTTGATTCTCTAGGAGTCCTTAAGTATACCATCATATCATCTGCAAAGAGTGATAGTTTTGTTTCCTCCTTGCCTATTCTAATTCCTTTAATTACTTTCTCTTCTCTGATTGGTAAAGCTAACATTTCTAGGACAATATTAAATAATAGGGGTGATAATGGACATCCCTGTTTCACCCCTGATCTTATTGGGAAGGCCTCTAATTTATCTCCATTGCATATAATACTTGCTGATGGCTTTAGGTAGATACTGTTTATTATTCTAAGGAAAGATCCCCCTATTCCTAAACTCTCCAGTGTTTTTATTAGAAATGGGTGTTGTATTTTGTCAAAAGCTTTCTCTGCATCTATTGAGGTAGTCATATGATTTTGGTTGGTTTTCTTATTGATGTGGTTGATTATGTTAATAGTTTTCCTAATGTTGAACCAACCCTGCATTCCTGGTATAAATCCCACCTGGTCATAGTGTATTATCCTGATGATCACTTGCTGTAATCTCCTTGCTAATATCTTATTTAAGATTTTAGCATCAATATTCATTAGGGAAATTGGTCTATAATTTTCTTTCTCTGTTTTTGCTTTACCTGGTTTTGGTATCATCACCATATTTGTGTCATAAAAACGAATTTGGTAGAACTCCTTCTTCACCTATTTTTTCCAAATAATTTGGATAATATTGGAATTAATTGTTCTCTAAATTTTTGGTAAAATTCACCTGTAAACCCATCTGATGTCCAGAACTTCTGATAAAGACCTCATTTCTAAAATATATAGGAAACTAAATCAAATTTATAAGAATCCAAGTCATTCCCTAATTGAAAAATGGTCAAAGGATAGGAACAGGCAGTTTTCTGATGAAGAAATCAAAGCTATCTATTCCCATATGAATAAATGCTCTAAATCACCATTGATTAGAGAGATACCAATTAAAACAACTCTGAGGTACCCACCTGACAGCTGTCAGATTCGTTAATATGACAAAAAAGGAAAATAATAAATGTTGGAGAAGCTGTGGAAAAATTGGAACACTAATGTATTTTTGGTGGAGCTGTGAATGGATCCAACCATTCTGGAGAGCAATTTGGAATTATGCCCAAAGGGCTATAAAGCTGTGCACACCCTTTGACCTAGCAATACCACTTTTGGGTCTTTTGCCTAAAGAAATCATAAAAAAGGAAAAGGACCCACATGTACGAAATATTTATAGCTGCTCTTTTTGTGGTGGCAAAGAATTGCAAATTGAGGGGATGTCAATCAATTGATGAATGACTGAACAAGTTGTGGTATATGAATGTAATGGAATACTATTGTGCTATAAGAAACGATGAGCAAGAGGAGTTCAGAGAAAACTGGAAGGACTTGCATGAACTGATGATGAGTGAGATGAGGAGAACCAGAAGAACATTATACACATATCATAAACAGTATATGTTGATCAATTGTGACAGACTAGATTCTTCTCACCAATCCAATGGTAGAAGAAAATTCCAAAGGACTCATGATGGAAAAGGCTCTCCAAATCCGGAAAAAAAAAAAAGGAACCATGGAATATGGATGTTGATTGGACCATACTATTTCTTCTGCTTTTGGTGATGTTGTTTTTCTGTTTTGAGGTTTTCCTTTTTGCTCTCATTCTTCTCTTATAACATGACTAATGCAGACATATGTTTAATGTTATTATGTATATATAACCTATATCAGATACCTGCTGTCTAGAGCAGGGGGGGGGAGGGAGAAAATTGGAAATATTATATAAGCAAATGTTGAAAACTATCTTTACATGTATCTGGAAAATAATAAAATACTTTCATTTTAAAAATAAAAATAAATAAATTTGACTCAGTTCTCTATATATTTGAGAAATGAGATGATTTTCAGAGATACATTTGCAACCCCAATGCAGTTTTCTGCTCTCCTTTAATTTTGATTGCATTGATTTTGTTTGTATCCTCAGGTAATTAATTATCCCTCAACCTGGATTCTGTGTTGTATCTTTTCTATCATCCTCGAAAATATTTTAGCAAATAAATATCACTGTTTTATACCTTATCTAGTGTTATTGTTATATGGACATTTAGAGGTTTATTCCATTTCATTTTCCAAGAAAACTTGAATGGTCTTGATGTATTGATGGTTGAAATCTTGTTGAAAAAAAAAAGATGCCATCATGCCTCATTTGGTACTACGGAGTCAATGCTTTTATTTTCATAAACAGTAGACCATCTGCCTTATATAAGATATTCTCAATATCTTTCAGTCAATTGTAAGATCCTACAATGTGTCCAATATGGATATTAATTTGAAAAGCATGCTTTTTTTTCTGTTAACGAACTAATCATGGATGCCTTCAATTTGTGAATAGGGGCAAATAGGTAGAACAATGGATAGAGTGTTGGGACTAGAGTTAGGAAATATGAATTCAAATCTGGTCTCAGATACTTATTAATCATATGACCCTGGATAAGCCATAAACTCTGTTTCCATTGGATTATTTTTGCTTTGTTTTATTTTGTTTTGTTTTTTCATTTTAAAAATAGAGATAATATCAAATCCTAATTTTCAGTGTTGTGAGAATCAAATGAAATATTAATGGTAGTGCACAATAACTATCTCATACATGTTAACTTTTGTTATTACATAATTAGGTGATTCTCAAAGATGTATATTTGAGCATAGGTATATATATATATATATATATATATAGGTCCTAATTGTAATTTTTTCTCAGTCATGTTTTGGTTTTTTTAGGAGTATATTATATATTTTAAGGTCTGATATATTTTTATACGTTTGGGCACCTTCTTCCTTTATATAACATGTAAATTGGCCCATGAATGTCCTGACAATTTCACTGAATTCAACACAGATTTCTTTTTTATATACTCATACCAATAGAACTGTTTTCAGTTTATTTGTTCTCTTTAGTGACATTTTTCCATCCTCCACGGGTAGTTAGGTGGTGTAATGGATAGAGCACTGACTCTGAACTCAGGAGCAACTGAGTTCAAATCTCACCTTAGACACTTACTAGCTATATGACCCTGGGAAAGTTGCTTAACCCCAATTGCCTTAAAAACATCCAGGGCCATTCTAGTTATTCTGACATATACCTTGCCACTGGACACAGATGACTCTGGAGGAGAGAGTGAGGTTGGTAACCTAGAACAGCTCTGCCTCACTTAAATCCAGTTCAGTGCAAGTCATGATGCTCTTTCAGAATGAAGGACAACAATCACAACTCCCTCCATAAGCACCCCAGGAAGTGGGATATTATGAATCGTATGTAGTAGTGCCACTGTTTTTGATGAAGAAGGTTTATTTTAATATTTTTGCAAATATATTCCATTTTCCTTCTGTTTGTAGTCTTTTTTCATTTTTCATAATGTCCTTCTGATTATTATACTTATTTCAATTTTTCCAAGCCTTATGTACATTGTTCTTGCCTTTCACTGCTCTCTGCTTTGAGATATTATGCAAAATCATCTTTCTTCATAAGATTGTACATGCATTTAAGTTCTCTGCTTTGAGATATTATGCAAAATCATCTTTCCTCATAAGATTGTACATGCATTTAAGTTATAGCCTTATGTTGGCTTTGGCAGTAACCCTCTCTTCATTTGGCAAATAAGTCAAATCTTTGCTAAGTTGATTTTGGGTTATTTGGTCTTCTATTTTGTAGCAATAAATTCATATTGCTTTAAGGCCTTAATGGAATTATTATATTAAATGATGATGTTTTTATTGGCATTTTCTATTTTAAAACTTTCCCATAACTTGTTTTTTTTTTTATAATTCAGAGATTGATCATCATATTTTTGGCAAATAGTATTTATTGTTTCCAATTTATGTAAAGATAGTTTTCAATATTCATTTTTCTCAGGTTTGAATTTCAAATGGTTTCTCCCTCCCTCCTATCCCTATTTCCCAAGATGTGAAGCAATCTGATATAGGTTATACATGTGCAACCAAAACATAGTTCCATATTTGTCATGATGTAAAAGAAGGGAACAAAAGGGAAAAAATAACCCAAAAACAAAAACATAGTTAAATCTTCTAAATTGCATACTATAAATTTTTCATATTACTATTCTTTCTTCAACTTTTAGATTCTGATCTTATCTTCAATGACTTGATAATCTAATTTCTCATTTATAACTATCTCAGAGAACATGTCCATGTCTAAAAATATTTACCAATGTGTTAAAATATATCCAAATTCTTTTTGTGGTTCCAGTGGATGTTTGCCATGTTCAGCACTTAATAGTTTCTTGAAGGAAAAGTTCGTGATAGGGAGATTTTTGTAAAATTTATAAATATTTCCCCATTCTCCTTGCTTTCTTCTCCACTATACTTTTCTATATATTTCTCCCATTTTCAAATTTTCCCACATTTCTACTGAAGCATCAGATTATATGTTGATTTTATTTAGTTGGTATTATTAAATTCATCATTATTTTTACCATTTCTTTCTGAGGAATTGATACATAAATTGCACTTTTCTCATGGTTGCCTTTTTGGAGAACTTTGTCATTAGCATCTGTTGTATGTGATGACCAAATGTTCCATAAAGGAATATTCCTTTTAGTTTTGGTGTATATGATAAAATCCAAACCAATAACTCCTTTATTTGCCTCTTCAAGTAGTATATGCAAGCTATCATCTTCTTTCCTTCTTAGAGTTTTATCCAAGATAGAAATGATCCAGTACTTCCATCACAGGCCCCAGGAAAAGTTTTTCATATTTAGAGCATCAACAGTCAACTTAAAATTTGTTCGCAGTCTAAAACCTGTATAATTCTTAATATACTTTTACCCCTTTCTCTCTACTATGCCAAAATAAATGGAGAACCAGTAGAGAGAGAGAGTCATACGGGAATGAGAGTCTAGTAATAATAAGGTTTAGAAAATTAGAAAGGAGTGTGATGAGGTAGAGAAGAAATTATTTCTTATCACTTTTTGAGGGCAGAAAGAAATTTTTATTCTTCAGCTCCCTTTCCCTTTGCCTACCCTTTATTTTTCTTATTTATTCTCTCTTTAGGAAACCTTTATTCAAATTCAAGATCAGATAATTATGGATTTTTTAGGTGGAGAGGATAAGGGTTCATATACACAGAAACCCAAGTCAATAAGATGATGTATGACTTGCTAATCCATGAATATTCACTCATGTCCCAAGACAGAAGACAAGAGAACAGAAAAAGGCAAAAGTAATAATCTGTAGCAAGTTCTAAATGTTTTAATGTAAGTGAATGGAGTTAAAGTTGGCAAGGGAAAAAGGATATCATGTCTTCTCTCAACCACATTTCTTACAGGTTACTGTGTACTACTAACTGTTTAACCATGAGCAAATCACTTCAACTCACATGTGTAAAATGGGAATAATTATGCCTGTAGTAACTACTTTACAGTATAGTTGTAAGACTAATATTGCCTAACATGTAAAACATGTTTAAAATTATTTTAAAGATTTTAACATTGATAAAATATTTTGTTTACAACTCTGTGAGGTAGGTAGTACAAATAATAATATCCCCATTTTATAGTTTCTTTACTTAAATAAAACCAGGAATTGAGGTTCTGTTTGGTGATTTAACTTAAGGAAGGTCACATTACAGTAAGGTAAATGGCTGAGCCAGAACTTAAAGTCAGGGAATCTCATTTCTCTTGCTCCTAAAACAGAATCTCTTCAGTGTGTTCAGTTGGAATGCCAAGGATCTAGAAGTGAAAATGGAGTCACTGAACTTAGCTTTAGGCAATTACAATAATTCTTTCTATTCTTCAAAGGGATTGAGCACTTGGCCTGAAGTCAGGAAGACTGGGGTTCAAATGTGGCCTTGGACATTTACTAGGTCCATGAACCTGGACTGGTTAAATAAATTAATCTCTATTTGCTTCAGTTTCCACAACTGTAAAATGGGGATAATAATATCACCTACCTCAAAAGATTTTTATGAGTTTCAGATGAGAAAATAACTGTTTTTAAAAAGTGCTTAGTATAGTGTTTGGCATTTAGTAAGTGCTATATAAATACTTATCTCCTCTCCTTTCTCTTACCTTCCTATCTCTTTGTTCTTCTGATGACTGTCATCATTGCTCTCCCTTTTAGTCTCCAACTCTTCAAATCTCTAGTTTTCTTCAAGGTTCAATTTAAGTTCCATGCTCTTCAGAATTTTTTTGTTGTTCACCCTAAGGTACCTCTAGAACCTACAAAATACCTCAGATTCACTTTATATTTACTTACATAAATATAGTTTCCTCTATTGATAACAATCAAGAAGCACTTATTACATTCTTACTGTGTGCCAGGCAATGTATAAGTTCTTGAGTATAGGGAATATTTCTTTTTTTGTCCTTATAAATCAAGTATAAGTACTGGGCAGTGGGAATATTGCCAGACTTTATGTCAGAGGACTTGGATTTAAATCCCAATTCTGCCACTTCCTTCTTGTGTGACACTGTGCAGGTCTTATTCTTGCTCTGATCTAATATTGTTTTACCTGTAAATAAAAATATAGGTGAGCTAATTTCTAAGGTCTTTTCCAGCTGTGTAGCTATGAATTTAAAATCTTATAGTTTCCACCTATCCTTCATAGCACTCTCTATTCTAGTCAAAATAGTTTGCTACCTGTTTGCCATACATAGCATTCCATCCCCCTCCATATTTTGAACGGGTGCCCTCTTCTTCTATCTGTAATGCACTCTTTCACCTCTATCTCATAGAACCACTAGATTCTTTCAAAATAAAGGTCAAGTGATATCTCCCCCAACTCCCCAGATATTGTATGCTTGCCCTCTTAGAATTTTTAAAAATTTGTCTTAATTTTTTTTTTTGTATTTATATATCTGTGTGCATGTGGTATACTTTTGGGTGAATGCATGAGTGTGTGTGTGTGTGTGTGTGTGTGTGTGTGTAGGTGGAGGTACTTTTTTTTCCTTTCTCTTTGTATTCCCAGGACCTGCCACAGCATTCTTCTGATAGTAGGCACAAAATAGTTGTCTGTTGGATTAAGTTGGACCTCTTTTCATGATAAGAAAATAACGATTTACATTTGTATTTGTCTAGAAAGGGCATACTTTTAGTTTTCAATTAAAATAGTTTCTATGAAAGACCAGATAATATCGTCACAATGAATCTATTCGGGGTTGACCTCTAGTTCTGAATTCTAATTTAAAATTATCATGGTTTACAAAGATGTGTTAATAGAATTAAAATGCATTTGACTAAAAACTCTAACATGTTAGTAAATTTACTGACTCTAAAAAAAAAAGGAGGCATTAGTAAAAGTTACTAAAGAAATGCATATGTCATTTAAAATGGCAAGATGGTTTGGGAAAATAGAATATCCCTGCTCTGGCACATATCTCTAGATAGTGAATATTTCAAATAGATAAACCTGGTTGATGGGAGCATCCATGATATATGTGGAGTTGTTTATTTTTGTTGTTGTTTTAGTTCTTTCTGTAATAGCTAACATGTCAGCACTAAAATGGAAATCACAAAATTTAAAAGAAAAGACTAGAAAGCTATAATTTTTTTAATGCTTCCTATATTTTATTTGTTACCATGGATTCATCTTTTCAGTTAACAAATGTCAGGATGACAAACAAAATCGTCCTACAATTTTGTATTTTTCTTTGGGAAGAAGACATGCTTCTTGATTGGATAATGAATATTTTCTTCATAGTTCACTTGCAACATAATGAGATCTCTAAATTCCATTTATTATTACTTCCAGTATCCAGGTTTCATCAACTTGTAGACCTGTGGAAACCAAGATGATCAGTTTAAGGCCATTTGATTTAGTGGCAGAGAATGTAGTCTCAAATCATAGTCCAGTAGAGTGTGTTCTTTGTTGGAGACAAAATACATTATTTTTTGGTATTTATTTGCCCAATATGTATCACAATTTTGGTGTGTGTAAAAGATGCTTGACCTAAATTGAATGAAATTTTGTCATATCAGGAAAGTTATCTCTCCCTTCTGGTCTCCAACTTTCTCACTGGTAAAAAGGTAGAAGTGGGTTTGGAGATGGGGGTGAGGGATGAAGTTTGACCTCTGATGTCTCCTTGAGCTTTCTAAAGCATGATGATCAAGTTCTCCTTTCTTCAGCTAATTTAGCTCTATTCAGAAAAAAAAACACCTACTCATTGAAGTTTGAGTTATAGAAATTTTCTTCTTCCTCCTATCAAAATTTCCTCCTTTGAAATTGATTCCCAGTCATTTGTCAGGTACATGGATGGGGGATGCTCATGAAAAGCTGGAGTATCTAAGTAAATTTATTTATTTATTTATTTATTTTTAGTGAAGCAATTGGGGTTAAGTGACTTGCCCAGGGTCACACAGCTAGTAAGTGTTAAGGGTCTGAGGCCAGATTTGAACTCAGGTACTCCTGACTCCAGGGCCAGTGCTCCATCCACTGTGCCACCTAGCTGCCCCCTATTTTATTCATTCATTCATTCATTCATTCATTTATTCATTTATTTATTTATCTATTTATTTATTTATCTATCTATTTATTTATTTGTTTATTTGTTTGTTTGTTTGTTTATTTATTTATTTTTAGTGTAGGGAAATTTAGAGATCAGTAATTCCAAAGCCTTCATGATATAGGAGAGGAAATTATCCCAAAAAGATGAACAGACTATTAAACTAACACAGGTATCAAGGAAACATCTCTGCCTTCAAATATAATAATCTCTCCACTACAACAGCTTGCAAAATAATAGTAATTTCCCAACATTCAATTTAATGGCACTATTGGCTACCACTCTTTTACCCTTCAGAAGGTATAGGGTCTTTATGCAGTATCTCTTTGCTGGAATAAATCATTGATTACTCACAAAAGTCTTGATTGGTCTCAATATAAATTTTTTGAACTTATTTCATTGTACCAAAAGTTTCCTGTCTGAGGTCCTCCCAGTATGAAAATTCTTTTCACTGAAGTAGATCAAAATCTTGACTACCTGCCTTAGAAAGTTGCTTATGGCACTGATAAGGGGATTGTTAATGGCCCTATAAGCTATGGCAAAGGCAAGGATTGAACTTTAACCATCCTGTCTCCAAGGTTTCCATTATGTCACACTGTCTTGGGATTATATAGGCAGGCAACAATTATTTTTTCTATGGTAACTGCTATTTTTCATCAGTATGGTCATTAATCTCATTTTAAAGAAACATTATGGAATCCTCTATTGAAAAATAGTCAATTGGGGGGCGGAGCCAAGATGGCGGAGAGGAAGCAGCAAGCTGCCTGAGCTCTCCTTCTTTTCCCTCAAAACGAACATTAAATCAAGCCTCTGGACAGATTCTGAAACTACAGAACCTGCAAAGAGACAAAGAGACACAGTCCTCCAACCAGAGATAATTTAGAAGACTTCAGGAAAAGGTCGGTCTGACTCAGGCAAAAGGGAGGCCCAGCGCAGGGCAGCAACCCAGCGCCAAGGGGGTCGGGGCAAGTCAGCAGGAGCTGCGGGCCACAGCCGAACAACTGAGGCTCCCAGAACCTAGTTCAAAAATCTGGTGGCCAAGAAGGACAGTGGAAAAACTTACCTGCACCGGCCGAGAGGGCCACGAACGGCGGGATCAGACGCCGGGGTCTGGCGCCTGACTGGCCAAGCACAATCAGACAGGAAGTGCAGGGCGGGGCATCTCCACACACCATAAAGGCCTCAGAGTAAAAGCCCGGTCACACAGCACCTATACACCTGCACAAGAAGCCCAAAACAGGGACCCTGGTGCCCCCAGAGCAGACCTCAACTTAAAGAATAAATAAATAAGCTGCAATAATGAGTAAGAAGCAAAAAAGAGCCCTCTCCATTGAGAGCTTCTGTATCAATAGGGAAGAAGCCAACACAAACTCAGATGAGGACAATAGCCTCAAATTGTCTACATCTGAAGCCTCACAAGGGAAGGTGGATTGGTCGCAAGAACAAAAAGCCTTCCTGGAAGAGCTCAAAAAGGATTTTAAAAATCAATTGCAAGAGGTAGAAGAAAAAATGGGGAGAGAAATGAAAGCAAAACAAAAAAACTATGAAAAAAGAATCAGTAGCTTGGAAAAGGAAGCTGAAGAAAACAAAGCCTTAAAAAATTCATTTGGCCAAATGGAAAAAAAGCTGCATAATCTCACTGAAGAAAACAATACCTTAAAAAATTCACTTAGCCAAATGGAAAAAAAGGTGCATAATCTCACTGAAGAAAACAATACCTTAAAAAATTCAATTAGCCAAATGAAAAAAAAAGGTGCATAATCTTACTGAAGAAAACAATGCCTTAAAAATTAAAGTGGGACAGTTGGTAGATAAGGAATCCATGAGACACCAAGAATCAGTCAAGCAGAATAAAAAAAATGAAAAAAATAGAAGAAAATGTGAAATACCTCATTGGAAAGACAACTGATCTGGAAAACAGATCGAGGAGAGACAATTTGAGAATCACTGGACTGCCTGAAAGCCATGACCAGAAAAGGAATCTAGATACCATATTCCAGGAAATTATTAAGGAGAACTGCCCTGATATCATAGAATCAGAGGATAAAATCATCATTGAAAGAATCCACCGATCACCTCCTGAAAGAGATCCCAAAAGGAAAACTCCAAGGAATATTGTAGCCAAATTCCAGAATTATCAGGTGAAGGAGAAAATACTCCAAGCAGCCAGAAAGAAGCAATTTAAATATCATGGAGCCACAGTCAGGATTGCTCAGGACCTGGCAGCTTCAACATTAAAGGACCGCAAGGCTTGGAATATGATATTCCAGAAGGCAAAGGAGATTGGATTCCAGCCAAGAATCTATTACCCAGCAAAAATGTGCATTTTCTTTCAGGGGAAAAGATGGACATTTAATGACATTGGGGACTTTCAATCTTTCCTGGTGAAAAGACCAGAACTGAATAGAAAATTCGATCTCAACATACAAGACTCAAGAGAAGTTTAAAAAGGTAAACAGAGGGGAAAAAAAAAAAAGTTACCCTATTAGGTTAAACTGTTTATATCCCTACACAGGAAGATAATACTCATAACTCTTAAGAACTGTAAATGTATTTGGGCAGAGAGAAGGACTTTATATAGAGGGTATAAATATAAATTGTCTTTGATGTGATGATACAAAAGAATTAAGGGGATAAAAAGGGAGTCTATGGGGAGGAGAGGAAAGGGGAGGTGGAATGGGATGAATTATATCATATGAAGAGTTGGAAAAAAACCTATTATAATAGAGGGAAAGAAAGGAGGGGGGAACATGGTTTCAACCCTATTCTCATTAGATTTGACTCAAAGAGGGAATAAAATATACGTTCATTGGATAAAGAAACTTAACTCATTCTTTAGGGAAACAAAAGGGGAAGGGAAAGGGGGGGACTGATAGAAGGGAGGACAAAAAGCAAGGGAGAAAAGGGTAAAGAAAAGAGGGGGGGTGATAAAAGGGAGGGCAGATCGGGGGAGGCAGGGGTAGGAAGTAAACGTCGGTGAGGAGGAATAGGGTGAAAGAAGGGGGGAAAAGTACAAAGGGGGTAAATAGAATGGAGGGGAATAGACAGTCAGTAATAATAACTGTAAATGTGAATGGGATGAACTCTGCTATAAAACGGAAGTGAATTGCAGAGTGGATTAAAAACCAGAACCCTACAATATGCTGTTTACAAGAAACACATTTTGAAGCAGAGAGATACACACAGAGTAAAGGTAAAAGGCTGGAGCAGAATATATTATGCCTCAGCTAAAGTAAAAAAGGCAGGGGTAGCAATCCTTATCTCAGACAAAGTGCAGGCAAAAATAGATCTCATTAAAAGAGATAAGAAGGAAATTACATCTTACTTAAAGGTACTATAGATAATGAAGTAATATCAATATTGAATATGTATGCGCCAAGTGGTATAGCATCCAAGTTCTTAGAGGAGAAGTTAAATGAGTTACAAGAGGAATTAGATAGTAATACTATACTAGTGGGGGATCTGAATCTCCCCCTCTCAGAATTAGATAAATCTAGCCAAAAAATAAAGAAGAAAGAAGTGAAAGAGGTGAATAGATTACTAGAAAAGTTAGACATGATAGATGTCTGGAGAAAATTGAATGGGGATAGAAAGGAATATACCTTTTTCTCAGCAGTACATGGAACATTTTCAAAAATTGACCATGTATTAGGGCACAAAAACATCATAGTCAAATGTAGAAAGGCAGAAATAGTAAATGCATCCTTCTCAGATCATGATGCAATAAAAATTACATGTAAGAAGAGCCAGGGAAAAGTAGAATGAAAATCAATTGGAAACTAAATAATTTCATTCTAAAGAATGAATGGGCCAAACAAGAAATCACAGAAACAATCAATAACTTTATCCAAGAGAATGACAATAGTGAGACAACATACCAAAATCTATGGGATGCAGCCAAAGTAGTGCTTAGGGGAAAATTTATAGCTCTAAATGCTTACATGAATAAGAAAGAGAAAGAGGAGATTAATGAATTGGCATGCAACTTAAAAAGCTAGAAAAGAACAAATTAGAAATCCCCAATTAGACACTAAATTAGAGATCCTGAAAATTAAAGGAGAAATCAATAAGATTGAAAGCAAAAAACTATAGAATTAATCAATAAAACTAAGAGCTGGTTTTATGAAAAAACCAATAAAATAGATAAAATATTGGTTAATTTGATTAAAAAAAAGAAAGAAGAAAACCAAATTACCAGTATCAAAAATGAAAAGGTGATGTTACCACCAATGAAGTGGAAATTAAAGCAATAAATAGGAAATATTTTGCCCAACTGTATGCCAATAAATTTGACAATCTAAATGAAATGGATGAATATTTACAAAAATACAAACTGCCCAGGTTAACTGAAGAGGAAATAAAATCCTTAAATAAACCCATATTAGAAAAAGAAATTGAACAAGCTATTAATGAACTCCCTAAGAAAAAATCCCCAGGGCCAGATGGGTTTACGGGTGAATTTTACCAAACATTTAAAGAACAATTAAGTCCAATATTATACAAATTATTTGGAAAAATAGGGGAAGAAGGAGTTCTACCAATTCGTTTTATGACACAAATATGGTGGTGATACCAAAACCAGGCAAAGCAAAAACAGAGAAAGAAAATTATAGACCAATTTCGCTAATGAATATTGATGCTAAAATCTTAAATAAGATATTAGCAAGGAGATTACAGCAAGTGATCACCAGGATAATACACTATGACCAGGTGGGATTTATACCAGGAATGCAGGGTTGGTTCAACATTAGGAAAACTATTAACATAATCAACCACATCAATAAGAAAACCAACCAAAATCATATGATTATCTCAATAGATGCAGAGAAAGCTTTTGACAAAGTACAGCACCCATTCCTAATAAAAACACTAGAGAGTTTAGGAATAGGGGGATCTTTCCTTAGAATAATAAACAGTATCTACCTAAAGCCATCAGCAAGTATTATATGCAATGGAGATAAATTAGAGGCCTTCCCAATAAGATCAGGGGTGAAACAGGGATGTCCATTATCACCCCTATTATTTAATATTGTTCTAGAAATGTTAGCTTTAGCAATCAGAGAAGAGAAAGGAATTAAAGGAATTAGAATAGGCAAGGAGGAAACAAAACTATCACTCTTTGCAGATGATATGATGGTATACTTAAGGAATCCTCGAGAATCAAGTCAAAAATTACTTGAAACAATTAACAACTTTAGCAAAGTAGCAGGATATAAAATAAATCCACATAAATCATCAGCATTTCTATACATGACCAACAAAGTCCAGCAGCAAGAGATAGAAAGAGAAATTCCATTTAAAGTAACGGTAGGTAATATAAAATACCTGGGAGTCTACTTGCCAAGACAAACCCAGGAACTCTATGAACACAGCTACCAAACACTATTCACACAAATCAAATCAGATCTAAATAATTGGAAAGATATCAATTGCTCATGGATAGGCAGAGCTAATATAGTAAAAATGACAATACTGCCTAAATTAATTTACTTATTCAGTGCCATACCAATCAGACTACCTAAAAATTATTTTATACAGCTAGAAAAAATAATAACAAAATTCATCTGGAAAAACAAAAAATCAAGAATATCCAGGGAAATAATGAAAAAAAATTCACAGGAAGGTGGGTTAGCGGTACCAAACCTGGAGCTTTACTATAAAGTGGCAGTCATCAAAACTATCTGGTACTGGCTAAAAATAGAGTGGTAGATCAATGGAATAGGCTAGGCTCAGGAAATGCAGTAGTAAATGACACTAGTAATGTAGTGTTTGATAAACCCAAAGACTCCAGCTTCTGGGATAGGAACTCAGTATTTGACAAAAACTGCTGGGAAAACTGGAAGATAGTATGGCAGAAATTAGGCTTAGACCAACATCTTACACCTTATACTAAAATAAGGTCAAAATGGATACATGATTTAGACATAAGAGGTGATACCATAGGTAAATTAGGAGAGAAAGGAATAGTCTACCTATCAGATCTTTGGAAAGGAGAACAGTTTTTGACCAAACATGAGATAGAGTATATTATAAAATGCAAAATGGATGATTTTGATTATATTAAATTAAAAACTGTTTGTACAAACAGAAGCAATGCATCCAAAATTAGAAGGGAGGCAGAAAGCTGGGAAACAATTTTTGAGGCCAGTGCTTCTGATAAAGGCCTCATCTCTAAAATATATAGGGAATTAAATCAAATTTATAAGAATCCAAGTCATTCCCCAATTGAGAAATGGTCAAAGGATATGAACAGGCAGTTTTCTGATGAAGAAACCAAAAGCTATCTATTCCCATATGAAAAAATGCTCTAAATCTCTAATGATTAGAGAGATGCAAATTAAAACAACTCTGAGGTACCACCTGACACCTATCAGATTGACTAAAATGACAAAAAAGGAAGATAATAAATGTTGGAGAGGCTGTGGGAAAATTGGAACACTAATACATTGTTGGTGGAGCTGTGAGCTGATCCAACCATTCTGGAGAGCAATTTGGAATTATGCCCAAAGGGCGATAGAGCTGTGCATACCCTTTGACCCAGCAATCCCACTTTTAGGTCTTTTGCCCAAAGAAATCATGGAAGGGGGAAAGGGACCCACATGTACAAAAATATTTATAGCTGCTCTTTACGTGGTAGCAAGGAAATTGGAAGTTGAGGGGGTGCCCATCAATTGGGGAATGGCTGGACAAGTTGTGGTATATGAATACAATGGAATACTATTGTGCTGTAAGAAATGATGAGCAGGAAGAGTTCAGAGAAACCTGGAGGGTCTTACGTGAGCTGATGATGAGTGAGATGAGCAGAACCAGAAGAACATTGTACACAGTATCATCAACATTGAGTGTTGACCTACTGTGATGGACTATATTCTTCTCACCAAAGCAAGGGCACAGAAGAGTTCCAGGGAACTCATGATAGAAGAGGATCTCCAAATCCAAGGAAAAAAAAAAAGAACTGTGGAGTATAGATGCTGAATGAACCATACTATTTCTTTTGTTTTGGGTGCTGTTGTTTTTTTTTCTATTTTGAGGTTTTGCATCACTGCTCTGATTTTCTCTCTTGTAACAGGATTAATGCAGAAATAGGATTAATGTTATTATGTGTATATATATGTGTGTGTGTATATATATATATATCTATATGTATACGTATAGAGATATATAGATATAACCTATACCAGATTACCTGCTGTCTAGGGGAGGGGGAGAGGGAGGGGAGGGAGGGGAGGGAGGGAGAAAAATCTGAAATTGTAAAGCTTGTATAAACAAAAGTTGAGAACTATCTTTACATGTAATGGAAAAAATAAAATATCTCATTAAAAAAAAAAGAAAAATAGTCAATTAACATTTATTAAGTGCTTACTATGTTCTAAACAATATGCTAACTACTGGATGATACAAATAAGAAAAAGAAAGTTCATCTCTAAAGGAATTTATAATCTAATGAAGGAAGACAATACACAAAAGGGGAAATGAAGAGAGAACTAGACACCATAGGGTTCAAGGAAGAGGAGCATAATGTTAGTGGATATGAAATAAAAAACGAACAGATGGTTGAAAATAAAGTTGGTTGTAAATTCTGAGCCCTCTTTGAAGGGAAGTTTGGGAGAAGAGAGGAGGCTTTTTTTTTCCCCTTCTATTCTCCAGCCTTCCAGTCAGTGAGGAAAGTGTGTGCACTGAAAAGGCATTGAGTACCAAAGCTGAAACAATCTCCATGATGATGAGATTTGCAATGATGACTTTTTTCTGGGGTTAGCATGATTGTGAAGTTGAAATGAAGTTTACTTTGTAGTTTACAAATTAATTCCCATGCCATTTGCCCTGTTCTGCATAACTATGTTCCTCTCTGTGCTAAGTTAAGTCACACTGAAGAAGCTTGTATGTCTGACCCCAAACCCAGCATTCTTTTTCTATAGGAATACACTATCTTCTACTTTAATAATTAATATGTTCCCTATATACTTATACTCACAACTACTGCCTCCTTTCATTACTTTCACGATTAAAAGGATTTCAATTCTTCCCTAAACTCCATTCAAGTTTAAACTGAATAGCATTTTAATTAGATTAATTAAATAGATTAAATACATGGTAAAATTAAATGCCATAGACTAAGAATTGGCAAAGCATAAATACCAATAACTTCCAACTTCACTTTCTTTCAGGCTCAGTTTTTCCTTCTCAGTATCTCCAGTTTTCCCTTCTCAGTATTACAACTTGGGCACAGAACCAAAGTGTCAAAATATTACAGGGAATGTTCTTTCTCCCAGCCAAATCAGAGTAAGATACTGCTGATTCATGATGGATTGTTTATAAATTTTATGCCTGCAGTTCCATGGGTGAAGAAGGAACAAAATGACAATTGGATCTAGGGTATGAAACTTCACTATGCATTGGTTAAACACACACATATGTTGGTCATTGGAACAGTAATATTCCAATAGAAAAGGGCACCTGGGACACTTGCAGGGCATAAGTGTGACCATGCTGTGCCCACTCTGACCACAAATAGTCCTTCAAACATTGCCTTTGCTCATTTAAAAGTTTTAATACAATCTTGGACCTATTTTAGACCTATGTTCAACTGAGTTGCCTGGGAGAACAAAAGGGCAAATTCAGATATGTGAGAGTGGACCAGTGGAATAGGATGTCCCTTTATTATATCCAAATTTTAGGACTGAGGCTCAGGGATCTTAAATGACTTCCAAAGGGTCACAAAACTGTCAGACAAAATATTTGATCCCAGGTCTTCTGACTTCAAAAACAACCCTGTGTCCAATATTACTAATTGCTGCACAGACTACAACTATTTGAGAGGTTCCACTGTTCTTTGTCAGTTCTAAATAAGAGCATCCAAGGAAGATAGGAAGTCATTAATTAATTTGTTTTGTTTTGTTTTATTTTGAACAGGGATGGCAGGTTGTCTTTTTAACATAAGATAGGAACTTTGAGTTATACTAACAAAAACATAAAGGGGAATTTTCTAGGATCTTGGATTTAAAATGGAAAGGACAATTGTGTCAAGGAGTTAGTCCTAATTCAAGCCTTGTAATAATAATGATGATCACATAGGATCATAGCATTACAGCTGGAAATAATTATCCAAGAAGTCATATTCTACACTCACCTGCCTTTACAGAAGAGGAAAGAAGGTTACACTGAGCATCAGTTTTTGAAATGGGATCTAAATCCAGGTTCTCTCACTTCAGAACCAAGCCTCTTTCAACTCTCTCCCTCAGCTAATATTGGTAAAGCACTTTCCATTTTGCAGAACACTTTGCCTACATTATCTGATTTCATCCTCAACAACTCTATGAGGCAGATGTCTTTATCTTCATTTTAAAGATATGGAAATGCAAGCTCAGAGAACTTAAGCAAAATTTCCAAAGTCATATAGTTAGTAATTGTCAGAGGAAAGATTCCAACCTACTTTTTCTTTGTCTAAGTCTAGCAATCTATCCAAGCTTTGGTGACTTTGGATTGGGTCTGAAATATTTCAATGATTGCAGAAGTGTATCAATTGTAAATATTACTTTGTCATTATTGCCCATGTAAAAAAGCTAAAGTGGATAAATATACTTCCCTTCAATAGACAACTATAAGCCATATATGCTCTGTGGAAACAACAGCCTAAATTGTTTGTTGTATTGGACACCAGATGAATATTTCATGAGCTCACAGGTCCCAGTTCATTTTACTACACTGGCTGCCTCTGTGCATATAAGCATTTATAGTGGAAATCAATTGAACTATAAAGAAAACAAACAGAATACTCAAAGTCTTGTTGACAGTTTATATTCAAAGTGACCCTGCCATTAGGGACACTGACCTGCATTTGACAGACATACTGTTTTGAAGTATTGCCCTGGCAACCTGTCCCAGAACTGGTTGCTTATAGCAAAGTTCCAGGGGGAAATGTTAGAGCTCTCTGCTGAGGAAAACCTTGAAAGGTGACAAACCATTAATGACTGGCACCATAAGTTTCTCACTTTGCAAATTTCAAATTTCCCAACAAATGAAACATACTTGAAATACTGGATAATTTCCAAGGAGAAAAAAAGTTGAAATTGAAGGAATAAATATAATTATAAAATAACATGACTTTACACTACTTTTGGGGATATTCCTAAAGTTACTATGAGGGAATCCATAATTTTTGAACCAGTCTCCACTACTGGGCTTTTACAGAAGTATAAGCTCAGAATTTATTTAAAATAATGAAGTTCACATATAGATGAAAGTATTTACTGAAATGCTTTTTTGATAACAAAGAATTGGAAAAAAAGGTAGGTGCTCATTGATTAGAGAACGGCTAAACAAATTGTGGTACATGAATATAGTGGAATATTAACCATGATGTAAGAAATTATATAGGTGATAAATGAAGAGAAGCATGGAAAGATCTATATGAACTGATGAAGAATGAAGTAATCAGTAATGAGAAAAAATAATATACAAAATAGAACAATGTAAATAAAAAACACATAAAAAATTCAAGAGTGAATGTAATACATACTATAAAGCTTAAGAAGGATTTGAATGAAGAAATATGCAAGGAAAACCCCAACCCACCACTACATGGATGTGGGAGGTCTATGTGTCCTACATATTATATATGTTTTTAGACTTCTTCAAGGATTCAAAAAGTTGTACTCTGTCTCTCTGACTCTCTGTCTCGGTCTTTCTCTTTCTAAGTGCTATTTGTAATATCAGATGGCTCTTTGCTAGGGGGAGTAGGGAAGATATTTGTTATTATGATGAGGACCTAAGAAACAGAATACATCAACAAAAACTTAAATAAAAGAGAAACAATAAGGAAAATAAGGTTCCAAAATGCATATTCATAGAAATAGGAAAAAAAACACTCAAGGGTTCATAAAGACGAGTGTGAAACGTCTGTATGAAAACAGAATTTCCAGTGAATTAGTAAATACTGTGAATCTAATACTTTACTCATTGCCTTAATCTCACAAAAGTATTTACAGGTTTGTACTGTCCTTATTGACACTAAGGTAATTTAGTGTTCATACTTTGATTAAACACTTTTCAGTTTGGTAACCTATTTTAATATGAAGATATCAACACACATCTCCCAAATGCAAAGATCTGAGTTCTTTCATCAGTGTGGTGGGCTCCTGGTGATGGAATTTTCTCTACCAATGCCATGCCAAACCCATTATTTTCCACCTTCCATTTATTTATTATTAGCATTCTTTTTATATTTACATTTCCAAATTAAATCCCTTACTCTCATCCTTTCCCCACTCATTGAGAAGGAAACAAAATATTTAAATAATGTATGTGAAGTCATGCAAAACATATTTCCATATTACCCATGTTACAACAAATAAGTCATGAAAAAGCAAGAAAGATATAGATTTTTTTTCAAATATATGCTTCAATCTGTACTAGGAGTTTTTTAGAAACTTTTCTGGAGGTGAACAGCATTTTTCATCATGGATCCTTGGAAATTATTTTGAATTATTGTATTGATCAGAATAGATGTCTTTCATACTTAATTATCATTGCAGTATTTCTGGCACTGTGTACAATATATTCCTGGTTCTGTTCATTTCAATTTGAATTACTTCATATAATTCTTCCCAGGTTTTTTTTTTTTCTAAAATCATCCTGCTTATAATTTTTTTATAGAACAATTGTATTCCATCACAATCTGTGATTTCTTCAGCTATTCCCCAACTAATGGGAATCTTCTCAATTTCTTTGCCACCATAAAAAAGAGCTGCTGTAAATATTTATGTGTATATATGTCCATTATTTTGTTTTTCAAATTTCTTTGGGATATAGACATAGTAGGGGTATTGCTGGGTGAAAGAGTATGCACATGTTATTGCCCATTGGATATAGTTCCAAATTTTTCTCCTGAATGGTTGGACTACCAGATCACAACTCTACCAATAGTGTATTAGGAGCCCTATTTTTTCCACATACCTTCCAGCATTTGGGACATTTGTGACTATTGATAGCTTTGATTTCTTCCTCTGAAAAATGTCTATTCAAATCTTTTGGCCATTTATTAATTGGGCTATGATTCTTATTTTAATAAATTTTGCTCAGCTCTCTACTTTTATTTTTAAGAAATGAAGCTTTCATTAAATAAATTGCTGCTAATCCCCACCTACCCCATACCCCTAAATTTCCTGATTTCCTTCTAATTTTGGCTGCATTGGTTTTAATTGTGGAGGGAAAAAAGCAACTTTTTAATTTCATGTGACAAAAATGATCCATGATCACAATTTGTAATAAACTCTTACCATAACCATAGAACTGACTGGTAAAATGTTCCATGGTCTCCTAATTTTCTTATACAATACTTTATTTCTAAATTATTTACCCATTTTGACCTTCTCTTGGTATATATGAGATGCTAGCTTATGCCTACTTTCTTCCAAACTGCTTTCCATTTTCCCAGCAATTTTAATCAAATAGTGAGATTTTGTCCCTAAAACTTGGACCTCTGGGTTTATTAAACATTAGATTACTATAGTCATTTGCTAATGTTTATTGTATAATTAATACATTTCACTGATCCCCAGCTTTATTTTTTAGACAGTACCAGATTGTTTTGTAATATACTTTGAAATCTGGCACTGCTAAGGTACCTTCCTTTACATAATTTTTCATTGATTGCCTTGATGTTATTGATCTTTCATTTTTCTATTTTAATTTTGTTATCTTTTCTAGCTTTATAAAATAATTCTTTGGTAGTTTGACTGGTATGGCATTATGCAAGCAAATTAATTTAAGTAGTGGTAACTAAATGGTGCAGTGGATAGAGCACTGGCCCTGGAGTCAGGAGGCCATGAGTTCAAATCCAGCATCAGACACTTGACACTTATTAGCTGTGTGACCCTGGGCAAGTCACTAAATGCCAATTGCCTCAAACATCCAGGACCATCTCCAGTTATGCTGATGTATATCTTGCCACTGAACCCAGATGGCTCTGGAGAAGGGAGTGAGGTTGGTGACTTTACATAGCCCTCGATCATTGAAATTTAATTCACTACAGGTCATGACATTACCTCCAGATGTCATGGTCCTCTTTGAGAATGAAGGACAAATAAAAACAATTTAAGTAGTATTGCCATTTAAATTATATTGGCACTGACTACCCATGAGCAATTAATATTTTTCAATTGTTTAGATCTATCTTTATTTCTCTGAAAAATGTTTTGCAATTGTGTGCATATAACCCCTGAGATTGTCTTGGTAGATAGAATCTCAAGTATTTTATAATATCTCCAACTATTTTAAATGGAATTTCTTTTTCTATCTCTTCCTACTGGGTTTTGTTGGTAACAAAAATTCTAATAATTTATGTGGGTGTATTTTATATACTCCTGGTAAGGGAACTCTCTCTAAAAATGAAGATACCAAGCCAATCTTTTCTCATTAGATTAGATGGATTTATCTAAATAACGCTGGATTTACTGTCACTGGATCTGAATTCAAATGCTTACTATTCCCTTAATGCCTTTGTCACCTTCTGTGAATCCTTATTCTAGACTTCAGATTTCTCATCTCTTAAATGATGAGAATGAGAAGAGGTTAACCAGAAGATCTCTAAGGTGTTCCAAAAATAAATCTATGGCCTTTTGATTAATCCTAAATTCTATGTAGTTTTCTGAGGCTCAGACAAATTAAAGGACTTCTTCAAGGCCATTTCCTAATAAATGGTAGAGGAGGGATTTGAACTAAATCCTTATGGACTCTATGACCAGCAATTTATCCAGTATGGCATATTGCTTCTATGTCTATAAAACATAAGACAAAATTATAATTATCACCTATATTTCACTAAATAAAAATTATGGAAAGTGAGGAAAATTCCATTTTACTTTAAGGTTTCAGCAGACTAGTGTCATTACTTTATATACTTTGTCAAATTATATATAAAACTATGTAACAAATTTCAAATCACCTTCTATCATAAAGGTTAATAAAATGTCACCAATTTTAAATTGAGAAATTTGCACATATTAAAAAATCAATGTTATATTAATCTATAAAAACCAATGCCTAAGTTTGTTTTGTTTTGCCAGTTAATTTTACCACTCAGAGATTCATCTCCCTTTTTATATATTAGTAATCAACCTTTTCTGAGAGAAAAATAACTATTAGCTTCACCCCAAATTAAGAAACAAAATAAGATATAATTTATTCCTTCACCCTTGCCTCTAGTATTTTTTTCCATGTAGGATTTCTTAGAATCTTTCTTTTCCATAGGAACTTCACAAGCTAACACATAGGTCTTGGAAAATATCATATTTACATTTAAAATATGTATATAACTGAGGAAATATATAATTAGCTCAATCTACATTTCTGTGTTTCCAAATTCTCAACATATAACACGTTTCCTTCTATGTATCATTATGACATATCTCTCCTGATCACCCAAATAGCATATTTTTTTCACTTTAATTTTTCAAAATCTCTCAAATTTGTCTTTTTCTCTTCCTTCACATAATCATGATTAGTTCATGCCCACATGACCTCTCACCTAGATGCTTCCAGTGGGTTCCTAATTGCCCACCCTCCCTTGTTACTCCCTCCTCTGATCCACATGGCTACTAAACTGATATTTATAAATCAAAGACCTAATTAAGTCATATCCCTATTCAATAAATAACAGCAGTCCTCTATTACCTTGTCAAAGGCAATGGCCATTTTTTCTTCATTCTTTTTGTTTTACCTCTCTATGTTCTTTGACACTGTTACTCACGCTCTCCTCTTTGATTCTTTTTTCTCTAGATCTTTAGGATAACACCCTTTCCAGGTTTTCTTCCTACTCTGTCTCTTTTGCATGATCCTTCTCCAGATCATGCCCTCTCATGATAGGTATTCCTCAGAATACTCTCCTGAACCCTCTTCTCTCCTCCCTTTGTATTACTTCACTCATTCACCTCCTCAATTCACATAAATTTGATTATCTTCTCCATGCTGATGATTTTCAAATCTATCTTTGCTATTGACTTCTAATCTCACATCTCCAGTTGCCTTCCAGACATCTCAAATTGGATTTCCAATAAGCATCTTAAACTCAATATGTTCAAATCAGAACTCCTTAGTTTTTACCCTAAAATACAACCCCTCACCTTTCCTATTACTATAGAAAGCAAAACCTTCCCAGTCCTTCATCTTCACAAGCTAGGAGATATCCTGTATTCCTTAATATCTCACACAGTATCTGAAGTTGTTGCCAAGGTCTACAGATTTTACCTCTCTCTCAACATCTCTCAGATATGCCTGCTTCTCTTCTCTGACATTGCCAGTATTCTACTACAGAGCCTCAGTACCTCATACCTTGATTATTGCAGAAGCCTGCTACTGAGTCTGCATGCCTCAAATTTCTCTCCACTTTAATCCATCCTCCATTCAACCACAAAAATGTGTTTTCTAAAATGCAGATCTAATCATATCAAACCCTCTATTGCCCTTAAGATCAAATAAAAAATGTTCAATTTCACATTCAAAGCCCTCCATAACCTACCCCCTTCCTACCATTTCAGTCTTCTTATACCTTACTGCTTGACATGTATTCTTTGATCTAATGACACTAACTTCCTGGTTTTTCTATGGACAAGATTCTACAACTCTGACATTCCTTCTGGCTGTCTTCCTTTCCTGGAATGCTCTTCCTCTTCCACTCTTTTTTTTAAAAATTTTTTGCAGGGCAATGAGGGTTAAGTGACTTGCCCAGGGTCACACAGCTAGTAAGTGTCAAGTGTCTGAGGCCGGATTTGAACTCAGGTCGTTCTGACTCCAGGCCCAATGCTTTAGCCACTGTGCCACCTAGCTGCCCCCCTTCCTCTTCCACTCTTATTACTAACTTATCTGGCTTCTTTTGAGTCCTTATTAAAATCCCATCTTCTACAGGAAGACTTCTCTAACCCCTTTCAATTATAATACCTCCTCTTTGTAATTATTTTCTATTTATCCTGTATATAACATGCTTTGTATATGTCTGCATGTTTTCTCCCTCATTTAGTTGTAAGCTACTTGAGGACAAGGACTGTCCTTTGCCTCTTTTTTTGTATACTTAGCAGTTAGCACAGTGCCTGGTACATGATAGAAGTGGAAAAATTGTTATTGACTGAAATACAAACTCTTCTGTTTGGCATTTAAGGCCTTCAAAGCCTGTCTTCAATGTGCCTTTCTAACCTTAGCAATCATTATTCCCCTACACACACTCTAGCATATTGCCAAACTGGCGTCCTTTTTATTTCTCACATACAATAACTGAATTCTTTTTATCTGGCTGTGCATAAACTATCACTCCCTCAGGCCTCAAATACACTTTTTTTTTTCACTTTCAAATTTTACAAGCCCTAGTTTGCCACAGAACAGAAGTCTCTATAGAGTAAGAGATGCTAGCAACACCATTGAGGAGAAACAGAACAATGAAGTAAATTACACATACTTGACTATAGGGTTAAGTTTTCACTTAACAAATACATAATAGAGTTTAAAATTTTTAACTTTCTAAATATTTAGTATTTTGAATAAAAAACAAAAAATGTGGTAATGGGAGAATACAGATTCTCATTAAATACTAATTATTTGTTGTGGGTACTATAATTAACAATTTATTATCACTTACCAATGTGATAGATTTTACACCAATACTAAGTGTAAAATTACCTACATGCACATATACACATGCACATATATGAATATATTTTATATAATATTATATATGTATATATACATATAATCAATTAGTGAAGTAGAACTGAAAAAAGCAGTGAAGAAATAAATGCATAATGTGTGGTATTTTTATGGTTATTTTAAAATGAAAATTGAAAGGGAACAAAGAAGGCTCAGAAAATTCCAAGTCCTTTGGTACTAAACCAAGTGAAACAAGTAGTCTACCTTGTCCTTACCCTACCTGCAGGAGAGGAAATAGGACATTCCCAAAGGAAATATCTGCTTAGAATTAACCAAGAAACATGACAGTTAGCATCTGCATTTATTGCTAAATGTCAGACTAGCATAGAACATGCTGGTATTGACCATCTGTTAAAAGTGCTCACATGCAATGGAAACTTGGTTTGAGAAAAGTCATTTTTTAAATGAAATTTTAGTTAGCATTAGACCTTTATGCTTGTGGATGCTTAAATTTGAAGATGAGTATATTAATTTGAGTGTTTTATATGTGGCTTGCTCTCATAGTATTTCTATTTTATTTATTAGTAATTCATATCTTAGAAATAATAAAAGGGCAAATTAATTTACTCTATCCTTAGTTTATTGCATTATCTACTGTCAGCTATTTCACTTCAAGAAACGAGAATCTAGTTCAATAGAATCAATGATTTAGAGATAGGGAGGTCATCTCATCCAGTTTCTTTATTTTATATGTGAAGAAACTAAATGCCTCGGATGTTATGTGATTAGCTCAAGTTCATACAGTTAGTCAGTGGCAAAATTGTAACTGGAACCTTAGTCCTTAGCTTCTCAAACCATTGCATTTTTACACAGTACTAATACAGTGTAATGATTGAAATTAAGATAAAATGAAGTATAGAGTTCTGGACATTATCAGTTTATCAGTAGAGCACAAATATAATGACTACTATTAATACTTCTAGTACTACTAATACTAATATTACTTCTCTACTAGTTCTTCAGTATTATATGCCAGTTTCATGATGGCATGCTTGTACGGGTTCTGGATAAAGGACAATGCTCTCATCCTTTTCTAGTCACCAATGGAATGAAGAACGGGTGCATGCTAACTCCCATGTTCTTTAGCATGTTTTCAGCATTGTTGTCAGAAACCCTCAATGAGAGTGAAAATGGCATAAAAGTCAGCTTCCACATTATTTATCTAAATCTATATCTATATCATCTGTACTCATACCTATATCTGTATTCATATCTGCATCAAAGAAGAGGCATTCTGCTGGGAGAAATAAGAAGTATTATCAAAAGCACAGGAATGTAGATTAGCCTTGGTGAAGGGAACAACTGTGACTTCATTAGATGATAAATTAGGAGAGTGAATAAAGGAAAATTATGTTAGGAGATTTAAATTGTAGAATAAGGAAGATGATGTAGTTTATGACAAATGACACATTATTTTTTTCAGAAAAATAACAGGTGAAATCTGAGGGAGTTACAAGACCAAAGATGATGGAGGAGAGAACCTTAGGAAGAACTTTTGTGGGGAATGAGATAGAGTCATTTATTGTTTAGTCATTTAGACATGTTTTACTCTTCATGGTCCTGTGGACAAACTGGCCATAGGGTTTTCTTGTTAAAGATAGAGAAATGGTTTGCCATTTCCTTCTCTAGTGGCTCACTCTTTGTTAGCTCTCCACTATGACCTGTCCATCTTGGGTAACTCGGCATGGCATAGCTCATAGTTTCATTGAGCCATGCAAGTCCTTCTGCTATGACAAAGCAGTGATCCAGGAGGGTGGAAAGTAATTTGTTGCTCTTGTTCTTTCATTTCAGTCATGTCCAACTCTTTATTATCCCATTTGGTGTTTTCTTGGAAAAAAGATACCAGAGTGGTTTGCATTTCCTTCTCTTGCTTATTTTACAAGTGAGGAAACTGAGCCAAATAGCATTAATAAATTGTCCAGCATCACATAGCTAGTAAAATGTATGGGGCCAAATTTAAATCCAAATATTCTTTACTAGAGGCCCAGTGCTTTATCTACTATGCCAGGAGTCACTTAGAGAGGAGTTAAAAATTGACCTTCCATCAGTGAAGACCCAGGTGAGATTAGATAAGAAATTTGTTGGGGAAGCAGTCAATAACTAGCCTAAAAAATGAGTGGGGTAAAGGGGACAGTGATTAGAGAGTATAAGACTATGGAATAATGAAATGATTAGTGATGTGGCCATGATTTGAAAAAGACAAAAACAGAACCAGAGTAGAGGTTATAGTCTGGGAGAATACTGAATTATTGTGAGGGACATACAGGGGGAGACATAGTGAAAGGAAATAGATCATGATCAGATAATGGAATTTTAGAACTCTTGAACATGGAAGTAGAACATTTCTGGCTACTGGTGAAATCAAGGGTGTGACTGTTTAGCTGAGATTGAATGAGGGATGCACATGAGTTGAGATGATTGAGGAATTGGGTGTCAGGGGCTATGCTTGTAGTAAAAAAAATAAGCATCAATAAAACTGAAAAAGAGCATTCTGAGAAATTAAACATCCTTTCGCTTAATTATGAAGTGGATAAGTAATAATAAATTCAGGTGAAGATCAAAACAATTTAAATTAAATCTACTGGAGCTAGAACATTCCCAAACTTCTCGAAATGACTCCCTGCTTCATAACCTCATGTATTTGTTAGTTTATTGTTTTAGGAAAGTCAGTGTTACTATGACTTTGTAGATGAGTTTTGTACATTGTTATAATCACTATATATATATATATATATAAAATCTCCAAATTTAACAAGGAAGCTCTTCTAATGACATCACTGGATTCACACCAGAAGGATTTACTTCACTGGACCTGTAATATTTTGTGCTTCTCTTTCTCTGTTACACACATTCTCTATCTATCAAAGATGGGTTTTTATGGAGGATAAGTTATCCTAAAACATGTTGGGTTCTGTTACTTCCTTGCTTAGGAAAAGAAAGAGCTTAAAGAGCTCCTTCTTTTCACTATGATAAAGTAGTAACTCCTGCTGACGTTTAAAGCCCTTTACACTTTAGCTCCTACTTTTCCAGACTAATTTCATATAATTCACCCTCATAATCCTGCATTCCAGCCAAACTGACCTACTTGTCATTCTCTTTCCATGACATTCTTCCAGTGTCTTTAGTCCTCTACACGTGTTATCCAACAAACCTAGAATTCTCTCACTGCTCACATTTACCTGTTGGAATTCTTACCATTGGCTCTGATCAAGTTCTTCTTATGGAAATCATTTTATCAACTTTCCCAAACACATCCCACTACAGTTTTTAGTACATTTCCTATCAGAAATTGTATATAATTTGCATTAACTTGTTTGTGTACATCCCTATTCACACCTCTAGAAGGTAAAATCCTTGAATGAAGGGGTTACTATTGTCTTCATATCCCAAGTGCCTTGCACAGTTATTATAATTATGGCTGCTATTTATATAGAGCTTTAATTTACACAAAATATTTTACAAATATCTCATTTGATCATCACAAAAAACTCGGAAGGTAAGTTTTATTATGTCTCCACTTTACATATGATGAAGCTGAAGCAGTCAGAGAGTCAGTGACTTTCCCAAGGTCATACAGCTAGTATCTGAGGTTGAACTTTTTTTTTTTTTTTTTTTAGTGAAGCACTTGGGGTTAAGTGACTTGCCCAGGGTCACACAGCTAGTAAGTGTTAAGTGTCTGAGGCCGGATTTGAACTCAGGTACTCCTGACTCCAGGGCCGGTGCTCTATCCACCTAGCTGCCCCCTTGAGGTTGAACTTTAATCTAGTCTTCTTGACTCCAGTGCTATGACTCACTACCCTATGCCAACAACCTGACATATGTAGCCCCTTAATAAATTCTTGTTGATTTGAATATAACTGAACTGAACTACTTATTATTTATGCTTTTAGAAAGAGTCAAAATTTGCCAATACAATCTTAAATTCCACTTTTTTGACATTAATGTAAACTTCTGAACATGAGTTTGGCATACTTATGGATATAGGGTTCCTGTTTTTAGCTTTATAATTGAGAGAGTTAGAAGAGTGATTTTTGTACATTTGTCGATTTCAGGTATAGTGCTCTGTATAATGCTGTTTATGCTATTTCAGGGATTTTCACATATAATTTGCCTGATGCCCCTATTTGAGAAAGCAATGACCTTTGTATTCTGTTCCATTATATTACAGCATATTTCCTCCTTTGTATTTCTCTGTAGTCCATCTAAGAAATTATAGGAGAAAATTGCAGAATATATAAATTTTTATGCTTTTCTTTCATAAATGCACAATAGTAAGTGAGAAAGCCAATGCAATAAAGAATTTCTCTCCTTTGAAAACTTGGCAATATTTGCCACATCAACCCCAGTATACACAATCTAGAGTTAAATGGATGCTTATTCATTTCCATTGAGCATAGATGGGTTCATCTATGTTCTGCATACTCTATGTTGTAGGTATTAAGTAAGTCTTTAGAATGATCATTGTTAACAAGAATGTAAACAATACTGAGGTTTAATACGACATGTGAACAACAAAGTTCATGAGGTAAAGGCTTATTTTTTTTTCCTTTTTTTCCCCCTGTAGTCATAGAAAAGGCTTAAAGTGGCCTGGTAGCTCAGTGAATAGAGCCCTGAGGCTGGAGTCAGGAAGACCTAAGTTCAAATCTGGCCTCAGAAATTTACTAGCTGTGTGACACTAGGCAAGTCACTTAACCTCTTTCTGCCTCAGTTTCCTTAACTACAAAATGTGGTATAATAATAACACTTACTTCTCAGGGTTGATTAATGGATCAAAATATGATTATATTTATAAATCATTTACCACAATGCCTGGAGCATAGTAAGTCCTATATAAATGCTGTCTATTATTATTAGAATTAGAATTCTAATTAAGATAGAGTGAAAAAAAACATTTTTCACCAGGCAAAATATGACTACAAAAAATCACAAACACATGTCCTTTCAGCAACATCATATACCTATTGAATAATTTAAAACTTTGACCTAATTACTGAGAATATTTATTTTGAAGGGTCTATGACTTTCTCAGCATGAGGAACTATGTGGAAAATCTTTCCAATCATTCCCATTGTAATGCCACACATTTATGCCTTTGTAGATAAATTCTTAGTGACTTTACCTGAACTAAAGTGACCTGAACAGAATTATATATCAGTAAGTGTCTGATGAAAGATTTCAACACATATCTACCTGACTATAGGGTCTTAGACACTACTTAATGCATGGTTCTGCCTCACATTAGTTAGCAAGATGAAGTAATTTAAATGGGAAGCTACCAGGTCAAGGATATATTAAATATATCCTTGTTTTTATAAAAATTTATATATAAAATGTTTTTCTTAAAGAAAAACAGTTTGGGAACCCCTATAATAATTTCTGTTTATGCTTAATTTAATTTGTCTTAATTTCTTCTTCCATTACTGTTTCATCATGAATTACAGAGTTGATCTAAGGTATCTTTTGCATTGCTCATTCAAAGAATCAGAAATACTGGTTTTGTCTCTGAATAGACATGATATGATGAATTAGTTTGTAATTGTTCTTTGTCCTTCATTCTTGAAGAGGATCATGACATCTGGGACATAATTTAATTACTTGCCATGAACTGGATTTAAGTGAGGAAGGGCTATGCAAAGCCACCAGCCTCACTCTCTCCTCCAGAGCCATATGCCATCTGGGTACACTGGCAAGATTTTCTCCATGCCTAGGATGCAGTGGGAGACCTTGGCCTTTTAAACTAAGGCCCTTCCCAGTTCTCAGTTTGCCTGAGACAATGTCCATTCAGTGAATGAGGCTAGGTAAGAAAGAAGGCAAAGAAAGCCTCTTTTACCTAATTATAAAATAAATAAATGAATAGATAAAGGTAGGTGGAGAGAGCCTCAAGGTTTCTAGACAGAAGAGATACAATTGCTGTTTAGACACACTGTAAGCCATCAAGAGGTCATCAATGGCAAAATGAGGTCTGGGCTTGGACCTATTGTTGGCCAATAGATGAGGGCCAGAGTTATTTAGGTTTAAGGAGCCATCCTTAGAAGACATCTTGGAGGTAAACCCTAACAAATCTTGAAAAGTTTCTGCAGAAACATTTGTATTCCTTTGGGCAGAGCAGTCTCAGGTAAGGGCATGATTCCCTATATGGAAAAAAGAAGAGAAGGTTAAGGCAAGGCAAGGAAAGGCAAGGGAAGGAAAAGAAAGGCATAAAAAGGGAGAAAGGCAGGGTAACAACCCCATAAATTCCCCAAGTACCAAAGAGGACTATAATGTAGGGCAGGTTTTATGTATATATAATTGCATGCATAAACATATATGGATATTTAAACATATATGTAACTATATGCATAAACACACATCATGGTCCACATGATAATGTTTGTATATGTGTGTAGCATATGTATATATGTTTATTATGTATATAGACTATATATCTTTATATAGTTATATATGATTATAATTAGAAGGCTAGACAATAGATGGATGGATAGATGGATAGATAGATGATAATTAGATAGATGGATGGATGGATGGATGACAGATGATGGATGATGATGTCTTGGCTTATAACTATGACTATAGTCTTGAAGACCTAAGACAGTTTGTGGCTTTGATTCAAATTATCCCTTGACCTGTTTACCATCAGCCATCTATGTCTTACTGCTGCATGGTAGAATTACCATTCTGTTGGTTTCCAATATTAAGAATAAAAGTTTGAAACTGAAGGAAAAACAACAAGAAGAACAAAAACTTCAAACTGGTGAACAGTGAATATTTCCCCTGAGCGTTGTCGTTGGAATGAGAAGATTCTTTAAAGGTTTATTTGTTGTTGTTGTTCATCCTTCATTCTCAAAGGGGACCATGACATCTGGGTGGTGTTATGTCTTGCAGTGAATTGGATTTCAGTGAAAGGGGGCTGTTCAATGTCACCAACCTCACTATCTTCTGCAGAGCTATCTGTGTCCAGTGGCAAGATACACACACACACACACACACACACACACATAAACATATATACATATATATTATATATACACACATATACATATGTATACATACACACACACACACACACACATATATATATGTATGTATATTATACACACACACATATATAAGGATGACTTGAGATGGCCTCAGTTATTTAACGCAATTAGGATTAAGTGACTTGCCCAGGGTCACATAGCTAGTAAGGTTTTGTAAGGTTCTGAGGTGATATTTGAACTCAGGTACACCTAACTTCAGGGTCAGTGCACTATCCACTTTGCCACCTAGCTGCCCCAAAGATTAATTTAGTGATAACTAGAACTAAGATCAATTAAAGATTGATTTTAAAGGTTCTTGAATGACAGATTAAAGAGCTTGGCACTATATGAGTCAGGTTACCTTCATAAAGTTATCTCATTTAACTCATTCTTTGTGTAACTATGATGCATAGAGAGACTGATTTGGTCCAAAGGCCTTTTTAGAAAATTCTAAAATTCTGTGATACTAAGCATAATATTGCCCTGAAAATATTCATTATTTAGATCTTATAAATATGTTTATTTTGGTTCACCTAAATGGTTCAATCATCAATGCTACTTACTCAGTTCTACATATTACAAAATATCAATGGATATACCTTTTATCCCTATAAGTGAAAATAAATACTATGACTTTTAATGACAGTGGGATAATTTTAATATACATTCAAGCATTTTAAAACATATTTGAAATGCATAAATCACAGGTGAAAAAATAGGGATAGAATGCTGGGATTAGAGTAAGGAAGATGGGATCAAATCCTACCTATGATATAACTAGCTGTCTATTAATGATGGTCAATAATTCAACTCATGAGAGATCAAGTGAGTCAATTAAGAGTGGTAATATGTATGAGTGGAAAGAATCCTGACAAAGTAACAGGTATTTTGTCTATTTATAGTATGATAACAAGTGACTTTTCAAAGATATAAACATACATATCACTTTAAAACTCACTGGTCATTCATGTGTGTGTGTTTTTGTGTGTGTATGTATGCATATACATATATATGCAAAGTGGTTTGACATTTCATCTGCCCCTTCATTTATTTTTATTTTTTTTTAATTAATACAAATCATGGTAGTTTTGTGAATTAATTCATACATGATTTAAAATAATTATCCTCTAATGTAGCCTCATTTTAAACTACTCTATTAATTACATTGTAATCTATGGATAACATGCATGATTTCTAACATAAGTTTCTATTATTTCTATTAAGATATATTCTGTAAGTACCTGATCACAAAGAGACTGCTGTTAAGTTTTTGTGACATTAACATCTCCCCTTCTCCTCTAAGACTTGGATTAGATTCAATTCATTTCATTCCCATTAGTCATCTAGTAAGAGTCGACTGTATCCTTAGGTTTGAGGTAAGTTAAAATAATTAAAAAGATAGAAAACAATGTTTTATTTTGGAATAAGTTATTTTAAAAGTCTGCGTAGCTGTGTAGTTCATTGCTTCTATGATCTCTAAAAGAGCAATGGAGCATGACCACAGTTGATACTCAAATCCAATTTGAGAAATTGATGTCAATGTGGACAAAGGTCTAAAGATAAAGGTCTCTAAGACAGAGGTGGATTCTGTCTGTAAAACTTAAGTACAATCCAAAGTTTGCATGCAACCTCATATCTAGAAGTTTCAGAATGAAAATGTCAGTCCCAACATGTAATATTCAAAATGAAAAAAAGAAAAGAAAAAAGAGAAATAAAATTATTTTAACTACAAATTCTGAAATATTAATTAGTGACATTTCTATAAGATTTTAGGGGTTATAGAAGGTATTTAAAATGTCATTTGTTCATATCTGATATGAAACATTTAATTTCTTCAACTCACTTTTGAATAAACATGTATGCATACACATATATACACACAGGTACATGTGTACAGACATATAAGAACAGATACATATGTGTATATGTGGTATATGCATGTGTTTGTGTAGATAACATCAATATTTATTATGCTTGTCACAAATTTAAAAAATTAGTTTTCTTTTCAAATGTCTTTTCCATTTACCATATCATTTATTCCTTCATTCCTTGGTTGTCCTTCATTTTAGAAGAAGACCATGACATCAGGAAGGTGGAGCCCTGCCTTAGAAGTGAATTGGATTTAAGTGAGACAAAGATATGCAAACTCAGCAGCCTCTGTCCTCCAGAGCCATTTGGGTCCAGTGGCAAGATATAGATCAGGATGACTAAAGATGGTTCAGGATGCAGTGGGAGAACTTGGTCTTTTAAGCAAAGACGTTTCACAGGTCTTAGTTTGACTGAGGCAATGCCCATTCAGTGATTAAGACTAGGCAAGAAATGAGGCAAAGAAAGTCCTCTTATACCTAGACAAAACAACGAAAATCAATCTGGCGGGGAAGACACTCAGGGTTTCTGGCCTAAATAGAAACAATTGCTATTTAAACTCATTCTGAGCCATCATAGCCCAAATAATGGCCAAGTGAGGCTTGGGCTGGGACATAGTGTTGGGCAATCTTTGAGTTAAAGGCATGGTCCTTAAAAAAAGAAATCTAGCCTGCAAACCCCAAGATATCTCTAGAAGTTTCAACTATCAAAATTCATTTTCCTTTGGGCAAAGCACCTGCAGGTAGAGGTTTGATTGCCTATGTGGACAGAGGGATAGAAGAGAGGGAAGCTGGGAGGGAAGGGGGAAGAGAGGGAGGGAGGAAAAGAATGAAGCAGGCAGGGAAGGAAGGAAGGAGGGATGATAAGAGGGAAGGAGGGAGGGAAGAAAGGAGTAAGTGAGGGAAGGAGGGAAGGAAGGAAGGTTGTTTGTTGTTTTTCCTTTGTTCTAGAAGAGGACCATGTCATCAGGAAGTGATGTCATGACTTGCAGTGAATTGGATTTAAGTGAGGAAGGGCTATGCAAAGTCAGCAACTTCACTCTCTCCTCCAGAGGCATCGGAGTCCAGTGATAAGCTATACATCAGGATGACTGGAAATGGCCCTGGTTGATTTTGTTTGTTTGTTTGTTTTACTTTTTTAATTTTTTTTATTAATTTTTTTTTTAGTGAGGCAATTGGGGTTAGGTGACTTGCCCAGGGTCACACAGCTAGTAAGTGTTAAGTGTCTGAGGCCGGATTTGAACTCAGGTACTCCTGACTCCAAGGCCGGTGCTCTATCCACTGTGCCACCTAGCTGCCCCTTGTTTTACTTTTTTGTTTTGCTTTGTTTTGTTTTTTAAGGCATTGGAGTTAAGTGACTTGCCCAGTATCACACATCTAGCAAATGCCTGAGGTCATTTTGAACTCAGGTCTTCCCAACTTCAGGGCCAGTGTTCTATCCACTGAGCCATCTAGCTGACCCTTGAAAGAAGGCACTGGGGGAGGGAGAGGAGGAGGCAGAGAGGGAAGGAGAGGGAGAGGAAGAGAACTGAGTTGTTTAGCTGTCCCCATTGGGACAGCTACTACTACTCACAGATCATGGTTTGTCCTACTTTCTCAAAGAGAACTATGATATCAGATAATTTAGATTTAAGTGAGGGAGGGCAGAGCAAAGTTGCCAGCATCACTCTCTCCTCCAGAGCTATCTACTATAACTGGAAAGAAATATAAAAGTTAAAAATGACCCCTGGGAAAGGATGACAAACAAATTCATGAAGTGTTACATGTTCCAAATTTACCAGCTATGCATGTATGTATGTGTATATATTCATACATATATTTATATAATTATATGTGCATATATAATTATAAATAGTATATATAATTGTCTATGTAATGTATAATATGCATGACATATTGGGTATATCTGTATACATGTACATATAGGTGTATATAAATATATTAAGTAGAAAAGACACTTTCAAAGTAAGATTATTTTAAAAACTTGTGAACCACATATAATACATTTTGTGTTGGGACATCCAAGGCATAGTGGAGTTAGTACTCACCTTACGGTCAAGAATAATTAAGTTCAAAACCATGATGTGGTAATGAACAAATCAGTTAATTTCTCTAAGACTCAATTTTATTATCAAATTTGAGGTTATTATAACTATAGAATCCACCTCTCAGGGTTGCATGATGTTTAAATGTATCCTCTGTCATCATCACCACCACCACCACCACCACCATCATTATCTTAGGCAAACAGGGTTAAGTGACTTTTCCAGGGCCATATAGCCAGTAAGTGTCTGACGCTGGACCTGACTTTTCCTGCCTGAAGGCTGAATTCTCTATCCACTGTGCCACCTACTTTTCCAAATTGTAAAGTTTGTTTGTTTGTTTGTTCAAAGCATTTGGGGTTGTGAATAAAGCCACATTTGAACTCAAGTCCTCCTGACTCTAGGACCTGTGCTTTATTCACTGCACCACCTAGTTGTTCCTCAAATATCATAATGTATTTAAGTCACTTTGCAAACAATAAAACATTTTGTAAAGGACAATTATTATTATGATGTTATGGATTATTCCCATACCTCAGAATGGCCATTTTAATTTCTATCTTGCCTTAGATCAGTGATATCTGCCTACCTTAACAAAAGTCTATCATAAAAATACCTTTTAAATTCCTGAGTTTTTTCTGTATTTTTTTCTTTAACAAACTAAGGAATTATCCCCCTTTCTATTAATTCTATAGAGTGACATTATAAAAATACAATTGCTTTGTAAAAAAGTTCCTTCTTAACATGCATAGGGTTAATAGAAAATCAGAATATATTATTCAAAAATTTGTAATTGCAAATAAGAAATAAAATAACTTGGCAAAAAATGTATGATAACCATCACTTGTATTTGTATAGCACATGAGGTGGGTAATGGCATTGGGGAGGAGGTAGCTCTGAGAGTCCCAAGCCCAATTTATCTTAACTCATAATCTTTCATTATCTGCTGTGCAACCATTCAGAACTCTCACTCCTGCTGACATAACCAATGTGCTGAAAGGCTTTGGATTGTTTCTGGGGCTTTAGCAGAATATGAAGATAATCCACTGATACATTCCTGAATTTTGTAGAGATGTTTTGTTTTTTTTACCCTTGTCAAATCAAGAGTGGAAAAGTCATAGATCATAGTATCACCTACTGCAAAGAAACTTTATTAAGAAAAATATTTCATTGACATTTTAATTTTGTTTTTGGTGGGGAGGTATTATAGAGGAGTGGATGGGTTCGATATTTTTAAAATTTTAATTATAAGGTCTATAATAAAACTCAATTTTAAAAAGGTAGGTATTTCTCTTATGGATTCACTTGTCATGATCCCCAAAATAAGAAAGTTTTAAAAAAACATATTCGATTTCAAGGCATAGGGATTGAATCTCTGATTTCATTTATACAGAAAATCTCCCAGGTAAGGAAATTCCCTTTAGCAACACTGTTTGGTACCTTCTTTTTCACTCTAGAGTCTAGAGTCAGTGCCTGAGGCATTGATAGGCTAAATGACTTTATACAGTGTCATACAGCCAGTTTATATAAACAGCTGTACTTGAACCCTGGTCTCTCCTTTTTTTCATGATTCCTTTCAATAAATTAAAAAATATGTTTTGTTTTTTGTCAGAATCCTTTTTGTTTACAACACATCCCCAATATTGAATTCACCCAGATTCTCTCTGCTCCTTAACTGTAAATCAAATTCAAAAGTATTTAATGATATTCCATATAATACTATTTAACATTTATCTGTGTTCTATATTTAAAATAACTCAGTGATTATACATTGAATTCCTAAAAGTCCTATATAAGAACTTCCCCAATATCCACATTATTGACATGACATGTTCTGAGCATTTGAAAATGCATATTTAAAATTCTGCCTCATCTGAATTCAGGTGGGTAATATCTGTTAATATACTTTGACACTTTTCTTAGGACCTGATGAAATACCATAAGAATGCACTGCACTGCATCTGGCAGATTAAAGTCATGGTTTCCTGTAATATAATGGACATGATTCTTTCCTCTTTGGAAGAGAACAGAGAATACTCTGACATTATATAGAAAACTTAGAGACAGGAACCTGTACTTTCCCCACACTTTTCCAAAATAGGCTAAGGAAGTAGTAGTACCTTTAAACCCTACGTACTTTAGTGGTGTCTTTGAATCGGGGGAAATTTGCTTCTTTCCCCCCAAGTTTTAAATGTTAGAAAGAAGGTGGTACTTTCAGGGTATGAAAATTTGTAAAAATTGAAGG
The DNA here is from genome assembly GCF_019393635.1 of Dromiciops gliroides. NCBI lineage: Eukaryota > Metazoa > Chordata > Mammalia > Microbiotheria > Microbiotheriidae > Dromiciops > Dromiciops gliroides. The sequence goes on from NC_057866.1 coordinate 144,836,863, forward strand.
AAAAACACTGCAAAATATCATATCCTCCTTTCATATACAGTTGTTTTTTCCCCTGCAAAATTAGTGACATCTTTAATACTACCATCAGTGCACACATTTTCCTCCAACTGAGCAGAAGATCCTTGAGGGATAGAATAGTTCATTTTTCTCTTCATATTTCCAGTATCTGACATATTGTCTGGAACATAGTGTATATTTAGTAAATGCTTATTAAATATATGGAAAGATACTGGAATATATAGGGTACAGATGTTTAAAGCAGGAAGGTTATGAATACTATAGAAACAGATGCCCTCTTCTGGTCAACCAAATCTACTTTTTGTTAACTCATAAACTCTTTTACCCATTATCTATTACAAAGTTGATTCAAGGTTATTTTTAGAGCCTTTTGCTTTTGTGTCTTTCATGAAACAAGCTTTGGAAATGAAAATTGTAATTCATAGCTCAGCTTCCCACATCTACAATATACTCTACTAAATTATATGCTTACTATTAGATAAATATTGACTAATTCTAGTTCAATCCTATGATTTAAAAATAAGTGGGCTATCCATTTTTCATTGTCTATCAAATTTATCTCCATGTTGTATATATCTATGCTAGAAGTATGCTAGAAGAATACTTGCATTTCAAGTAAAATAAAAAACAAACCCTCTTATGACATAGTATGACTTGAACACCATACACTGTTGGGAATTATTATTAAGCCTTTCCCATTTTCCCCCAGACATGTGATTTCCAATGTGGGGAATAGCTATCCCCTCAAAATTGAAAATCAACACTTCTCTTTAATTTATATACTTAGGATATTACTTGAGTCATTAAGTGATTAAATGTCTTGTCCATGTTCACATAGTTTGTGTCAGAAGGAAGACTTTATTCGGTTCTTCCTACCATCAAGGTCAGCCCTCTCTTTAATATGGAATGTTACCTTTCCTTGTATGTTAGAGGTGATTAATAAATATTTGCTAAATTGAATATACTTGATTTGCTGGAAGGTGGCATGTGCAGTCTAAAGTTTGCTAGATTTATAGTCTGAAGAACTGTGTTCAAATATTCAATCTCCCACTGTCTATTTGCATGTCTTTGGTCAAGTAAGTGGGCTGCAAGTTTTATATCTATAATTTTATAATTCCTCTGTACAGTTAAGTTTTCTCATGTGTAAAATGAGAGAGTTTAACTGGACAACCTCTTAAGTTTCTTTTTGGCTATACATCTGTGATTTTATGATCCCCTGAATTGGAAAGGCAATCCCTAAAAAATCATAGAATTTGGTTGATAGTTTTAATAATAATGATTTTGTTATATTTCAGGTAATAAATCATAATTATTTTAGCTATAAAATCTTGAGAAATGGACATTATGTATAAGCTAAAGATGAAACAAAGTCCTGTGTATGTTCATAAAAGAATCAAAGATATTTATGCTCTTGAAAGATGCAATAAGAACCAACAGTCATGCTTACTTATGAAACCCACAAGGGAATCCCTTCACTGCAGTAAAAAAAAAAAATTCTGATTTTTTTTTTATATTCTGATATGTTGATATATTTATTATGGTCACAGTTGATGCACTAATAAACTCTGCTTTTTTATCTTATGTGATATGCTAACACAGATCTCAAGACAGGTAATTTTTTAATGTTTACATAGCAATATGATAAAATCAATTTTAATTTCTAGAAGATTAAAAGCATTGTTTTAGCAAAGTTTTTTAGATGCTATCAAGTTCTGGGGAAAACATTTTTAAAGAGATCTAGATTTTATAAGTGCTAAGTCTTCAGGTTTTCCCAACATTACCTTTTTTTAAATATTATTTCATTATTATATTCACTACTTCTTTACATTATTAGCCACAGCGAGTAGAGCTTGTGCTTTTGTGGTGGGAGAGATGGATGGTTGGTGGTCAAGACCCATGATTTTCTCAATGTAGTGATCTTCTTTTGGGGAAACTCCTATCAATGTAGGTTGATTTTTTTTCTTTGAAACTAATTATTTTAAAGAGTTGCCTGGTACAATAAGATGCTAAATGATTTGCCCCAGGGTCAAAAAAACAGTATGTAACAGAGCTTGAACATAGGTCATCCTAACTCTAAGACCAGTTCTTCATCCACCATTCCACATAGTTTGTATTAAACTCTATAGATGTTTAGATCCCCATTTTACAAAAGAGTAAGTGGAGGCTCTGATGAGTTAAAAGACTTCCCCATGATCATGGAGAAATCAGATATCAAAGTGAGGATTTATGCACACTTCTCTGTTGATAAAAATTCTGAACGCTTTCAATTACTCTATATTGTGTCAATTGCTAAGATGTCAGATTCTGGACTAGGATAGTTCCGTCTAGGTATATCAATAGAGGAGGTCCATAATATTTAGCCCACCATTCTCCAATCTCTCTTGTAATAGCAAGTATCCATAAACAAATACATATCTATACCTATACATATACGCACATACATAAACACATACAAATATGTGTGTATATATATTTGCCCTATGTTACAGTGTTTGGGTTTTTTTTTTTTTTAGTGTGGTGGGGTTTTTGTTTGTTTGTTTGTTTGTTTGTTTTTATTTTTGTTTTTTTGCAGGGCAATGAGGGTTACATGACTTGCCCAGGGTCACACAGCTAGTAAGTGTTATGTGTCTAAGGCTGGATTTGAACTCAGGTCTTCCTGAATCCAGGGCTGGTGCTTTATCCATTGCACCACCTAGCTGCCCCTATGTTACAGTGTTTTGTGAAATATTTCAACATTGTGTAAAGCCCTTGAGAAAACACTTTTTTTCCTTGAATGAAATCCTTGTAACAAACTTATTTACTAATAGGAATAAAAAAGAGGATTAAGATTAGATGAAACATTCCCAAAGGTCACAGAAAGATATATTTGGAAATATTTGGTGAAAACCAAAAATGGTTGATGATTTTTTTCTGTCTTTTGCTTTTAGTGTTTTGAAAACAGATTGCATTTGGAGTAAACTAAGGAATACTACACAATAACAACATAACTGGCAACTATATGGAGCTATGTTTTACCAAGCAGTCTACACACATTATTTCATGAAATCCTTAAAAACAACCCTGTGAAACAAGTGCTACTGACAAATTTCTGCATCTTACACATGTAGAAAAAGAATTAAAATAATTTAAGTTCTGCTGTAAAACCTTACACTGTGCAGGTAATAAATGCCTGGGGCAGAGTTTGGACCCAGGGTCCATTGCTCTGTCTACTAAACTATGCTGTATATCATTTAATCTCAATTTCCAAATTACCATAGGAACTCAGAGTTAGTATTTCATCTACTAGTATATCTACATTTCATGTTATATAAAATAGAGGCCTAGAGAGAGAAAATAACATGCTCACACTGAGTAGCAAATAGCAGAGTCAGGATCTTTTCATCCTAGATCCAATGTTCTTTAAATAACAACAAACTGTTATAGCTCTTTTCTTCCCATCTTTGTCTTTTCTGACCTTTTACTGTTTGTTTGGTTTTGCTAAACAGGGAAGTTTAGCAAAGTTGTTACCAGAGACAAACAAATCTGGTACAGTTCTCCTGAATCTTATGCGAACACATTTGACCAGTTCATCATTTATTTCTTTAGTGTTTTGTATTAATTGTATTTTTAAAAAAAATCACAAAGGATATAGAGGAGCCTCTAAGGTACTTTCTATTGTCTAAAAATTAATGGGTTTTAGGCAAATGTGGCAATACTTGGTACCCATAAGTATGAGATTAAAATTGGATATTAGATCATAAATCTCCCCTACTTAACCTTTCCCTTAATTTATCTCCCAGACTAGTAAATGGAAGAAGCTTCTGGTTTTCTAGTTAGAGCTTTTATTGTATGGTAGTCACAAGGTGATGTTGATTAGAAGGATAGGAAAGTAGAAATACAATACAAATCATCTTAAGTCTAGGCTTAGTCTATATTCCGTATAAAACTCACCAAAACCCAAGGCCACCTTTGGGGAGAGAGACCGAGTCAAGCGCGTGCTGTTAACCGAGAGCTGGGCCGAGTCAAACTCCAGTCTGCGTCTGTCTGTGCAGCACAGCCAGGAGACCAGCGGAGCAGGAAAAAAAAGGCCCCACTTCCGTTCTCTCCTTGCCTTTTAAGCTCGCACCCCAGAAGTCAAGTGCTCAGCAGGTAATCTGGTGTACGTCGCAGGCGGACTGGTGTGCGTAGCTCATGCTGTTGGTCTCCTCCCCAAAAGGGTGGTCCTAAAAAAAAAACTGGCATCTCTCCATTATCTAACTGACTGTTAAAACTTTTTACCATACAAGGATCAGCTAGATTTGCTGAATATAAAAGTGGCATAATTAGTTAAACTCTTGTTTCCCTATTAATCCATTTTATGATTGTTATAATCACCAACATCATCTTCATAATCTTTAGAGATTGGCAGTATGATAGTAAAGAGTGACCTGATTCCACTTTTGACATATATTATTGTCTATGAAATTAGAAAAAATAATTAAATTATACTGCAGTCAATATTCTAAAAATTTCAGAAGAGTTTATTAACATCATTGGTACAGTTTTCTCACAGTGTGTTCACTAAGCCAAAAAAAATTCACATCTTGCATAATAATAACTTATTTATCAACTAAATGAGAAGTATTATGATTGGCACTTATAGTAAAAAGGTTACGTTCTCTAAGGGAAAATGTGGGAAATGTAAATGTATACATATATGTGTGTATATATCTTATTATATATATATGTGTGTATATCTATATGGGCATGCCAAATTTATGGAAACTAACGCAAGATAACCTTTATGGGTTTGGCAGATGAAGGCAATAGCAACTAGTTGATATATGAGGAAATTCTTCACATAGAAGAAGGTACTTATATATAGTATTTTGAAGGACAGGGAGGGGAGGGAGGATAGAATTTCGAAGTCAAAGCTTAAAAAAAAGAACGAACATTAAAAATTATTTTAACATGTTATTGGAGAAAAATAAACATTAAAAAAGATTCAGAAGTGAAGAAGAAGCACATTAAGGAATGAAGGACAGATAGAGTGTAAGAGAAGGGAGATGGAGGGTTATTTGTGAGGAATATTGAGGTCAGTATGAGTAAACCACGAAATATGTGTAGGGCTGGGACATATAATCAGGTGGAGATACATGTTGATGATGACTAAACCTGCCAACCTGTATGATTGGTAGTATGACAGAAACAGTGAAATTCAGAAGAAGGACAGGTTTTGTATAAAAAGATAATGGATTGTTTTGGAAATGTTTTTTGGAGATGACTACTGCATATTCAGTTCAGAATCCTCAGTATCCAATTGGTTTTGTGTGTGTGTGTGTGTATGTGTGTGTGTGTGGCAATTGCGGTTAAGTGACTTGCCCAGATTCACATAGCTAGTAAGTGTTAAGTGTCTGAGGCCAGATTTGAACTCAGGTCCTCCTGATTCCAGGGCCGGTGCTCTATCCACTGCACCACCTAGCTGCCCAGTCAGTATCCAATTGGAAATGTGAATGGAGCTCAGGGAAGAGTGGGTCTAACTGCATAATAATTGTCACCCCTACCTCTTATAATCTGTATAAGTAACTCTATATAAACTAAAACCTGTAAGAGCTAATAAGATCACCATATAAGTATATGGGTGCATAAAAAGAGAAGAAAAGAAGGTTCAGGATAGAGCTTTGCAGTATACCCATACATAGGAGACAGAATGCACACGGTGATCCAGCAAAGGTGACTGAGAAGCATGAGTTAAACAGATAGAAAAAGAGAGGAAAGAGGATCTAGGAAAGAAGTAAAGTCCAAGAGTTGTGTCAATTGTGACAGAGAAGTCAGGCAGGATGGAGACTGAACAAAGAATTTCAGATCCACAATTTAGGTGTCATTGGTAGTTTTGTAGAGAGCAGTTTCAGCTGAGTGATAAATTTGGAAGCCAGATTATAAAGGGTTATGAGGGAAAGAGAAAAAGTAGAGGCAATGATTGTAAGTAGCATTTTTCTTCTTGGATAAGTGAGAAAAATTAAAAGTTAAAATTAAAGAAAAAAGAGAGAATTGTTCTAGGTGTGACCTGATGGAGATCAAGGGGATGAGATCAAGATACATGTTAAACAGATAGTTTTGGTAAGGAGAAGGGTTGTCTCTGTATCAGAAACTAAACTAAAGGAGAGGATGGGAAATAATATTATGTGGTTTTGAGATGAAGAATATGGGAGAAGAGGAGACCCCTGACAAATTGGAGTCTATTTTCTCTGAAGAGAAAGAGATGAAATATTTTGTTGAGAGAAAGAAAGAGGTATGGAGATTTGAGGAGTGAAGAAAAATGGGCAGAGCTTATGTGAAAGTTAGATACAGAATACACTAGAGAGGAGCAAAAGGATTGCCTTGCTGTATTGAGGAACCAGTTGATAGTAGGTAAAATAAATTTCTGATTGCCACCTTCCCCTCCCCACCCCCAGTCAGCACAATTGTATGACATCTTGTTTTATGTTTCCCCTGACCTTAGATTTCACTACATGCCCAGCCTCAGTCTTCCTAAATTATATTTTTTTCAGTATATGAAATTTAAGGAAAAATCAGTACCTCAATTAAATGATGTAGAATAGCAAATAGAGAAAGAGACTTAGAATCAGGGAAAAACAAAACACAACAAGAGTCTAACTTCCACTATTGACACTATTGATTCATTACTTTAAGAGCAATCCAGAGCAGTGGTGTCAAACTAACAAAGAAATGGGAGCCATTAAGCTGTATATAAGGATCCCCAAGAAAAGAAAACCTCAGAAAAATATTATATGTTTTATTGTAATTTTATTTATTTTGTTAAATATTTCCCTATTATATTTTTATTTGGTTCAGCAATCTCAGGAGAATTGTGGCCCTCTGTACCAAATGCCAATTGGTTGATACCTCAGGGCTAGAGCACTGAGAAATTAAGTGACTTGCCCAGGGTCATGCTTGCCAGCATATTTCAGAGGAAAGATTTTAACCCAGGTCTTCCTGACTCAGGGCTAGAACTCTGTCCATTGTACCAAGCTGTTCAGGAAGCCCTTTAAAAGTATTCTTCCCATTTAAAATGATTTGTATTCCCAGATTCCAAACTGTTCATTTCTATATTTCTTATGATCCTCACTGTATAACAGTTTTATAAATTTTGTTTCTCTTTCATATACTATTACATCATTATTCATAAATTCTGAAAAAAGTAGTCTTTCTATCACTTTATCAAATAATTTGCCCAGAAAGTTTTTAGTGTTTCTATTTTGTAATAATATGACTTAAGCAGAAAAGTAGCAGAGAATGTTCTTCTAAAGAAAATCATAGTATTTTGATGATGTATCTTCTACTAGATTAGAAAAACCTCAGGAGCAGGATTATGTTGTCTTTCATCTTTTAAACCCCCAATCCTTGCTCAGTAACTTACATATAATAGGCATTGAATAAATGCATGTGGAATTGGAATGAAGAAAGAATAAAATGCCTTACTTTCCCAAAGTAAACCATAATCTTGGGAAATGATATAACACATCTTTTGGGTCAATAAAGTAGTTATACCTGGACTGAGGGACCTGTGAATGTCGATGAGTAGACTCATTTAAATACCTAGAAAGTTGCTCCAAGTTTGGCACAAATTACTAGTAGCAGAATTCGAAGCATTGTGAGGTCATGAGGAGAGCAGGGTGGCATAGTAGAAGCATTGTGAGGTCATGAGGAGAGCAGGGTGGCATAGTACTGGAATTGTATTCTTAAATATCTGAGTTTAAATCCCACCTTGCAAGCTGTGTGATCCAGAACAAATCACTTAACTTCTATTTACCTCAGTTTCTTCATCTGAAAAATGTGATCAATGCACCTACTTTCTATAGTTATTGTAAGGATAAAATGAGATAATATTTGTAAGAATCTTTGATAAAAATTGGCATATAAATGCTAGTCACTTGTCATCTATCATTTTGATACTGAGATGTAATGGTTGCTTTATCAATGACTATGTTCCAGGGTTTGGTGGCACAGTTTGGAAAACAATGGACTAGCTGATAGAGTTCCTGAAGTCCCTTGAAGGCCTAGCACTTCCCCCAATACTCTTCTCATCCCTACCCCCAAACATGTACACATACATACACATTTGCTATAACTAGGATCACTTAGAAAAGTTTCTTCAAAATATCATGAAACTAATGTACTGACAAAGACGTCTTTTTGTAGCTATAGTGTGCATACTTCTAGGAAGTTCAGTATCTCACTCCAATATATTCTCTAATATTCAATAGACTATAATCATTTCTATATTTCCTCTTAATGATGGAGTAAATTATTCTGAATAATTATAGCACTGATATTTGGAGAGTGAGCAGCGGCAGCTTCTTTAGTATCAAAATCAGTGCTTTCTTGCCCATATACAGTATTCTACTGAATGTTTCAAGTAGGCGCAAATCTTGACATATAAAAGGCAAGCCTCACTTGAATTTGCACCTTTATGAAAGTGAGACCTTGAGATGATTATTCCTGACAGCACCGAAATAAAAAATAGACAAGTTGACAAATATACATAGATTCAAGAATCACATTAAACTGGTTCTTCTAACATGAATGTTACCTTCCTGTTTGGGAGCTGGAAAGATTAGAATATCTGAAGTCCTTGATTTCTATGATGAACTAAATTCTGTTACAACAAAGAAAAGGTTCTAACACATGTACATAATTTCTTCATAGGGTGACAATGAAATGATTTTCTAAGGCCATGAAACATTTTAATAAAGCAGAGTGCATGGCTTAGTTATCTTTTATGAATTGATAAAAATGTACTTTTGCCCATCAGTAACCTATCATTCATATAATTTACATTTCTAATGTTATGAAAATGCACATTTCCAAAGCATTTCAACTCAAACCATTTTGAAAAAAGTAGAAATTATCCCCATAGAGCAGCTTGAAATCAACTGTCATTATTTGATTGATCTGAGCTACAGTATCCCCTAATGTTTTCTTAAATTCAGGCATAGTCCTGTTGTGTATTAATTATAGTGGAAAGATAAAGATCATTATGTTATGAAAAATACAATTAAATTGCATTTGATATCTTGTATGATGAAGCTTGTTCAGGGCACTGGGGTTCATATTACAGAATTCATTATCAGTTTTATTTTCAAATTGTTCCTTGATTAACATTTCTCCCAATTAGCAGGAGATTTGGAGAAGAGTCTCTCCTAATAAAGAAGTCATTCAAAAACATATTTGGGGTGTATTCATTGATCCCATTACTAACATTTTATAATGCACCAGCTGCTAGCCTTTGTTTTTTTCTCCCAGTAATCCCTAAATAGTTAGCTCTTCAGCCAACAGATATCATCCAAACACTTCTGGAGTACTCTCTAAACCATAATGGTTGGTTTATTTTATTTTTTAATTTTTTTAGTGAGGCAATTGGGGTTAAGTGACTTGCCCAGGGTCACACAGCTAGTAAGTGTTAAATGTCTGAGTCCGGATTTGAACTCAGGTATTCCTGACTCCAGGACCGGTGCTCTATCCACTGTGCCACCTAGCTCCCCCTTTTGTTGTTGTTGTTGTTTTTTAGGAAGTTAAAACTAAGTGACTCAGTATATTCATCTCTATACTGCATATATTATCTTTGTGCTAATGTTGACTTTGTTTTGCATATCATATTTAAAAGGCTGCACTCAGAACTTTGTAAGGCAATTGTAAATGTATATCCTTTCATTCTAAATGATGTTTTTAGGGCAGACTTTAATTTCAGTAATAAATACAGTATATCAGATGAAGAGTTTCAAGCAAAGTCCTTGAAGGAATGAAATATTTGATGCAAATGGTCCCATAAAAGTAGCATATTAATATTAATTTATAATAAAAGGGAACAGGACTCAAGAACCAGATACAGCAATCCAGGTTCTGAAATATGGTTGTCATATTCATTATTATGCTGCCAGCCTGTGGTTCTCCTTTATATGTACACTGCCCTGCCCTTCTATTAGTCTTAAGTGTGCAAAAATGGTGATCTGAAAATTTGTGTTTCAAGTCAGAATTCATAATCTTAATGACTTTGAGGTTTTCAAAGGATGTACATAATTATGTTGAGCTACATATCAGTTGGCAGAGCTCTTCCTGTTATCTTTAACCATAAAATAGTGAAATTTTCAGGAAAGGATGAAAACTATAATTATTCAGAGGGTCATATCATATCCTTATTGTCAGAAGGGAAAAAGAGGAAAATAATGGAATAAACATTTACTAAGTGCTTACTCAGAGGCAGAGAGGTAACATAGTGACATGAAGTCCCGAAGTCATGAAGACTCTTCCTGAGTTCAAATCTGTCCTCAGATACTTACTAGCTGTGTGACCCTGGATGAGTCATTTAACCCTGTTTGCCTCAGTTTCCTCATCTGTATAATGAGCTGGAGAAGAAAATGTCAACCCATTGAAGTATCTTTGCCAATAAAACTCATGGGGGAATAAAGTATTGGATATGACTAAAACAACTGAACAACAATAGATTCCTACTAAGTGAAAGGCACTGTGCTAAAGCACTTTGTAAATATGTCATTTGATCCTCCCAACAACCCAGTAAATGGACCTTAAAGGCTATCTAGACCAGGCATCTCATTTTATAGATGAATAAACAAAAATGCAGAGAAATAGATTACTATGATAAAACAGATCCTCTGACTTTAAATTCAGTGTTCTTTATAACACTCCAAACCCACTTTTGAACTCTAAGACTGGAAAAATGTGACTAAGAAAATAATGATAAATTCATTATTTTGCTCCAAGGTCCACTCCAAATTTCTGATAAATTATTCCCATGGTCTTCCCTCATTGTATCTCATCTTCTGTGTCCTTTGTCCTCAAAGATCCAAAATCAAAACCCAGGTGTTCCTATTTCAGGGCTATGACTTATACTCCCATAGAACCATCAATGAAAAGATGATTAAGAATTCTGGATAAACCTTTCAGTACTGCTACAGTATAGCATGTGTCTAATCATTTTAATTTTCAATTCTGAATTTCTCTAGATTGTCTTTGTGCATACATCATTATTCCTTGGCCCATTGTTAATGACTAGTGAAGAAATACTGTGTAGCTTGGACTTTTAGAAGATGGAAGGTATTGTGTAGCATTATTCTTCCATCATGGTATCATAGAACAAAGGGAAGCTATTTCAGGTGACAAAGGGATATTCTCAGAACTCTTCCCCAAAGGTCTTATTTGCTTTAACTAAGAAAAAAAAGCTTCCATTATATAATGTTAAATTTATTCTTTCTAGTGATCAACTGTTGTGGTGTTCTGCTAAAATTTGTATTATAAATTTGATTCTGCTTTCTCCAAATGTAAATATGAAAACTTTTGATACATGGATTCATTTGCAAGTTTGCCTATGAGAAAGCTTCTCTTAATATTTTCTCTTAATTTAGATATAAAATGCATTCCCATTGGGACTGTAATCTTTTTTGAGAAGAGAAGATGAGAAAATAGTTAAAAGTAGCCCAACCAAATAAATATCCACTCTATTGAGAAAACTTTATTTCCCTACTTTGCATAAATATTCCACTTCATTCACTTTCAAAACACTACAATGAATATGGATTTATAAACCTGGGAATTAATCTCAGAGCATATAAAGTTTTGGATACTCTTCTGCGTGGTTCTTGGATTCTTAAGAGAATTAAATGACTTTTGAGAGTGAGTTTTATATCAACATGTTCCATAGCTTTAGTCAGTTTTAGGCAACCATTTTAAAAGATATTTCATTCAAGTAATGGATTTGTTTTATTCTCAGATAAGTCACCCAATAATCCCTTGCTTTGCAGCTTATATCTGCCATAGCCAAGGTTAATTAATTAGAAATATTAAAGCTTGGATTAACACTTGGACCTGATTCACAAGTCATTTGCTTGACAGTTCCATAAGTTTCCCAATGGATTAAAAAAATTGCACTAGGGAAAAAAAATTAAATCATTTCACACTCCTGTAGACTGGTGCTCTTGGCAGTCCAAAGGAAATGGAAGGGATGCTTTTCAATCTAGATTCTTACATCAGCCAACAGGCCTCAAGCATTCTTCCTTTACAATCAGTCCTGATGGTTCCTGCCAAAATTTTGTTGCTATGTATTACGTATTTGTCAGTACAGTCCTGTCCATTTTTAAGAGTCTTCAGGGCAAACAAAGATATATGATATAATCATGAACCTCTAGGAGGAAAAGCAACCATGTTATATCCTAAAATTTGAGAATAATGTAGATTAATCACAATAGCCCAATGATTTAAGGGATAAGAAATGTGTAAATATTTTAATTGACATGTAATTTCATCAAAATGTACAACTCTTTCAAATTTGTCCATCCATTTGTTATGAATAGCCTTTAGCAAAATTGCACAAAGGGTATATTCAGTGTTTAGGGGGTGTTTGTCAAGAACTTTTTATACTCCACGGATAGTAATAGTGCAAGTGGGCTTATTTCTGGATATTTCTGTGTTGGTCCATCTTTTTTTTTTCTTTTTCAGTTCACACATTTTTGACCTGAAATCAGCCTTTATGACAAATCTCCTGTATAATTCCACATTTATAATGTGTTGAAATCTATTCATTATTGCAGTGTACTTCTCCATAGGATATACTTGAAAATATATATACATATATATGTATGTATATAATTTTATTTTAATTTATGGAATAAAACAAGCATTTACATAAAATAGTACTATAAAAAGATTATTATACATGATACTGTAAATCTACTATGCATAACTTGCTATTGCTTTCAGATACACAAGAAAATTATTGTGGATTTTTTGTTCTTTTTCTTTTTCCTTCCCTCCCTCATACCTGGACTAGAGATGACTATCATTAGACACAAATAGATATGTACATAAAATCATTCTGTATATACTTCTATTTATCAGTTCTTTCTCTGGATGCAAGTAGAGACTTTCTTCATTTGTCCTTTATAGTTAATTTGGGTATTTATAATAGACCAAATAATTTATTAGCTCAAAGTCATTCCTAAAACAATAGTGTTGTTACTATAAAAAATGTTCTCTTGTTTTGGCTTATTTTGCTCTTCAATATTCTATGTAAGTCTTTCCATGTTTTAACCAAAATCGTTGTGTTCATAATTTCTTATACCACAGTCATATTCCATCACAATCATGTTCCACAACTTGTTCATCCAATACTTGGTGTATTAGATGATTAGAGAAAAAAGGAATAGAACCTCTATGTTCTAGAATGCTTATAGCAGCTCTCTTTGTGGTGACAAAAAATTGGGAATTGAAGGGGTACCCATCAATTGGAGAATGCATGAACAAGTTGTGGAACATGAGATAAAGGGTGATGCCATAGGCAAATCAGGAGAGGAAGGAATAGGTTACCTCTTAGATATATGGAAAGAAGAATTTATGACCAAGCAAGAGATAGAAAATATTACGAAATACAAAATGAATACATTGATTACATTAAATTAAAAAGGTTTTGTACAAACAGAAGTAACACAGCCAAGAATAGAAGAAAAGCAGAAATCTGTAAAACATTTTTTACAGCCAGTGTTTCTGATAAAGGCCTCATTTCTAAAATATGTAGAGAACTGAATAAAATTTGTAAGAATACAATCCATTCCCCAATTGAGAAATGTTTAAAGAATATGAAAAGACAGTTTTCAGATGAAGAAAACATAACTATTGCCATATGAAAAAATGCTCTAAATCACTATTAATTCGAGAAATGTAAATTAAAACAACTCTGAGGTACCATCTCATACCTATTAAATTGGCTAAAATGACCAAAAAAGGAAAATAATAAATGTTAGAGAAGATGTGGAAAATTGGAGTACTGATACAGTGTTGGTAGATTAGTAAACTGATCCAACCATTCTGAAGAGCAATTTGGAATTATGCTCAAAAGGCTATGGGGTTTTACATACTCTTTGACCCAGTAGTACCATTACCAGGTTTGTATACCAAAAAATCATTTAAAAATGGAAAAAGATCTACATGTACAAAAATATTTATAGCAGCTCACTTTGGAGTGGAAAAAAATGGAAATTGAGGGGCTGCCCATCACTGGACTGATGATTAGCAAAGTGAGCAGAATCAGGAGAACACCATACATAGTAACTGCAACATTGTGTGATGATCAGCTCTGTAAGACTTTGCTTTTCTCAGCAATACAATGATCCAAGACATTTCCAAAGGATTCATGATGAAAAATGCTCTCCACATCCAGAAAAAGAACTGTGTAATCCGAATACAGATTGAACCACACTCATCTTACTTTTTTTCTTTTTTTTCCTTTTTTTCTTGAGTTTTTTTCCCTTTTGTTCTGGTTCTTCTTTCACAACATGGCTAATTTGGCAATATGTTTAATGTGATTGTATATACATAACCTATATCAGATTTCTTTCTGTCTTGGGGAGAGGTGAGGGAAAAGAGGGAGAAAAAATTAGAACTCAAAAAAAATGTTGAAAACTACATGTAACTAGAAAAAAATAAAATACTATTTTACAAAAGAATGCTAGAATATTCCTTGAGTTATCAACTTGTTTTCCCTCAAGCTTGCCTTATGCCCATTCCATCATCTTCATCAACTATAAATCCCTTTGAAGACATGATTTACTCTGGTTCCTTTTCATACTTTCTTATCTATTATGTGTCACAAACTGTTCAAATCCGGCAGGAATCTCTCTATTATATTCAAAATGACATGTGTTCTTAAGTTCTGGTGTTTTGTTTGTTTTTGAGATAAAGAATGAAAAACACATTTTGAACATGATCAATGACAGAATTAATTTTCATTGACTATGTCTATGACAAGGGTTTTAATTTTATTTTTATTTTTCTCAATGGAGGGGATGAAAGGAGAGAAAATAAATATTTGTTAATAAAAACGGTTTAAATCCATTGGAAAAAGCAGCTTCATGATTCACAATCACACTGTAACACTGAACATATATTTATATTGAAAAAAAAGAAAGAATGTTTCCTGGAGGTTTGAATTCATTTAATAAACTGAATTTCCTTAAGGCACATCACCATACTCTTATTTTTAATCTTATTGAATTCTGGGCGCAAATCATTTCCCATTTTTCTATACAAGTGTCATAACTATATACATATACGAATACATATTATGTGTATATTTATATATATATGCACTTAATATATACACACGTTAAATATACTAGTGGTTCATTTTGTTTTTCCTTTATGAGTACATAAATCAAATTGTTTTAGGAGCATAAGATTTCTTCTAGAAAGTTCTTTGATATTCCATGCCTTTATGCAGACAACATGGGTATATACTCCAACTTTAGCTGGAATTCTGTGTCAAATGTCTTCAAAAATATCAATATTTCCCATATTTATATCTCTTAATTATAACTCTTAATTATCTCTTATTTTTTATGATGAGTTGAATAAGATTCTCTCATATATTTTAGCATACTTCAAATATTTTAAATTATAAATGGTAAGCTTCTTCATTTTTTGTGGGGCAATGAGGGTTAAGCGACTTGCCCAGGGTCACAGAGCTAGTAAATGTTAAATGTTTGAGGCCTGATTTGAACTCAGTTACTCCTGAATCCAGGTCCAGTGCTTTATCCATGCATCATCTAGCTGCCCCTGATGGGAGGCATCTTGTTGAAAAATCCCTTTTAAAGCCTGATGTTGCTCCATCAAACTTTGGCCACAAATGGTTAAGTGAATTGGCCAATAGCAGACAGGCAATAATTATCATGCACAATTAATTTAAAATCTGACTTCTAGTAAAAATCAAGTATTTAAATCATGGTTAGAAAAGTCTGTAAAAACATCCTCTTAATAGGTACTTAAAGAGTTGTCACAAAGTCCATTCACTTGTAGCTTACAGGAGACATGGCTATTCAGTATTAAGGTTATTTTTTCGTATTAATGTGGGTCAGTGGTATAAAGGAGAAGCCAACAAATAAACAAACAAATAGGCTCTGTGATCATTGCCTTTATTAATACAAGCATAATTTCTTGAATGAGAGAAATTATATAGCTTCACTGTACACTTGTCAGAACTCATGTAGATTACTGTGTCAAATTCTGGGCACCACATTTTTAAGGACATTAGTATGCTGGCACAAGCCCAGTAGAGATCATCAGTTAGTAGGCTATGGGCAACTGTATCATAAAAGAATTGGTTGAAAGACCTGTCTAATTAATCTGATGAAGATTTAGAAGTAACATTTTTTTTTGAATAGGACTTGTCCTACTTAGTCCCTAAGGACAAAAGAAAAGTGAATGTTGGATGAAGGGAAATTTCTGTCAAATATGAATAAAAACTTAACAATTAGGAGTTTCCAAACATAGTTTATGATACTTGAATAAATGGTAATTAAAATAATAATAATAATGAGGATGTTAGTAGGAAATAATATTGAAGTTCATAAAATGCTTTAAGGTTTTTGAAGTACTTTACAAATATGATATAACCACATACATAAATATATAATTTTTAAAAACTCACAATAACCCCAGAAAATGTGCCATAATTCTCATTTTATAAATGAAAATACCAAGGTAGACTGAGGTTAAATGATTTGCCCAAGGTCATCCAGGTACTCTTAGTGTCTGATACTGAATTAAAATTTTGGCATCACTGACTCTAGGTCCAATGCTAACCACTATGGCATCTAATACCTCAGTGAATGACCCATTTTTCAAGGTCTTCAAACAAAGATTAGATAGCTATATACAAAGGATACTGATGAATAGATTTCTCATTAAGAAGAGATTGGGCTAGAATATTTTTACCTCTTAGATTTTATGAGAAAAGTAAAGTGACAATCAGTCAATGACTGCTAATATTATATGTGAAATTAATGTAAATGATTGCATATTTTTTGTAACTTTAGTGAGCTGGCTTAGGCTGTTTCCACTTCTTCCTTCCTCCAATCAGGTCTCGAAATCTGGAAACATACAGTGTCATGTAGGGTTGGAAGAAAGATGGAAACTAAACAAAGATGCACCATTAGCATGAAAAAGTGATATCTGAGAGTGAGATGGAACATGAGAAATACCATCTATAAAATACAGTAGTTCTGGACATTTAGTGCAGAGACAATTAACCTTGTATGCTCAGAAGCCACACAAACACACACAAAGACACACACACAAAAATCATTTCTTATAGTTGACAGCAATTAACATTCATAATCATTATCCTGAGTCTTTTACAAAAAAAATGGTGAAATCATGTTTGGCATACTACTTAAGGCAATACAACACAATGCATTCTAGAAATATGCTGTTAAAGATAAACTAAAAATTATTAGCTAATAATAAGTAGAATTTATAAACCACTTTGTTTTGTAAAGCACTGTGCATATATTAAACTTGTTTTATCCTCGAAACAATCCTAGGAGTTGGATATGATTATTACTCTTATTTTACCATTGAGGAAACTAAGAGAGACAGAAGTTAGCATACCCACCATTCCACAAATAGGTTCTCAAGCAGAATTCAAACTCAGATCTTCCCAACTTTATGTCTTGTGTTCTATCCATTTCACCACCAATCTGGTATTCAAAGGAGTAGGATTTCAACAATCCTGAACTTTCAAGCATGTTAAAAATTCTCCAATCCTTAGCACATAGTATAGAAGGGAAGGAAAAGAGAATAAACATTTATATTACTCCATACTTCTATAAATATTATTTCATCTGATCCTCTCAACAACCCTGTAAGGTAAGTTGTATTATTATCCTAATTTTACAGTTGATAAGTCTGAAGCAAAAGAAAGGGAAGTTACTTGCTCAGGAAGTTTCTGAGGTCAGATCTGAGCTCAGGTCTTCCTGTCTTCATGCCCAGCACTCTCCCTATTCACTGCACCACCAGCTACCTTGTGTAGGTGATTAATAATGTTGTGTAATTGCCTTGAAATATAATTGTAGCAATTCCTTTTATGTTAAATTTGTAAACTGAATGAATTCTTTGGTTGTCACTTTTTTTTAGTAGAGTATAAATTATTTTCCAAAGAAGCTTATGTAATCAAATGTAGCTGTGGGAGTTTAAACAATAACTTAATAAAGCAGAGCTGTTTAGTGAGTTAACTTAAATGCCTAAAATGTAAAATACAAGATAAACTTTTCAATTTGTAGCCTGTGAAGTACAAAATTAAATGTAGATTCTTAATAAAAATGGTGAACTTTTCTTTATATTAATGACCAAAAATTTCTGCTTTGTGTGCTGCCCACATTATATCTAGACTACTGACTAATCAATTTGGGACTGATAGGCACTTCCTGGTATCCTTCAAATGTAACAATAAGGTTAAGAAGGCTAGCAGAATTGAGAAATGACTGCTGTCACATAGCTGGGATGTGGAATCAATTTTAAAATGAAAAAGAATTACTATGTGAATTACCACTTTAGAAGAGGCACTTGACTTTTTTAGCTATCCTTTTCCCCTTTCTTCAAATATAGTCATCAGATAGACTCTGCATAGTATCTTTACCATTTACAAATGCTCCATATAACAGATTTCTATGCGAGATGCCTAGATGACTGCTTAGAATAGGGAAATATTAACAAGAACAAACATATCAGGATCTTGTTTTTGAAAAGAGAAGAGTAAGGAATTTAATTCCAATTCTCTCTCTGTCTCGCTCTCTGTGTCTCTGTCTCTTTCTTTCTGTGTGTGTGTGTGTGTGTGTGTGTGTGTGAGAGAGAGAGAGAGAGAGAGAGAGAGAGAGAGAGAGAGAGAGAGAGAGAGAGAGAGAGAGAGATTCTCTCTCTGAAAATAAACACAGTTTTGAATCAAACTCCTGAATGCTGAATCTGCTCTTACACATGCTAACTGTGTGACCTTGAGTAAGGAACAGGCTTTATGACTCTTGGGTTCCCAAGATGAGAAAGCCTCTCAGGTGTCTTCCAACTCTAAATCAATGATCTAAATTAATGTATATAAAATATTCACAAGCTTTAACAGGTTGTATTAATAGCAGTTCTTGTTTATAAAAAAATTCAGAAGACTATATACTGGTCAAATGTGATGGCTACTGTGTCTATCTATGTACCACACTGGTTAAATTCAGAGAGGCTTAAAATCAGGAGGCCAGCAAGAGGATAGTGATTATTTTTATCTCAACAATTCATAAGGATTATCCATCAAGGTGTGTAGGAATCACAGTTTCCATCAATAAAGGATATATGCAAACACATTTGAAATTATGCATCTTCAAGAAAATGGCTCGCTTTAAATCAAGTGTTCTTTGTTTTTATTTTGCTTTGTTTTCCTTCCTCCTTTGTGTCTTTGCAGCTAGTTCTATTTCTGCTTTGACACTGTATTACTTAGAATGCCTATTTAACACTTTGCTAATTTACCCTCAATGCTTTGGGGACATAATCACCACCATCCCCTTATACTACCTTCATCTCTGGAGAGAGGTGGGGATTGGGCTCACTGCTTAAATCAGTTCCAGCATAGTATTCGTTCCAATAAGGTTAACTCTAAAGCCAGAACTGGGACACTGACTTCTCAGGGCTATCCTACTATCCTGGATATAACATAGAAATTAGAGCATAGGATTCCCAGATTTCCAAGACTATAGCTCCTATGCTGAAACTGCCAATCCTCAAACTAGAATTGAAAAGACAACAAAACAAACACAATCCTGAAGCTGTATTGTTTGGGGGAAGGGTTATATACACATATATCTATATATATTTACATAGATATATGTGAGTGTGTGCATATATAAATGACATATACTATAATGCATGTGTGGATGTATGTGTGTATATATTCCCTCTAAGAATTGCTCATCTCTTTTCCAGAAATTTTGGGAGGTTGTCTCATCATAATAACCTTTCATATAGAGTTAAGCCATTCAGATACATTTTTTAAAAACTACTATCAAGTATTCTTTTCTCCAGATAAAGTTATTTCAGTACCATTTGTCAATTCTTGTATAGAACACATGTTAGCCTGCTAGATAATCCAATCACTGCTTGGGTTCAATTTAAGATGCATAAGGTATGACTCCATGAGATACTTATAGTTATAGTGTGAAGTGAATTTTATTGGAAGCACATAAGGGAGCAATTATCCATCAACAACTTATTTTGCTGGTACATGTATCCACAACAGGTTCAGACTTGATGGTCCCACCTGTCATATGTAACCCTGAAAGCCAAACTCCAAATTACTTGGTATATGCCCAGTGATAATAAATGGAGATGCATGAAAGCACTTCTGATGGCCCTAAGTGATTTGATGCTTTTTCAGAGAATGAATAAATGATTCTGAGAGGTTTTTATACCTCAAAGGAAGGTTATTTGGAAATATACTAGCAGTGTCCTTGCAATAGTTCCCAAGAGAGATTTACATATAAGTCACCTCAGGGGGAAGTTGAAGACTTTGAGAGATTTGTTCCATGTGACATGACTTCTGAGTTCTGATAAAGCCAAGAGAAGTCAATTACTGGTTTAAAAAAAAAGTCACAAAAGCAAATAAAAAACATAAGTATGTGACAGTCATACAGGCAGTTACTAGATTTAGCCCAGTAATACAACTGGGGTCCTCTACATGTGATCTTAAATTTCCTCACCATCCTAGTCAGCCATTCTCAAAATCTGTCCTTTTCCCCTATCCACACCATTCCAACATTTGTTCTTCTCTGAGCACTAATAATAGCAATTGTCACCATTTAGATTTTAGGAGCAGTGGCTGTAATTATATTACTTTTCCTATAAATAACAGAAGCATTGGTGCTTTTATGATGGAAATGAACTTCAGTGATTGAATATTTATGAATTAGAATCTTTTTTCTAAGAGAATATGACAGTATTGAAAACATGCAATTACCAGAAATACCTACGATGATTAAAATGTTAATTAATGATAGCTACTTCTTTTAGCATAAAAGAAAGTGTATGCATATAGTAAAAATGAAAATCTTTTATAGTGTTTTAACCTCAAATTCATATAATCATAGAAGAACAAAATCACTTAGCTGTCAGTTACTTTTTTAGGAGTTCAAAAAAATTGATAAAAGGAATATATCCAAAGAGAAGAATTATACATCATTTTAATTTCCTCCTCCAACTTCAAATAACATAGTGCAATCTAATATTCATGGCTTACAATTTGGAAATAAAAATTTTGAAAATCCCTAAGATGTTGATTACCAGTATACCTTCACCTTCAAAATGGAAACATTTTGGAATAATTCAACAACAAAAGTTCAACAGGAGTGAAGTTTCTTCATTCTTTTTGTCTTTGTCAGGTTTGGCATAACAGAAGGAACACTGCAGTAAGTGATAAGTGATTGTTGTTTGTTCTTCATTTTCATTTTCAAAAAGGACCATAACATCAGGTAGGTGATGTCATGACTTGCAGTGAATTGGATTTAAGTGAGGCAGAACTGTGCAAAGTCACCAGCCTCCCTTTATCCTCTGGAGCCATCTGGTCTTCCTTCCCCTCATTTCTTCCAGCTTTAACCACTAAATGGGCATTTCTTCAGCCAAACTGAGACCTGGAAAAGACCATAGCTTAAAAAGGCCAATGTCTCACACTACATCCTGAGCGATCTCCATTCCTCCTCATCTGTATCTTGCCACTGGACCCATGTGTCTCCCTGAAGTTATAAGAATGAAGGACAAACAAGTGAAAAGAGAATTCTGGTGCTAGTTTTGTGACTAGTTAGTTTTATGCTGGGCAAATTATTTCATATATTTCTCTCTTCCTCAGTGTGCAAAGCCACAACATCAAGATAACAATAATGATAACTGTACTATCTACCTCACAAGCCTGTGGTAAAGAAAATAATTTATAAGCTTCCAAGAGTCATATGAATGTGAGCTGCCATTAATTATGGATATATCATGTACCAGAAACTGTTGGTTATACACTTTTTTTAAATAAAAGGAATTGCTGCTCTACACACATTATATTAATGGAGTTTTATCCAATAGCATGTTTAGCCTATATTGCCAATGGGCGTTTCTGTTCTGTGTGTTGTATGTTCTTTAGTTTTGGGGAATCCCAAAGTATAATGACAAATTTGAACTATTCCATTTTTCTCAGTAACTCACACAGTACTTCCTATAGTTTCCTAACAGTTTCCCTCTTTCTATTATACCTTCAGTAGCTGACCTGTAACACAAACTCTGAAGTTCCATGAAGGTTGCCTCTAGACCTACCCCATTCCAAATAATGTAGTTCAGACAGTGATTGATTCAAAAATAATTAGATAGAATAATCCACTGAATTGGTTGTAACCTCGAGGCAAGGAATGAAACCAATATAGGCAAAGAGTATTATTAGATCCTCTAATCTAATACTCAAATGTTTATCTATGAAAGTCTTATTCTGACACTTCATTTTGTTATCTCTTGTTTTGTAAAGTCAATCAATCAATAAACAGGCCTTTATTAAGTGATTTATTTAAGAAGTCATTGTGGGGCAGCTAGGTGGTGAAGTGGATAAAGCACTGGCCCTGGATTCAGGAGGACCTGAGTTCAAATCTAGCCTCAGACACTTGACACTTACTAGCTGTGTGACCCTGGGCAAGTCACTTAATCCCAATTGCCTCACCAAAAAAAAAAAAAAAGAAGAAGAAGAAGTCATTGTGCTAGACCATGCAAGAAAAGAATTTGTCATAGGGGTAGTAAATAGTAAAGAATTTGTCATAGGGGTAGTAAATCTGAACTGTATCCACTGAGTAAAAATACAATAAACTTTGTACTCTATAAAAATTTAAGCCTAGAAGTGTTGGTAGAAAGTATATTATGGATTTTTAATTTTGTTGTAGAGGCAATACTGTGTTATTGAAGTAGAAGCATAAATGTGGACATATCTATCATATTGGCAATATTACTTTTGGCTGCTTTTAGAAAAATGTCTTAGAGTAGGAAAAACTTGAAAGTGGAATTATCTATATGAAAGGTGATAAAGGGCCTGAAATTGGTTGGTGGTTGTGTGAGTAAAAAGGAGATAGATGATATTGATGTTATTGAGGTTGAATCTGAAATATTGGGTAATTGATTGGTTTGGGGGAATGAAGGAAGGGAAAGAGGCAAGAATTGTAACACTGTGAACCTCAGTGGCATTAGGGATGTTGTTATGCTAAACAGAGGACAGAAATTTTGGAGGAGAGATAGGTAGATAAGGATATAATGATTCCCAAGTTGAATATGCTGAATTTGAGATATTTATGGGATATCATGTCGAAGATAGTCCATAAGCAATTGACAATTCAGCATGAGAGTATAAAAGAGAAATAGGGGAAAATATCCTCATAGAGATATTAATTAAAGTCATGAAAGCTGATAAGGTGACCACAAGAGAACTTGTACAGTCCCAGGGCAGAACATTGATGACATCCAGACTTTGTTTTAGGATTACATTTTTATACTAATGAAAGAATGTCCAAAGTTTGGAAAATACCTTAACCTGACATGGTGGTACTGAATGTATTCATATTTTGTTTGTATAAAACCATAATTCCCTGCTCCTTACACATGGTTTTTATTTTTTATAAAGTAATGTAAAATGAATATTATATTTCATTTTGCTAGCTATTCAATATGATTGATGTAGACTTTTAATGTGATAATTTTGCAGAATGAATTCATATTCAAATAGTCTAGTTAGGAAAGTGGAATGGAAGCAAAGAAGCTTCAATGAATGCCTGCAATAACCCTGGACAATTTGAATTATTAGTCTGGCTAATGTTTGATTCTTTTATAGATTCTTTTCTTTTAACAACTCAAGATTCAAAAGAAAGAAAAAAAAATCAAGTGTAACTCCCATAGTCTGAGAAAAATAGATGTCAGTACATAAATGGGGGTCAAGGGATACAAACCTGCACATAAACCTAGCCTTTCATTTTATTGCAGTAAGTGTCCTTCAAATTCTTGGCTTCTAAATATCATAAAAAAAACCTTAACCTCTCCCAGGATGAAAATCAGGCTTCACTGGAGCCTATCCTGAATTAAATCCTCACTTTGAAACCTTGACATGAATAAGACTTGGAGTGTGTGGGGTCTTGGAATGTTTATTTCAGCCACTGCTCTGATACCTGTAAAAGATTTATAGGGACAACATTAGTGAAATTCTAATAGAATTAAAGTGTCATCATGTTATTCGCCAAATGTATTACATTACTCATATACTTTTGCTTCAGCAATATTGAAAATTATAATAATATTTTCCTAGGTATGAGGACAAGTGGAATGATGTGGTGACTAGAGT
Source organism: Dromiciops gliroides (assembly GCF_019393635.1). Taxonomy (NCBI): domain Eukaryota; kingdom Metazoa; phylum Chordata; class Mammalia; order Microbiotheria; family Microbiotheriidae; genus Dromiciops; species Dromiciops gliroides. Next base: position 144,861,065 of record NC_057866.1, read on the forward strand.
ACCAGGCTCAGAGTCAGAAAGAACTAAATTTGATATCTATCTCAGACACTTAATAGCTATGTGAGCCTGGACAAGTCATTTAACCTATTTTGGCCTCAGTTTCCTAAGATGTAAAATAGATATGATGATAATAATCCCACCAGAGTCCTCCCTGATATTTTTTGTGAGCTTCAAATTTTGCAGTATAGACTATGTATTTTAAAGCCATCAAAGAGCTCTATAAATGTGAAATCTTATTTTGATATCACAATTTTACTTTATTTTAATAACACAATGTTACTTTACCAAATGTGTATTTGTTACATCTTAAGTGCAGCTTACAGCAACTTGCTGGATTTTATTTTATTAAAAATGTCTAATGAAACAAAAAAAATTCAGTGCAATAATTCTATTTCCCCCCCAAAAAAAATTTACTAAGTTCTGTGAGATTAAAATTGGATATTAGATCATAAATCTCCCCTACTTAACTTTTCCCTTAATTTATCTCCCAGACTAGTAAATGGAAGAAGCTTCTGGTTTTCTAGATAGAGCCTTTATTGTATGGTAGTCACAAGGTGATGTTGATTAGAAGGATAGGAAAATAGAAATACAATACAAATCGTCTTAAGTCTAGGCTTAGTCTATATTCTGTATAAAACTCACCAAAACCGAAGGCCACTTTTGGGGAGAGAGACCGAGTCAAGCACGTGCTGTTAACCGAGAGCCGGGCCAAGTCAAACTCCAGTCCGCGTCTGTCTGTGCAGCGCTGCCAGGAGACCAGCAGAGCAGAAAAAAGCCCCACTTCCGTTCTCTCCTTGCCTTTTTAGCTCGCACCCTGGAAGTCGAGTGCATAGCAAGCAGTCTGACATGCACAGCAGGCGCACTGGCGTGCGTAGCTCATGCTATTGGTCTCCTCCCAGAAAGGGTGGTGCTTAAAGAAAAACTGGTGTCTTTCAGTTATCCTAACCAACTGTTAAAAAAAACTTTCATATTTTTTTACCACATTTCCCCCCTTTGCTTCCTCAAGAAACAGAATGTTTCCTTGATGGAACAGTAAAAAGAATATAATAACTATTGCTAACTAATAATATGTGAACAACAATATAGAAAAGGAAGAGAGGAAAGTTTTGTCCAGAGAGGCGATTTTTTTTTTTCTCATGAACCGACGCTTTGACATTAGTCTTGCAAAGGGAGAGCCTTGCAGAGGGTACATGTTACAGATGATGTATATTATAACAGAAAGGAGATAGTAAAAGCTAATAAAACAAAACAGTTCATATAGAGTCTCTGATTTCTCTGTCTTCTTGAAGTGGTAAGATGTCATCAGGAGGAAACTGGATTCTGGTCTGGAAAACTGGATTCTGGACTCTGGACTCTGGTCTGGAAAGCTGGATTATCTTCTTTAACTGTTTGAATTGCTGTATTTTTTTACTAAACCTTAGCATAGCATTGTCAATGATCAAATTAATAAATTCCATTACATTCCCTCCTTTATATGGTTAGACTTGTAATAGAGGGTTGAGGTAGTTATGCAATGTGTAACACTTTTTACCACCATGTGTCTGGATCAAAGCCAAATTTAGTATGTGTTCATGACACCTGAAAATGTTATGGAAAGGTTATCATACCATATCTCATGGTTCCGAGACAGCCAGTGATTGTGCTAGGCCACAACTGAGTGAGATAAAAAGATAAATAAGTTCAGTGGCTAATGAAAGACCAAACAGATTTTATGATAGACTTTGTGAGGCCGCTAGACAGTACACCAGATTGGCTCCAGTAGATTTGAGAGATTCCTATATCATTCTCAACACATTTGTTTATAATTCACTGCCAGAAATACGCAGATACTTTCTGAAACAATGTCCAGACTGGAGAAATCTCACAGTAGATAGGATTAAGGAACTTGCAAATTATGTCTTTGACTCACGTGAGGAAGGTCCAGATCACCCTAAACAGAGCATTCTGGCGATTCCTAGTCAGCCATGTGAACACCGGAACAAGGACACTAAGGTGTGTTGTTACTGTCGTAAGGAGGGGCATGAATTGAGAGAATGTAGGACTTGGAGAAGAAATTCTAATTCTAATTACAGGTGAAATCAAAATAGAAATAGGTCTTTTCGGAGGAATACAGAAAGGCAGTACCAGAATAATGGTAACCAAGGTCCCCCTCAGAAGAGGACACAGGAATGACGGTGTCTTGGGGAAGAATGGAACATAGATAATGAAAGCCATATATTCCCAGATCCGGATTTTTTGAATGCACTTGTGCCAGTCCATTCACCTCCCCAGAGTAAGGACAAGTCACTTAACCTCAATTTCCTCAAAAAAAAAAAAAACTTTCATATTTTTTTACCACAGTTCCTACTATGTGCATATGTGCATATGTACTATCCACAAATGCCTGACTTTGGTATTGAATTATTAAAGCTAGAATAAACTCCAGAGATGACCTTATTAAGGTGTTAAAGATAAACCCTTGTGAACTATAAAATGGAAGAAACTCCAGGACTTAAAAGGGAGACTTGGAATGAACCAGAGTCTCATCACAGTTTACAGAGTTTATAAAAATACTTTTTTTTTTTGATTGCCTGAGAGGGAAAAGCAGCAAGCTAGAATAATATCTGTTCTGATACGTTCAATGCCTAGTTGGAAAAAGTGAGATATTCATATCTTTCAAATAAAGAAGGCAGGGAATTTGGGGAGAAAGGTGTTTTCAAGGAAGGAGAGATCCAGGAGGGCAAGTAAGGAATTCCAGGTGTCAGATATGTAGCCCTTTCATACACAATTCAAGGCCTGAGAACAAACAATAAGATAAGGGGATGTAAGCAATATGTTTCCTAAAGCTCCATGATTAGGAGAGTCTCTGGAGATAAAGATGTCTCTTGAAGGTTCATAAACCAACAAATGGCTCAGGGCCTGCTTCAAAGCTGGTATGAGCTTAATGGGCTTCAGAGTTGTTTATTTTCTGCATGTCTACTTAGGTTTTCCTCCAGCTAAATTTACTCTTGGTCACCATGAAGAATTGTTTTATGTCAAGTCATCATAAAGTTCTTCTGGTCACCAGGAAAACTGGCGAGAGGGAAGGGGCTCAATCCAGTTTCACAAAGGGAATTTCAGAACATCCAAAATGGGACCTTTTACATTATTTTAAAAACTGTTTAATCTGCTCTTACCCCTCCAACCCCCCCCCCCCCAATATAAGGGTTAGTTTATATTTTAAAATAAGCATACAGATTGCTAAAACAAATATGGAACATTAGAATGTTGAAATTCATTGTAAAAATCCCTAATGTTTCACTAATAATTCTCTTTGTTAATGAGAGTAGCTCTTTCATTTGTTAATAAGCCTTATCTCATATGGATTTAGATCATTAATCCTCAGATAACTACCTAACCATTGATTTTCATATTAGATGAATCTGGCACAAATGCTGTAAGAGAACAGCTGGAGAACAGTGTCCAACTGACAACTGTTATTGAAGTAATTGACTTAATGCCAATTTACATTTAAATATTATAAAGATCTGTATCAATTAAAATGCTTTTGATGTTCAATTGAATTAGTTTACATTCATCTTACAAATGAATAGTTAAATAATGCAAAAATAATATTTCTTCTTTCTAGAATTTTTTTTTTTAGGCAAAGTTCCAGATCAAGTCAAGAGTTCTTGGAATATAGTCTTGCCTTTTTCTCCTGCTTTTTCATCATTAATTCAAATCATGGTATTGTTATTCTGCAAAGTTAGTTGTCTCAGCATTGGTAACAAAAATTTTTATCTATTTCATGAGATCTTGCTCATGCTTCACAATATTCCATTATTTTCCCTCAGTTTCTTGGAAATTCAACATTTACCTTTTTTTTTTTTTCATTTTTATGGGATCTCTTGTCTGGAGCCAAGTAAAATTTTAAGTATGGGACAATATGCTTTTTCTTACATATCTCATCCGGTTGAAACAGCACACAGAAAATAATAATAATGTGTAATCCAGGTTTCCAGCCAAGTCTAGGATATTTTGTATAATAACATTTTCCTAATTGGTGGTAAAAGTGATAATTTGATGCTGTATATCTGGGTAAGAGGTGGAATTAATCTGAGAGTTTTGGAGAGGGAAGACATTCCTGGTTGCTTAGATGGGTATAAACCATTCCAACCCTCTTCAGGACTAAATCCAAGGAGAAGAGAACAAAAATACTTCAGAAAGCCAATGTATGTGTTAACCAGACATTACAACATAACCCTGATTGCAAATTTGCCTCTCTAGAGAGTGGGCAATTTCCCTCTTGGTGAAACTGGGGCCTTTGTCTCTTGGTTGAGTAAGATCTTAGCTTGTTCTCATTTAAAATACTGTGAATCTTTTCCATTGACTTATTTATTCTGATCTGAAGAACTCTCATTTCTGTTTGCTATCTGCTTGGATAAATAGATTTACTTACTTTTTACTATTTGTAAAGGTTTTTTGCATAACTTCTATTTGGGGGAAGGAGTTAAACCTGCAGTTATAAGTTTGGGGCACCCTTTATCATTAAGAAATATAGGCCAGGGGTACAGATTAAATGTAAAAAGAAAGTGCCCATTGACCACCTTTATTTAGGGTTGACATGTATGTATAAATCTAATGTTACCTTTCTCAGAAAACAGAGTGGCTAGCCTCATTTCTCCTTCTGTTTCTTTTAAGGCTAGACTGAGAATTCTCTGGAGAAGCATGGGCAGGATTTCAGAGATATTTATCCTTGCCTCCCTGTGAGCCACATTTAGACAACTCATGTGAACATGTATATTCTACATGAGCAATATACACACCTTATAACTGTAAAATGCATTTTTTTACAATATATAAAATTATTGGTGCTTTAATTAATAATTTCAAATGGCTGAGAGTAGGAAACTGGGGGATACAATATGTTTAGCGGATAAGCAGGAACTAAAATTGTCCTTGAATCATATTAACTCAGTACTTTATGGAATCATGATTCATGACTAGGGTAATAATATGAATATACATATGAATGAAAAATGCATACCTACTATGAGAGCTTAATACATGTTATCTGAGAATTGTTGTAACAGTTTATGATTTGTTTAATCTTAGGGAAGTTACTTTATCTCTCTGGTCCTTGGTTTCCTTATCTAGCAAAAAAAAAAAAAAATGAGGGAGTTAGGTGTGATACCATCTAAGAGCTTTTCTAATGCTACATCTATGATGCTATGATCATCTGGTACAAATCCTGATGACCAGTCTCTATATTAGGTTCATCCTTAAGTTACACAGAGTCTAGCAAAAGGTTCCATACTTGAAAACTTGCCATCATGCCAGAGGTAGCCCTTCACAGGTAATAGACTTCAAGAAACCAGATTTACCCCTATATCACATTTAAGCCTTGTAGCAATTCTTTTGTGGAAGTGCTGGCTTTTAATCATTTTGGGAAAAGGATTTATTTAGATTTTAAGGAATCAGATCTTGTTTAGGATTCCTTCAAAGAACTGCCTATCCAGCTACAATATGAATAGCATTGCTAAATAACTCACTAGGTATGCATTTTTAAATGATAGTGATTATTTTTCAATTCACAAACTTTCATAAAACACTTATTTTGAAAAGCAAATGCTTCAGGGGACTGTATCTCTCAAACAAATCTCTACAAACAAGCTACATACAGTATAAATAGGAAATAATTAACAGAGGAAAAGAATTGGAATTTAAAAGAGTTGGAAAAAAGTTTCTTTTAAAGGATAAGATTTTAGTTAGGACTTGAAAGAAGCCTGTAAGTCAGGAATCCAGGAAGTGGAGATGAAGAGGGAGAGTATTCTAGGCATAAGAATCAACCAGAGAAATTGCCTAGAGCTGAGAGGTGTGTCTTATTCAAAAAAAAAAAAAATCTGATGGCCAGAGTCAGGGTCTTCAATTCAAAGAATTTGTGTTATGGAGTAAGGTGGAAGAAAACTGTAAAGGTGTGTGGGGGTGAAGGGGTGCTAAGTAATGTAGAGCTTAGAATGCTGGAGGATTTTGTATTTGACCTTGGAGGTGATAAAGAGCCACTGGAGTTTATTGAGTAGGAAGATGACATGGTCTGACCTGTGCTTTGGCAGTTGAATGGAGGATGGATTGAAGCTGGGAAAAACTTAAAATAGTCAGATCTATCAGCAGGCTATAGAAATAGTTCAAGCTTGAGTTGAAGAGAGCCTGTATCAGGATGGTGGCAGTAACAGAGGAGAGAACAGAGTGTATTCAAGGGATGTTGCAAAGGTAAAATTGATGGGTCATAGCAACAGATTGGACATGGAGAGTGAGAGATATTGAGGAGTCAAGGATGACCTATAGATTGAAATCCTAGGGAACTGGGAGGTTGGTATTGCTCTCCATAGTAAAAGGGTTTTGGATTGGAGAAGAGTTTAGGAGGAAAGACAATTAATTCAGTTTTGGTCATGTTGAGATTAAGACATCCACTAGTCCATCTAATTTCAAATATATAAAATGGTAGTTGGAGATGTGAGACTGGAGATCAACAGAGAGATTAGGGCTAGATAAGTAAATTTAAGAAACATCAATATAGAGATGGCAATTCAATCCTTGGGACCTGAAGAGATAACTGGAATAGTAGGAGGGAGGAAAAAAAGGGCCCTGGACTGAGCCCTGTATGACAATACCACTAGAGGCCACAGCCTGTATGATGATCCAGCAAAGGAGACTGTCAAGGAGAAATAGCTCAGAGTAGTGAACTGAAAATCTAAAAAGAATTGAATATCAAGAAGAAGATGATCAACAGGGCCAGTGGCTGAAGAGAGGTCAAGAAAAATGAAAATTGAGTCCATTGGATTTAGTCATTAATAGATCATTGCTAACTAGGGGATAGTGAATTAAAAAACCATCTGGTGGACAACCTACTTAGTTATGGATCTAGAAGTGACCTTGGAAGCAGATTATCTTATTTAACCTTCTCAGAAATATCACAAGATCCACACATTGTAGTTAGTCATATGCCTAAATCTAGAACCAGGTCTTCTGATTCTGAACAAAAATTTATTAAGCTCTTATTTGTACCCAATATGTTGTTGAAAAACAACAACAAAAAAGTGTTAGTCATATTTTATACAAAATTATTCTCAATAAATCAGTGGTGTGTCACAACAGAGATAGTAAAGAAGTATGGATAAAATGGATATAATATTGGTATTTTAATCATGAAAACTTGATTTCAAGTTGTAGCTTTACATATTATATCATGACCCTGGGCAAAGTCACTTAACCTCCTTGAACCTCAGTTCCTATGTCTTTAACATTGAGAGAAAAAAAATACACACACACACACACACACACACACACACACACACACACATATATATATATATATATATATATATATAGAGAGAGAGAGAGAGAGAGAGAGAGAGAGAATAATGGGATTTGTCAAAGGCCAAAGGTCCCACCTGGAGGAGATTGATTTGGATTAATTAAATTGAGTGAGTGATTGACTTTGCTAATTAACCTACTTAAAGTTGACTTGACTGAAGCCACACCTGCCTAGCCCTCAAGAATATTGTTCTCAGAAGCTGTAGATTCAGACCGACCCAAACACACACACAGGAACTCCTAACTAACTAAAGGAAGTTAATTAATTTAAGACCAATTTAAAGTCATGTCAATCAATGGACTTGAATTCTACCAACCAATTAGCTCTTCCAGACCAGCAGGGAGCTTCCACTCTCACAGGGATAAAGACTTTCTCTTTGTGGTGGGGACTCTGAGGTAGTGGCAGGAGATTTGGGAGAAGAACTATGCCAGGTTGAACTCTAAGCTCTCCTCTAGGTTAGATAGGCTTTTCTAATCCGGCCTCAGACATTTAACACTCACCAGCTGTGTGACCCTGGGCAAGTCACTTAACCCCAATTGCCTCACCAAAAAAAAAAAAAAAAAAGATAGGCTTTTCTATATCTTTAAACTCCACATGTTCTCTCTTTACACTTTAATAAATGCTTAATGCCAAAACTTGGAGCGAAAGCTTCTAATTAATAAGTAAACCCTAGCTAGTTTTCCCTACAATGGGGACAGGAATAAGAAGACCACACATTTAGTTTTACTCATATACACATATATATATATTTAGGATTTATACCACAGGATTGTTTGGGGTAAAATGAGATGACATTTGCTGAACATTTTGGGGTAATTCGAACCTGCTATATAAATGTTTATTGTTGGTTGTTGTGGTGGTGTAAGAGTAGTGGTGGTGGTGGTGGTGATGGTAGTAGTAGTACTAGTTGTAGGAAAAGTAGTAGTAGTAGTAGTAGTAGTAGTAGTAGTAGTAGTAGTAGTAGTAGTAGTAGTACCAATACTACTACTCCTAGAATCCAATAAGGGCATTGCGAGGTTCATCCCATATAAAATAATACATGACACAAATTGTCTTATGGGCCACATAGTATAAGATGATCCATTATATGCTAACATAATTAGGATGACCTGAAGTTGAACATTCAAATGACTCATAAATTGAGCATGTCAGGCATCTGTTACTTTGAGAATTCCTTCCATCCATACAAATTCAAGACTCACTAAGTGCCTCTAGTAAGGTAAGTAAGTCTTAGGGTATGGAGTGAGACACAGAATGGTTGGCCCACACAATCTAAGTGTCAAAGTCAGGAATTGATCCCAGCTTTATTTTTTCCTTGACACAAACCTGTGCTCTATTCACTATGCCAATTATTTTCACAGTATTGTCTCAGTACCCCCTGGAGGCCCCCTAAAATCATTTCATGGGCTACAAGCAGTCAAACCATTTTCATAATATTGAGATTTTATTTGCCTATTACAATTTTCACCCCTTTTCTAACTACATAAATAGTTGAAGCCAGATTTTCTTTACATACTTCAAACCAAAACAACATATTGTAAAAGATTGAATACAGAAGCAGCTATGATAATATGATAAATATTGATGGATATAGCTTATCTAAACAAATATTCTTTGAGGTTCTGGATAATATTTGAGGATAAAAAGGCATCCTAAAAGCAAAGTCATTCAGTAAACTTGACCTAAGTTTAAGTGTCTATTATGTGCCAGACCTTGAACTTGAACTAAGTGTTAGGGATTCCAAGTTTGGGGTGTACAGAGAGGAGGGTATTTGATAACTCTTGAACTATGGTACCGTGGCTTGCTATATATGTATTATGTAAATACACCTATATAAACATACACACATACATATATGCACACACATGTGTACTACAAATACATGCATGATATTTCAGTTTTTTAAACAAATAAATCTTTATTAAAATCAATTTTCATGAAGGATATTTTTTACTCAATTGAAAATATCTGAATGGATTTTTATGAAAAGTGTATTGAAATTCTATTTTATTCTATTCCCTATGACCAACTCAATCTCCCTAGTAAACATAGTAAGTTTATAAATACCTAGCAGGTTAACAATAGTAGGAAGTTAGATTGAAGCACTACTCCCCACCTATTGCCATTCTAGTCTTTCCCAGCACATATCCCAAAACCTGAATATGTCTGCCCCATCTTCAACCCAAAGGGACCCCCTAGCAGTCCCCTTCCCTTAGTGATAATTTGAAAGCAACAGGATTGAGGCTACAGGTTAAATTACTAACACAGGTTAATATGTTTCTGAGGCTGGATTTAAACTAAAGACTTCCTCAATCCAGGTCCAACAATTCATCCATTGTGCTACCTAGCTGTGTTTTATTTATTCCTTAAAATTTCAGTAGCTAATAAGGTTGGGCAGAGTAGCCAACTGACCAAAATGAATTATATTTAAAAGGCCAAATGACTATAACAAATATCGCATTATAAAATATATCAAACCTCATGGTCCTAACACCTCATTGTCATGATCAAGATTGTAAAGATGAGAAATTATAGAAAATTAGACTATTATGGATATACACTTGCAGACTATAATTTTATGGTACTTGAATGCCATTTTTTGAACCTTCTGCTCTTCTGCAGTTATGCAGACATGCCTTCAGTAATTGACTATGGAATTTAAAAAATAGGAAATGGAAATAGTCAAATATATAAGTACTATAATACCAATATGAAATCTAGTCAGCATTTTTAAATGACTCTTTTGGCCATGTTGTCAGAAAGAGCCTAATATCTGCTCAGATATGTCAATTTCATTGAGCATTCCAGTTTAATATTAATAGGAGCTGTCTGTGAACAGTAAAGGAAGAAGTGACCCTCTAATGCTTGAAATGAGCTGCTTGGTCATGCACTGCCACCTCATTGCTAAATTCAATGGAGCACAAGGAAAAAAAAATAATTTACCGTTCAGTGAGTATTATGGTGAGTCATAAAATTGGTACTCTGAAAGCTTTTAAATGCTGTACACTTTACAAATAAATTACAATTTTAAATATTGCAACTCATCTTGGTTTAGCAGGAATCTTGCCTTGTCAACATTGAATGAAGCATTACAGATATGATAAGCCTTTTACATTATTAGAACCCTGGAGGTGACACTGAGAACCCTTCCAGAAATTAAGAAAATAGAATGGGTTAGCTTAGTGATTATGCCCCAAATCTAGGAAATCTAGGGTCTACATTTTAATATAGAAGTTAAAATATCTCTTAATCAAGAGGAACATAAGTGAGAAAAGGAGGCCACCTTGCTGAAAAAATAATCTAAAAGATCCATGAATCTTCTTTGTTTTATCTCTTGATTTTTAAATTTATTTTTACTTTAAACTTTTTTTCTTTTAAAAATTTTAGTTCTAAATTCCCTTTTACCCTGCCACGCTCTGTCCTACGTGCTGTCTTACTAGCTGTGTGACCCTGGGCAGTTACTCAACCCCCATTGCCCTGCAAAAAAAAAAAAAAAAAAGAATACTGACCAGATCTCTCAGAAGCAGAGAGATAAGTGAAAATAGAAGGTATTCACTCATTACTTCTTGTAAATGAAAATGCCTGGGGATATTACAGCTAAAATCCAGAGCTTCCAAGTCAAAGGGGAAAAAAAAGCATGCAAATAGCCAAGAGGAAAGAATTCACATGCCAAGAAGTCATAGTGAGGGGCAGCTAGGTGGCACAGTGGATAGAGCACCGGCCCTGGAGTCAGGAGTACCTGAGTTCAAATCCGGCCTCAGACACTTAACACTTACTGGCTGTGTGACCCTGGGCAAGTCACTTAACCCCAATTGCCTCACTTAAAAAAAAAAAAGTCATAGTGAAGAACATACATGATTTAACATCAACCAGGATGAAAGATCTGAAAGCATTAAAATATAATATTCCAGAAGACAAAGGGTATGGATTAGAGTAAAGAATAAATTACCCAGCAAAACACAATTTTATTCTACCAGGAAAAAATAATGGATCTTTAATGAAATAGTCAACTTTCAAGCTTTCCTAATGAAAAGACTATAGCTATAGAGATACTTTGAAGTTCAAAGACATAAGTTAAAAGAAAATAAAATAATTATGAATGAACAATTACAAAATTAACTAAATAATGATAAATTGTTTGCATACAAATATGGGGAAATGATACCAGCATCCCCTCTGAACTTTATCAATAGCAGCAGTTATAAAGGAATTCTAATTATACAATGTCTATGTTATGTCTTGATAATCTTAAGGGAAGAATGGAAAAAAGACAAGAGAACTAACCTAGGGGCAGGAAAGGAAAAGTATGATTAGAGAAAATTGTCTCACATCAGGATGAGTAAGTAGGGATTTATACAAAAAACAATGTAAGAAGAGGACAAGGGCAGCTGACAATTGAATTCAACTGAACTGGTCAAGGGAAGGAAGAATACACACACATAGATACTCAATAGGGTATAAAATATATAGCTAATTTAATGTAAATATTAACTAAATGAAAGAAACGAGAAGGGGGTATTAGAAGAAGGGCAGAATAAGGGACTAATTAGTCTCAAGCAAAGTAAATGCTAACTAATGATGTAAAAAAAACTTTATAGCTCTTTTCAAGGTGGCAAAAGGTGAGAATCTGAGAGGTTTCAATCTATTTGGGAATGGCTGAAAAATAATTGTGTATAAATATGATAGACTATTATTGTGTTTTAAAAACGCAGAAGGGAATATTTTTATAGAAACCTGGGAAGACTTGTATAAACTGCAAAGGTAAACAGAACAAGTGAACAGAACAAGGAGAACAATTTCTCTAAAGACAACAATGCAGTAAAGACATTCAGGTTTGAAAGAATCATGAGTTCTAATCATTATAACTACCAACCACAATTCTAAAGGACTAATGATGAAATGTTACCTACCTCCTGATAAAGAGGCAAAGGACACAGAATACAGATACAAACACACATGCATGTGTGTATGCATGTATATGTATATACATATATGTGTATACGTACACATATATACATATTTACATATATTTATATATGTCACTACAGAATTTCATTTTGATTGCATATTTATAACAGAGATTTTATTTTATTCTCAATTATGGGAATATAGTTGGGAAGAAAGAGGAAAGGGAAATTTTTGCTGAGTAAAATACACACATATGTATGTATATATGTGCATTTATATGTGTATATGTGTGTGTTTGTGTGTATGTATGTATGTATTGATCTATTCATCCATCACCTATAATCTCTCTATTATTAGGATCTATACCAGTCAAATTGGCCTTCAAGAAGTCTAGTAGGTTTTATTTATGTTAGGATAAAGAGTCTATATTCTAAAATAAAAATTAGAGAGAGGATCAAGAAAACAAGACAGCTTTGGAAGCTATAAGTCAATCTTACTAAATAATTTAAAAAAGAAAAATAAGTGGTACATAGGAGAGACCTATAGTTTTATATATAATTCTCTTTTTTCTGTTCTACTATGGATATACAAATATTACAGATATTTGTAAATGTCAGAATAAAAAATAAAACATTTTAAAATTTAAAAATAGCTAACATTTGTATAGTTCTTTAAGATTTAAAAAAAAGTATTTTGTGTAAATTATGAGTTTTATAACAACTCTGTGAAATGTGGGCTATTTTGTAGCTTTTACAGGTGAGAACTGAGACCCAGAGAGGTTTAATAGACATGTTTATCATTACATAGTTAACAAATACCAGAAATAGCATTCCAACCTAGGCTGCTCCTCACCAAGGATAGTGATTTTAGCAGATGATAGACAAAATGAGCAATGTTTGATTCAGAAAAACCATGTTACTTGTTCACAGACACTTTACAATCATTTGAAACATAAAAGAAATTAATTCTTGAAAAAAATTATTAAATGTAGAACTAATTGTTAGTTACTTTCTCTCTATGGGAAGTAACATATTTAAGATAACTTTAAACTGGGGGCAGCTAGGTGGTGCAGTGGATAATCACAGGCCCTGGAGGACCTGAGTTCAAATCCGGGCTCAGGCACTTGACACTTATTGGCTGTGTGACCCTGGGCAAGTCACTTAACCCTCATTGCCCCCCCCCCCCGCCCCCGCCACCAAAAAAAGATAACTTTTAACTGGGCCTTGATAGAGAAATATATGATGAAGAAGACATAACATTAAATGTTTATGTTCAAAAAATATAGGTTCATATTCTGACTCTATTATAATATATGGCTTTGGATAAGTCACCTAACCCCTTAAAGCCTTTTTTCTTCTCTTTTAATGAAATTTTTTAACTAGATGCACATTAAGTTTCTTTCCAGCTCTGAATCTCGGATCATAGTCTGGAATCTAAGAAAAGGGAAACTTCTTATGAAATAGAGAAAAGGACTACTGAGACCTGAAACCCAGAAATGAATGAGGGCAAGTTAATTTCTGTTGAGTAGACTTGCAGTAAATATCAGCACTTGTATTGTATCTTGCAGATGTTTAAAGTTTGTGATGAGAGGAGAGTGGGTTCTAGACAGAGTGATACTGTCAATAAATAAGATGGTTTGAAAATGATATTTAGAAAAACTGAAGGGTAAAAGCAAGAAACAGGCAATAAAAAAGGAACACATTAGAGGATTAAAGAATACATTAGCCAGATTCAGTGGAACTTAGATATTACTTCCCATGACATGGTCAAAAATAGAAATAAGCTACATTAAGACCTTCCATTTTTATAAAACATGTATATTTATCAAAAGGTTTCAACATACATTGTTTCATTTCATGAGGTGATATATTTAGCACAGTGAGTTACCTCAGAGATTATATTATTGATAAAGAAAAGGATGACCAAATAATTTACTTTCCCTGCCTAAGATCACACAATAAAACTAGGATTTGAACTCAGGTCCTCTAAATTCACATCCATAACTTTTCCCACTGTACAATAAAAAATGTATTGAAACTGTGCAAGCTCACAAGAGTCAATTGTTCATTTTCAGGATGAGTATTTACAATTGGGAAATCTGCAAACATAATAAATTAAGGTTCATTTTTTGTTCTGTTGTTTATATTGATTTAAGATAGTGAAGAGAAAAAGTAGATGAAAGTTACACTTGCATAATTTTTTTTCAAAGAGACATTGTTAAAATTTTTACCATCATGTACATGTGGTCCTCTTCCACAATAGTAATATTTGAGGTAGGTAGAACACACATTTCTATCCTTATTTTTCAGATAGAAAAACTAAGTACAAAAAATTACATTACATATCTAAGATCACACAGCCAGTTCAATAGATAGATAGACATGCACACACAAGTATATAACATAATAAAATATATGTATATATTATAGGTACATTTATATATGTATGTATGCATGTATGCATACATATATATAATTTCAATGGCTTTTTCAACTACCATAAAATTTGTTTTATACTAGCTTCTACAGGCAGTGCAGTAGGAAGGTTATGTTCAAAGCCCATTTAACAATTCACAATCACCCCCCATATTAATGAAACTAGATAAGGTTGCTTTATAAAATAAAGGAAATAGTATGATTGGCAAATTCTATACGCAAAAACAGAGGACTAGAAAAACTAAAAGATCTGCTCCAAGTGAGGAGTCCTCAAGACAGCATGGTTCTATTTAAAAATCATTGCTTCTGGAGTCAGAAAATCTAGGTTTAGTTCTAAAGCTCTGCTAGTTACAGGCTAAATGACCTTGGGCATATACAAACCTTCTTGAACCTCAGTTTGCTTAGCTATAAAATGAAAGGTGTACACTAAGTGATCTTCAATGTGACTGCCAGCTCTAATTTATGAGAAAAAGCTCTTTTCCACTATTCATCCCACTGCATTGTCCTGGACTCATTCATCATCACTCATGTTGTCCCAAAACATATTTAGAAAAAAAAATTCTAAAGTTCTTGAACCACTGAGGAGAGATGTAAGATGAGATAAAAACTTACAAAATGAACAGTTCCCTCTTCCCAAGAGATGTATTTTAAAATTGTTGCTTAGATGATTTTTCAGTACTTATAAATTATCCTGCATATGCTCTGATGGTGATCTGAAGTTGGTACTTATTAAACCCCCTTGAAAAGTGACTATCCTTCATCTGCTCAAATATGGGACAAAATGTACCTGAGAAGCATCCCAAAGGGATAATTATCTCTTGATAACCATCTCCCCTCTTTATCTTATTGCTAATTAAATTAATTAATTAAGTAGCCTTTTAAGTAGCAGACATGATTTAATGTGCTGTATAAAATTAGCAACCTTCAGAAGTGGAAATGAACTGATTTCGTTCATGGTTAGACAAAGGCATAAATCAAACAGTTTTGTAATCATATATGTAGGCTGAATTCTTGTATTTTTCATCTTTTGTATAAGGGAAAACAGCAATCTTTAGTACTCATAAAAACATATGACAGCCATTGGAAGGATATAAGTAGACCAGAATCTACTGTCAGAATATAATTTATGTTACCTTTAAAGCTGTTCAAAACCATCAGGGACATATGAGAACAAAATTGGAACATCTATATCTAGTGTGAATATTAGTGTAGGAAAGGACCGAAGGACATTTAAGTCAAATCTTGGCTCAATAATAACATATATACAGAATACAGAGATGTGAGGAAGATAATAGCCCCAATATTTCCTTTAGAGAAAAAAAATGAATCACACAAATTTTGGTAATTCATATACAATTCATATATCCATATACTCTTTATATATTTAACTGATAACCCTGTAAAACCAAGTTTCCCCTTCCCCCCCCTCCATTTTTACCATTATCAAATAAATGTGGAAATTATGTTTTATGTATTTACATCATTAAATATATTTAGGCATATACAAAATTAAATAATTTGATTTTGAAGTTTTATGACTAACCTTCCATTGAAATTTTAGACTAGATTTTTGGCCAAATTTGGGACAGGTTTTCAAAAGCTAAAACAGAAGAACACAGGAATTGGCAGGCCTTATCAAGTCAAAAAGGCTTCATGAAAGTCTGAGGAGATAAGACTGTGTTGTGGGACTAGTAAGGAGCTGACTATATATCTGACTTTCAAAAAAGCTGAAACAGCTATGGGATGAGTTGCAATCCTCAAAAGAAAGAGGACGCCTAATACCTGCAAGTCAGAGTTGCTCAACTAAGTAGAGAACAGCTCAGTGGAGATCCAGCAGAGAGCAGTGTAGTAAAGTAGCCCACTTAATAACATTATCTGCTCTGAAGGGAAGCAGCAAATATGGAGGCTTGAGGCACAAAGAGGTCTTCTATATGAAATCTATGTAGCCATTAGAAAGTGAGCTGTCTCACTTGCAACTGTTTCTGTCTCCCATAAATGGCAAGGAAGAAATGAACTACTTGGGTTTTTTTGTTTTGTTTTGTTTTGTGCCGACAATGGGGGTTAAGTGATTTGCCCAGGGTCACACAGCTAGTAAGTGTCAAGAATCTGAGGCCGGATTTGAAATCAGGTACTCCTGAATCCAGGGCCTGTGCTTTACCCACTTTGCCACCTAGCTGACCTGAAATACTTGTTAATAAACTAAAACAAAGAATTTTTACTATTTTCTTCTAAAAGATAATGCAAAGTAATTTTTAAAAAACGAAATCAAAGAAATTTAAATTATAGAAAATAAGTTCTTTGATGGGAAGGATTGCTTAAGTTCCTCAGCTCTTAACAATTCTTTACATACATAGAGTATGTATGTAATATTTGAATGATTAAATTGACTTGATCCGATTTAAATAAACAAAATGAGATAACTGTGTCATATTCAACCTACTCTGCAGATTTGAATTTATTTCTGTTTACCAAAGATCAGTTTTAGAGTCACAGAATCAAGGACTATGAAAGGTATATGCAATTTAGCAATTTTGTTCGAAATTCTCATATTAGAGATAAGAACACTATTTTTAAATACGGTTTTGACAGTTTCTCCATTTCCACTTTTAGGAGTGACCAGGTATTCTTAAAGGGGAATGAGAAGAGTTTCCCTTAACCCAGGCACAAGATATTGCAAGACAAACTTAAAAGAAATAATAAATTGGCTTCTTCCTATTACAGGCTCTATGATCATTTGACCAAAGGCCTAGGTGATACCTATCTGAGACTGATTTGTTTATCTCCTTGTCCCTTCAATGAATGAGATATGCTTGTACTTTTATCCAGAATCCTGTTACAGTTGTCCACCCCTTCCTCACACCCTTGGGTTTCTCATAATAGTCTTCTTGCTTTCCTATGTGTGATCTATATTCTTGCCTAATAGGAGTCTAAAATAGGCCACTTATTTTACCATTCCTGGCCAGTCTGCCTCTTCTTTGAAAGTTTCTAATTCCCCCAAAGTAGCTATAATAGCCTAGTATAGTATGCCACTCAAACTGGATTCACCAACATTTTGTCTTCATATATCGAAATAGAGATAGAACAGTAAGAAATAACAATATAAGTCCAAACAGTCTTGGAAAAAATGGGTTTCTTATTGATGCATCAATTATTCTTTGTAAATCAAATACTAATCCCAGCACTCCAGCAATTGTGGGGCACTTGTCTTAGAATAAGATAATATCATAGCACAGTCACCATTCTTTCTGTGGTTTCAAGATACTGGAAGAACACTTCAAAAGGAGAAAGGCACTCAAAAAAAGAATATAGAGTTCCTCATCTCTTGGTGAATAGAACATAAATCAGCACTGTTCAATCTGTCTAAACCATGAATTGTTGATTAATAAAGCATACTGACCTGCACTTTCTAAGGCTATAACAGGCACAGATGTCATTGCTTCTAGTTAGAACATTATTATAAGGAAATTACTTTGTGAAAAAAGGAAATGTTAGATCTGATTGGGCACACAAGAGAAAGTATGTTCAGTAGCTTCACATAACTCAGATTATGGCTTTTCTTTCTGCTTTCTGGGAGGGTCTGAAGGTAAATGTCTGTCTCTGGTTTATAAGTTTATATTTAACTATCAAATAATATTTCCCTGACATCTTAGAGTTCTCCAAACTCAGGCAGATTTTTTTTTTACCATCTTCTTGTCTTTGCATAGATAGCCATCTCTCATACAATGGATATCCTTCTTTCCTCATTTCCATTGCTTAGAATTCCTAGCTTTTTAAAAGTCCAACTTCCTATAATACAACTTTTCTGAACTTCAGTCATTAACCTTATTAAGACCTTCTCCCTCCTGAAATTGATTTGAATTTATTTCTGTGAAAATTATATTTCTCCAGTGCAAAGTAAGCTCCTTGAGGGAACATTTTATGTTGTGGGATTGTATTCCCAATATGAATATAGGGTCTTGCTCATTATAAATGTTTAATAAATACTGGGCTTCAGTTGACTTGAAGGTATCTTAAATAGGAAATCTTTGGCAAAACTGATACCAAATCACAGTTTTGTGATAGATATTGGCTGATAGAGACATTATATTATACTCCAGTGACATGGAACTAAAAGATATATGCTATCTTTAAAAATTGGGCACTTTCTCCTCTTTAAAACAGTGTGCTCATCAAAAACAAAATGTTTCTCAATAAACATATTTTAACATTTCTTATGGAAAATATCATCTGCTTGTTTTATCTTGTCCTACCCTTTCCAAAAGGCAAGTTGATGAATCCTGAACAATGCCTTTATCTCTTCTCAAGATTTTACTGCTATGCCAGTTATCCAAAGCAATAACATCTTTATAAAGCAGTCTAATGTTCAGTGTGATGTAATTGCTTGTACTGCTTGTTTTTTCAATCAAGTAAGGCTTATACGCCTCTTATTGAGATAGATTGTGATTTCTGGTGAATGCCAGGGTTTTAAGCCTCCATTCTCAATTACAACAATTCATTTTAATTTATTGTTCAGAATGATGAACATAGGTTAGCATAATGAAATGTTGTTACAATAAATTCACTAGTGTCAGGTGATATACAATCTTTGGGATGATATCACCTGGTGCTTAAGATAATTTCCAGTCTCTGTATGTACTGCCCTGCCAATTGTATATGATGAACAAATCATAGTTCATCTTTGTGATTTAATATATTTGTCTTCTTTTAGGTTTCCTGTTAAGAAGATACTCTTGAAAACAAAGACATTTCTGCGACTATTTCTTCTAATATAAATTCTTCTGTTTGGCTTTTAAATCCCTTCACAATTTCATTCTGTTTGGCTTTTAAAGCCTTTAATAACCTGGCAACTATATACTTTTTACACCATAGTTACACCTTACTCACCTCTCTCTATATACTCTAAAATCCAATGACACTGGCTTCTTTGCCATTCCTTGCAGAGAACACACCATCTCCCAACTCCCAGAATTTCAATTGGATGCCCCATTCCCCATCATGCCTAAAATACTCTCCCTCCTCTTTTCTGCCCCCTAGATCCCCTGGCTTCCTTCAAATTCAGCTCCTGAAAGAAGACTTTCCAAATTCTCATTAATCTTATTATTTTCCCTCTGAGACCAACTCTAATTTATGAGATATAGATTAGGTAGATAGATAGATAGATAGATAGATAGATAGATAGATAGATAGATAGATAGATAGATAGATATAATGCTATATATAATGTTGTGTGTTTATGTATATGTATGTGTGTAGATATATAGATATAGGTAGAGGTATAGGTATAGATATATAATGTTTGAACATGATTGTTTGCATGCTTTTTCCCCCATTCGACTGAGCCAAAATCAAAGAATGGATTTTGTTTGCATGTGGGTATTTTTTTATTTTTATTTTTATTTTCTTTGTATCCCCAGTGATTGACACAAGTGCTAGATGACTGCCTGACATTGTTCTAGAGTGATTTCAAAGTAATTATGATCATGAAATTTATGTTCCAGTCAACTTGGACTACTTGTTCTCTGAATTATATTGTTCGTCTTGCCTCTGAATCTTTGTGTAGGCTGTCTTTCAAGATTCTGCTTAAATTCCTTTCCTGAATACCCCTACCATGCAATCTCTACACCATTCCTTATTTCTTCTGTACATATCATATTTATATTTTTTGTACCTGTTGTTTTCGCTCAGGAAAAAAGTAATAGGCTTGAAGGCAGAGATTGTTTCATTTGTTTTTCTCATGCCTAACACGATGGACCCCCACACAGTATTGTGTCATTTGAAATATTGGGGGATGCCTGTCTCTGTTTTAAGTTATTAGGGAACTTATATGGGGTTTCTAATATATTGCTACTTTTAAATTAGAGGCTATCACACCAGTTTGGGCATTAAACACTTATTAATCATATTCAATGTTAGTAAAGAGAGAGCTCGTGGCTCCGAATTAGAGTTCAGAAACCCCACATTATCTACATAGAGAGGAGCGTGAGGGAGGAATACATGGCTGCCTCCTTCAATGTCCCAGACCAAGAGAGCATAAGCCCCTTTTGCACCAGAGGAGAGGTGGTCTTTATACATTGTTCAAAGCTAATTGGCTAGTATCATTCGATTCTATTGGTTGACAGGATTTGAGGATAGTCCATATCAAAACAAGCAATATGTGCTGGGGTCAGAGTCCAGTAAAAGACCAACCCTCTGAGGGGGAAAAGTCTTTCAGATAGGTGTGATTTCTATCTCTACTGAAAATTTGATCTCTAATGCACCCTTGGGGCTGGCTCTGAGAAACAAGTCAGAGTTCCTGAGTAGGGGAAGGGTCACTGGATCTCCCCAAAAACCCTTTATTAATAATTATTTTCTCACAATATTCAGTAAGTGCTTTTTAAAGAATGCAGAATTTCACATCACCCTGAACAAGAATAAAAATCATTCAAAATTTTATGTATATATTGACTTTCAAATTTGTTTTTATTTCAGTAAATCACAAAGACTCTGTAGTTGGTGCTCAAAATATTATTTACTAATTTCAAATACATTTCAAATTTTCTTTTCTGGCTTTGTTTTGACAGATTAATCTTGTTTATCATAGATGAAGCATGTTCATAGTTAATTTGAAATGTTGACTAAATTTACTTTAATTTTATTTTTCATACTGTACTATTAAACAGCATGGTCTTTTTCTTCTAGTAACCATTTCATATTTAATTTTAAATCTAGATTATGGAATAATTCAGAGTTCATATAAAAGAAAGAATAAGATAGTATGTTACAACATTAAAAGAGAGCAATAGGGAATTTCAAGTTCTATTTGGTTCTCAGAGAACAGGAAACCTTCTATCCCATACCTCTACCTCTCTCAGAGTGTCCATATTTATCTCATTAGTATAAAGGATATACAAAATGCATATTTACTAAATCAGGATGGCTCTCAGATGTTATCTAGCAGAAAACATTTCTTCTTACCTAATTCATCTCTCCCCCATATTTCATCAATCCTCCCATGGACCCTCCTCGAAGGATCTCCTATGTTCTAGAAACTATGCTTCAAGGTGCTAAGAGGAAGCAAAAATAACATAATTTGGGAGGAAGGCTCCACCAGGAAGAATTTTTTTAATGTTTCATGTAAAGAATTTTTTAAAAAAGGTTTCATGTGAAAATGAGATGCATGATTTGATTCTGGAAGGAAAGTAAAAAGTCTAAAAGACAGGTGAAAGGAGGAAGTACATTTCAGACTTGTCAGTACTTTTCTGCTTTAGTATTGTGATGTTTAAAATCTAAATTGTGGTCACCTTAAATCAGAAGCTTTAGCACCAGTCCTTGGGTATTAAACATTTATTAAAGCATACAGATATTTACAAGGAGTTCAGAAAGTTAAGAAAAAGAAGTCCTACCTAGCCTAGAGTTCCAGCCTGGTTGGGTTCTTCCTGAAGTCCTCCTCCACCAGCCTGCTTTAATCAGGAACTCTCTCCAGCAAATGTTTGTGGAAGCTTTTTATAGGTCTGGAACAGAGGTGGTCCTTACACACTGCTTCAAGCTGATTGGTTGGCATCATCCAAATCCATTGGTTCTGAAAGTGTTCTCAAGGTGTGATTACAATCCAGTTAACTTGAAGTAGGCTAATTAGCAGTTAATCACTCTCACTTGATTCAATCAGTCTAGATTAATCTCCAGGTGGGTCTTTGAGTATCTGTTAAATCTCATTATTTCATCACAGTATGTAAGATTTTTATTTTCTAATAGATGTTCATTTCTGCTTTTGAGTATGCTCTATGCTTAGTACAAACTGATGCCAAGAACCTCTTTGCCATGGAGCACTACCCCTAGGCTTAGATGTGATGCTGGTGACTGCTCCTGACCCTGCTTCTTCACTCTTAGGCGCAGGTCCACTCTATAATTAGCAGTGGGTCTTTAACCCAGCTCTGTGGTGTTAGCAACAGAGTTAACACCTGCTCTTGCTCCTTAAAGAAGGTTAGTTCCCTCTGTGCTGGAACTGGTACCTATTCTTGCCTTAATGCACATGATTCTGTCCCATTTATGTCCCTTAATCACACTTCATACTGGAAGGCTCTGTGTGGTATATTATCTGGTAGATGCTGTCCAAAGTTTCTATAGACATTATTGTCTCATGCTGTTGAGGGCCAGAAAAATGACTCATTGTTGTTGGTTTTTTCCCTGATAAAAACTTAGTCTGGTATATTTTCTAGCTCTTTATGGAGTAATTAGAGGGGAAAGTGGAGCTATACTGCTTCATCTTATTTTAATATCTTGATTTTTTTTAGTCCTAAAATTGTTGTTATTCAGTTGTTTCAGTTGTATCCAACTTTTTATGACCCCATTTGGGATTTTCTTGGGAAAGACACTGGAATGGCTTACCATTTCCTTCTCCAGCTCATTTTACAGAGGAGGAGACTGAGGCAAACAGGGTTAACTGACTTTCCCAGGGTCACAAAGTGTCTGAGGCTAGATTTGAATTGAAAAAGAGGAGTCTTCCTAACTCCAGGCCTTGCACTTCACCACCTAGCTGTCCTAAGCTTACTTAACATGAACAAGTTTATAGGAACAATTATTTTACTTTTGGTTGCCATATATTATGTATGGCAAGTACATTAAGATTTTGCAGAATAAGGTGCTTTGGGGACCTTTTGCTCTCTTTGTTATGACAATTAATTTAGAAGGGAGAAATTATTATAATCAACATTATCTCTATTTTCCATTTTGCATTATCAATAATTTACTTAAATTGGCCAGGTTAGAGTTGTTTGAATTTCATAAAATACATTCTCCTTTGTTTTTATTATTTCTACCAGATTCATGCTCATTTTCATCCTTATTCTAAATTGATGGCCAGACTATGAGCAGCAGATTCAGAAATAACTTCTATATTAATAATGACTCATTTCTTACCTGATGAAATATAAAGAATTTCATTTCTTTTTTTGATATTTAGAGCTTACCATCTTCTAATGCCTATCATTTTCCCCCTCTAAGAATTTAGGATACAGAGCCAAAAGACTTCCATGTAGTCTACATATCTTAGGTTTCTCTTTTTTCCAGAGGCATAATTGCAAATTTTATTATTATCCATCCATGAACACTTATTAAATGTCTACTATGCAGCAGGTACTGTGCTAAGCACTAAGGATAGAGAGGTAAAAATAAAACATTATTTACCTAATAGCTGTTTGCATTCTATCAGTGATGATAACATATACAAGATAAATGCAAGGTCTCAGGAGGATACTGTTATTAGCTCATAGGATCACAAAACACATCATCCAGAAAGTGATACTAGAGCTGAGTTTTCTAAGGAAACAACATTCTAATAGGTAGACATAGAAAATATATGCTTTCTGATATTGAGAATAACCACTGCAAAGGCACAGAGACAAGAGATGATTATGGGTGTAGGAGAGTGGCATATAAGTTGATTTAGGTTGATGTGTCTTATCAAGTTGTACATAAATTTTAAATAAGAAATGAAGAAAGAGAGGCAAGCATGGAAGGAAGATCTAAGAGAAAGAGGGAGGAAGGAAAGAAGCATTTATTAAGTGCTTTCGATGTGTATTATACTAAGCACTGTTGGTGCAAATACATGAACAGAGAAAGATAGTCCCTGACTCCATGGAGCTTACATGCTAAAGGTGGAAGACAAAAATACAAAAGAAATCTGAAAAGTATGAGTACAGGGGATGAAGGTACCTGGCATGGTA
The DNA here is from genome assembly GCF_019393635.1 of Dromiciops gliroides. Taxonomy (NCBI): domain Eukaryota; kingdom Metazoa; phylum Chordata; class Mammalia; order Microbiotheria; family Microbiotheriidae; genus Dromiciops; species Dromiciops gliroides. Next base: position 144,885,442 of record NC_057866.1, read on the forward strand.
AAATGGTTTGGAAATCCAGAGGAAATCCAGAACAGGGTCTGTCAGAGAATGAAGGCAATCCAGACCCAGCCCCTCTCCAAAATGAAGGATCCAGAAGGAAGTCTCCAGTGGCAGAAGTGAGGTGCACCCTGTAAATGCATATTATATGAGGAATTCATCACTATGGTGGTGCAAAATATCTTGGTTCATAGGTTTTAATTATTTCCACAATGAATTTCTTGCAAATATTTTTGTGAGATCTTCAAAACGATGAATTTATATTTCTTAATGAATTTGGAAATATAATTTAAACAAAAATAGTTTATTCTTTTTTTTTCTTCTCCAAATAGAACTTGTGGGAGAAGGGAAGGGGAAGAGAATAAGGTTTTATATAGTGCTACTTTGTTCTAGGCACTGTGATGAGTGTGATATCTCATTTGACCCTCAAAACAAATTTACTTGGTAAGTACTTTAATTTTTTTCATTTTGCAAGTAAGGAAAGTGAGGTGAACAGAAGTTAAGTGACTTACTCAGGTTCACAGAGGTGAAGTTTCTGAAGTCAGATTTGAATTCAGGTTTCTCTGACTCCAGACCCAAGACTCTATTCATTGTGCCACCAATTGCTTCTCTATTTGCTAACAATCCTTCTGCTTTTTGTACCTTCCTTCTTTGTTTTTTCTAGCTTCTTTTGTAATGAGAAAAAAAACACTACAAGTACACCTCACATTTATAGTATGTTTTAAGGTTTACAAAGCTCTTTATATTTATATATGTATATATCTGTGTATATATAGATATATTGTATATATTATATATATACACACATATATATGTGTGTATATACATACATATATACATACACACACACACACACATATATATATATATATATATATAAAATCTCCTTTGATACCCATTACAAACCTGTGAAGTAGGCCCTATTATAATCAATCTCCACTTTACAGATCAGGAAAAAAGAGACTGAGAGGCTTGCCCAGGATGGTAAACTTTGAGGGCACCTGAGACAGGATTCTAGCTCACCTTCCAGACTCCAATTTCCATACTTTCTGAACTGAGCTAGCTAGTTGCCAAGAAATAGAAAAAAAAATTTAATTTTCCATTTCCATTTTCATTTGGAGTGTCAAGTTTTTTAAAACTGATTTCCTCTTGGAGTGTTCCCACTGGTTGGTTAATGTATAAGTAACTCATATCGAGTGTCATATGGTATGTTAAAATCTGTAAATGATGGGAAAAAAAAAACTTTTTTTATTCTTGGCACCATCTGACTCTTTTTTCAGCATCACTAGAAAAATAGAAAAGAAACTCTTACCTCCAGGACTGATAACAATTTTTTCGTTTTTCATAAGTTACTATGGATAAGGAATTCATGAGCAAGTAATCATCATACTGTTGATGAACCTCTCAGTATTTTCTAGGCCAATACTTGGAAAGTAGATTTACTTCATTACCAGAATCATACACTTACCCTTTCCAGCATATTAGGATCACTGAGAATTGATGTTCATTTCAGATATTCTTTAACAATCTGGTACATGTATTCTCAACTTGGACTCTGTAAATGTTTATTTCTGTATATTCTTATAGCTGTCCACAAATGTAACCTGTGTTCTTTGTTATCCTATATATTTTAATTTATACATATAAAAATGTATTAAAAAGGGGTGCATAGGCTTTACCAGACTTTCAAAAGATATGTGACACAAAAAAGTCACAAATCTTTGCTTTGTGATTTTCTCTACATAAATGGTCACCTTTTTAAAAAAATCATTAAGAAACTTATTTCCCTATGTTGAATTATGTTTTCCAAAGAAACCATGTCTGTTCACTTATTTTGTTTAATTGTTTTCATGACCATGTGTCAAAATGCCAAGTAGCTGAAATGTTATGATTATTGCTGAATTCCAAAGTTCTATCATAATTCCCAGAGTAGCTCTGCTACTGTTATTTGTTTGGCAATGGAAGGAGGAAAAGACTTATTATCAGTAGATCCAGCTGGCGCCTCTACTCCCCTCTTTTCGTTTCTAATTCAAATGAAATGACTGTTACCTCCTTAGGAACTGTCATGGTAGTTTTCTCTGCCTTTAGGTGATAGGTAATCTGTTTCTTTTATTGTTCTCTGTAACTACTTTGGGATAATGATTTCCCCATATTGATTTTTTTTGGGGGGTGAGGCAATTGGGGTTAAGTGCCCACGGTCACACAACTAGTAAGTGTCAAGTGTCTGAGACTGGATTTGAACTCAGGTCCTCCTGACTCCAGGGCCAGTGCTCTATCCACTGTGCTACCTAGCTGCCCCACCCATATTCATTTTAATTCTGAATATTCCACCCAACTATTTATTTATTTATTTATTTATTTATTTATTTATTTATTTATTTTGTGGTGTAATGAGGGTCAAGCGACTTGCTTAGGGTCACACAGCTAGTAAGTAAATGCCAAGTGTCTGAGGCCAGATTTGAACTCAGGTCTTCCTGACCCCAGGACCAGTGCTTTATCCACTGTGCCACCTAGCTGTCCCCCCCACTCAACTATTTCTTAAGTTATTTTTGTTTTAAGTTTAACAAAATGATCAAACTGGAGTCAAATGTACTTGCTGAAGTCAACCTTCAATAGATGATATTGGATATTGGAAATCTTTGATTCTTAAGTCATTTCTACATTTAACTACTAGGGGTGCTGCAGCTGCTGAGTTACCTGGATATTTTCATTAATAAATGCCCAGGTACCAGTTGTACACCCTGTTGGCTTTACATTATTCCTCACATCATGAGTTCCTCAAAGAGAAGTCCAATCATTCTAGAGATCTCAGAATTGTTATTCTATCTTAGAGCTTCACATCTTTTTTTTGAGGGGTGGGGGGATGAGTGGGAGGCCAGTGTTCATCTTTAGTAGTAGTGGTAGTAGTAGCAGTAGTAGTAATAGTCATCGTCATAGTAGTAGCAGTAGTAGTGGCAGCAATAATAGCTAACATTTATATAGTGGTTATTATGTACCAGTCACTTTGCTAAGCACATGGCTAATATTATCTAATTTGATACTCACAACAACTCTGTGAGGTTGGCACTGTTCTTATTCTCATTATCTGTTTGAGGAAAGTGATGTAAACAGAAATTAAATAAATTACCCAGCATTACACAGCTAGTAAGTGTCTAAGTCTGGATTCGAACTAGGGTCTTTCTGACTTCAGACCCAGCATTCTATCTATGCACCATCTAAGCTTCCTTTTTCATTAGTCTAAAACATGACCAGCATTTAGCAACTTAAGGATATGTAATAATTCACATTTACATAGTAATTGGTATACAATTGATCTTCACAACAACCTAGGAGGTTTATGTTATTTTTTTTAAATCATATCTCTGTTTTCATTGGCATAGGGAATTCCAGATATGGAATTACCTTTCACCAATGTCTTCCAATTCTTTAACTAATGGTGTTAGAGACTTGCACCAGAAAACTTAGGTGACTTGGCCAGGACTGCATAGTATATATGGGAAACAGGGCTTGAAACCAGGTCTTCCTGTGCCTAGGGCTGGTCCCTTAACCACTGGACACTAGACTACATCATTTTCCAATCTCTATTTTGAGTTACACAAAAGAAAAAATGCAATGTTAATCACATAACCTCCTTCAAAGCTGGGGACTCCTGTTTCTAATTATGTGAAGTTTTCTAAGCGAATCAGTTCTACCTAAATTTCAGAAACATATTGGTTTGTTGTGTGGCAGCTGAATTCTTATCTCTACCTTGTTAGACTTCATTCCACACTGTTAGATGTTAATTAGATACTAGGGTCAATTACATGTTTTATCAGACCATGTGTTTCACAAATTTAGTCCCTGTGTTGATGCTGAATTCTTTGATGGAATTAGCTCTTTTTGCTCTAAAGGAAAAAAACAAAAACAAAAACTGAAATATAGAAATGAGGCATATACTGATATCTACACCAATCAATGTAGTCCTATATTTGGACTATTTGGAGTAATTTTAAAACTGATATAGCTTGCTACTCCATGGTCATGATAATAGAAGTACAGAAGTATAAATTTTCCTGGATACAATAAAGCCTTGAGTTACAGACCGTCTGGTGATACATAAGGTCTAAGTATTTTGAAGAGATTTCTTGGCTCATTCTCACAGACACCCCAGGAAACATGAGGAAATATATGCATGCCACTTCCTCTTCATTCCCCTTTCTCTTCCTCCCCACCCCTCAATACTGAGGCCAATTCCCTATTTGTAAGCATACAGCTTACAATATTAAAAAGGAAAAAGGATTTTGTTGTTTTGCAGAAAATAAGAAGGGGATTTCAAATTAGCATCTGCCATTACCAAAGATGCCTGTAACTCCCTGAAATAATAAAGTTGGGAATATGAGGGCTTTTTTGGTGAAGAATAGTCTTTCCCTTAATCATCCTTACTTTGACCTAATATTCCCTCTCTATTAAGAAGAGGAAACATTTTTATTCTCTCCAAGATTTCAGCTACCCTTCATGGGATTCAAAAGAAGTTTTCTCATCCCATAGCCTAGGCCAGGATTAAAGCAGCATAGATTTAGAGGGTCCTTAAAGACAAACTTGTGGAAATCTTTCATTTACAAATGAAGAAACAGAGACCAAAGAGGGGAAGTACCCTCATCAAAATCTCAATAGGTTATAAGCATCAAAAGCAGGATTGGAAATCAGGTTTAGCTGCATGGCCCAACTTCTTTCCATTACACCATATTAGCTCATATCAATCTCAAATTTTATGCCATCTGCACCCTATAATATGAGGGCTTTACAACAATGAATTCTTTTTCTCCCCGTGTGATACTAAATTTCTCAAAAGTTTTTCTTTTCACTTTTCTTTTTCAGTCTGTTTTCATTACCACTCTTTTCTACCACCATGCTTACCTTGAGGGTCAGGGGGCCTTCTCAATTACTTAAATATGGAGACAAAGAAAAAGAAAAAAATATCTGAATCATACATATATATGAGTATTCAATCATATGTGTAGTAGCTAGGGCTCTAAATAAAGCATTCTCAGTGAGGGTTCCATGCTGGGATGAAATGGGGCCACTTGTGAATCACTGAATATTTAACAAAAGAGGTTTACTTTGTCCTAACACAGCAAAGGTATGGATGCTGGATGCTGCCTCTCTCATCACCATCTGTAAATATGTCTGGTCATCAGTCATCAGGATATGATGACCTGAATGCTCTCAGGCATCCAGCATGTGTGAGAGGCATGGTGCACACATGACTTGGAATTTTTATAGGTCCTAGGATAGGAAGCCACATCAGAGAATCTGGAGCCATAGACTATGTAGACAAAGGAAGTTGTGTGAGAAGAAAACTATGTTAGCCTAAGGGGAATTGTCAGGAAATTGCTATCCTACCACAACACATATTTCTAAGTCTTGTCATTTCTGATAGCTGAAACACCCTCCTCCCCAAAGAAATATATGTTTGTCAAGCTTAAAGATAATTTAACAGCTCACAGTCATATGATACTTTGAGGTTTGGAAAGAGTTTTACATTCATTATTTCATCTGACCCTCAAAATATCCCTGTAAAGTATGTGATAACTCCATTTTACAGAGAAATAAACTGAGCTTCAATAACTTGCAATAGGTCAAACAGCTAGAAAAATGTATGAATGGGGATTCAAACATAGGCCTTTCTAACTTTAAGTACAGGTATCTATCTATTGTACCACAAGTCCTCATTCTAACTGAGGTCACCACTAAAACTATTTAATCATAAAAACAATATTTTTGCTCAAAATGTAGGAACAAGGGAAATTAATATTATACTATATTAATAAAAAATTCTTAATTTGTGATCCATCATTTTTCTTCCTATTTTTGTTAAAATTCCAATCCTAAAAAGGCCAGTCTCTGAACTGCTTCATTGAGTAATGTGATCCCTCCTAGCCCCCAGGGCATCTGCTCCTTAACTAATTTGGAACTGGCCTCACTCAAATGGGACCCTGCCTTCTGTTTGCTCTATAAACAGTATCCTGTTTGAGTTAGAACATCCCCCAGAAAGTGGAGCTTTGTTCTTCCTCCTTTCATTAAAGTTTGGGGTGCCCTTGTCTACAAAAGGGAGATCAAGCCAGTGAAAACCTGATTGAGATGGTTTCTGGTTTCTGGTTAAGATTTCTTAGCTATTCCCATTTCTCAGGAGTCTGGAGAGGCTTTATCAACCACATCAGCCTGGGAAAAGCTGAGAATTCTTAGCCTACCTCCTTATTAAAATGTGCACTAAAGACACACCAAGGTATAAAAGACCCTGTTAGCTCTCATTGTGGAGGAACGTTTCTTTGGTGCAAATGGAAGTACACCATAAGACCCATCTGTTACTGGGTCATATATTCTGGGTAATAAAGGATTTCCGGCTCAGACAACTTCTTCAGTCTGCCATTTGTTAAATTCTGGCTGCTACAGTATTTTTATAGGAACACAGTTATTACTAAAAAAAAATATTTCACTCTTCAGTGTTAAGCCCTTGGGATTCATGATCAGTTCAATCTAAGGGTAGTCACAAAGGTCTTGTATAACTGAAAGTAAAACATACACACACATAAATATATACATAAACGTGGATATACATATACACATATATATAAACCTATGCATAAATGCATATATACATACATATATGCTTTCAGTGTGTAAGATCCATAATCTAGGCATTATTTTAGACTATTGATTTTTCTTCTCTCCAACTTCCAATAGATTGACAAATCTTGATACTCTTTCTCTACAACTCTTTAATTTGATACCTTCTCTCTACTAATACAGTTTCCACTTTAGTTCAAGCCCTCATTACCTTTTCCATGAATTATTGTAATATCCTCCTAAATGTTCTCTCTACCTTGAGTTTTCTCTCACTCAGTTCCTTCCTACACTGCTGCCAAAGTAATTTTCCTTTAATGTCAATCAGACCATGAGACTTCCCTCCCCAAATCCAGTGAGGTCAAGTTATTTGTAGGATAAAACATAAACTGTTTAGCTTTTAATCCCTTACATGCCCTCATCCAACCTATATTTCTAGCCTCATTGGAAATTACTCGCCTTCCCAGACTGTGCTATGTATGCAACCACACTAGCCTTCTCTCTGTTCTTCACACATTTCCCATCTCAGTGCCACTGCACTGGGTGTCTTCTATCCTGAAATCTGCTCCTTCCTTACATCTATCTCATAGAGACCCTCTTTCACCTTTCTTCTCTATCACCTGACACCATCTTTTTCATGAAAACTTCCCTGATTCTCCCAACTGCTAATTAATTCCATCCCCAAAATCAATATTAACTATATCTATATATAATTCTATATCTATATGCATTAACTTAATATTTATGCCATATATGTGTGTGTATATATATATATATGTGTGTATGTATATGTATATATAAATATGTATATACACATACATCTGTACAAAGATATATACATCTACCTATCATCATCTATCCATCTATATGTCTATCTCCTCTGTTAGAAGCAAGCCCTTGGAGAGATGGGATTGTTTCATCCTTTGTACTTAAATTCTAATGCCTAATACAGTACTTGGCACATAGTAGACAACTAATAAATGTAATCTCCTACAATTTCCCACCATATACTCCCTACTCATTCCAAAGATGAGATAAAGTATAAAAGACCCTGACAGCTTGCTCTGTCGGTCTTTAACTGGGTCCTACCCACATAACCCTGTAATCCTCTATAAAATTCTGCTTGCCTGGATGTCTGCCTACTCTTGGGGGTTGCTGGAGTATTTGGGTACCATGCTTTTCCTACCCAAATTTCTTTCAATTGCCAGATTGGATTTCTACTAATTACTACCAATCTCCCTATGAATCTCATATCCAGTTCATACCATTTAGAAATCATACCAAAGCATCACAAAATCATAGATATTCCAATTTCAAAGGGACCTAAACAACAATTTTGTCCTATCTATAACTGTAAAAGAACCCCTACTTCATCACAGTGGGAAGTGGTCATCTAGCATCTGTTTAAAAATCTCCACTGATAAGTTAGCCACTACCTCCCGGTATGTTAAGTTTGAATGGCACTAATGGTGAGGGACATTTTGCTTACATCAAGTCAAAATTTGCTGCTTTATAATATATATTAATTCTTTCAGTATATGACCTTGGGGACAAGATCACATTTAATATCATTTACTCGTGACAAAAAGTCAAAAACCAAATCATTTGGATATTAATGTTACATTTAACTAACCTATACCAAAAAGCTTTTTTTAAGTGCCTAACTTATTTTGCTCATTGATCATTGATTCTGAAAAATTAATGATCTAGGATAAATATTATTACTTAAATGTACTATCATTAAAAACACCAAGGTTAGGCCTAAGCAAATTGAAAAGTTGGCAAAGGATCTCTGGCAACCATAGCCTCAACTGCCTGTCACTTCCTAATACTCCATTGCCTGTTCCTTGGTATTCTATGCTTTCCCATTTTGTTTAACTATTTTTGCCCCCATTAAAACACGTACCTGGGGCAGCTAGGTGGTGTAGTGAATAGAGCACTGGCCCTGGAGTCAGGAGGACTTGAGTTTGTGGAAATTTATTTTGATTTGGGGACCCTACATTTGGGGTTAGATTAGAAAGCCTTAGGCCCTCAAGGTTTTTCCTGTGTGAAGGGCTGGTGCCCCTCCCCCTCCGCCCTGATCCCTCCACCCTGAGAGAATCCACCCCAGAGATCTCGGGCTCGTCCAGGCCAGGCTCCATGCTGAGGTCCCTGGGCACACAGCAGGGGGCACAGGCCCCTGGAGCCCTGGGTGTGGTATGCAGGGAGGCTTGAGCTTCCCTTCCCCCCAGCCACAGCCTGAGGGCCTCTGGCAGATTATCTTGGTGTGGGGGGGGGGGGCACAAAAAGACTGAAATTTGAGTGGAGAGAAGGAAGATAAGTATAACTGGGAGTTAGACAGCGAGGAGGGGCTGACAAGAAGGAACAGGAACAGAGAAGGGGCAGACAAGATTAAGAGGACTGGGCGCTGACAAGATTAAGGAGGACTCCAAAGACTAGAGACCCTGAGACAAAGGAACAAAGAAGGGGGGCTGACAAGATTAAGAGAACGGAGAAGGATGCTGGAGAAGGCTAAAGGACTAGAGCAAGAGGCAGAGGTACAGAGCTTGGGAGAGGCCAGAAGTTTAAGAGAATAGAAGGACACTGGAGCACTAGGAGAATGGAAGGAGAGGTCGGTGAGAGAGAAACACAGGGGTTCAGTGGTGGCAATACAGAGAGGAAAGTCAGATGCAGGGGTATGGACAAAGTGAAAGGGGCTTGGAGTTAGTGAAAGGAGCTGAGAAGTGAAAGTGGAACATACCCTAAGGCAAGAGGTGGCAACAGCCCTTATTGTATTAAAAAAGTTCCAGGCCCAGCAGGTGAAAAGAGACACCCCAGAATGCAGTCAGGTTGTACATTTTATTTCCCTGTATTCTTAATTTTAAATAGTATCTCATAAATAAATTCTGCTTTCATTATTTAGTTAAGAGGCTTCTTAATCTTTTGCTTATCAATTTTGGGAGGGGAGTAGTGTGGTGGAACTTTATAAACGGCCCACATTAAATTAATAGCAGTCAGATAGCCAGTCAGTCAACAGTCCCTAGATTAGTCCTCCAGTCAGATTAGTCCCCCGAATTAGGCTAGTCATTCAAAATATTTCTACAAGTTCAAATCTGGTCTCAGACATTTGACACACTAGCTGTGTGACCCTGGGCAAGTCACTTAACCCCAAATGACTAAGCCAAAATAAATAAATAAGCACATAAATAAATAAATAAAAATAAAACATGTACCTATGACAAGTTCCATGAAAATCATGAATATTTCTGCATAAATAACTGAAATCTTAAAATCTTACCTATCTAAAGGTTATTTCCCATTTAGTAGAGGATAAAATGCCTTTAAAATACTATAGTCCAATTGTCACAGAGAGAGGGGCAGTGGAGGCTACAACAAGAAATGGTTAAATTATAGGTACTAGCCAGCTGCAGAGGAGAAATGAGGCATCTTTCCTGGTATTACCAACTCATAGTAGATAAAGGGCAACATATCTGTCAATTTGGAAGTTTGGTTCCAGAATTCAATTCACTCCAATCAGCATTTAGTAAATGACCGTGTTATTCACTGTAGATACAAAACCAAACAGTCCTGGCCTTCAGGGAATATAAATTTTCATGGAGTTAAACAATATTTGCATATACATAAATATGAAATGCAAAGAAAATATGAGTGTAAAGTCATGAAAGTCCTTCTGTAGAAGACAGTATATAAGCTCTATCTTGGATTAAGGGAAAGGTTCTCATTCGATTCTCCTAATTGACCCCAGGATCAGTACAACACTGGTTCACCTGATAATTATTAAAAAAAATAATAATAATGTCCTATGGTAAGGGGTAGAATATTTCAAGGGTGATCCAAGTCTATTTTAGAACCAGTTGGCAGATTATTAATGACTCGTGTCTCTTAGATCTATGAAACTGTGTATGCATTTATGTAATTGCATGTTGTTCTAGGATACTGCAATTAAGTAGGACAGAGAAAAGAGCATGAAGTCCCAAGCAGTCATCACCTTAGTGACCTCCTCCTAAGCCACCAAGCAGTTTCTTACCTGCTTTATTCAGTAAGTGTGGGTCTATTTTAACTCTGGGTCATAGTATTAAACAGATATTAACTTTTGGTTTCACTCTAGGGCTCATTTGTAAGATAAACAGACACTATACATTTTCAAACGTCTCAGTATGGAAAGAAGACAAATAAAACTAGGTTAGGGAAGGTTATATTAGCCAAAGAGGCAAAGAATTTCTGGGAGAAAACCATATGGTATTATTCCTTTTTACTCTTCCTTGATCAGGACTATTATTTTAAAATTCCTGGTACCATATTCTAGTACATACATCAATATCAGAGAAGAGTGACCATAATAAAGAAGAGTCTTGAAGCCACAAGTTCAAGGATAGAGAATAGAGGGTAGAGTGAGATGTAATGTCCATGTTCAAATGTATGAAAGACTATCACATGGAAAAGAGGCTATATTTGTTCTACATGGTCCCAGGAGTAGAATTAAAAACAATGTTTCAAGTTTAAGGGAAGGTCACCTAAATCTTAAACCTATTCCACAATAGTGGGCTATATCCAATGTATTTTTTTAAGCCAAAGGTAGATGAACACTTGCCAGATATGGGTTATAACAGGGGCCCTCTGAGGTCCATTCTAACTCAGAAATCCTGATTCCACAAAATGTTTTTTTATAAATGTTCTGAGCTCAAAATAATTCTTGTTAAGAAAATAACTCCTCCAAGTGCACAATGTCCAACTCCCTCAGCAGTTTGAAGAACAAAACTTTCCAGCAATAGGCAAGACGACGGATTGATTAAGGATAAGCAACATGACTATTTCCCAGGACATAGGGGACAGCATCTCAGGAGAACAGTTGCAATGGCATCTTTCTTTGATTCAAATGATTTTGAAGGCAGAGAGTTGTAAGAACATGCTTTTTACTTCATCATGACAAGAAGGTTAACGACTTGTTATGCTTCAATGTCACTCACACTGGCTGGAGAACATCAAGCCTAAATTGAAAAGGGCACATCTTTTTGATTTAGTCTTTGTCTGATTAATGAAGAAAGTCCAGTCAAGTACTTTTTAACTATTTGAGGTTGCTTCTATTTAAGCTCTAAGGATGCCCTTCATTCAGATGCTACTATGCCCATTTGGTGTATAGTCAAAAATATAAAGACTCATCTGTGTGTGTATATACACACATAGATGTATATGCATACATGATATATTCATATTCACAATCATACATATAAATATGTGTGTTCATACATATATGCACATATATATAAATATATTGGAATATTATTATATTGCTACACATATTTCTAAAATAGTAGAAATGTGTATATGTGTATGTATATATTTATTGGCATATGCTTACATAAATATACATATACATGTGACTCCTTCATTTGAATATTTAAGTGTTTCCTTAGATTTCATCTATGTAAATATCGATGTAGATATTAATATCAATATAGATGGATGGAGATAGAAATGAAAGATATATAGATCAGATTAAAAAGAATGAGAGGAGGAGATTTGGAGGAAAGAGCAAAAAAACTCTTCCTAAAGCTACCCTCCAGGGAGGGCTTGGAGGCCTAACCAAGTCTTCATTTGCCACCAGATGCATTGCTTGGTTTGAATTCCACTGTCATCATGCCCCTTTGCTGTGTCCTCTTCTTCCCCAACTTAAAACTTTCTTTAGTGTGCTTTCTCCTTCTACTAGATTGTAAACTCCTTGAGGGTAGGGATTATCTTTTTTTTTTCCTCATTTGTGTCCCCAGTGCTTAGAACAGTGCCTGGAACATAGTAGGTGATTAATAAATGTTTATTGTATTGTATTATATTGTATCATACTGTATTGTACATTCATTTTCTCATTTAATCCTCACAACTCTGACTTATGTCTGCTGCAGATGGTAACACTAAGGTTTAGAAACAGCCCTGAGGTATAGTTAGTCAATGAGCATTTATTAAATCCTTACTATGTGTCAGGTACTATGTTAGATGCTGGGCATAAAAAGAAAGTCAAAAGCAATGTTCCTGCCTTCCAAGAGCTCATATTTGAATGAGGAAGATAGCATATAATTAATGATGTACATACAAGAACTATACAGAGGACATTTAAGGTAATCTCAGAGGGAAGGCACAAAGAGCTGGAAGTAGGATAGGGAAAGACTTCCTTCTAGTTTGGATTTGAACTACATCTTGACAGCAGATAGGAAATCATAATCTTAGGGAAATAATTCCAGGCATAATGGACAGCCAAGGTAAAGATTGGGGAGATGGGATTTCATGTGTAAGGAAAAGCAATTAAGTCAGTAAAGCTGGAGTATAGAATATATACAGGGATATAAAGTAAAAAACTGGGAAAATAGGAAGCACCCAGAATGTGAAGGTTTTAAATGTTAAATACAGGGAGGAAAGAAGGGAAAATACACCTTCATGTGTCTACTATGTGCCATGCACTGTGGTAAATGCTTTAAAATATTAGCTGATTTGTCAAATGATTTTAAATTTATTCTTTCAAGTTAATGAGAATTGATTGGATTTTACTGAGAAACAAGGGTGACATGACCAGAGCTGCACTTTAGGAAGGTCATTTTGGCAGCTAAGTGGAGTAGTGTTTAGAAGGAGGAGTGGAATTGAGGGAGAATGATTATAAAGCTAATGGAATTTTTCAGGCAAGATGGGATGAGGGCCTATACAGAGGTGTTGGCTACAAAAGGTGAGTGAAGTTTCTGCTTAGAAGAGATGCGATAAAAGTAGAAATGAAAACATTTGGCAACACAGTGGATATTGTGAGGTGCCAGCGTAGTGCTGAGGACGACACCAAGGTTGTTAAATTGCAGGGGAATGGAGGATGATGGTACATTTGACAGTAAGAGGAAAGCAGGAGGATAGATTGGGGTTGGGGGAGGGGTCAGGGGAGAGATAATGAGTTCTGTTTTGGATACATTGAGTTTGAGATATGTATGTGATATCTAGCCCAGGCTGTCCAAAAGGCAGTGGGTGATGTAAGAGTAGAACTTGGGAAAGAAAAAATAAAGGAGCACGGGGGCAGCTATACTTCAGATGAAGTATCCAGAACTAGTTCTAAATCCTTAAAGCCTCATTGTTACTGCCAGTAAATTATCTATCATATGGGGAGAGTTTATAAACCAGGTGTGGACCATTTGTCTGCCCTTAGAATCCTTACTGAGAATGGGCAGAAGAAATACAAATAAAAAGAAAGCAAAACAAAGAAGGCTTGCAAAAAGTGGTGCCTCACACTTGATTTTTGGACTATTGTTTGTAAAATAAGTAGCAAAAGTAATATAAAGTTAAGTGTCATGGTGTAAACAGCTTAACAACTCACTTTTACTTACCTTACTCTATGTCAGTAAACATTGTTCAAGGACAATATATTTTGGAGTCCTTCTGGTGTTACGATCATTATCTGAGTAGCTATATAAGAATCACATTGCAAGATATACACTCATATTACACACACATTACACACACGTGTATATCGACATATATAGAGATGTATATGTTTGTGTATCCATGCATATACAATCTATATACACATTGATGTATCTACAAACACATACATCTATATGTATATACAAATATACACATATATACATAAATAAAAGATATAGAGTGAAAAATAACATGTTTCAGTCTGTGTTCAATCAATATCAGTTCTTTCTTTGGAGGTGGGTGGTATGCTTCATCATTAGTCCTTTGGGATTGTCTTGGATCATTGTATTGCTTGGATAGTTAAGTCATTCACAGTTCTTCATCAAACAGTATTTTGTCACCATGTATAATGTTCCCCTGGTTCTGCTTACTTCTGTCTATCTGTTTATCTATCTATCCACACACACACATATATGTATATAGATATAAATATAGGTATTTATAGATGTGATTTATCCAAGGCCATACACCTTATAAATTAGAAGGACATTCTCAGACCCACAACTATCTTCTATTCCAGTCAATTATCTACTGTATTATGGTAGTAGTATCAACTTTCCTAAAGCATTTAAAGGGGTATAAAAGTATTATTGATGTTTTGTTTGTATATTTTACCCCAGGCATTTACCAATATACCACACATGCCCCACAATTCTCCTTCTTAATTATTGATATATTATGTATTGGGAGTGGACAGAGTTTGGTGTAGAGAAAGGTTTTTTTGGCTTTTTTTGTTTATTTTTTTTGTGAAAACTCCCTCCACTGAAGCATATACTCATGAATGATTTAGTTTTAGTGAATTGCCTGGGAAACTAAAGTTTAAATGATTTGCCTTTGGGCAAAAATCTAATATATGTTAAAGGCAAGATATGAATTCATATCTTTCTATCCACTTCACTTTTGCTTCTATGTAATTCTTTAAGGTGAGTTAATTATCATGCTATCATCAATACCCTCTCTACTTACACTGGGGAAAATAAATGAAAGTTCAATAAATGACTTTATTGAATTGAGGATCAATATTTGAATTTATGGATAGTGTTCTGGGTATGGGGTCAGGAAAATCTAGGTTTGTATCCTGTATCTAGTAGTGACTAGCTCTTGGCAAGTCAATTGATTTCTCTGAACCTGAGGCTGCTCATCTACAAAATGGAAATAATAACACAGGTATTTATTTCATAGGGGTGATTATAAAGTTCAAATGAGCATGTTTGAATAGTGATTGATAAAGTTTAAATTTCTTCAAGAATATCACTTATTAATTTGTTAGAATGTGCCCCAAATAGGAAAGGCTATAGAGTATATGTCTTAATATTAATAAATACTTTTATTTTTACTTTTGATATTCTACATGATTTACAACAGCTATTTTTATAATAAACATTTTTATTTAAAGTTTTCAGTTCCAAATGCTATCCCTCCTTCCCTCCATCCCCTGACCTCTCCCTGAAACAGTAAGTTATCAGATACAGGTTATACATGTGCAATTATGGTAAAATATGGTAAAGCATTACCATATTAGTCATTTTGTCCAAGAAAACTCAAATAAAAGGAAAAAAATAAAGATATAGAGTGAAAAATAGCATGTTTCAGTCTGTGGTCAATCAATATCAGTTCTTTCTTTGGAAGTGGATAGTACGCTTCATCATTAGTCCTTTGGGATTTTCTTGGATCATTATATTGCTGAGAATACTTAAGTCATTCACGGTTCTTCATCAAACAATATTTTTGTCGCCATGTATAATGTTCCCTTGGTTCTGTTTACTTCACTATGTATCAGTTCATATAAAGTTTTCCAGGCCTTTCTGAAATCATCCTACTTGCCATTTCTTATAGTACAATAATATTTTACCACTATCTTATACCATAGCTTGTTTAGTCATTCCCCAATTGATGAACATTCCTTTAATTTCCAATTCTTAGACACCATGAAAAGAGCTGCTCTAAATATCTTTGTACAGATAGGTCTTTTCCTCTTTTTTGGGGATGTTTTTTCAGATATAAACCTAGAAGTGGTATGATGGATCAAAGAGTATGCAGTTTTATAGCCCTTTGGGCATAATTCCAAACTGTTCTCCAGAATGGTTGGATCAGTTCACAACTACACCAGCAGTGGATGTGTCCCAGTTTTCCCACATCCCCTCCAACATCCAACATTTTCCTTTTTTGTTATATTAGGCACTATGATAGGAGTGAGATGATATCTCAGAGTTGTTTTAATTAGCATTTCTCTTATTGATGGTGATTTAAATCATTTTATTTTACTATAGATAATAGCATGATTTTTAACATGAACATACTATGTAAAATTCACTTACCATGCAAAGAGTATTGAATTCCTTGTGATGCCTTCTTTCTTTGAAATACTTCCTTTCTAAATATAAGACACATAGCCATAGAGACATATACAACTGTGGAATGACACCATATGGAATATCTAGATGAGTGCATTTTTGATTAAATTGACTGGACATTTTGGGGTTATGTGAACTTGACCTCAAATAATAACTTTCTCTTCTAGTGCTCCAGGCCATGCATCAGGCCAGATGATTTTTTCTTTGCCCTGTCTGAGCAGATTCTCTTTGTTTCGCATCTATAGAATGAAAGGGTTGTATGTGTTGGTCCCTAAAGTCCCTTATATCTCTAAAATCCTGTGATACTGAATAATGCATAGTTTCATATACTTTGAATTATCACTATCTGAAGTAGGCACTTGTTGTAAAAATGAAATGTGCCTTTGGACACATTTATATGTGCTTCTGACATCAAGTCTGACTTATGTATAATTTTTAAATAGTTGAGTAATAGGCTCACAATCATATATCTATACAATATTTTCTTTTCTATTGAGTATGATGTAGTAACAAATAGTCCAAGATTAGGACTAAAGACCTTAGTTCAAATTTTAGCTCTTTCCCTTACTAGCTTCATCTGGGCTTAAGTTTCCTCATTTATAAAATGAAGAGATTGGACGCAATGAGTTGTAGGGACCCTTCCAGCTGTAAAGCTTTGACCACAAGTGGTTGTCAATGCCTACCTCCAAGTCAGCCCATTCCACATTTGGATAATTAATTATTTGAAAGATCTTACCCATATTTTGTAAAATATCACTTCTGTCCAATAGGACCTGCCTTTCTCTGTGAATACTTGAATAGTTGCATGCAGAAAGCTGAATGAGAAAATGCCACTACTAATTTCTCAGTTATTTCCAATAGTCTCCTAATAAACTGTCCCTCTGGAAGATTCTAAGCTCCATGAGAGCAAGAACTATAAAGGCTAAATCTTCAAATCCTTCCCTCACCTCTTCTTCAATCACATACACCTTAATACTTGAAGGGGAAATGTAAAGGAAGTATGTGTGATAGGTATTTGTAAAGGAGTTTTAAGCTTAATGTGTGTTTGTGTCTCTGAGTGTATGTGTGGAGAGGGTTGTTTTTTGTTTTTTTTTAACAATTGTTGTCTTGTTTGTTTCAGTCATGTCCAACTGTTCATTACCTTATGTGGAGTTTTCTTGCAAAGATACTGGAGTCATTTACTATTTCTTTTTCCAACTCATTTTATAGATGGGAAAACTGAGACAAACAGGGTTAAGTGACTTGCCCAGGGTAACACAGCTACGTAAGTTTCTGAACCCAGATTTAAACTCAGAAAGATTAATCTTCCTGACTTCAGGCCTTTCACTCTATCCACTATGCTACCTAGCTGCCCTGGATTTAAAAATTAGAACTTTTCAAAACTAAAATGACCTGATTTGTGAAGTAGTAGATTCTTCCTCACTAGATATTTTAAAATAAAGTCGGATGACAATTTGTACAAATGTTAGATGAAATCTATGTTCATTAAAATATTTGGTAGAATGGCCTCTGAGATTGCATCTAATTAGTATCTTACAATTTCTTTGGTGGGGGTGACTAAATAATGGATACAACATCAGATATTGAGGCTGGAATCTCTGAGTGAATTATTAATAGGGCATTTACCCATTTGCCAGTTATATGGCATTTAGCAAGTTATTTAACTTCTCTCCTGCCTTAAATTCTTTATATGTAAAATGGGAATAACTCTAGCACTGGCTTCACACAGGTTGTTTTTGTTTTTTTTAAATGAGGATCAAATAGGATAATTTATGTGTCACTTTACAAATCTTATAATTTCATTGTGTGCTCTATGAACACAAGACCTCCTCTTTCTCAAATGTTTACTATATAACTCACATGTTAGTCATGGTGGAAAGCAAATGATTTGAGTGCCAGAAACTCACTCCAGAAATAGCACTAGGCATGCTTTTAGTAGGGAAAAAGTTCTATGAATGTAGCAGTATAGCAGAGCCAGTTCATATTGGTTCTCAGAAGCAGATTGTTACATTTTCAATGTGAACATTTGCACCTTTGAAATGGATTTACTATTGTGTTACTTGTCTAGATTTAAGAAAGTAATGGAAGGGTGGGTGGCTAGGTGGCGCAGTGGATAAAGCACCAGCCCTAGATTCATGAGTTCCTGAGTTCAAATACAGCCTTAGACACTTGACACTTACTGGCTGTGTGACCCTGGGCAAGTCACTTAACCCCCGTTGCCCCACAAAAAAAAAAAAAAAGAAAGAAAGTAATGGAAGAACTATTATGTAATACAGATTGAACTTTAAATGCGTGTTGTGCTTACCACCCACCCCAGAGAACCAGTTGTTAAAAATTTACCACCTCATCTATAACTAAATGGTACACAGTGGAAGAGGTATAAAGAATATCCTCAGTGGGAGAAGGGGCTCTTCTTGTGGATAACAGACCCTATAATACTGCAATGTGTATGTATGTAAGCAGAATAGGGACTCATTCTATTCATCCATATGGTAGCTAATTATTTTTATTAATTCCTGGTTGTGTGCTTGCTCCCATGATGTTTTCAGCAATATTGTCAGACAATTCCATTGAAGATGAAAACAAAATTAAGGTCAGCTACTTCATTGACAGTAACATATTTAACTTGAAAAGGTTACAAAGCAGGACTAAAATGGAAGGAGAGTTGGTGCATCACTTTTTGTTCACAGATTATTGTGCACTCACTGCTGAGATACAACAAAATATGGATCAATTCTCTGCACCTTGTGCTAATTTTGGTCTAACAATTAAAGACAAGAAAAAAAACAGGTTTTCCACCAGCCAGCACCACAGCATTCATATGTAGAACTATCAGTTATAGCAAATGGAGGAATAATGTATGCTGTGGATAATTTCATTTACCTTAGCAGTATATTTCCCAGGAATGTACACATTGATAATGAAGTTCACACACACACACACACACACACACACACACACACACACACACACACACATTGCCAGATCTAGTTCAGTCTTTGGGAGGCTCCAAAAGAAAGTATGGGACAAAAGAGATATTAGACTACCTACCAAAATGAAGGTTTGCAGAGCTGTTGTGCTGACCTCATTGTTGTCAGCCTGTGAAATCTAGACAGTATACCTGCAACAGGCCAAGAAACTGAATACCTTCCATTTGAATTGTCTTAGGAAGATTTTGAAGATCATCTGGTAAAATAAGGTACTATACGCTGAAGTTTGTTTTGTTTTTTTTTAAATCTAAACTGCCAAGCATTCAAACTCTACTGAAGAGAGCACAATGCTGATGGGCTGGACATAATGTTTTAATGTCAAATGTATGTTGACCTATAAGATTATTTTATGGAAAACTTATATAAGATAAGTGCTCACATGGAACTCAGCAGAAATAATCCAGGGACACTTTCAAGGTCACTCTGAAGAACTTTAGAAACAATTGTGTGACCTGGAAGTACTAGCAAAGGACTACTCAACATGTCATGCCCATATCAAAGAAGGTACTGTGCTCTATGAGAGAAGAAGAATTGAAGTACCTCAAAAAGAACAAAGATGTGCAAATGTTGAGACATCACAACTCCCAATGTTCATGTGGACTTGTTGTACCCAACTGGTGGTAGAGCCTTCCAAGTTTTTATTGGTTACCCTCAGACACACTATACCTTCACCCCAACATAGTGAGGTCATTTTGGTCCTCTTTGAGAATGAAGGGCAACAAACAATCAACCAAGTGATCCTTCTTGGTAACTAGGTGCTATATTCTGCTGTTTCTCTCTTGCAAGGGTTTTCTAAATCTAATCTTGCCCCAGTTGAAACTATGACTGAATATAATACAACTCTGACCCCTTTGACATAGCCAGTGCTTTCCCAAATAGCATATAACTTTCACTGGGGTATAGGGGTTCTCTAAGGAAGAGAAAAGATATTGTCCAATATAAACCTTTATGAACATGAAAATTCATGGTTATGCATCCCAGAGACTCACATGTAATATATATATATATATATATATATATATATATATATATGTATGTGTATATATATATGTATGTATATATGTGTATGTATATATACACACACATACAGATATACACACACACACATATATATAGGTGTGTGTATATGTGTGTATATATGTATATGCATGTATGCATGCATGTATGTATGTAAGCAGGATAGGGACTAATTCTATTCATCCATATGATAGTTTATTATTTTTACTAATTCTTCTTGGTGGTGTGTTTGCTCCCATGCTTTGTACCATGATGTCTTTATCAATGTTGTCAGACACTTTCATTGAAGATGAAAACAAAATTAAGGTCAGCTACTTCATTGACAGTAAAATATTTAACTTGAAAAGGTTGCAAACCAAGAATAAAATGGAAGGAGAATTGGTGCATGACTCCATATATATACACATATACACACATATGTATGTTTGTGTATGTATACATGTGTATATATGTATGTGTGTATATATGAAAAATCTTGCTTTGTAACCTTTTCAAATTATATATATGTATACATACATATATGTATATATAAACACAATTTGTATGTGCATATGTATGTATGTATAAACACTTGTGTATCCTCTGGGATATTCATTATCAGACAACATCTTAGAAAAAACTGCTATCAGATAACCAAATGTTTGGCTGAAAGATTATTTCCATCTAGAAGGCTAGGGAAAGGAATATACTTTCTGAGTTGCTGAACATTCATTTATCTCCAATGAGCAAACAATAGAACATTGAAGACAGGATTATATGAAAATGTAATCTCTCAATTTATCAGAAGAAATTATTAATGACCTTAAAATAGTGTTCACAAGTATTTCAGAATACTTCCTGAATGTCAGCTTTAACAAATATTTAAAATTCTGGATCATCATTAACCATTTACATTGTCTCCAATTTCCTCTTAAATACTATGATGATAAAAATTTGGATAGCTCTTTTATAGAAAATAATGATCCAAAAATTCATGAGCAAAGGGTGACTTTGTTCTTCTCTTTACAAAATTATTTAAAACCTCAATTCATTAATGTAACTTTACCTTTTCATTCCATTTTATTCAGCTGAAACCTGCTTAATTCCACATTATAGCACCTGACTTTCCCCTCAGCTATGTTTGAAAAGTAGATCTCTGACTGAATACTTCCTAACAAGAGGAGAGACAACTTCATTTCAGCTGCTTCATACATATCATAATCCTCCTGCTGAGCTATCTATTACTCTGTGGGATCATAAGTTATTTCTACATTATGCAAAATGCAACATGCATCAAAGGTGACATATGCCATTTTAGGGCTTTATTATGGCTCACCTAACAAATTGTAAGGACAGTCAAGTCAAAATGAGATTTCAGAATACCAAATATGCATTCTGGCCTGTGGCTCATCTGATCTGTGGCTCTTTTATATGCTTGTTCTGCTGCATTGTGGAAATGCCTCCAGAGAGTCAAGTATAAAAAGACACTAAGTCTGTCTCTCACCAAGTACTGCCTATGTGTTTGATTCTGTAATCTCATTTTAAGTGTCTCTTGCAAATTGAGTCATGTCCTGTGAGGATAGACACTATCATCTGCAACAAAAATACATAGTTAACGAGATACTGTACTGTTCACATATGGCTAAACATATTCCCTAATATGTTTAGGTGAAAATAGATGTTTCTTCTGCACGAGGCTGCATGCTCTGACACTTCTTTTTTTCCCCAACATATGGCTGAGAGTAGGCATAGTCCCTAATTATGGTACAGAGGTATCAAAGAGCAGAGCAATTAAAGCAGAGATATTCTCTACCAAAATCTTAAAGAAACACATATAAAGCACTAACAGACAAAAGAAGCTTCCCATTCCACTCTTTTCAGCCTCTATTTTTTTTCTGAGAGGACATGATTTGAGAACAAAAAGACCTAGTGTTTTACTACATTAGGTGATGATCTTTTGACTTCTTTGAGAGGGTTTGTCATTGTCCTGGAGAGTTGCTGGAGTAGTAATCTGAGCTGTCCAGCACCTGACATCTCACAGAAACAGGAGAGTTGGGGTTAGTGGACATGACCAGGAAAAAAATTATTATACTCCCCACAGCATACATATGTGAACCAAATAGATAGAACTCTTTGTCAAGCTCAACATCTCATTGCATAGCTCAGAACCAAGGGTTTATAATTTGCTTGTCCTTCATTTGTTTGTTTCACTGTTTGAAATATCTTCAGTCACTCCTTGCTATCTCTGGCCATCCAATATAACTAACCTTATTTCTAGTTATTGATGTTGATTTACAATTGTATCCAGACAGAGCAGGATCTTTCCAACCATGATATATTTTCACTACTTCCTCTACTCCTTTCCTACCTTCATGAAGAGGAAAGATTTTTATTAATATTGGAGAATAAGAAAGGTCTTCTTCAATATAGCCAGGCGACAACCTGAGAGCAGGGTAAGGTTGGAAGTGGGGAATAATAAAACTGATGAAATTTATAACATAATTAAATGTAACAAATAAACAATAACCAGTTCCTTTCTAGGTCAAAATATATGAGTTTAAGTGTGTACTTGTTATATGAATACAATTTACAAAGAAAGAAGAATAAGAAAATTAACTATTTGAACATTAATTATTAAGTAGAAGTGATGATGAAGGAATTCATGAATGTTCAAAATCAGAAATTAAATTAGAATACTTAAACTTTATTAATGAGTTTGTAAGTGAGAAAGTAGAACCATGCATTGTACTGCAAATTTATTCTCTTAAGTGTAGTAGAGAACATAAAGGGTGAATAGATGGTAGGAAAAGAAGAGCAAGAATTTTAAGAATTTGTAATTTTATTTTTTCTATTAGGTACCTAGGGATTATTCAATTCCTAAGAGGGGAGAGCTCAAAGAAAACCAATATTTGAACATGACTATTCATGAAATATTTAGAATTAATGAGGACAAAAAGGGGCCAACGGCAAAAAAAATTCTTCAAAGAAGCTGCTATTGCAGGCTTAGGTCTGGCTTCGGTGTGATGATTGAGCTCTATGGATCTTCAGAGGCAGAGTACTATACATCAAGAAAGTCAAGTAAAAATTAGTAATTCTAATAATTAGAAGGCAAATTTAAAGAAAAAAAGTCAGATCGGTTCCTAAACCTTTTCTTTCTTTCTTTTTTCCTAAATCTTTTCTAAAGCATTCATCAGCTAATCATTATCTAATCCATGAAAAGCAATCTACCATATGTCAAGGCAATGAACTTCATTTTGGGAGAGTTTGGTGCTTGGTAATATTTTCTTCACTTTAAGCCAAAATTTTCCTCTTGTGTACCTAAACCATGCCCCTTTTTTTCTAATCTCTGGAGGCAAGAACAGAACTAATTCCTCTTTAAAATGAAAAAAATCTTTATACAATTAGATATATCTTTCAAGTATTCCTCCTTTTTCCCAATTTATCATGTTTTCTTTTTACCAACTAATATCCCAGGTTTCTTCCACAAATTCTCATTTGCCATATTCTGTCTTTTCTTCTAACACCTCTTCTAGATAAGCTCTAGTTTATGCATCTTTCGTTAGCAAAGAGTAAACATGGTTCTCCATTTTTCTTCTGACTAGATAAATGTATTAACAAACTTAACTTTCCTTATACTTCACATTATCACTCTTTTCATACACCTTCAAATGACATTGATTTTCTTTTATATGGGGGGAAAGGGGAGACTTCCCCGTATTTAACTCAGATGATTTGTATCAATTTTGACATCCAAGAAAACCTCTCTATCTTTCTTACACAAACTATTATCTAAACAAATATCCATAACACCACATTTATGAAGCATATTTTTGGAATCTTGTGTTGATAAATAAATTTATTTCTGTTAATTTTCATTTTGAACCAATTATTGTACCATCCTGAGATCTTTTTAGATCATATTTGCAAACATATTAGCTATTTTGCTATGTTATATCATCTAAAAGTTTTATATGTACACTATTCCTTTATATGAGTCATTGACAATAATGTCGAACCACATGTGGGAATAGATAGACCTCTGGGGCACTTAAGTAGATATTTCTCTCCAAAATTACACTTTTAGCTCCTTGAAGGCAATGACTACTTTTTGTATTTTGAATACTTAACATTTAAGTTAAGTATTTCCAGTACTTAACATTCTGCCTGGCACATAGTCGGTGCTTTATATATAATTATTAATGGATTGGCAGTAATCCATTAATGATCAGTGTAAGTTGAAAATTTTCCATGTGCAAATAACTGAACAATCTTTTTCCCCCTAAAGCATAAACATTTTGTCAATGCATCTCAGAAATCTAAGAATAAAATGTTTACAGTATTCTCCTGATCTGTCAACCTAAGTATGCTGTCAAGAAAGGGAATGTCATTTATCTGTCATTACCTTTTCTTGAAAAAAGTTTGTAACATTATATAAATCTTTGGGGGTAAGATGTCATGTTGTAGGGTGGGTTGCTAGACTAAAAATTCTTTCTTCTTTGAGGAAAGAGGGATGGAACTCAATCACATGGAAGTACTTTTAGTCTAAAAGACTGTAGGTCCTGGAAGAATGTGGGGTTGACTGTAGGAATGCATTGCTTGTCTCTCTAGGAATCTCTAGTTGATTGTTTTCCTTTGCTGTGTGGTAGCTTCAACTGAAAAGAATTTTAAGACTAACCTCTCTTTCTTATTTTTTTTGATGTGGAGATATAGACAAGATGTGTGTGTGTGTGTGTGTGTGTGTGTGTGTGTGTGTGTATATATATATATATTTTTTTTTTTTTGGTGAGGCAGTTGGGGTTAAGTGACTTGCCCAGGGTCACACAGCTAGTAAGTATCAAGTGTCTGAGGCCGAATTTGAACTCAGGTCCTCCTGAATCCAGGGCCAGTGCTTTATCCGCTATGCCACCTAGCTGCCCCTAGACAAGATAATTTTTTATATGCCCATGGCAATCACAACAAAAAGAAAAAAATCATTAGGTAACCCATGAAATTGGAAACAATTCTTGTAAAGTCAATTTTTATTCTAGGCCATAGATTACAAAAGAATTTAGTTTAATCTTTTCATCATTATTTGTTATTATGTAATCTATCCTAAACAGTGAAATCATGGTATATTCGGTTCTCCTCTTATGTGCAACAAAACTTTACAAGTCTTCTTTTGCCATCACTACCTGGCCTATGATTTTTTTCCAGAAATACATTTCAAATGATTTTCTTATTCAATTTTCACCATACAATTAATTCTTTAGTTGTGATATTCAGCAAGATAATCCACTTGCACATGTCCTTTTGCCTTTCTACCTTGGAGACCAGATGAACCAAGCAATGCATTCCTACACTCAACCCCACATTCTTCTGATATTAGAATATTCTCTGAATTCTATACAGAGTATAACAGTAAGAATATTGTTATTACAAATATAGGGGATTTTTTGGGTCACAACTTTGAGTAATGAAGAGCAGTGAGCAAAATTTTTTTGGGTCATAACTTTGAGTAATGAAGAGCAGTGAGCAAAAGTTCAAAGGTTCATTGATCCTTTCACAAACAAGATAGTTGTAATAGTTTATGCAATATAGACAATGCAATTTCATCTGTCTACTTCTTCCATAATTGTTTTTTTAATTTTTTTTTTTTGGTGAGGCAATTGGGGTTAAGTGACTTGACCAGTGTCACACAGATAGTAAGTGTTAAGTGTCTGAGGCTGGATTTGAACTCAGGTCCTCCTGACTCCAGGACCAGTGTTCTATCCATTATGCCACCCAGCTGCCCTGAGAAGAAATCTTTTGTTTTTTTTTTTTGGGGGGGGGCAGGGGAATGAGGGGCAAGTGACTTGTCCAGGGTCACACAGCTAGTAAGTGTCAAGTGTCTGAGGTCAGATTTGAACTCAGAACCTTCTCAATCCAGGGCCAGTGCTTTATCCACTGTGCCACCTACCTGCCCTCTTCTTCCATAATTCTTAAAGAATACACCAGAATGCCTAGCAACCTGTAGACTACCTGGCTCCCAGGTACCTTAAATTACTATTACAAATGGTTTACTCTTGAAATAACTGACTAGATAATGTTCAAGTTCTGCAAAGTTAAGTGACCTACAGGGCAGCCCTTGCCCCATAATATCAGTTGCTTTCAGCTTTGAGAGATGAAATCCAGTGATCCAGAAACAATGAGGCACAAATTATAGTTCATAGTACTTACAAAAACACAACAGAGAAGACCTGTTTGCCAGAGAAAACATTTGATAATTCAATATTTGTTCAAGGTCCCTACTTACCTTTTTGGGACTTATTACACACACACAAACACACACACACACACAACCCTATGGTTATTGAGTCAGCACCTGTCTGTGACCAGGATATGTATCAGAAAAGACATATGCATGCCTTTAATTTATTATCATCATTAGACATTTTCATTCATGGGCACCTAACGATAATTTAAATAGATTTCCAAATAAAAACAACTTTGATGTCTTTATGTACAGATAAAGCAACATTATATTTGTGAACTTTGGGGGAAAGAAAAAAGATTTATCCCAGATATCTAGGGCAACATGCAGTGGGGAAAATAAGAAAGAAGCATCTTATTCTTCACTATATTTTTCCATCTTTGCTAACTAGGATGTATCATATATTTTTTCAATATTAAATAATATGTATAGGTATGTGTGTACATGTGTGAATAAATGGCAGTATGAAACAGTTGTCTAATAAAACTGAAAGGCAAGATGATTCATTGGCATGGTGATTTCCTATGTTATGTATTTTGAGGAATAGGGAAAAAATAGAGAATTGCAGATTTAATTGGAATGTCAGAGAACATTTTATCTAATCCATACCTACATTAGTGATAATCTATTCCATGTATCCACTGAATTGTTTACAGTTTTTGTTTGAAGACTACCAAAAAAGGAGGAACTCAACTTTCAACTTTCAGATAGTCCTAGTAAGTAGAAAATGTTTTCCCCCAGAGTCGTAATTTTTTTTCTTTTCTTTTTTCTTTTCCTCTTTTCCTTTCCTTTCCTTTCCTTTTTCCCATTGCTCCTCATTCTGCCTTCTGGATATAATAGAACAAAGTAAATTAGAAAATGTCCCTTCTATATGAGCACCATTCAAAAACTGGGAACAACTAGCCTGTTCCCTCTTTCTCCATAAGTCTTCTCTTCTCTCTTATGTGTATCCCTAGCTTAGCTATTATCTATAAGAACTGTCACTTCACCACTATGAGAGCCCATGATGTCAACAGAGAATGATCTTTTGACTTCTAGTATCTTTATGTTCCTGTAGACAGCTTTCTAGAGGGAAAAAAAAATTAAAAAGTCTACACCAACTTGCCAACTATCTGGTGGTAAACCTCTTTGCATATCACTAATTTCTTTTCACATGGCAGAAAGACAGTGTGTTTCTAGGGCTTTACTTTGCATATGCACATTGAGTAAAAGTTCACAAATTTACTTTCTGTGGTATAGTATCTTAGCAATTTTGTGACTTATTGGAGAGAGAGCTGGACTTGGAGTCAGGAAGATGAGAGTGTCAAACCTGCTTCGGATACTTAGAATGTTTTCTTGGTCCTAGCCAAGTAACTTGTCCACTCTTGTGGCTCAGTTTACTTTTCTGCAACAGAAAGGAGTGGAATGTAATTACTTTTAAGGTCCTTTCCAGCTCTAAATCATTTTCAAACAGCATAATTCTGTGATGTCATAATTTGTCACACAGTTTTATACATCACATCCTCAAAATCACTTTGTGAATTCCCAGGCATTCTCTTCATAAACACAGGAAGAGCTCAGAAATACACATTTTGAATAAGTGTCATTAACCAATAAATATTTATTAAGAACTTATGTATGTTCCAGTCACTGTGTAAGACAAGGGGAATAATAAGACAAACAAATAAAAAGACAGCATCTGCCTCAAAGAACTGGGAGGAAATACCATCAATCTGGCATTATTCCATGAGTGCTCACCACAATAAGCACTATTACTATACATGGTGTGAGATGCGAAGGTGGAGTTGGGTTCATAGAACACATGAAAATACAATTCAAACTCCTTCACATAATTCCACTTAGCTCATTGGCCAATCTTCACCTCTCAAATGCTTCTAGCATCATTCTCTCCCACTCATATCTTTTGAATCTTCTCTTCAGGAACTCAATCCTTTTTTTAAATGATTTTTACTAACTACCTCCTTGTGAATTTCTCCTCCCAACCTGTATTGACTCTGGAACTACTTTACATCAAAATTGAATACTATTCACCTATGAACTGGCTCTCACAAATGCTTAATCCTGGTAGTGACTCATTCCACACTCCTTCCTTACACCACAGACATACTAGTTTCTAGGGGCTAACACAAGCCTTGGGGCTACTTACTGACTCAATTACACAAAACCAGAAAATTGGAGGCAGCTGCACTCTCCCATGGCCTCAGGCTCACAGCTGTTTCTTATTTCCTAGCATACTCAACATTTGAACTTATGACATATGATCAAATATCAGAGGAAAGTTTTCGCGAAAGCAGAAATTGCCAGGAACTGCAATCATTCACATCCTATTACTTTTGCCATATCCTTTTGTCTGTTTCTCATTTTTAAGTTAATTAGACTTATAATCAGTAAACAATAAATCAGCTTTGCATCCCCTACTCTATAAAACTTAACCATCTTCTCTATTTTATGCTAAAGTATAGGCATATATAGTCAATGAGTATTGACTAAAACCCAAAGGCAAAATATCTCATTGGAAGAAGGGTTGACACATTTAACCATTCAGACAACTAAGGCAATGTGTATACATTTGAAACATCCTACAGGAAAACATTTTGTCTTTAGTTATGTTCATAGATATGTCATTAATTATGTAGATAGATATATAGATAGTAAGTAGAGATGATAAAGGCATGCATACATGTATGTTCATACACATAAGTGCATGCATATGTTCATATGTATATGGGTGTGTATCTGTCTATACATATGAACATACATCCTTGTGGACCCACACACTTATGTGCATAAACATGTGTGTATTAGCTAATTCAATCAGACAAATTAAGAAAGGCAAGCCTTCTAGGAAAAAGAAGTCTTTTCCTATTTATTTGTGGTGAAACCTAGTAAGGATTCTTGTATTCAGTTCTAGACATCAATTATAAGGAAGAAAATGATAAGCTAGAGCATTTTCAGAAGATGTCAACAAATTCAATAACATATGTTGATCAGTTGAAGGAAGTGGGTATATTTATTAGGTAGATGAGAAGGCTTAGGAAATTTGAAAGTTATCCTGAGGGGAGTAAGATGTAATAGGCAGGTTCATTTTGGCCCCAGGAGAAATTAATTGGTGGAAAATGCACAGAAAATAAATTTCACCTTGGTCTAAAAAATCCAGGAAAAACAACTTTATACTGATTTGCAGAAAATCTAGTGGCAATTAAGATTTTGAAAGGTTCTTTTTAAAAAATTTCTGATGCTATTTTATTTTACTTAGCTATTATTATTGGGATGAAGGTTATCATTTGTCTTGGAGAATGCATAAAATAAACATTCATTGATTATTGATTTTCATTTAACTAATTCTAAAATATCAAAATAAAATGGCCCCATGATAGAATATCAAATGGACAAAAGCTTTATGTCTGCTCCCACTCTTGATAGGATCAACAGTGTCATGACAGACATTGTAGTTGGGCTAACAAAGTGTGAAGATATTCATAACTTTAATTTCAAATATAGGCCATCTTTGTGGATCCTCATGCTTATGAATACCGTGCAACAAATATTCATTTACCTTCTAAATAGAAGAAATTGATTATACCTTTTAATGAATAAAAGTGGAAATATATTTCACAAGAAATTATTATAGATAGTTCATGGTTACAATTTAAAGACTGATCCAGTAGGATAAGGTTGGTGACACGTGGTTGTGCCTGCCACATGGTTGTTATTGTTGTTGTGTGTCTTTCATTCTCAAAGAGGACCATGATATCAGGGTGATGTTATGCCTTGCAGTGAATTGGATTTAAATGAGGGAGGGCCGTGTAAGGTCATCCCTTTCTCTTCTGGAGCCATCTGGTTCCAATGACAAGATATATATATCAGGATGACTGGACATTGCCCTGGATGTTTCAGGCAATTGGAATTAAGTGACTTGACCAAGGTCACAAATCTAGTAAGTGTCTGAGGTGAGATTTTAACTCAGGTCCCCCTAACTTGAGGGCCAGTGCTCTATCCATTGCACCACCTAGCTTCCTCTTGATACATAGTAGATGCTTAATAATTGATACATTCACTGAAAGAGAGGCAGTGTGATAGTAAATAGAGGACTAACTTTGGAATAAGAAAGATCTGGATTCATTTCCTGACTCTAACATATACTACCTGTATATTGATGGGCAAGTCTTTAAACCTCTCATAGATTCAGGTAACCCTGTAAAACTCAAGTTTCAGAAAGGTTGTCTCTCTGCATTGATGATGGCAATTCCCATTCTTAGAATTCCCTCTACCCATGAAATCACAGTTGTAGACCTAAATAAAAACAAAACAATAAAAGTTTTCCTTTCCTATACAGCAAGCCTAGTGTCAATCCCTTTTTTGTCATATTTACGAGCATTTTATGTCATAAATAAAGGCTTTTAGAGAAGCATATTTAACAGAACAGTCAGGTGATTCTTGAGGAGTAAGTTGGGTTTTCTCTTCTTAGCTTACAGAGATATAAGCTATGCTCTATTACCGAGGTCTTATTTAACTTTTTAAGGGTCAATATTTTTGATTACTTCGTCTTTATATCCCCAGCACTGACTACATTGCTTGAAAGTTGTTTTGTTGTTTCATTCAAATCTCCATTTCCCTCTCCTATTTCAGATCACTGACCATATTTCTGAGATGACAAGAAAAATAATAACAGCACCAAGAACACATGAGGCAATATTATGATTGGAAGACAGTATAATACAAAACACAAAATCCAGAATAGATAATATGAAATAACAATTTGATTGAACTTGCAGTCTTCAAAACACTTTATTACTAGAAAATACCTGGCAGTGTAAGTATTTTTATTGTATTTTTATAAATGAAGAAACTTATCCTCAGAAAGATGAACTTACTTGTGTAGGTTCATTCAGTTAGGAAATGCCAAAGCCAGGAGACAAACCCATTTCTTGTGATTATAAGACTTCTTCACTTAAATACTACTACCTTTATAGGAAAGAAATTATAAAGACAAAGAAGCATAGATAATTTCTCATCATTTATGAAATATTTAAGGTAACTGTTAAATATGAAAATATCAATTATTTAAACTAATTGTAATAAAATAATAAAACAATAATCCTTTCCCAACAAGTATGTTTTTTTAATATTTCTACTATTCTATAGTGCTTTTCATTTTTTTTTAAATGATTTTTGACTCCAAGTAAAGACCTCTAAACATCCCAGAGGGTCTTAATTCATTCCTAGAAAGAAGCTTCACTTGTTCAGGCAAAATGATTTAAAAGACTGAGCAATTAATCAGTGACCAAATAAAACAAATAGATCACTCAGTCTCCAACTAACTTCCCCAACCTCCCACAGATTTATGTTAAAACTCAGTAAAATTGTCACCAGTAGCAGTGATAGGTTTTCTAGGAAGTAGTTTAGCCACTAACCTTAGTTGACTGCTGATTGGACAGTTAAAAGATTCTTTCCTTATATAAATACAATTTATTGATCCACATGAGAACTCTGGTACTTCAATATTGTACAAATGGTATTTACAAAGGTATGAATCACAATAAATACAAACTTTCTCAGGCTGTTTTACTCATCCATTTTACTTTTTGTAAATTTTCACCCTAAACTTAAAGCCACAAATAAAAATTTACTTTTGGAAAACCTTGGACAACTTGGTCAATTGGTCAACTTGGACAATTGGTCATTGATTATGGAATAACTTGTGCAATTATTTTAGCTTTTACTGATTTATTCTTATTTTTTTGTGAGGCAATTGGGGTTAAGTGACTTGCCCAAGATCACACAGCTAGTGTCAAGTGTCTGAGGCTGGATTTGAACTCAGATTACTCCTGAATCCAGGACCGATGCTCTATCCACCAAGCCACCTAGCTGTGCCTTACTGATTTATTCTTTTTTTTTTTTT
This sequence comes from Dromiciops gliroides, assembly GCF_019393635.1. Lineage (NCBI taxonomy): Eukaryota > Metazoa > Chordata > Mammalia > Microbiotheria > Microbiotheriidae > Dromiciops > Dromiciops gliroides. Next base: position 144,917,959 of record NC_057866.1, read on the forward strand.
TTTTAGTGAGGCAATTGGGGTTAAGTGACTTGCCCAGGGTCACACAGCTAGTAAGTGTTAAGTGTCTGAGACCGGATTTGAACTCAGGTCCTCCTGACTCCAGGGCCGGTGCTCTTTCCATTGTGCCACCTAGCTGCCCCTACTGGTTTATTCTTAACAATATTATCAAGTAGTTCTCATAGCTACATTAATATCAGTAGGAAGAAACTAGGGATATTTGATTTTGTAAGGGCCAAATTTAGTATGGGAAGAGTTAACTGGGCAGCTCACCGTACTATTGTGGTAAGAAAGGAAACAGCCTCTTTTGAAAAAACAAAACAGGTTTATTAATGGGAACAAGTTCAAAACACAAGTGAGGTTAATAGAGCTAGGGAATCTAAATCTCTGGGGTAAAAAGGCCACAGGCACCCCAAGCCTGCCTCCAGTCCAGCTAGCTCCAACAAGCTAGCTTTGCCTCAAAAAACACAAACTCACCACCACCCAAAATCTGTAGCTCTAAGGAGAATTAGCTTGCAGTCTCTTCTGTTTTGTATCAAAGGTCAAAAACCAACAGCTCCTCTAACTTTCTACCTTCCTTCCCCGTTGCCCTCAGAACACTCTCTAACTGCCTCTCAGAAAACTCCCCTCATCCTCTTCCTCTAACCTCCTGTAACTGACTCCCTCACTGGAAGGGAAGGGGTGGTTATTTGCCATGCTGAGTCTCCAGTTGGCTCAGCACACCCACATAGACTGTCCCCATTATAATCTGGCCAGATCCATGTGGGTATTGGGGAGCTGTTAGTTACTTAGTTTCAATAAATGTTCCCTGTGGTCAGAGTTCCTCATTTGTTCTATTATCTCCCAAAGTACACACCTAACTTCTCTTAGGTTTTTCAAGCTTACATGTTTTTTAGTCTGACCATAATGAAGCAAAGATAGGCTCATGAAAACCCCAAATCACAATTAATTCCTCACATCTGGATAAGATAAATCTCAAGGGGAATTTGATCGATATCTTAAAGTACTTGAAGGTTGTCATGAAAAAGAGGGATTAGATGATCATTTCCACATAGATGATATATGTGCATATGCATACACATAAAATATATGTACATGGCACTGAAAATTATATTTTACAAATATCATATATGTGAATATTCAAATATGTGCACTTATATATATCATATAAAACTATTTATATGTGTACAAAGAAATTTATAGATATATGATATCTATAGATATAGATAGATATCTATCTAAAATATCTATAGATAAATATCTCTTTTTCTATACATAACTTTGTATAGATAGAAATCTATAAGTAGATTTTATCTCTATTAGCAATTTATAGTAAATGTTTCTTTAAACCATATTAGTTTCCACTGGAATATATGTGCATATGTGCTTGTGTTTGTGCATATGGAGAGATAGAAAGACAGATACAGACAGAGACAGAGGCAGATAGAAACAGAGAGACACAGAGAAATAGAGACCTTACACTCTTGCTTTGATAAAAAACAAACCAGTTTTTAAATTTGGTACCTATCAATTTCTCTCTCTCTCTCTCTCTCTCTCTCTCTCTCTCTCTCTCTCTCTCTCCCTGTGTCTCTCCCTCTCTCTCCCCCCTTATGTATTCATGAATGTATGCATATATGTCTATGTGTCTATGCCAACTCTAACCATTTCTATGTACAGATATGGATATAAACACATATGTATTTGTGTGTGTATATACACACAAATACAAACTTGCATATATGTATACATATATCAACACATATTGATACTATTGTGGCTGTAAGGATAGACAAGGAAGAAGAGAGGGAGGGATTGATAGAGATAGATAACTATATAATTATCTTTATTTATAGATATCTATATATGTCAACATGTAGCCACTTATAAAGTATATAAGTGCATATGTTTATATGTATGTGTGATTAGACATTATGTGTAATGCGTGTGCATGCAATTTTAGTGCCACATATACATACGTTTATTGTGTGCCTGTAAAAACATTATCTGCACAGAGATGATTGTTTAATCCCTCTTATTCATGACAACCTTCAAGTACATAAAAACATATATCAAATTCCCGCTGAGTATTCTTTTCTCTAGACATAATATCCCTAGTTCCCTCCTACTGATACTGACATTGCTACAAGAATCATTAGATTCTATTAGTCAGAACTAATTTAAAAGGGCAAAAATTATCTATTAGCTACACCATAATCAAAGATCAATTGTCAACTTGACCAAGGTTTCCCAGAATAAAATCTAATTTGGGGCACCAGGGTATTGAGTGAAGATTTAGAAAATAGAAAGACACAAGTTAAACAGGCTGAGGATGTTTAAAAAGACTCAAATTTGTACCATTTAAGGTACCATTTAAACCATACTGAAGTATACCAGTTCCCATATGGAGCAACAAAATGTTTCCAAATAGCATAGAGTCATAATTACTTAAAAACACACACACAATCAGGAGTCAAGTAATCATAATTCCAGGTGTAAAAGCTTTTGCATAAATAATACCAATGTAACCAAAATTATAAAGAAAAGAGAAAACTGGGAAATATTTTTGTAACAAGTATCTAATAAAGGCCTCATTTCTCAAATACATAGAGAACTGTGTCAAATTTATAAAAATATGAGTCATTTCTCAATTAATAAACAGTAAAGGGATATGAACAGGCAGTTTTCAGACAAAGAAATCAGTTATCCTTAATAATATGAAAAAATACTCTAAATCACAATTGATCAGAGAATTGAAAATTAAAATAACTCTGAGTTATCACCTCACACCTATCAGAGTGAGAAATATAACAAAAAAGGAAAATGTTGGCTGTTGGAGGGGATGTGGGAAAACTGGGACGCTAATCTACTGTTGGTGGATTTGTTAACTGATCCAACTATTCTGGAGAGCAATTTCAAACTATGCCCAAAGGGCTCTCAAATTGTACATACCCTTTTATCTATACTAGGTTTATATCCCAAAGACATCCCCCAAAATGAGAAAAAGACCTATTTGTACAAAAATATTTATAGCAGCTCTTTTTCATGGTGGATGAGAATTATAAATCAAAGGAGAATGGCTAAACAAATTGTGTTATATGATGGTGATAGAATAATATTGTGCTATAAGAAATCACTAGCAGAATGATTTCAGAAAAGACTGGAAAGCCTTATGTGAACTGATGTATAGTGAAGTGGGGAGAACCAGGAGAACATTGTGCACAGTTACAGCAAAATTGATGAAGAACTGTGAATGACTTAACTACTCTCACCAATACAATGATCCAAGACAATCTCAAAGCAGTAATGATAAAGTATACTATCCGCCTCTAAATAAAGAATTGATAATGATTAAACGCAGATTGAAGCATGTTTTTCCCCCTTTATTTCTTTCATTTCTTCTTTTATTCAAGTTTTCTTATACAAAAGGACAAATATGGTAATGTTTTATATAATTGCATATGTATAACCTTTATCTTATTGCTTATCACCTTAACAAGAAGGCAGGGGAGGAATGGAAGGAGGGATAGAATTTGGAACTCAAAACTTTAAATAGAAATGTTTATTAATTTTTTAAAAATAAATAAATTCCAGATATTTCCTAAAGTTTCCAGGATCAAATATAAAATCCTTTCTTTGGAATCCTAAGCCCTTCATAACCTGGCTATCTCTAACCTTTCCAATCCACTCTTCTTAGTCCTTACTAACAGTTTACTTAATAATTTTTATATGATCAAATAATACTAGCCTTCTTGCTCTTTCTTCAAATATGACACTCCATTTCCCAACTCTGTATGTTCCCTCGCTATCTTCCATGCCTGAAATTCTCTTCTTTGTCTTCTTCCTCTTCTCCATTTCCTGTCTTCCTTTAAGTCCAAGTCAAAATTGCACCTTCTATAAGATGCCTTTCCAATTAAAAAACAACAACAACAAACAGGAGCATTTGGTGGCACAGTGGATAGAGCACCGGCCCTGGATTCAGGACGACTTGAGCTCAAATCCGGCCTCACACTTGACACTTACTAGCTGTGTGACACTGGGTAAGTCACTTAACCCTACTTGCCTCACTTTAAAAAAAAAAAACAAACAAACAACTTTTTGTTACTTTGGAGGTTTTGAGTTTTAACAGGAGAATAAAAATCACCATGACTCTCAAAAAATTCAGTGAAACTATACATCTCTCTTCCATAATGGTTTTCTCTTTTTTTTTGGATAGAAGGATGTAGACTAACCCTATGATTTTATTCATAACAGGAACTTCCAGTTGAGTAAATTTCCTTCTATCAATCCATTTCAGGTCCTTCTCTGCAAGGTAGAATCTTAAAGAATTTCCCAAAATGTTGAGATTTTAAGTGACTTGCCTATGGTCCTACTGTTTGTATTTTTACAAGCAAGATATGAACATATTTCTTCCTGGCTTGAATGTTCACTCTATAGCCACTACTCCAAATACCTCTGTTACTTTTTTGAGGCAGGCAACAAATAGTTTAGCATGAAATTGTAGAGCACAAATAAATGGCTGCAACCATAGTGGAATTACATCAAGTGTTTTAGCTCAGAAATTAAAATTCGGAAATGTTCCATTTCTGATTTGTCACATTTTTTTTTACATCAAGAATATCATCATTTATTATTTTTAGGCCTAGAGGTAATATGCACTTATAATTAGGGAAAGACTCATGAGAACTCCTTTCTACTTATGCTTTCTCTGTCTCTCTAGCCACAGAATTTAACCACTTGAATTAGCATGCAAGATACATTCACATACCTCTGTAATACATATTCGTTCATTGTCATTTAATTAAGTAAATTGGATTTAAGATGTCCATGTTCTAGTGGGCTGATATGCTTTTTCTCCTAAAGGGCCCGAGGGTTACACTTGATTTGACTTTTTTGAAACCCTTGATATGAATGAGTGAACATTTGGTACAGAGGGTGATTTGGTACGGAGGCCTTTTAAAGTCAGAGAGCCATTAGCCAAGTTAATATCCTAGGCAAATGTTTTGAAAATTGTACTCTCCACCCTTTTCAAAGGAAGTATATTGCATGCCCGAGTATTATTGGAATTCTTATTTGTGAAGTTTAAATTGCAAATTGGGGGACAGAGATCATATGGAAGAATTGTTTCTTCTCTGTAATAAATAGTAATATGTGATAAGGTTAGATTTATTCAGGGTAAAGGATATGGACAATTTATAGGAATTTTCCTCTAGAAATTTTATTTAAGAATTAAATATGATAATACTTTCAATAGTCTTTGACTTAATGGCAGAAAAAAATAACTCACCAGGGATAAAGATATTTCTATGATTAGGACTAAAACGATCACATCTTGAAGTGCCATATGGCCAGATATGGTTTTCCTGTTTTGTTTTGGGTAGTGGGGATCTCTGCCTCCCCTCCCGAAACACATTTTTATTATGAAAACAGACACAGAATAGGACATGGCAAGGAGACAAAACTGAAATTTTGCCTAGGGCCTACTCTCTTCCACCTTTAACACTTTAAGAAATTCTTGAACTATGACAAGTATGACTACATGAGAAAAAGAAGCTGATTAATTAATCTAATTGACAGTAAGATACACTAAGGAATTATACTTTTCATGTGGCATGGGAAAGAAAAGATACAATGTAAAACTAGGAATAATGAAAATTTGAAGCAGGAATAGCACAGGAGGAGGCAATAGAGTTTAATCATTTGGGTAGCAGGAGGGAAATAAATTCCTTGGTGTCAGTGAAGGAGACTTTGGTGGCAAAGGAGTATACACCTCTAGTCAGACCTAATGTGCCCCAGCCACTGCAATAGAACTGAAAAGGAGCAAGCCAGTTTGTCATCTTGTTACAAGGATTTTAAAAATTCTAATTCTAAACTCATACTCCTCATTTCTTATACCCTACTGAGTTCGTGTGAGCAAAAAACTTTCCAGAACCTGCTTACCTGGCTTATGGCTGTCATGAGCTGGGTAAATTAAAAAAAAAAAGTACCTGAGTATGCTTCACAGTTAGGCCCATGACTCATGTTTCAAATATTCAAATATCTCACAGCTCTGCTCCTTACTACCTGTGTAAATTTAAGCAAACCACTTCTACTAGGTGCACTCAGTTTTCTCATCCATAAAATGAGATTCTTTAGACTAGAGTACATCTAAAATTCCCTTTAATTCTTAATCTTCTACTCACACAAGCATTTCCCTAATTCAGGCCCTCAATTCCTTTTCCCTGGAGCATCACAATATCTTCCAATTTGGTTTCCATGCCCCAAATCTCTCCCTTTTCCAGTCCATCTTCCCTCCATAGGGCTGTCAAATTAGTTTTCTTTCACATTGGTTCTGGTCATGTCATCCCCTTACTCAGAAAACTTGAGTGTTTTCCTATTCACTTTGGCATCACATATTAACTTCTTTGGTATTTGAAGTTCTTAGTAACCTCTGTAACGATTGGAATGACGCCACCTGCTGGATACTTACTGTAGAAGAGTTCTGCCCATGAAGCGAAGGTCTTTGAGGGCAAGACCAGGAGTCAGGAAGTGACGCGGGCTAGTGGGAGGAGGAAGGAAGAGACTGGCGCTCAGTCTCGCGGCTCTTTCCTTTGGACTCTGGTGGAGAGCGGAGCTAGAAATGTGCTCTCCCTTTAATAGATAGGAATCTAGGCCTTTCTCTCTCTTTACCAAATTCTTATTCTCCTTAATAAATGCTTAAAAGTCTAACTCTTGCTAAAGCTTATAATTTATTGGCGACCACTCATTAGATATTTTAGACAGTTTAGCTAGAATTTTAGCCTTAACAGATGGCTGACCACGAAGAGGAAAGCTAACCCTCAGTCTTCTTCTGATCTTCTGGTTGGGTAAGAAATTTCCCCTACACTCTCCCTTTAACTGCTAAGTACTGGCATACTGGCTGTGTTTTCCCTTTAAATTTTTTCGAATGGACCTTTTAAACTCCCTAATTACCCTATTTTTGATTTTAGTCTGTTTAACCAGACAAATGGGAGATAAGATCATGTTAATGCTTTGTTTTTCTGGATTTTCTATTTTTCTTTTTATTTTTGTTAAAAGAGCCAGCAACTTACTCACACAAGGAAATATCTCTCCCTCTCCCAACCATGCTTTTTCAGAGAAACCTGAAGAGATTCCTGCAGCTTTTCCCAATTCTAACACTAATTGTTGCTTTAATTTTGCATGCCTGGAGGCAATGACCCACCCTCTGGAAGCTTTTAATCCCCTAGCACCTGGAAGCAAAGTGGGGGAAGAGGAATCCAGGCCTGAGTTCAAAATTAAGTCTGATTCAAATTGTGCTGGTCCCTCCCCTCCTCTCCAGACCCCACCCTCTACTCCTCCCATGGCTAAGCCCATTGCTTCCCCTGCCTGGGAAGTCCAGAGATCTGATGCGCATGCTCAACTTTCTCTAACTACATTTGCAGATTCAGGCTCAGCCCTTCCCCAGCCTGGCTGTGCTTCTGAGACAACCTTAGAAAACCCTTTAAATTCCAGATATGCTCTTTTTGTTGATAATTTTGCTAACCTGCTTTTGTCTTTCATTAGTAATCTTATAAAGCATTTGTATGGTGAAAAGACTGACAGACAATATAGAGGGGTTAAAGAAGAAAAACTTAAGCTGAATAAGAATGACAATCATCACCATAGTTCAAGACTCCGCTTCTTTTGCCATGGAAGTATATATATTTTACAGAAATGTAGAAGTAAACAGCAAGGTATTAATATGAGTATTGGGGATTTTAGATATCGGAATCAAAAGTGTTCTGAATTCACTCAGAGTAATAGTATCAGTTCAGAGGTTACATAGGATTTCTATGCTATTACATATGCATTTTGAAATTAATGGTATGGGTTTATTTTCATAGAGATTTTCATGCTTTTGAGATTGTGTCTTATACTTAGTTTTTAAAAAAAGGAGAATATTTGTAAAAGCTTTTTATAGTCATGTGATCAAGTTTATATTTTATAATACTCTTAATATTAAGTTCATATTCATTTAGATTTCCCTAGTTTGAATTTCATTGTCTTTTATTGTTCCATGTGTATTTTTTTCTATTTATTCATCTCTAATTTTGAAACATTGCAAGATGGTTTTGATTTCATAATACAATGTTAATTCTAGGAGTATTGTGCTCCCATATTCTGAGTTTGTTTTTGTTATTTTTTTTTCTCAACTGATTATTTGATCGAACTCTTTAAAGCATTTCCCTGGCGAATTGGTTGCCATGGCAAGTGTAAAGAAGGATTATTTTTGATAAGCATATTCCAAAAAAAAAAAAAAAGAGGGGAACATTTGTAAAAGTTTTCTTTGAGATTGTGTTGTGATTTAACTTATATTTAAATGTTATGATTTTTCAAAAAAGAAATTGTATACTAAGTAAAAAAAAAAGGTATTATTTGAAATTGTTGCATAATTATATATTGTGTTCTGAGTCAAGATGTATTCACATTTTTTGCAATCATTTATTATCCTCAATTTTTAAATCCATATGAGACTTGGATTATGGGAACTTATTATTTAAGACATTAATTGCCTTTATTCTTAGTTATCAGATGCCAGTTGGCCAAGATGCCATCCAATCACAAGAGGAATACATGCAAGAGCAGACACTGAATTGTCACATGAGGGGAGACATGCATGAAGTCAAGGTATGGCCGAGGGAATGGCTTTTGACTAATGTTGAGGTTGGATTCTCTTGGTTTAATATTTTATTTTATTTTTCCCCACAATATTGTACAGATGGCTGGAAGTATTGATCCCACCCATCTCACTTCTACACCTGGCTTCTATGCTCCCTCCTATATGCCTGATGCCATGGACATCTCAATCCCATGCATCTGATTAAGTCTGACTCAGTTTCCTCCAATATGTTCGGTGGCATGGACATATATTCCATCCACCTATTTTAAGCCTGGCATACTGCATGGACAGTACATATTGCTCAAGTGTGGGAATGCTCATATCCCATCATTTCTCTGTTCTTTTATGGTAACCCCCATAATTATCTCAGGTGTCATGATAAATAACAGTGTTGAATTTGGCCTTGACACCTGTTACCAATTATATTAGATTTTCTAATTTCTCATAATGGCATGAGGATAATTAGGCAGATGATGCAAAAAGTGATGAAACAAAGATAAAAATTATTTTTATTAATTAATATTGCAGCAATTGTCTTCTCAATTACCCTCCATAAGGGGGGACTATAGTAATATTATAATTTTAAAGAATGGTTCAATTTTTGTTTTATTATATGTTTCATGTGTAACAACTAAGATTCTGAATTCCCTTAGACATGTTTTTGAGAACTTTCATTGTTTGATTTGATTATTGACAAAGCTATTTTAAAGTTGTGTTAAGCTCAATTTTGTAGGAAATTTTCCTGGCTGATTACCAGCATCCACACCTCAACCCCTGAAAAGACTTCCATTCCATGACTACACCTAGAGGACATCTGAGAAAAGACTTTCAGAGACTTTAAATGAACAGTTTTGATTTGTTGTTTTTGTTGTTTTTTTTTTTCTCTTTCTGTTATAATATACACCATCTGTAACATGTATTCTCTGCAGAGGCCCTCCCTTTGCAAGACTAATGTCAAAGCGTCGGTTCATGAGGACAAAAAAATCGCCCCTCTGGACAAAACTTTCCTCTCTTCCTTTTCTATATGGTTGTTCACATATTATTAGTTAGCAATAGTTATTATATTGTTTTTACTGTTCCGTCAAGGAAACATTTTGTTTCTTGAGGAACAACAGGGGGGACTGTAACGATTGGAATGACGCCACCTGCTGGATACTTACTGTAGAAGAGTTCTGCCCGTGAAGCGAAGGTCTTTGAGGGCAAGACCAGGAGTCAGGAAGTGACGCGGGCTAGTGGGAGGAGGAAGGAAGAGACTGGCGCTCAGTCTCGCGGCTCTTTCCTTTGGACTCTGGTGGAGAGCGGAGCTAGAAATGTGCTCTCCCTTTAATAGATAGGAATCTAGGCCTTTCTCTCTCTTTACCAAATTCTTATTCTCCTTAATAAATGCTTAAAAGTCTAACTCTTGCTAAAGCTTATAATTGATTGGCGACCACTCATTAGATATTTTAGACAGTTTAGCTAGAATTTTAGCCCTTAACACCTCAACCTTATCTACATTTCTAATAATCTTATACATTACTTTCTATCACAAGCTCTATCTAACCAAATTGGCCTGCTTGCTGTTCCTCACACATAACAGTGGGGGCCTTTGCACTGATTATCTTAGGATACATGTCTTCCTTCAAGATTTAACTCAAGGATCAGCTTCTCCAAGAAGACAGAAGACCTTTTTCTGTTCTCTTAACTGTTAGTGGGATTTCCTCTAAGGTTAACTTGAATTTATTCTATATTTATCTTATATGTATATATTTATATACATGTTGTCCCCTCCAGAATTGACAACTGTTGAAAGTGCATAGTGCTTTTCTTTATTTTAGCATAAATATGACATCTACTGAATAATTAGAAAGATATAGTCAGTTTGCCTTAATTATACAAGAGAATCTTAATATCCCTCATAAATGGACAGATACAATTATTCATGGTACAAATTGAAATCCCAAAATACTTTTGAGAATCCAATAAATAAACTGTACTACAGTGATGTTATCTTATGAAATTAAAATATGTATAATGAAGAGAAAATATTTTTATAAGTTGCTGACTCCCAATCATTATATTATGCTGTATCTTTCCCCCAAATCTCTTTAGCATAAACTGTCTTTTAACTTTATAATTTAACTATCTGCTTTTATGTTTGATTATTTCATTTGGAATTTTAGCTGCTACTATTTTAGACTCATTTTATTTTAACTTAAATAGCATCTTGTAAAGTATATATGTTTAATTCAAACCATTTTATAGCACCTACCAACCATAGCATCATTCTCTTGATGGTGATGTAAATATTGTACCAAAATTATATAACACAAAAAATAGATTCATTGATTAAGAGGAAAAAAGAAGTATAGTTCACAGTCTCATTTTTATAGATGAAGAAAATGAGATGTTGAGAAGATTAGAGATTTAGCAAAGGTCACACAGATAATGAATGATAAAACTAGGCATCAAATCTTAGTACATAACTCCAAAAGTTGCATGTTTTCCTAGGCATAATGGTTCTTCTCCCTGCTTTCATGGATTTCAAAATGAAGTAGTAAGATATATTACATAGAGAAATCCTGTAAAGAGAATGAAAAGTGTAAAGAATATAAATGAGGGGCAACTAGGTGGTTTTGTGGATAGAGTACCCACCCTGAATTCAGGTTCTCCTGATTTCAAATTCTGCCTCACACACTTGACATTTACTAGCTGTGTGACCCTAGGCAAGTCACTTAACCCCAATTACCTCAGAAAACAAACAAACAAAAAGGACATAAATGAGTTCTGAGGGTATATAGAAATTCAAGTAATAGAATGCATAGGCAATAGTATGAGAAGACATGAAAACAGCTAAGATTAGTATGTGTGTATGTGTATGGGCAAACACATATTTGAGTGCCTATATGCATGCATACTTAAGTATGTGAAGGTAACCTATCTTCAGCACATACCGAGATCACTTAAGATGGAGGCATGTATGTGGGAGACAGCTGGGACCTGCTTCTGATAGAAGACATTCTATTTTCACCTACTAATTGGATGCAAGTGGTCTGTTTCCATTTTCTTTGTAGACAGAACAACTTCGAAACTGACTAAGGCACAGTTGTTGTCTAGAAGGGAAAATCCTATACATATAAGGTATGGGCATCATGCTTTAAGCTGTTGAGGAGAGAAAGTTAATCCTTTGGCATGCAAGAAATGATCCTGGGTTTTTTTGTTTTGTTTTGTTTTGTTTTGGTTTGGTTTGGTTTTGGTTTTGGTTTGTTTTGGTTTTTTGCAGGACAATGGGGGTTAAGTGACTTGCCCAGTGTCATACAAATAGTGTCAAGTGTCTGAGGCTGGATTTGAACTCAGGTCCTCCTGAATCCAAGGCCAGTGCTTTATCCACTGTACCACCTATCATGGGTTATCCACTGCCCCCGGATCATAGGTTTTTAATCTGTTTATTTTGCCTTTTCTGATTCTAGTTGCAAGTGGTAGAATCCTTTGACTTGGATTTTTGAGCCATGGAAACCTTGGAGACAGAATTCTAGACCAAATATTTCTGACAGCCCAGTAGTAGGACCCTGAGAAGCCAGGGAAGATTGGAATTGGAATTTGGTGGGATGATGCTTTATAGGAATATAGTTAAAACAAGGTCCAGGTCACCAACTGTCGATTATATATGTGTGTATATGTATATCTGCATGTGTATGAATATATGTATATATAAAATAGATTATAAATATATAATCTATCTATCTATATATAAAATCAACAGTGTGGATATATATATATATATATATATATACACACACATACATACATATATATTAATTCCTATAAGGAATGCACACATGTATACATACATAAATGTATATATAATAACTAATATAATTTTCAATAATTTATCTATGCAAATCTATTTCAAATATAAATCATCACTAGCAGATATAATACTTATTTCAAAACAAAATATCCATCCTACTATCTCTAGTATGTCTTTCTCATTGTAAACTTAATACCCCTCCAGAAAAACTCTGAGATAGATAGGGATTATCCCCTTCCCTTCAAGTGTTGGAAAGGGTACTTTTTGTGTCTGTTTTTTGCTATATTTTTGAAGTAAATATTCCTTTTGAAAAGCTAATGTGATTTTAAGTGGCAAAATGAAACTGAAATTGGGGAAGCAGAATTTTAGGGTATCTGAGACAATATTAAAGAAGAGACATTCTAAACCATGTTAAAGATAACTTAAGAATACTGCAGGGTGTGTGAAATGTATGATACCTGCTGCCTAAGCAGTGAGGAACAGAGGAGTCACAGTTACATGTCTATATACAGGTTTGCATATATATATATATATATATGTGTGTGTGTGTGTATGTAGGTATATACATGAATAAATATACATATATTTATATATGTATATATGTGTATGTATGTATAGTACAACTCCAACTCATGCAACTTCCGAGCATCTATATGCTACTGAAACAAAGAGGGCTGCACTGGCTCGGTCATGTGCACCACATGCAAGACGGGTGCATTCCTAATGACCTACTCTAATGGCAAGTTAGCCTCAGGCCAAAGACCTGCTGGATGCCCCCAGCTTTGCTACAGAGATGTATGCGAGAGAGACTTCAGGGCTCTGGGAATAGACACCAGCAGCTGGGAGGAGATGGCCAAGGACCGCGCCTGATGGAGTTCAGTACTCTGGAGCAGTTTGCTCACAGCTGAGGTGGGCCTCCAAGCTCTGGAGGAAGAAAAATGAATGAGACGCAGGAACCGACAGGCAACAGAGAGCACAGTTTTCAGAGGTCCTCATTGAGGCAGGAGCTGCGGTTCCCGTATGGGACTGCACAGCCACACTGTGGCCTGTGGCTCTTCAAGGCGCTGATCCATGGTTGTCTGCGACTGGTGGAAGCCTACTACTACTATGTATAGTACACATTGGCCAGTTTCATTAGTTAGGAATGTATGAGATATTATTAAGAGGAATGATATGCAATAGTAAAAAAATGCTGGAGGGTGATGATACCAATTTAATATCAGAGAAGCTTGACTTTTTCTTACCAAATTATAGTTACTACACTGAAAGTATGTGGAACAGTTTAATTCTGAAAGAGGAAGAAATGTACTTAATATTTTTGTATAAAGAAAAATAGTGAGAGCAACTGGTAAAGATTGTTATTGGTGTGTGTGTGTGCACGTATGTGTGTAATGGATAAGCAGTTTGTCACATACAAGGAAAATAAAATAACTTTGGTTTAATAAAAACTGAGAATAATGTATCAAATATATTATTTTCATACAAGAATTAGGAACTTTGAATTAGAAAATGAAGTATGAAATAAATACAAAGACTTAAAACACCTTATAATGGATGCATGGGGATTTCTTATTTCAATATGAACAGTTTGATGGATTAAGGGGGCAAAAACTTTATTATTAATTTTTTATTATATTCATTTAAAATAACTTGTTGAAAGTTATACAATGTGAATATAAAGAAACACAGTTTTAATAACATCAAAAATGATAAAAAGATCATTTTGTAAACATATTAATAGTTTGAATTGCAAGACATAATGGTCTCAGTTCATTAATATATAAGTTTTCAGAATAAAGAAGGCAAAACTCACAAAAAGAAAAATCATATAACTGAAGACTGAAGGATTAGTCACATTGATAATAATTTATTCTTTGCTTTCGATATACCTTGAACTTTGGTAAGCACTGTGCTACAAAGAAAAATAAAACCATGCTTTCTTTCTTTTTTTTTTTTTAGTGAGGCAATTGGGGTTAAGTGACTTGCCCAGGGTCACACAGCTAGTAAGTGTCAAGTGTCTGAGGCCAGATTTGAACTCAGGTACTCTTGAATCCAAGGCCAGTGCTTTATCCACTGCGCCACCTAGCTGCCCCCAAAACCATGCTTTCTTTCAGGACCTGAGCATAGGTTGATGGAGAAGAAAATATGTAAATGATCATATTTTTTAAAATTATATTATATAATGGAAATGCTTGTTTTACTCCATACTTTAAAAACAAAATAAAAATTTTAAATATGACAATTTACAATCATGATTTTATATATGTGTATATTTTTATGCATATAAATGATATATAAATTTAGAGATCATTTCAAAGGAAAGGCACTAGCAATCAAAGGGTACAGGAAAGTTTTCTTGCTGAAAGTGGGATATTGAAACTAGAAAATAGACAAGAGGCAGAGTCAAGGATAAAGAGAACTTTGCAGGCATGAGGAACATCCAGTGAAAAAAGCAGAATATTCAAGGCATGGAGTCTCTTGGATAAGAAACAGTAGGAAAGTCTGTGTTACTGGACTATGGAGTAATGTGGAAGAGAGTAAGATGTAACAAGTTTGGAAAGTTAGGATGTTTCTAGGTCTTTAAAATCCAAATGGGGAGACATTCTATTTCATCATGGAGATAACTAGTAGATAACCACTGGAATCTATCGAATAGCTGAATGGGTTTGACATGTTCAGACCTGATCTTGAATAAGATATTTATGATAGTTTAGTGGTAAAAACTGGAGTTTTTAAACACTGGAGTGGCAAAAGCCACAAGGCAGAAATTAAGCAGAAATTCTTTTATAGAGGATACATGATCATTTGTTCCCTCATAAGGAAAAAGTGAATCACTGAGTACCAGAAGTTTTTTATAGAAATGATTACCTGCATTGGAAAAAGCAATGATTCCAGAATTGAAGAAATTCTATTCAAATCATGTGTCTAATAGTTACTGCCTATGTTATCTTATGTATATTAGTGGGGCTCAATTTCCTTATTTAAGAAGGGGGATTGGCTTAGATGAAGTCCCATCTGTCTTTAGATGTACGAACTTATGATTTTTTTTTAATTGGGGAAGTCTAAGTATATTCACAGTCGTATATATGGGAAGGAACCAATAAAAAGGGAGAGATTGAAAATTAATAAGTGGAAAAGGAGTTTAGATAGTTCCTATTAGATAACCAAAACTTTCTCAGTTTTAGTAGGAGGCCAAGGTATCTCTTATATAATGATTACTACTACTATTTACTATGTAAAAATGGAAGTTGGAATCTTAAAGGAAAGTTGTTTGGGATAGTGATGGAAATTAAGTCAATAAGAATCAAGTTGTCAAAGAAATGAAGTATCAGTAAGGGAGTGCCTAAAGTTAAGCAGAGTAAATGGCAGGTAAAATATGTTTTAGGATAGGTATTTCTCTCATCACAAGTCTTAAACCAGAGAAATCATTTTGTTGGGGGTGTCCTAGGACTGAGGATGAAGAAGGTAGGAACATCAAAATAATAAAGTAATCATTCTAAACTGGTATCTAGTTAATAATTATGACAAAAGATCAGAAGGCCAAATTTGTGTTTCAAGGCAAATGAAGACAGAATAGAATGGATAGGAAGACTATGAGCCTTATACTATAGCTGTGATCATGTTTATCCTGGGCACAATATCTCAAATAATTATTTCCTTATATGTACAGCATTCAGAAATACAAAACAAAGACAGAAACACCCTGAATTAAACTTTGTTTCCTTTACAATCCATAGAAAGCCATGGACTATCTGCTACAAAACAGTCTATAGGCTTCATTGATATCCAAGTCATAGCATCAGAATATGAGAAAGGACTCTAGCCTTATGGATGGATAGTTTTCAGATGGTTTATGGAAATACATGGACAAGAGGGTAGGCAGAATGATTTGCCATTCTGTGCCATGAGAGGAACACCTTCAACAGTGATATTCAACCCCATTGGAATACAAGAGTCTTTGCAGGAGAAAATCTTCTATGCAAAAAGCCTTCCTTGATTTAAGTTAAAGCATAAGGTCAATTAACTGAGAAATTCTGTTCTTGCACTAATTTGCTATTATACTTCAATATGTCACAATCTTTCTGATAGCAAGGCCATTTAGAGTGCTCTGAACAAACTAGCAGCCAGCATGTGAGCATCATAGTGTACCTTCTGGTTTTCATCTTGCCCTGACTGATGCCCTGGGCATCAGGTTTGTCACAAATCTTTGCCTTGAATTAGTGTTGGAAGCAAGTGGGAATGAGACACAGTAATGACCTATCTGGCAGAGATTATAGAAAGAATAAATCCTCATAACACTATTTAACATACACGTTAACAATGTGACAATAATAGCTTTGCTTTACCAATACATAAAATTGGTGCCGGAGGGGAAAGAGAGAAATAAAGGTGTTTCTGAACAACCATCTGTCATTCTCCTTTCTCTGCTTTCCTGAGGCTTGTTGGGGCAGAAGGAACACAGCTTTATCCAAAATCATATTTAGCTAAACAAAAAATCCTCACAAATCTAATGCTGAAATAGGTATCAACAAAATAAAAAATATTATTGCACAGGGAAAAGCATCTCAAATTTGTTTTTCCCCTTTTCATGTTATTTTGTTTATTTTAAGTTAAATCTGTGGCAAACATCAAAGAAAAGAATGCTAAAATTTGAAATGAAATTGTAATTCGGTGTTTCAAACAAGCCTTACTCTTATTAATGTGGAATCTCTTCCAGTGGTGTAGTGCAGACCAGAATCTATCCATATCTCCTTTTCCATGTATGTGAAGCAAGACTTCCTGATTCCAGCTGCTCTCCAGAGGAGGGAGACTTGAAGTCAAATGAGGATTGCTGAAGGAAGTGGCAGATGTTGTTTATGCCTGGTGAAAAGAAAGAACAAGAAGTATGGGATAAATATCTTTAAATACTTGATGTTTTATCAAGTGAAAAGTGGTTTATAATGGTTTTGTTTGGCCCCAAAGGACAGAACTAGAATCAATAGTTGGAATAATTATCTCAGGAGGTGATAGAGTCCCCTCATTGGAGATATTTGATGAAATCATGGAAAAAACAATTGCCAGGTCATTTGTATTGGGGTTCTTTTTTTTAAGGTGTGGTTGCACTAGATGGCTTGAAGCTGCACCCATTACAATCATATGTGATCACAATTAATGCTTTGATTCTTCAATTAAATAAGCATTAACTAAGTATCTCTTTTACCCCAGGCATCTTTCTAGGTATTGTATATACTAAGACAAAATGGAATAGTCACCATCCTCAAGGAACTTTCTTGTTAACAGAGCAGAGAAAAGCAACACATTCACATGTAAGTAATATAGAGAACATAAATAGTTTGAGTTTGAATTACCTACAGTATATTCAAGTCAATATGTAAAATGCTCTGTTGTGATGAAGGAGGAAAGGAGCACTTGAAAGTCCAGTTTCTTAAGATTAAGACTAGATATGGGGGCAGCTAGGTGGTGCAGTGGATAAAGCACCGGCCCTGGATTCAGGAGTTCCTGAATTCAAAAACAGCCTCAGACACTTGACACTTACTAGCTGTGTGACCCTGGGCAAGTCACTTAACCCCATTGCCCCGTAAAAAAATTAAAAAAAAAAAACTAGATATGAAAATCTTGGAGAAATCTGCATACAGAACATAATTAAATACAAAGGAATTAAGGAAGTCACCAAGTTAAAAAAAAATAGAGAGAGAAAGACATGCCAGCCCAGGACAGAGCATTAAGCTATACATATAATTAAGCTACAAAAAAAAATGGATGATAATCATGAGTGAGTGATCATATAGCTAAGAGGAGAGCCAGGATGAAATACTATCATGGAGTCACAGAGAGGAGAAGAAATCTAGGAGGAGAGGTTAGTCAACAAGGTCAAATACTACAGAGTATATCATATGAGATGCAGTCCTCAACTAAGATAGGGTCTGTTATAGGAAGTCAAAGAAGAGAAAGGAATGTTTTGAGCAGCAATGTGGGGAGTGAAATCGAGAATCAATTAGAGAAAAGGAAGATGATGGTCTTTCTGCAATGAGGCCCAGTGAGATTTTATAATATTTATCTGTAGTGGAACCAGTTAACAGTTTAGTTACTTGTTCATTCTATTCATCAGCAAATGAATAAGAGTGGAAGAGACAGATGTTTGGAGTAATCCATGTTCTATGTTTGAGGTTTTTCAAGCAATAATAGGAAAAAGGGGAAGAGATTTATTGTTGCTCAGTTTCAAAAGTTCATTAGGGGTCAATCAAGATTGGGAAGGTGTAAAAATATAGTAAGGGTAATGACATAGTAAAATATTAAGGGGTAGAGGGATTTATTGTAGAATTATAAAAATATGTGTATATTGTATAAGGCTATATATTAATACATATACATCTATAGGTGTGTGTATATGTGTGTTTGTGTATGTATGCACATATGTATACATGTATACATAAATATGTGCATGGGCTTATAAATACACATACATGTATAGGAATATATCAGTTATGATTGTGGATGAAAACAAATTCTTTTTTAGATAATTTTATCTCATTCTTTGGAAATGTTGTCCTTGTCTCTCACCCATCTCTCTCAGTCTAACATTATAACTGCACCTAAACTCACTTAAGGTAATGGCTCTTATTGATAGTGCCATTTTAACTATCACTTCAAAATGCTTGCTATTAATAGTATCACGGGCTGAAAGAAATGATAGTGGTCTTCTAGCCCAACCACCTTCTAGAAATGAGGTGAATAGAAGGAAGTGATTTGCCCAAGGTAATATAAGTTGTATCAAATCTCTGATTTTCAGTTTCTAAATGTACTTATTTATGGTGCTAGAAACAAAAGGGGGAATTGACAGTGTTTATGAATTTTAAATCTTGAGAACACATGTATGCACATGAACTCACACACACAGCCTCCCACTCAAAGTTCTGTTTTTTTGTCATTTCTGAGCATGCCAGCCCATTGGCAGAGCTAGAATGACTGACTCCCCATTGGGTCCAATTAACACTCCATTTGACATCTCTACCCACTTTTCTGTGTTCACAGGTTGCTAACATCCTCCCAAGGATGTTACAATCTAAAACCTCTGCTTTGTAATTTTACCAAAATCCAAAAGTTTGTCATTTTTAAATTTATTGATACATCAGTCACTTTCCAACAACTGCTCAAAAAAGCCCTTATAAGGTATATTTACTAAAAACAGTATAGTAAGTTCTTAAGAGAAAGGTGCATTCTTTTACATTGATCATTAGCTCCTAACATTCCAGCTGATCTTAGTTTATTGCCTTTCCATTTTGACTTTACTTACATTGTTGTTGACATTTTATATATTGTTCTTTTTGGCTCTGCTTTTTTTACTCTGCCTTCAACAAGCATCCATCAAGTACTTACTATTGGATAGGCACTGTATTGACCCCCCCCCCCTCCAAGTTTCTCTGAATTCTTGAAATGATTTATTCCTGGTACTTTAATTATATAGTAATAAAATGGAAGAAAAACAAGACTGAATAATACTCAAATATCACAGAATTTGAGAGTTGAAAGGGAGGTTAGAGGCCATTAGGAAAACTAATACTGCATGACATCCCCAATCTAACATACATAACAAATGACAGTTTATCCAATTCTTGAATATATTCTAGGAGGAAACCAGTTCCCCTGTAGACAGCCCATTCCATATTTTAATAGCTATAATAGATTACAAATTTTCATGATATAAAGTCTAAGTTATCTTCTTTGTAATCTCTATCTATTTCTATTGTTTCTGCCCCTTGGGCCATATAGAATGATTCTAATCCCTCCTACTTATAGCCTCCCTTCAAATAGTTAAAAATAGCTAACATGTTCTGCCTCAAGCTTCTTTCCTCCCGGCTAAAATACCCTTAGTTACTTTAATGGAGCCTCCTATGATATGGACTCTAAGAACTTCATCATCCTGGTTGCCTAATTTAACTGGGGTGACCCACACTGAACATAATGCTCCGAATGAGGCAGAAAACAAAGGCACTACTACCTCCCTACTCTTAGAAGCTTTGACATTGTAATAGATCTGTGTCAGGACCAGCACTTACCTGATACAACTTCTTCCCTCCCATCTACAAAACAAAGATTTACCTAAAAGAAGACAAAGCTACCTCTGTGTCCTGATACACCAACTATCAATTTGATGATTATAATATCTACATGGAAGTCACTTATTAAAAAACAACAACAATAACAACAGTGTAGGGACAAGGACAGATTACTGGGGTATTCCACTGGAGATTTCATGCCCTGTTGTCATGAAAGAATTGGGAACTATGCTTTTAGGGTGGCTGACAATTCTGAATCAGAATACAGGGAGGATGTACATCAGAATTTCACAGGATGAGAAGATATGGATGGGTTATATAACTTGTACAATAGAGGAAGTAATTGTGTCTATATTAAGGTACATTAATTTAAAAGAAATAGCAGAAAGTGAAAAACAATCTTCTATAAAACTAAAAAATCATTTATCTATGGAATTTAATTAATGTAGGCATTTACTTATTGAATAAGAATTCTATATTTTCCTAGATTCTCCTTTCACATACCTTTCTCACCTTGCTTTCTTCGTTTCCTTTTTTTTCCTTTTTTGGCAAGCCAATTGGGATTAAGTGACTTGCCTAGGGTCACACAGCTAGTAAGTGTTTTGTGTCTAAGGCTGGATTTGAACTCAAGTCCTCCTGAATCCAGGGCTGGTGCTTTATCCACTGTGCCACCTAGCTGTCCCTAGTTTCTTCATTTCTACAATTTAGAGATGATGCTAGATAATCTCATATACCTTTTAATATATTCATGAACTATCCTAATTATACTGAAATTTTTAAAATCCTCAAACTTCAAATTCAAATAAAATGTCTAATTATAATAGTAACTAAATTATAAAGTAGAAATATTTTCCTTGTTCCTGTCAATCCTTATAAAAATAGTGCTGGTCCAGATTTCTATTCTTGTGCCTATTCCAATATGACTTCTAAACTGCAGTAAACTGCAGTGTAGTCAGTGCTGGCCTGGGATTCAGGAAGGTCTTAGCTTCAGATTCAACCCCTGGTACTGACTAAATACTGGGACTTTGACAAGTTGTTTGTCTCTTAATGTGTCAGTTTCTCATCTGAATAAACAAATGGACTAATGCCTGTAATACATACCTCTGAAAATCATATTATGCATATGAAACATGTAAAGCACATTGCAAACTTGAAAGGAGTATATAAATATCAGTTGTTATTCTGAGAAATGTTGTTTAGGTCAGAAGAAGAAATAGCAGGGCTAAATTAGAATTGGGTTTCTTCAATACTCAATATAGGTTGCTTTGTACTTTCCTTTCCTTTCTTTTTTTTTACCCTCTTTAACCAGTAGATTTTATGGTTGAGGAAGTTCCGCTGAAAATATTTAAACTTTGGAAATGAATCCTAATTATCATAATTTCACACAGATTTTCCCCTGCAAATGTTGTTCAGTGTTCCCTCTATTTCACTAAAACTGGAAGGAGAATGAAGCCAAATTAATTTGCAAACATTTAACAGCTGTTGGAGATTTTGTCAGTCTTTCTTTAGCTTTCAGTTACACGTTAGTGTTCCTTTGGATTAGGCTTTCTTGTTCTTAATGTGTGTAATCCATGTCTGTATTAAAAGGATACTTGACCATATTTGCTGTAAATAGTATTGCCATCCAGTGACATGAAGACAACTGCAAAATCAGCTTATAATTAGTCGGCTTCCTTTTATCTGAGGGACTTGTACTAAGCCAGACAGTGCTAAGGATAATAACAGCAATGACTTCAATTAAATTGAACACACTAGCTCCAGCATAGTGAAATTGTGGATTCTGATCTATTGTCAGTTAGATTAAAATATGCATAATTATACTTGGTTTTGAATTAACTTTTTTTGGAGGGGAAAGGGAGAGAGAGAGAGAGAGAGAGAGAGATAGATGCTGCTATTATGGGGGGTGGGGGGGGATCTGAATTCTAACATCCAGCAAATGAAATCCATTTAGCAAGTTCTTTAATCCCTTTTTAGAAGAGCTTCCAGATGGACAGGCAAGCATTAACAGCAACTATTGTAGGAAATTAAAACAAGAAAATCCCTCTTCTCCAGGGTGGTTTCTGTTTTGATTTGCTCAGATTTTTATCTCTTCTCTACTGTAGATTCCATATAAAAATGGGAAATATGCTTCAGCACATATGTTGTTTGAACCTAGAAATGACTTAGTATTCCATTTGCATTGACATAATACAGATAAATCTCTTTCCATGGCTAAAGCAAATTCCTCTTATGGGTATTGCATGTAATATCTATTACCTATTTTCAATTTTGTTTTGATTCAGCATGGTATAGTAGAAAGAATATTGAAATTAAAGTTAAAGGACTTGGATTTAAACTGCAACTCTTGGACTTCTTCCCTATATGACCTTCTACAAATTTCTCAAACTTTTGGGGCCTTAATTCCCTTACCTGAAAAGTAAATAACTTGCAGTAGATGACTTCTAGGATGTTTTCAAGTTCTTAATATATAATCTTATGATGCACTTAAACATTATTATAGAATTTAGTGGGCTGAATACCCACCCATATTAATTATATACCTACCACAATTATTGCTCTATAATAGTTGATATGGTTTGATATAAAAGATATAAATTTAAGGATTTGGATGTTTCAAACTAAGAAACACATTTTAACTGTTCTTAGTAACACGGTATAAAGTATAGTGGATAGTGTTATAGTACTGGAATATGGGAGATATAGATTTAAGTCTTCACTTTGACACATAATTAGTTCAATAGCAATTTGGCCAAATTATTTAAACTCTCAGTGCCCCTAGCAGTGCTATAAGGTATTAATGCTTTGTCTCATTGGAGGAAGGTTATCAAATGAGAAAATATCCCAACCCCAATAATGAAGCGACTAGTTGACCCAAACATTAAAATGAAACAATAAATCAAAATAAGAAGAAACAAGGGGGAGCTAAGAATATAACTTGGAGAAACATGTGTGTTTGAGTTTGTGAAATGAGACAAGAGTATGTAAAATGCACATTGATGGTAATATGTCTGGTATTGTTTTCATGAAAGGTTTCATGAAGAAAATAATTTTGAAAAAAGACTGAACTCTGATGGTGGTTATGGACTGAAGGAAAGAAAATTGAGCTTCTCCCTCATACCGTACCCAAGGGGCAGGGAAATGCACAAATGAGAAAAATAAGATACAAGTAACTGAGCTCATTCTCTGTGCTTGAAACATGACAAAGAGAATAAATGAAGAATATAAAACAAAAACACTGGAAAACAAATTTCAGAACTACACAAAGGAATTCTTAGTGGGTTAGAAAGATTCCAGAGTAGGTTGTTTGTTTGTTTATTTAATGATAATCAATGGGTCTGACAGGTTTGGCTTGAGCTAGAAGTCTGAATCAAGCAGTTGGTCAAGACACTGAATAAAAACTATACTAAAAAATAATAGGGATTTTGCAAAAAAAAAATGTGTAAATACACGGAACCATCTTTTAAAATATATGTGCATATAGCAAAATATTTTTAAAAAGATGAATTTGCCATATATTTAGTTTATTTCAGAGTTGATTAACACAATGAAGAAAACTCATTTAATAATATCACCTCAAGTTTTATCATGCGCTAGTATCTCAAACTGGAATTAGACCTAATTATCTGGTGAGATTTTAGTGCTAAACCTCTAAATTTGTCTGTCCCCATGTGAGGCTCTTAGCACTTCATAAGAAGCATTTTGGAATAAGCAGGATACCTAGGCTGGAGGTACCATACATTTGGCCCCCACTGAGCAATTTGCTATTTAATTGTGTTTTCTGGATTTGTTTTTTAATTAGAAGGGAAAATAAACAAAAAAAAAAAACAAAAAAAAAAATGGAAGAAAATGCTCCTGATTAAAGTTCTCTAAAATTGGTGAAACTTTTAGACTGGGCAGAGGTGGGAAATGTCACAGCATTTGTTAATTGTGTATTTCTCTATTTAACTATGACTGTCAATTCAATTCCAGGGATTCTTCCACCCTGAACTGATTTATTCATAAAAAATGGTATAAGTAAATGGGATTTTAGCATATGAAGATATATTTTAAATATCCTCAGAGAGCTCAAGCTTAATGGAACTCTGTAGTGAATTCCTTTGTAATACAAATAATTACTCTCATATTTGTTTGTTTAATTTGAGATTTTGTTACATTGGGCTTTCTTATAGCAAGTTTTACCTCATAAAATAATATGATATGGTAGTCAAAAGTACCTTTGATGTTATTTAGTTTTAGTCCTTCATTTTATAGATGGGAAACTGATCTCAAAGAGCCAGACTGACTTGTTACACTTATATAAATAATAGCATGAGAACTTAGCTATATGAACAAGACATTACTTTGTTGCTCTTGTATTCCAGTTGTTGCCTTCAAAGACTGAGAAGTGTTAATAGCTTGGGATCTTCAGTATTGGAAAAAAGTATCCACATAAAGCTCATAAATGATGTTGAATCACTATGTTCTAGCAAGTGGGTGGGGGTGGTCTGGGGTGTGGTGGAGACATATCAACTACTATTTCTTATTATCCAGGAAGACCAGAGTTGGAAGGGAGTAAAGAGGTCACACAGCCCCATCTGGTTTAGAGATCTCCTCATAGTAGATGGTCTTCCAGGCTCTGTTAAAAAGACTTTTAGCAGTGAATAGCTTACTCTTTCTAAAGGCAGTCCATTTGTTATAACTATCTCTAGTTAATTAACAATAGTTTTTTGGGTATTTTTGTCATAAGAAAGAATGGAGATGGAGACAAGCTGATGATAAAGAGAGCATATCGGTGACAGATGAATAACCTACATAGTATAATGCTAACAAGAAGCAGACTCCAACACTTTGGGCAGAGACTGTCTAAGGAGTAACTATACAATGATGTAAACAAGAAACTCAAAGAGAAGGTATCCATGGTCATGATCTGTGTCATTGAAAAGAGTATCTATGGGGTAGGTAGGTGGCACAGTGCATAAAGCACTGGCCCTGGATTCAGAAGGACCTGAGTTCACATCTGGAATCAGTCACTTGATACTTACTAGCTGTGTGACTTTGAGCAAGTCACTTAACCATCATTGCCCCACCAAAAAAAAAAAAGAGTAATTACATGAAGGATGTAATGGATTCACTAGTGCATTGGAAGTTCCCTTTAAAAATTTTCAAATCATTAGTTGTGTTACTCAATACTACCTACATCTTGTAAAAATTAAAAATATTCACAATGAATATTTCATCACTTTCTACATTTATTTTCCTGGTATATATTAAAACAAAGAATCAATAACATTTTCAAGAATATATTTAAATACATTCACCATTATATTGAAGATAAGTAGCAAATAAATGCTTTTTGAATAGATATTAAACCAATTTAGGATACTTGATAAAAGATTCAAGTTTTAAATTATTCGATTTAATTGATAATTTGTAAATTCATGTTATATATTCTACTGGGTGCCAGGAATGCAAATACAAAATGATGCCCTTGTTAAAATCTAGTAAAAGTGAAAGCATAATGTACAAAGGTAATTATAATATATATTTAAAAGAAAGCCAAATAGAATTCTTAATGAAATTTCAGAATGAAATATCACTTCTTGATGGTGCAATTTGGGAGGGCTTCATATAAGTGGTGTTACCTTATGCAGGCCTTGAAGAAAAAAAGAAAGATTTCAATAGACA
Source organism: Dromiciops gliroides (assembly GCF_019393635.1). Lineage (NCBI taxonomy): Eukaryota > Metazoa > Chordata > Mammalia > Microbiotheria > Microbiotheriidae > Dromiciops > Dromiciops gliroides. The sequence continues at coordinate 144,944,102 of NC_057866.1, forward strand.
GATATATGTGGGGAATCTCTTCTAGGTTTATGTTATCTCCTAATTAAAACACCTGACAGAAAAAGGCAGAGAATAGTCAAAGAATGGGGAACAATGTAGTTTGGCCTGAGTGAAAAGGAATAGTGCAATATAATGCTCTAAAATTGAGTGGGAGGCAGACTGTTAAGTTCTGAAAAAGGCAGGATTTTTTTTCCCTTAAATACCATTGGATATTGCTAAAAGTTTTTGAGAAGGGAGTGGTAAAACTAGAATAGGATAATAAAAGGGTTACTCTCTTAGGGATATAAAGGGAGAAAAGGGAAAACTGTTAGAACAAAAGATAATATTAGAATACTTTCAAAGGCCATAATGGTCTGAACTAGACTTGTGTCAATGGGAGTGTCAAGAAAGAGATGAACAGAGGAATTGAAAGCTTTGTCTACTGATCAGATATGGAAAATATTGAAGATGGAAGATTCAAAAATATCCCTAAAGTTTTGAGGCTGTGGACCTGAGTCCAGTGGCACAAATATATCAAAGTTTGCAAGAGTGACAGGTTTACGAAATAAGAAGATAAATTTAGTTTTAGACATGTTAAGTTTTAGTTGATAGAGTCCAGTTGGAAGATGCCTAGTAGACCTTACAATTTAAGTTCAAAGTTCATAGAAGATTTCAAGGTCAGGTGTACATTATACAGTTCAAAAGAGCAATAACTTAAAACTATGTAAAAATGAATGCAATAAACACAGGGGAACATGCAGAGACAGGTGTAAAAATATTAAGGACAGATAATTGAATGGAACCCATATTATTAGCTGGGAGGCAAGGAAGTAAACATTCAAATGCTTAAGAGAATCAAGGAGGATCAGGATTGAAAAGAGACTTGCATTGACTATAATACAGTCATTTGGATATTGGAGAGAACACTTTCACTAAAGGAATGTACAGAATCTAGAATGTATTGGGAGGGTATGAAAATGTGCTAATTCACTTTTCTTTAAAAATTTGACAGTGAAGGAGAGGAGAGAGAGAAAGATCCTAACAGGAACATAGTGAGTAAGGAATAATCCATCCATCCATCCATCCATCTATCTATCTATCTATCTATCTATCTATCTATCTATCTATCTATCTATCTATCTATCTATCTATCTAGATCAAAGCTTCTTAAACTGTGGGTCATGACCCCATGTGAATTAACATAACTGAATGTGGGGATCATGAAAAACTTGACAACAGTAAAAGTTTATGTATACCTATATTATATAACTATATACCTGGAGTGACACAAAAGATTTATCACGCAAAAAAGGGTCACAAGTGAAAAAGTTTAAGAAGCCCTGATCTTGATAGGTAAATGTCTTGCTATCACTAGCTAGATAGCTAAAGTATCCCCTATATCATTTACCACATACCTACCTATCTACTTATCTATCTACATTTCTATCTATCTATCTATCTATCTATCTATCTATCTATCTATCTATCTATCTATCTATCTATCTATCATCTATCTATCTATCTATCTATCTATCTATCTATCTATCTATCTATCTATCTATCTCATCTGTCTTTTATCTGCTTGAGTAGTAGGATCAAAGAAGATTGTTATTATGTTACCAGTTAGTTTTAGGCTAGACTTTTAGGTATATGTTATCAACAGAACGGAGAAAGTCAACAATTAATGACATTGAAAATAAAAATAAAAGAGAAAGAGGATATGATTGAAGGACTAAGGTTGTAAACAAGAAATTACATCAGAAAATAACAGGATTTGGGAATAGAAAGAAACTTCAGTATAAATCTATTTTGATACATACAGGAAAATAATCCCCACCATAACATATATGTTGTGATTTTCCAAAGTGTGTTTAATCACTTCTAATGAAACCCACCATCTCTACAGATATTCAGATCCACTTTTGGATAGTTCTATCTGTAAGTATTTGGTGACACCATGCTTACATATGTTGTAAATGGGGATCTTTTCAGATATGGGTTCCAAGACAGGGCTTCTGAGGTCCCTTTCCTCTCTAAGATTCTCTAAAATGGAACATCATTGGTAGAAAGTCTACCAAGTACAATGCTATCATTTTAGGGCCCAAAGTAACTGAATAACTTGCTCCCAGTTACACAGTGACTGTGCCAGTTATAGTAATGAAACTTCTGCCTAGTATTGCTTTCAGAGGAGTTTATGTAAGGTCTCATATAAAGGCAAGGATTATCTTATTTTTACTTTGTATTCTCAAATTTTACTTCAGTGCCTAGCATGCAGTAGGCACTTAACAAGTAATTACTGATTAATTGATACAAAAAGTCAATGGTTTCTATGGTTATATATAACAATAATCTAATAGAATTAATTAATATTTATTAAACTCCTGTTATGTGCAAGGCATTGTGTTTTGGCACTGGAGATACAAAAATGAATTTCTACCTGACCTCAATGAATTTACATTCTACTGTAAGTACATACAAAATAATCAAAAGTAATTTCAAGGAGGTCATATTTCTAATAACTAGAGTGATCAGGGAAGGGATTGGGCAGGAGTCACTGACTGAGGTGAACTATGAAGAAAGCTGTCACCATTAAATATAATGTAAGAATAAATCTCATCACTTCCTGAATTGGAAGTGCCAAAAGTGTTGAAAATATTAGGTAAATGAGGATGCTATGTTTAGTATGGTATTAATTAGCTGAGTTTATCTTTTCTAGAGATTGAAAGAAAGAATGAAGAAAGTATATCATGAGACAGAAAGGGAAAGGGAGCTTAAAACATTTTGGGAGTAAATTACAGATTTCTCTAAGTGATAAACCCAACTATGGAAAAGTTGTTTGTATTTGCAGGTGTCCAGGAAATCTGGTATCCAAAGAGTAACCTATTCAGACATGCATGAGTGTCTTAGCTTCAAAAAAGCTTAAAAGAAATTCCAATCTCCTTTTTGGGATACTAAATATATTTTCATTAAATGCTTTCTAAACAAAACACCTGCTCTCTGCCAAAAAGCATCCTCAATCTAAGTACTTTGGCAGGTGAAGAGCCTGAGGCTAGGGACTTTACCTTCCTTTTCAGCTCCACTCCACGTAAAAGGATATCACTCATTAATTAGGAAGAGGAAAAGACTCCCCTTATTTGAGTTCTTTTTAATACAAAATTATTGTAAATTTTAATGTGGAATTAATTCCCCATATTCTCTTTTGGTAGCAACACTGCTCTGCTTCTCTGATTTTCTCTATTTTAACTATAGAATCCTTTGATTAAAGAGATAGTACATCCCTGTTTTCACAGACTTTGATGAATGAGAGCATTAGATATACGCAACAGTATAATGAAATTTGCACACCTTAGTTTGTGATCAAATGTGTTCTAGATTGTTTATTTCCCAGGGCATAATTACTTGAAGAAAAATTTCATCTTTGATAATACTAAACAAAGTAGGTCATCATTAATATTTAATAGAAGACAACTTAAAACAACATAATTGAAGAACATGGATATATGTGTGAATATACATACCCATACATTATATATGTATATAGCTATTTGTAAGCAGCAGATGTTGGGTTTAAGCAACACAGAAATACAAAACTGTATCCTCTACTTGGATTACATCTAGTTTAAAAGGATAAGAAGCCCAGGAGCAGATGGTACTTCAGGCTGTCTTATGACAAAGAAGGAAAAATAGACTGATTGTTTACTCTGATACTGTAAATTAACAGATTGGTAACTATTGCACACATACAGATTAATATGTTTAAAATCTGTTTTGTTTTCCTTGTGGAGGTAAAAGAAAGTAGACAAATACACAAAATGATCCCTATCATACACAAGGTCACTGTGGTAACTAGAGGATATCTCTTTCTAATCCTCAAATTAAATAAACAAGCTGATTTTGTTTGTTTTGACTTATCATGGATTTCAGTGTTTGCCTGTGATTTAAGTATATTTACAATGCAAGTAACCTTTTGGTAGAGAAAGGAATTTTTGTTAATCTTTAAATTTTACCAGCGATCCATTAGAAATAGGTTAACATCCATATCTAACGCATCCTTTTTAATCATTACATTGGTGAAAAAGTTATAATACAGATATTTACCCAGCTTTGATAGGGTTGTATTATATTAGGAATTAAAATTTTAACCCATATCTTTAACTTTAATTTTGTTCTCTCCGAAATTTTTTTTTTAATGTTTTTTTTTTGGTGAGGCAATTGGGGTTAAGTGACTTGCCCAGGGTCACACAGCTAGTAAGTGTTAAGTGTCTGAGGCCGTATTTGAACTCAGGTACTCCTGAATTCAGGGCCAGTGCTTTATCCACTGCACCATCTAGCTGCCCCCTCTCCGAAATTTTGAGTGGGAGATGCACAAGTTTTTTTTTTCTTTTTTTTTTCTCAACAATGGAAGACTCTTGGCTTTCAGTAGCTACTGGAACATAGAAGTCTCAATGTCACAGAATCATGAAAATAAAGAGTTAACCTATCTCCCATCTTCATTTTAAAGATGAGAAGTGATAACTACAAAATTTACTGAGAATTGATTCCCCACCCAGTCCCTTCTTTCCCAGACAAATGAATTGCCTGGGGCTAACCAATCTTTGTCATTTCCAGACTCTTGATGGACTTATGGACCTTCCCCCAAGCAACTTATTCCCTCCCAATGTTTCCCACCTTACTCCCTGGACTTTATGTTATTATGTAAAAGAGTCCATCTACATTAAGTAGTTTCTATTCAGTCAGTTGCCCTTGTACTTAATTTAGGAGCAGTTCTATTGTTTCTTTTGTTAAAGGTTCTTTTACATTAAGTAATTGTACTTCACTCTAGAGCAACCTTTTGGTTCCCTCTTTCTTCTGTTACCACATAAAAGCCCTGTCCTCTGTTCCCATCTTTGGGTATTCCTAGCTTCTGAGCTTTGGGATACCACTGAGCTATAGTTCCTCTGTCCTGATTAAAGACCTTATTTCTCCTATATTGATTGTTTCCTTAATTTCCAGGTTAACAGAAGACAGAAACACAGAGAAGGGGGATGGTTTGCCAAAGGTCACATAGACAATCAGTACCAGAGACAAGATGCCATCTCTTTTGACTTTTTACTGCATGAGGTTTGTAAGAATTCATTCTAAGACATTCTAATGAAAACATGCTTTAACAAGTTTTTGTTTGTTTGTTTGTTTTGTTTTTAATACTTTGCACTGAACTGAGTCTTTGGAGCATGGGATACAGAAGCTCTAGTTCCCCAGGTTTACTTTTTCAATCATGTCCCTGTACATGAAGAGGGTAGGACACATTCCTGGACCTTCACAGAACAGGTTTATGTCCTGAAGGAGCTTAACCCTTAATGTGAAAGGATGAAAATCTTCTAATACTTCTTATTTATTGTATCACATAACCACCATGGATCAGACTCTAGGATAAAGGAGAGAATATCAAACAATAAATATAGCACAATCAGGAACATGGGAAGAAGTTTCAGACAGATTTTAAAACAAAGGTCTGAAGAAACCCTATGGTCATTTGTTATATATTCTGTATAAACTTATTTAGGTACCTGTGCAAGCTTCTTGAGGTCAAAGATAGTTTCTCACTTTTGTGACTTTTTGTCACAGTACCTGGCAACGTAATAGCCTCCAATAAATATTTATAAATTGAACCAAGAAATAGGGGAGTAGGAAGGAGGGATTGAAATAGATGGCTTTGAATATCTGTTCCAGCTCTAAACATATGATTAATAAACCCACAGATGAACCCTGAATAATTGTTTCACAGGGTAGCCTTGGATACAGTTAATATGAATGTATGGATCACCTGGATTTGATGGAGCTGACCTATTATCCAAGTGGATTCTGTGAGACCCTGGATTAATAGGAGCAAAATGCCTTTTGATAAAGACTTCACACTGAAGTCAGGCAGTCCCTATTAAATTTCCCCAAGAATTTACAAATTCACATGCTCCTTTGAAATTCCCATTCACTATTTTCATTCCCCAAAAAAGTAAATAGATTTTATTGTTCTCCTGAACAACTATATAGACATCCTTGTCTTTGATAAAACCCTTCTGGTTTCCATGTAATCTAACCATAGCATCTGCTTCAAGTTAAGCTCTTAAACTGATGTGTATTGTTTAACTGATTTACATTTGCTTCAGGTTGCTTTTTATAATGCTAATGAAACTAACAATGTGTTACCAGTGAGCAAAGAAAACCTTTTATACCCTCAGAAAGAGGGAGTCATTCAGCCCCTTTTGAAAGTGTCTCCTGTATGATCATGTTTATTTCTTTTTGGGACAAAAAAAAAATTGTATTATGTTTTTCCTGTCTGTCGCTGATCTGTTTCTTTCCTGTAGGAGTCATGTTCTCTGATCTGTTTTGTTCATAAAAGGACAGGTATAAAATTGATTTCTCTGATCTGTTTATTAATTTTTTTTGTAGAAGACAGGCAAATAAAAACTGTATTTAATTTTTGACAATACCCATGTACCTACATCCTTATACAAGCTTGGCCCTGGGAGAATCTAATTTGCTTAATTTACCTTCTATCTGGCTCATGATCACTACAACCTTTCTTTAAGATACAAACCACAAGTTTTAGAAGTAAAATATGTATTAGAATCTCAAGTGGAATGGGGGGGGGGGTTATGGAATTGACAGTATTTTAGTATTAATAAAAAGACAAATAGTAAAATATCATCTGTAGAAATATATGTATACGTATATACAAATATACACACACATATATACATATATACTTTTAATTGATGTCACAAACACTGTAGTATTCCCCTTAGTTAATAAGCATTAAAGAATATTAATAGGGTACCAAAAATAAACATAGTAAAATATGAGAGAATTTTATGGTTGATAAATACTCAGCCTTGTTAACTTGTAAATTAAGGAAACAATCAATATAGGAGAAAATAAGGTCTTTAATCAGGACAGAGGAACTATAGCTCCTGGTATCACAAAGCTAGAAGCTAGGAATACCCAAAGATGGGAACCAAGGACGAGGTAAGGGAAGAAAAGGAAACCAAAAGACTCCTCAGGGGGAATCCATTACAGAAATTACTAACTACTTCATGTAAATGAATGTTTAACAAAAGAAACTATAGGAAATTGCTCCTGAGTTAAGTATAGATGCTACTAAACTCTAAATAGAAACTACTTAATGTAGGTGGACCCTTTTTACACCATAATATAACGTCCAGGGACTAAGGCCTGGATCATTTTTCTTGGCAGAAGGTCCATAAGTCAATCAAGAGTCTGTAATTGACAAAGACCAGACAGCCCCAGGTAATTCACCTGCCTGGGTAGGGTAGGTGGGGAATTAGTTCTCAGTAAATTTTGTAGTTATAAGCCTCTATAATAAAGAATGCAAAATAATTCAGAAATGTGGAAACACAGTCATAAAATCTAAGCAAACTGGTTAATGCACCTCTAAGAATATAGATAATTATGGAGAAAAGTCCACATCAAAGAGAATTACAATTTATATAAGAGATAGATCAAAAAGTTATCTATTGCCCTCAAGTCACAGAAAACACTTTGAAGATAGATACTGATAACTACAAAATTTTCTGAGAACTGATTTCCCACCCAGTCCCCCATTCCCAGGCATGTGGGGCTGACCAGTCTTTGTCAATTCCAGCATCTTGATTGACTTATGGATCTCTCCCAAGAAAACTATCGCCTCCCAAAGGGAACCAAGTCATCAGGGAGGTGATGTCATGACTTGCAGTGAATTGGCAGGGCTGGGCAAAGTCACCAACGTCACACTCTCCTCCAGAGACACCTGGGTCGGGGCATGATACACTTCAGAATGACTGCAGATGAACCCAGTTGCAGTAAGAGACCTGGTCTTTTAAGCTAATGTGGCTCCCAGGTCTCAGTTGGCCTGAGGCAAAACCCATTCAGTGATTAAGGTTAGATAAGAATGGCCTCTTTTACCTAGTAAAAGATAAATGTTGATGTCATTGTTCCTTTGAACTTCCTTCTCCCAGAGGACCATGAATGACAACTGAAGGTGATGTTATGACCAAAAGATGTGTTGTAGCCACAAATCAAGCCTGTGCACCTGTATTTATATACTCTTGTCAAAGTGATCTCTCTCTCTCTCTCTCTCTCTCTCTCTCTCTCTCTCTCTCTCTCTCTCTCTCTCTCTTTCTCTCTCTCTCTCTCTCTCTCCATAAGAATCTTTAAAAGTTCTTTTGGGAAGACATGCTTTTTCTTTTTCAACAACCTACTGGTAATTGGCAAAGTTACTGGTACTGTGGAACATGGCCTTTACAGTAGATTATTTTACTTATCAAATATGATTGCTAATTATTTTTAAAGGTTTGTTTCATTTTAAACTGCTATTTAAAAGTATATTTCTCTTATAAGTGAAGAAGAAAAAAAGGTTGAGGAATAAGTTTATATAAATGGAAACTATAACTCAAGTTACAAAATCCAACTTGCACAAAGCCTGGCCAGAACATGTCTATTGAAGAATACCAGCTAAAGTTTTAATATTTGGCTAATATTTCAATCAATACTTTAGGACTGACACCTTAAATATGAACTTTATATACGTACTTCTTAACTAGTGGTGAAAAACATTTTTTTTAAATTTAGAATAATAGAATTAGAGGAGGTTAGACATCATCTGGTATAAGCACTTCATTTTATTGATAAGGAAACTGAGCATCAGATTAGTGAAGTGACATAGCCAGAGTCAAACTAAATATTGGCAGAACCAAGAATAGAAACCAGATCTCAGCAACCAAAAGAATTACTTTCCTTCTTTATCACTTTACTTCCATGGTTTCTTTTCCTGACATTTCAAGTTTCTAAATAATTCAAGTATCTCTATGTGATGCTGCAGGAAAAAAAAATGAAAATATGATTTCTGACTTGTCTTACATGACCATCAAAATAGAAGTTTTAAATGTTCTTTTTCATTCATCAAACCCCACAGACTTCTCAAAAAGAAAAATTGTGCTCAGAAGATATACTGATTACAGGCTGACACCAAGAACCCTAACCAGGTACCAACCTAGTGAATTAGCATCACAGTAGACTAAATCATGAGTGCATGGTGGTTTCTCTTGGTTCTGCTCACTTCACAATACATCATTTCATACTTATCTGTCTAGGCCTTTCTGAAGTTATCCTGCTTGTCATTTCTTATAGCACAATAATATTCCATCACCATCAAATACAACAACTTGTTTAGGCATTCCCCAGTTGATGGGCATTCCTTTGATTTCCAATTTTTAGCCACCACAAAAAGGGCTGCTACAAATATTTTTATATAAATAGGTATTTTTCTCTTTTTTGAGGATGTTTTAGGGATATAAACCTAGCAGTGGTAGTGCTGGATCAAAGGGTATTCACAATTCTATATCCCTTTCAGCGTAGTTCCAAATTGCTCTCCAAAATAGTTGGATCCTTTTATAACTCCACCAACAGTGGATTACCATCCCAGCTTTCCTACATCCCCTCCAATATCCAATATTTTCCATTTTTGTTATATTTGCCACTCTGATAGATGTGAGGTGATACCTCAGAATTGTTTTAATTTGCATTTCCCTGATCAATAGTGATCAAGAGCATTCTTTCATGTGATTATAGATAGCTTTTATTTCTTTATGTGAAAACTGCCTGTTCATATCCTTTGACCATTTATTAATTGGATAATGACTTGTATTTTTATAAATTTGATACAGTTCTCCATATATTTGAGAAATGAGACCTTTATCAGAGATATCTCTTTCAAAAATTCTTTCCCAGTTTTCTACTTCCCTTGTAATCTTGGTTATATTAGTTTTGTTTGTGCAAAAACTTTTTAATTTTATGTAATCAAAATGATCTATTTTCCATTTCATTTTATTCTCTGTATCTTCTTTGGTCCTAAACTCTTCCCCTGTCCATAAATCTGACAGATAAATTATTCCATGCTCTTTTAATTTCCTTATGGTATCATCCTTTATGTGTAAATCATGTACCCATTTTAACCTTATGTTAGTATATGGTATGAGATCTTGGTCTATACCTAGTTTCTGCCATAGTCTTTTCCATTTTTCCCCAGTGATTTTTGTCAAATAATGAGTTTTTGTTACAAAAGCTTGGATCTTTAGGTTTATCATATACTAGTTTACTATAGTCATTTACTATAGTATAATTTCCATCTATTTTATCCCACTGATCTACCTCTCTATTTCTTAGCCAGTACCAACTGTTTTGATAATTACCACTTTATAATACAGTTTGAGATCTGGTGCTGCTGGACCACCTTCTTTTGTATTTTTTTCAATGATTCCCATGATATCCTTAAACTTTCATTTTTCCAGAAGAATTTTGTTATTATTTTTCTAGCTCTATAAAATATTTGTGATAATTTGATTGATATTGTACAAAATAAATAAACCTAGGTAGGATTATCATTTTCATTATATTGGCTCTGCCTACCCATGAGCAATTAATATTTTTCCACTTGTTTAGATGTGACTTTATTTCTGTAAAAAGTGTTCTGTAGTTCTGGTCATATAGTTGCTCCATTTGTCTTGGAAGGTAGATTCCCATGCATTTTATATTGGCCACAATTATTTTAAATGGAACTTCTCTTTCTATCTGTTTTTGCTGGACCTTTTTGGTCATAAATAGAAATTCTGATGATTTATGTGTGTTTATTTTGTATCTTGCAACTTTGCTAAAGTTGTTAATTTCAAGTAGCTTTTTAGTTAATTCTCTGGGATTTTCTAAGTAAAACATCATATCTGCAAAGAGGGAGAGTTTTGTTTCCTCATTACTTATTCTAATTCATTAATTTCTTTTTCTTCTCTGATTGCTATAGCTAACATTTCTAATACAATATTAAATAATAGAGGTGATAATAAGTATTCTTGCTTCACCCCTCATTATCTTGGGAAGGCTTTTAGGTAATCCGCATTACAGATAATGCTTGCTGATGGTTTTAGATAAATAGTACTTATTATTTTAAGGTAAACTCCTTTTATTCCTATCCTCTTTAGTGTTTTAAATAGGAATGGGTGCTGTATTTTGTCAAAGGTGTTTTCTATATCTATTGAGATAATCATATGATTTCTATTGTTTTTCTTATTGATATGGCCAATTATGCTGATAGTTTTCCTAATATTGAACTAGCCCTGAATTCTTGATATGAATCCCACCTGGTCATATTGTATGATCCTTGTGTTATATTTCTCTAATCTTTTTGCTAGTATTTTATTTTAAAATTTTGCATCAATATTAATTAGTGAGATTGGTCTATAATTTTCTTTATCTGTTTTGGCTCTTCCTTGTTTGGGTATCAGCACCATGTTTGTCTCTTAAATGGAATTTGGTAGGACCCCTTCTTCACTTATTTTTTCAAATAATTTATGTAATATTGGGATTAATTGTTCTTTAAATGTTTGGTAGAATTCACTTGGGAATCCATCTGGTGCTGGGAATTTTCCTTAGGAAATAAATTGATAGCTTGTTCAATGATTTTCTTACATTCAATTTTATTAATCTCTCCTTTGATTTCCAATTTGGAGTTTAGTTTGGAATTTTTATTTTGTTAATTTTCTAGGGTTTTTTTTTAGTTGCATGACCAAATCATTGATGTGTTTTTTCACTATTTTATGGATATAAGCAGTTAGGGATATACATTTTCCACTAAGAACAGCTTTGGCTGCATCCCTTAAATTTTGATATGTTGCCTCATCATTGTCATTTTCTTAAATGAAATCATTGATTATTTATATGATTTGTTCTTTGACCCACTTGTTTTTTAGGATGAGATTATTTAATTTCCAATTTTTTTTTTTTTTGCAGGGCAATGAGGGTTAAATGACTTGCCCTTGGTCACACAGCTAGTAAGTGTCAAGTGAACTCAGATCCTCCTGAATCTAGGGCCGGTGCTTTATCCACTGTGCCACCTAGTAGCCCCCCAATTGCTTTTTAATCTCTCTTTCAATTGTCCATTATTGAATGTAATTTTTATTGCATTATGAGTTGAAAAGGATGTGTTTACTATTTCTGCTTTTCTGCATCTGGTTGTAAGGTTTTTATGCCCTAACATATGGACAATTTTCATGTAGTTCCCATGTACTGCTGAGAAGAAGGCATATTCCTTTCTATTCCCATGCAATTTTCTCCACATATCTATCATATCTAACTTTTCAAGAATTTTATTAATTTCCTTAACTTCTTTCTTGTTTATTTTTTGGTTAGATTTATCCAGTTCTGAGAGAGGAAGGTTAAGGTCCCTCACTAGGATAGTTTTATTAACTATTTAGTCATGTAAATCCTTCAACTTCTCCTTCAAAAATTTAGATGCTACACCATTTGTTGCATATATATTAAGTATTGATATTAATTCATTGTCTATTTCACCAAGATATAGTTTCCTTCTTTATCTCTGTTAACTAGATCTATTTTTGTTTTTGCTTTGTCTGAAATCATAATTGCTACCCCTGCTTTCCTTCCTTCAGCTGAAGCACAATAGATTTTGTTCCAGCCCCTTATGTGTACCCTGTGCGTATCTCTCTGCTTTAAATGTATTTCTTGTAAACAACATATTGTAGGATTTTGGTTTTTAATTCATTCTGCTATCTGCTTGTGTTTAATGGATAAGTTCATCCCATTCACATTTATAGTTATGATGACTAACTGTATTTCTCTCCATGTTATTTTTCTCCTGTTTATTCCCCCGCTGTTATCCCCTCACCCTCTCCCTTTTCACAAATGTTTTGCATATTATCACCACCTTCCCCAATATCCCCTCCCTTGTATCCATCTTCCCTCCCCCTTTTATTATCACCATCCCTTTTTAAACTTCTTTATAGGGTAAGATAGATTTCTATATCCAACTGAGTGTGTTTGTTATTCCCTCTTTGAGGCAACTTTGATGAGAGTAAGGTTTGATCTTTGTCCATGCCCCCCACCTTCCCCTCCATTATGATAATTCTTTTATGTTTCTTTTTTGTGTGTGTTTGGGAGGGACAATTCACCCCCATTCAATTTCTCCCCTCCTTCTTCTTCCATGCAATTTCTTTTTAGAAACGGGGGGGGGGGGGGTTCCATCAGTGTCACCTTATAGCCACACCCTCTGCCTACATATACTCCTTCTAATTATTCATATAGTAAAGTTGTTAAAACTTGCAAATATTATCACCCCGTCAACATCACCTTATGACCACATCTTCTTTAAAAATATTCCTAATTGCTTTAATAATTGCTCTTATAATGTAATTATTAAGACTTATATGTATTATCATATAGTACTAGAAATAGCTTAACCTTATTCAATTTCTTACTGTTTTTCTTTCTTGTTTCTTTTTTACCTTTTTATGTTTCTCTTGAGTCTTGTATTTGGAGGTCAAATTTTTAATTCAACTCTGATCTTTTAATCAGAAATGCTTGAAAGTCCTCTATTTCATTAAATATCCATTTTTCCCCTGAAAGAATATATTCAATTTTGCTGGGTAGGTGAGCCTTGGTTGTAAATCTAACTTTATTGCACTAGATCCTTTCATTGCAATGTGGCTACCAGGAACGTCAGTTTCTATTTTTTTCACTTGACAAATGGATAATACTTCTAACAGTACTTAGAACTTAATTTTGATGGCTAATACTAAAATTAATCTATTGAAGTTAATGTTGAAGATCATGCAACAGTTGGCAGAACAATTGATTTAGAATCAGAGTATCTATGTGTAAGGATTGCCTAGGCAAGTCACATAATATCTGATTCTCAGATTCCAATCTAAAAAATAAACATTTTGAAATGAAACCCCACTGAGCTTCAAATCTAAGATATTATAATATGTTTTTGTTTTGTTTTGTGGGACAATGAGAGTTAAGTGACTTGCCCAGTGTCACACAGCTAGTAACTGTCAAGGCTGGATTTCAACTCAGGTCCTCCTGAATCCAGGGCCAGTGTTTTATCCACTGTGCCACGTAGCTGCCCCTAAGATATTTTAATATTAATTGTTTGTTCATTTCCCACTGAGCTGAGTTCCTCTGGAATTCATCTTGATCTGGTAACCTCTTTATCCTGGAAGATCACTTCAGCTCTGAAACTCACACATTATCAGTACTCTCTTCTCCTCCATTTGGAGGGTGGAGAGCTCCTCCTAGAATCTCCATTTAAAGGGAGTGTTGTACCCCATCAATCAATTGATCAATAAACATTTATTAAGGGCCATTGTGTGTTAGGCACTGTGATAAGCTCTGAGGCTAACGAAGAGGCAAAGGACAGTTGAGAAAGATAACATGAAAACAAATACATGTAAAGTAAGATATCTACAGGACAAATAGGAAATAACAGAGGGCCCATGCCAGTCATCTCTTCATTTTCCACCTGGCAGCACTCCTTTGGACTTCTCCATCATACTCCAGTGTTGGGTACCTTTCCTACCCCAACACCCTCACATTTCAGCTTCCTTTTGTATGTTGTCTTCTCCAATTAGAATATAAGCTCCTTAAGAGCAGGGAGTGTTTTGGTTTTTTTTTCCTTTCTTTATGTCACTAGTGCTTAGCACAATGCCTAGCATGTAGTAAAAATTTAATAAATGTTTGTTAACTGCCTTGCTTGCATTTACATAGTACTTTAAAACTTGCAAATCACTTAGAATACTATCTACTTTAATATTCACAAGAACTTGCTAAGGCAGCTACTATTATAATCACCCTTTTACAAAAAAAGGAAACTCCAAATGAGAGAAGCTAAATGATTTGTGCAACTAAAAGGTGTCACCAATGAATATATACATTGATGCATATGCATGAGTGCCTGTTTATGTGTAATCACATGTATGTATCAGCATATGTGTATTACATTGTGTGTATTTACATTTATATGTGTGTATCCATATATACACACATATATGTATATGCATATATATACACTCACAAATAACATGTACTAACATAGTATATATCTATAGATATATAAATATAGAGATATAGAGCCATACCTCTATATTTCTATATATGTGTGTATATATACATGGATAGATATGCATATATGTATGTATATGTGGGGGGAGAGGGAGAGAGAGTTGCAGCTAGAACACCCCTACATGTTTCATGTTTTTTCTACCATTGCAATGGCTGGGAGTTCCATAAGAATAGGGATTATTTTCCTTTTTTTTTGTATTCCCAGTACTTAGCACACTTCTGTGCACATAATAAACATTTAATAAATGGTTGATTCATTCATTTAAAGACGTACTATATCCAAGGCATTGTGCTAGGCACTAGGGATAGGAAGGAAGGAAGGAAGGAAGGAAGGAAGGAAGGAAGGAAGGAAGGAAGGAAGGAAGGAAGGAAGGAAGGAAGGAAAGAAGGAAAGAAGGAAAGAAGGAAAGAAGGAAAGAAGAAAGAAAAAGGAAAGAAGAAATTTCCTGTGCCTGAGAAGCTTAAATTCTAATAGGATACCACAGTAGAAGACCATTTTATATAAGAGGAAATGAAGGCTCTGAGAGGTTAAGTGATTTGCTTAAAGTCACACAGTTAAGTTTCAGAGCAGGATGCTAGCACAGTTCTTCCTGATTCCAGATAATTACCCTTTATTCTCTGCTTACCTTTCCATTTATGCACATCTGTGTCAATATGAAAGTAAGAAATGGTGACTAAAACTTAGAGCATTAAATGATTTAATAATTACAAAGTCCATTTCATTTGAACACATCCCAGACACACAGTGATTGAATCAACAGCTTTATCCCATAAGAGCTTCCCAGTTCTAAAGATATTTCGATGAATGCTCTTGCTGATGTATTTTTCATTTGCTATCTTTCATAAAGGTTACCAGGATCATCTACTGTATGAAAGTTATAATATTACACTATGGTTTGGCAGCTTTTTGGATCATTCAATAACTTATAAAAATAATATTTCCCACCAGAGTGTCAGCTAAATCAGCTATTTTCATCCATCTCCCTACCCCTGTTTTAAAAGTAAGATATTGATTTCAGTTAATCTTATGATTCTGGTATTAGAGAACATTCCACAATTGTTTATATCTAAACCTACTTTTGCAATCATGTTCATTTCATAGAAACTGTGTTATGCATTTGCAGTTTGTATGATTTCTAGAGTTCCAGAAAAGTATAATATCCTTATGCACCCTTTCATGCGAGTGGAAGATAGGAGAGTAGGAAGATGGATAGTGAAAGTGATTGTCCAATTTTTTGCCTTAAAGCATTGAAAGGGTCAAGATGCAGCATATACTCTGTTTCTATCTCTCTGTCTCTGTTTCTGTTTCTGTGTCTGTCTCTATCTCTCTGTCTCTCTGTCTCTCTCTCTCACACACACACATACACACACAATTCTGTTACAGGATAAATCCCTACAAGACTGTATTCCCTCAAAGTAAATAATAAATCCTAAGAGCAGAAACACATTATATCATCTTAATTTCTGTCCCAAGAGCAACCTATAGCACACTCCTGACAAAATGCTATCATTAAATAATAATTTTTGTGCAAAATAATTTTATATAAACATTATATGTACATCTTGTCTCCTATGGAAAGTATGTTCTGCTCTAAGAGGGAATGGACTCTGCATCCTCCTCTTCTCTATTGTGAATGACATATGGTAGGTTCTTAGTAAGTGCTAGCTGATTGAGCAATACAAAATATTTACATACATTTTTCACATTAAGATCAAATTATCAGAGGATGAAGCCAAGATGGTGGAAGAAAGGATGTATCTCTCCCAGCTCCCGAAATCCTGTCTACGTACCTCCAAAAATAATGCCTTAAGACAACTCTTGGAGCATCATAGCCCACATAAGAACAGAGTAAGACTCTTTTTCAGCCAAAAATGGCTTAATTAGGTCACTGGGTTCACCTACTCTTCAGGCTGAGAGAGGAGAGAGGAAGACAGCACAAGGGGGCAGGACCAGCCTCAGGCAGGCAGCACTTCGAAAGCTTCAGAATCTTTAGCTGCTTCTTCTGAAGCTCGGCTGGTGGACCAGTGAGGGTGTCCAGCAGGTGGGTGGAATAGCTGTAGTCTCTGCTAGAACTGGGGTGAGGCACCCATGTTCTGAACCAGCAAGCAAATTTGAGGGACAACCTTAGCTTCTGACCATAGAGAATCAGAGTTCAATCAGACTTCTGTTTCCAGGTCAAAGACAAAGCAGACCATGTTTACTCACAGGCCAGGCAGGCTGAGAACAAGCCCAATAACCCCATGGGCCAAGCTGTAGCTCAGAACAGTGTGTCCTGGAAGCAGTGCTATACTTTAAGAAGGAGTTAAAAGCCAAGAAATAGGCAGTCAAGATGAGTAAGCAGAGAATATAGCAGATCATCAAAAGTTTCTTTGGGGGCAAGGTAGACCAGAATACACCCTTAGAAGAAGATAATAACAAAGTTAAGGCTCCTGCCTCCAAAGCTTCCAAAAAGAAAAAAAAAATTAATTGGTCTCAGACCATGGAAGCTCTCAAAAAGGATTTTGAAGAGAAAATAAGAGAGATAGAGGGAAGATTTAAAGCAGTAGAGGAAAAAATGGAAAGAGAAATGAGAGAGATTCAGGAAAGTCATGAGAAAAAAGTCACCAGCTTGAAAAGCCAAATGGAAAAGGATATACAAAAACTCTCTGAAGAAAATAATTGCCTAAGAATTAGGATTGAACAAATGGAAGCTAGTGACTTTATGAGAAACCAAGACCCAATAAAGCAAATCCAAATGAATAAAAAAAAATAGAGGGAAATATGAAATATCTCCTTGGAAAAACAGCTAAAGGGGAAAATAGATCCAGGAGAAATAATTTGAAAATCATTGGACTACCTGAAAATCATGACCAAAATAAGAGTTTAGACAGTGTCTTCCAAGTAATTGTCAGGGAAAATTACCCTGATATTCTAGAAGCAAAAGGTAAAAAAGAAATTGAAAGAATCCACTGATCACTGCCAGAAAGAGATCCCAAAAGGAAAATTTCCAGGCATATTATAGCCAAATTCCAGAGATCCCAGGTCAAGGAGAAAATGTTGGAAGCAGCTAGAAAAAAGAAATTCAAATACTGTAGAGCCACAGTCAGGATAATGCAAGAACTAGCAGCTTCTACATTAAAAGACTGGAGGGCATGGAATATGATAGACCAGAGGGCAAAGGAATTGGGATTAAAATCAAGAATCACCTATGCAGCAAAACTCTGTATAATCTTTCAAGGGAAAAATGGGACTTCAATGAAAAAGAGGACTTTCATGTACTCATGATGAAAAGACCTGAACTGAATAGAGAATATGACTTTCAAATACAAGACCCTAGAGAAGCGCAAAAAGGTAAACAAGAAAAAGAATTCATGAGGGACATTAAAAGGTTAAACTGTTTACATTCTTACTTGAGAAGATAATACTTCCAACTCATAAGCACTTTCTCAGTATTAAGGCAGCTGAAAGGAATATACTTAGACAGAGGCGACAGATGTGAATTGAATATGAAGGGATGATATCTGTAAAGCATTTATCCTGGTTTTTTTTGTGGGGAAGGCAAGGTGGGATGGTTATGTCTGGGGCTGGATTTGGGCTCAGGGCCTCCTGGGTCCCTGGCTGGTGCTTTGTCCACTGTGTCACCTAGCTGACCCATGATAACATCTTTAAAATAAAGATAAGGCATAAGAAGAACGCACTGGAAGAAAGGGAAAGAGAGATGTGGAAGGGTGTAAGGTAGCTTACATAAAAGAAACAAGAAAAAGCTTGTGGAGTGCAGGGGAAAATGAAGAAGGAGCGGGTGAGTGAGTGAGCCTTATTTTCATCAGAATTTGCTCAAAGAGGGAATAACATAAACACTCAAGTGGGTATAGTAATATATTTTCCTGGGAGGGGAAAGGGAAGAGGGGGGAGAGATGAAAGAAGGGAAGGCAGATTGGGTCAGGGGGCAGTTAAGAGCAAAACACTTCTGAGGAAGGATAGGGTGAAAGAAGATAGAAAATAGAGTAAATATCAAGGGGAGGAAATAGGATGGAGGGTAATAAAATTAGCTATAATAACTGAAAGAAATGATGAGCAGGATGCCATAAGAAGGACATGGGAAAAGTACAAACCATCAACAGAGGAAAAACTGAGGGTGTTTGAATACAGATTGAAGCATAATTTTATTTGTTAGTTCCTCTTTATAAAGTTATTCTATTTTCTTTCACAACTTCACTATTGTGAAGATGCTTCACATAACTGCACATGCATGACATATTGAATTGCTTGATTCCATAGAGAAGGTTGAAGAGGGAGGGAGGAAGAAAATTTGGAACAATTTTTTTTTAAAATTAATATGAAGAAAAAATGAGCAGGCAGATTTCAGAGTAACCTGGAAGGACTTAAATGAACTGATGCTGAGCGAAATGAGAACCAGGAGAACATTGTACATAGTATCAACAACATTGTGTGTTGATCAACTATGATAGACTTGACTCTTCTCAGTAATATAATGGTCCAAGATAGTTCCAAAGGATTCATGATGGAAAATGCTCTCCAAATCCAGAAAAAGAAAAGAACCGTGGTATCAAGATGCAGATTGAGCCATACTATTTCTATGATTTTTGTTTTCCTTTTTTGAGTTTTTTTTCTTTTGCTCTGATTCTTCTTTCACATCAGAAATATGTTTAATGTGATTGCACATATACAACCTATATCAGATTGCTTGCTTTCTTGGGGAGGGCAGAGGGAGGAAGAAAAATTTGAAACTAGAACTCTTATAAAAAGAAATGTTGAAAACTATCTCTACATGTAACTAGAAAATAATAAAATACTTTTATGAAGAAAAAAAGATCAAATTATCAGCACCATTTCCCCTTAAAAAATGTCCCCCTTTGAGAGCAAAGTCTTTTAGGCATGTCCACATCAGTATATGACTGAAATAGTAATTCTGAAATGTTGGGAACATGCCCCAATTCTTAGTTGGTCTTTATTCCTGCTTTTCCACCTACAAATCTAAGTGGTCAAATGAGAAATACTTAATGAATTTGAAAACTAAGGAATTCCAAACCCTAGAGCTGTTTGTTTGCGATTATAATATAACAATAACAACAGCTATCATTTGCATATTGCTTTGATACTTGCAAAGTATCTTAAAATTATTTCATTTGATACTTAGAAAAACTATTAGGTAGTAGTAGTAGTAGTAGTAGGCCTCTACCAGTCGCGGACGACTATGGATCAGCACCTTGAAGAGCCACAGGCCACAGTGTGGCTGTGCAGTCTGATATGGGAGCCGCAGCTCCTGAGTGACTTATATCCGGTAACTGCTGCATCTCATGTTGTATCTACCCCATGAGGAGTAGCTGGAGTGTCCTCTCCAGGGCGCTGGCCTGGGCGGATCAATTGGAAAAAAAGCTGTTGCCCATGCAGCAGGTTTTCCCTCTCCACGACACTGGTGGATCTAAAGGAGAAGCAGAGCCAGTACAGTTTGGCACCAGTGCCGCCGCAGGAGTTGCCAGAGGGATGTGATGTCCAACATCCAACTGCCTAAGGGACTCCGACTCCTGATTTTTCCTTGGGGTTAACTCCCAAAGCCTTTCCCATGTATGGGTATAGCCACAAGGCGGAGGAGGTTTAAAATCAGGGTTTCCTTCCCCTAGGTGGGTTGCCTGCCAAGGCTAAGGAGCCCCACCTGCCTGAAGCGACTGGTTTTAAGGCGCCAGTGACTCGCCTTCACCCCTTCTCCTGTTAGTGGAAACAGTTCCACCAGGAGAAGGCCAAGAGTTGAGCTTCGGTTGTCAGAGACTATTTGAGATGCACGCTATTGGGGCATTTTATAGAGCTTGGGAGCTTATCCCCACTCCCACCCCCACATGATAAACCTTTGGAACCAAACTATTAGGTAACTGCTCTTATTATACCCATTTTATATATGAGAAAACTGAGGCTGAAAAAATAATTTGAATAATGGTAGATGACTTGTCCATGGTCCCACAACGGAGTAAGCTTTTGAGGCAGGATTTAATGTCCTGACTCCATGATCACACTGCAGTTTCACACTGAAGGAACTAAGCATCTCTATGGAAAGAGGAGTCTGAAGAAAGGATTATGATTTTAATTCTCCCTAGAAAGATCCTGTTCTTTTTTCTCAAGAGCTTGATGCCTAGAACTGAAAATTGATTACTGAGGTAATGACAGACTTTAGTAGCTGAGGCTGAGGGAAGAAAATCATGGAGACTTTTTGCTTTTCCTAGGCAAGGATTTCCCAACTTTGCTAAAATAATTTTTTAAATCCTACAGACTTTCAGGTAAGAAACATGAAAGCACAAGGCAGTTAGGTGACACAATGGATTGCATTGGATTGGATTCAGGAAGACCTGAGTTCAAATCCTGCCTTAGATACTTAGCTGCATGACCCTGGTCAAATCACCTAACCCCAATTTCCCCAAGAGGAAAAAAAGAAAATAAATGAGATGACCTTCTCTTCCTTAAGATAGAAATCACCAAAGCTGTTCTAAAAAATAATATGTAGATAGATAGATAGATCCATATGTAGATATACAAATAAGTATATGCATATATATGTGTGTGTATATATGTATGTATGTATGAACAATGCTTCTTTTATGACAATATTTTAATGAGGATAACAAGACAAGTCATATAATAAATGGATTAATTTTTTTCAGGTTCACTGTGATTAATACAAATTTAGCCCAAACTCCTGTACCATTCCATGCCTGAATTTGAGACCAAATACAAGAGATAACCATCTGCTTTGAGTGTTATGTAAGGCCTATGTAGAGGGAGCAGAAGAAGAGGTAATGGAAATATTTTCTAGTGTTTGATAGTATATTCTGCCCATACTCTATGCATACTTTTGCTCACATAGTAATTCTTATTAAGGATCTCTCTCTTTCAATGTAGTATACATACATACATACATACATATATAATATATGTGTGTGTATAAATATACATGTATACACCACACATATATACTACATTTAGTATACTACATACATATACTGCATTTAGTATATGTGGGTATGTGCGTATAGATGTAAAATGTGTGTATACACACACACTAAGGAGTGTGTGATGAAGAGCATATGCCTATTGAGTCTTCTTGTTTTTAATATTCTTTCTTTTCATCAATTTTTCTGATTTAACAAGCAAACAAAGTGAAAGCACTTCTCCCTCTAGAAGCTTACATTTTATATTCAAACTTCATTATCTTCATTTAACAGATGGATAAATATCCATAAGTATGTCTATATCATATTATGGTCAGATTTATAGGGAATGACACAATACTAAACCATCAAAAATAAATTGAATTATATTAGAGATAATTTACCATGTCAGAAAAGTGAGTACTTGTTTATTGAAAATGGAATAATTCATTTTAGGAAGACTAGGCAAGAGATTAAACAAAAGCAAACAAAAAACTTTTCTTAATTATACTTTATAAAATAGAGTTTAATTACTGTAATAATAATAATTTATCTTCTCCAAATTTCTACATGCTAGAATTTTACTGTATATTTTGTCATTTCTACCTGCATATAATGTCTCCTTTTTGATCCATCTCTTCATTCACACTGTCCCTGTCCTGGTGTAGGCCCCCATCACCTCATACATGGACTATTCCAATAGCCGTATGCTTGGTTTTCCTGCTTGAGACTCTCTCCCTTCCAATCTGTTATCCTCTCAGTGACCAAAGTGATTTTTGTAAAGTATACGTCTTTGGTGTCATCATTCACTTGCTTAATAAGTGTGGCTCCCAATTGCACTGGGATCAAACATAACATCCTCTGTTTGGCATTTAAAGCCCTTTAAGATCTGGCCTTGTCCTACTCTGACAGTCTTCTTACACTTTACTTTCCTCCCAATATGTTATGATATAGTAACATTACTTTTCTTCCAATTTTTTAATAGACAAACTCTACTTCTAAGCACAGGATCTTCTCACTGGTTTTTCACCCAACTGAAAGGGCTCTTCAACACTCCACTCAAAATCCACCTTCCACAAGAAACTTTTCCTATTTCCCATCAGAGATTACTTTCCATTTACACTGTATATATCTAAAATATAAATAATTACTTGCACGTATTCTCTCCCATTATAATCTGAGTTTCTTGAGAGCATGGTAGTGTTTCTTTTTTGTTTGCTTTGTTTTTCCTTTCTTTGCACCTCCAGCTCTTAGCACAATGTCTGGCACATAGTAAATACACACATACACACACACACACACACACATAGACAAGTTGTTGTTGACTGGCTATTCTCATCATTATATTCTCCTCAGTAATATGAGAAAAAAAGGAGTCTCCTACAATCCTAAGCTGTCCTATTCTGTTCTTACTGAACTTCTTATTGTCTAGCTTTCAGGAGTTGCCATAATTTGGTTTCAACTTACTTTTCCAGACTAATCTTTAACTGTTCCCCTGGATATATCCTATGCTCCAGAAGAATGGAACTACTTGCTATTTCCTAAATATGCCAAGTATTTATTATTCTATCTCCATGCTTTGCTCATAATATTACCTCCACTTGGAATACCTTCTTCTATTTCTACCTGACATTTCTAGATTCAATACAAATACCATCTACTTCAACATGTTAGAGTTTGAGAATGCAAATGAAACAGCCAACCACTAAGACAAAAAGAAAAAAAATGGAGTATCTGGGTAATGAATAATCAATCTATTAATTAGGCTAGCTGATAATCAATATATTTGTGGTCAGTGGTTTCTCTCAGTAACCAAAGACCCCTAATTCTATCCCTCCCTCCCTCCCTCCCTTCCTCTCTGAAGCCTTAAGGAATCAGATATAGATTATACATGTGCAATTATGTTAAAAAAAAAAAAACTTTTAGAAAAGGGGTGCCCCTGACAAGGAAAATCAACCCAGATTCATGAACAGTGAATGAGGGGATGGGTATATTAATGAAATGTTGTGCTAAAAATCTTTAGCTCCTCTGAGAATGCCCACGGTTTGATCATAAAACTCAGCCATCTACTGCAACCTAGACAGAAGACACAATCTCTACACAGACCACTCTAGTTGATTTTCTCCTTCATGAGCTAGGCTACCCTAAATTCCAATGGGGGAGGGTACAAGGGCATGGCCTTGATGCTTTGGGGCTAAAATTCAGTCATATTAGATTCTATAGACATTCTAAAGAGAAGTAAAGTCTCCTATTTGGGTGAGGTCCTACCCAAGATCTAAGAGCATGTTCACAGAGGATTTAGGCAATCTTATCTATCAGTCTTGTCTTTCAGAGAATAGCTGACATTCTTACAGAAACCAGTCTCTGAATGAAGAAATAAAGAGAAAGCTTAATCCTAATTTAATAATTGGTTAATTAATATGATAGAAAATAATCATTTATCTCACCACTTTGCCTGGAAGCTGAAGGGTATCTTAGTTACCTGCCAGTATTAGTTATGTCCTAGATATTTAGAAAATATCAAATTATATCCTTGATAGTGGTGGGAAAGAAAGTGAGAAGACTGCTGAGAGCCCTGAGTTGGGAGTTGTTAGTGAAGGAATATGAGTGGGTATACAGTCACAGGAGAAACAAAATGAGAATCTAGAATGAATCAAGAGGAATGTATATGAATATATTGGTCTGTGGGATTTGAGCCTTTATGTGGAAGAAATAGGATGCTTTAGGAATGGGCTAGAGGCCTGTGCATATCAAAGAGCAGGGGAGGCTAGATTTAGAGAGGAATTATAAAATTAATCTATTTTTTTCAGGCCCTTTTTTGTTTTGCACTTTGACTTTTGCTCTATTGCTTACAAATTTGGAACTATGGACAGAATTATACTCAGTGTCAGTATGAACAATAAAGTTGCACATTCCCTACCTGGAGTAGGTTGTTGAATTCTATATCTTGATTGAATTAGAAGTGTTCTTGGGAATACTACTGGCCACAAACTGTAGATCAAAGATATCATATAAGGTAGACGGAAATGGATGGAAACATAGTCTAATGTCATATTGGAATCGAATCAACTGATTACCAAGCTAAGGAATTTTGGAATTATTTTGGTAAAAAAATAAAGAGTTTTAAACAAAGGCTTGATCAAATCAAGGTAATATGAAAATTTCTTATAAGAGTGAGAGCCTAGAAGAGGAAGACTAGTTAAGATTGTTAGGAACATGAGGTAATGACTTAATTTACTAGGATTGTGATAGTGGAAATAAAGAAAAGATGATGGATAGATCGGAGAGGAAATACCTGATCACTGTTTAGACCTGTCAGATTAGGGAGAGGGGTAAAACATAACATCAGAATTTCAAACATAATTTGTTGTTATTGTTGTTTGTATGGAAGTAATGTGGACAGAAATAGGAAGTTGGGAGAAGGCAGATAGAGAGTTTGGGGAAAGCAAAAGATGTCATTTTTGCACATCTTTTTTTTTGGTTTTTGTTTAGTGAGGCAATTGGGGTTAAGTGACTTGCCCAGGGTCACACAGCTAGTAAGTATTAAGTGTCTGAGGCTGGATTTGAACTCAGGTCCTCCTGACTCTAGGGCCGGTGCTCTATCCACTGCGCAACCTAGCTGCCCCTGCTCATCTTTAAAAAAAATAATAATAAACATTTTTATTTAAAGTTTTGTGTTTCAGATTCTATCCCTCCTTCTCTCCCTTCCCTACCCCCTTGCTGAGGTGGTAAGCAATAAGATATAGGTTATGCATGTGCAATTGTGTAAAATATTACCATATTAGTTATTAGTCATTTTGTATAAGAAAACTTGAATAAAAGAAAGAAATGAAAGAAATAAAGTGAAATATAGCATGTTTCAGTCTATTGTGGGGACCAATTTTTAATTGGGGAGTGTTAGCTAAGTGGCGCACCACAATATTGGGGCAAGGAATGAGACCAGCAGCCCCCCTCAAAGCAGAGCAGGATTTATTTTAACAAGAATGAAATTTAAAAAAACACCCACAAACAGGATCAGTAGGATCAAGGGAAAGGAAATAAACTGGGGAAAGGGAAATTATACAACCTGAAAAACACCACCGCCCAGTAATCAGCTGAGAATACATAGCAGCACTCCTGTCCCATTCCAGCTTCCAGCTAGATTGGCGAATTCTCCTCCCCCTTCCCAGAAAACCCCAGGTAGCCCCTAGCCAAATGGCTGGCTGCTCTGACAGTCATATGACTGCCCTCACTAAGCTTCCAATCATAATTTTTCTAGGCCCATGTAGGCGTTGGCGAGTGATGGTGATGACATGAGGTGCCAGCACCATGGTGATGGCTACAACCAGTGGGTGGGGCACTGTGCCGTTTGCGGAGCCCCAGAGGCCAGTGTGTGCACCAAGGTTTTTTTGTTTTGTTTTAATTCTAGCCAAAAGATGGGGTCATAAAAACCTAAAATAACAATTAATTCTTTACACTATGTTCAATTAATATCAGTGCTTTCTTTGAAGGTGGATAGGTGTTTCAGTATTAGTCCTTTGGGATTTTGTTGGATCATTGTACTGCTAAGTAGTTAAGTTATTCATAGTTCTTCATCAAACAATATTGCTGTCACTGTGCACAATGTTCTCCTGGTTCTGCTTACTTCATTAAACATCAGTTCATATAAGGCTTTCCAGGATTTCTAAAATTGTCCTGTTTGTCATTTCTTGTAGCACAATAATATTCCATCACAATCATATGCCACAGTTTGTTTAGCTATTCCCCAATTTATTGGCATTCCTTTGATTTCTAATTTTTAGCCACCACAAAAAGAGCTGCTATAAATATTTTTGTACAAATAGTCTTTTTTTTTCCTCTTTTTGGGGATGTCTTCGTGATATAAACAGAGATCAAAGGGTATACAAAGTTCTATAGCCTTTTGGGCATAGTTCCAAATTGCTCTCAGGAATGGTTGGATCAGTTCACAACTCCACCACCAACAGTGGATTAGCATCCCAGTTTAGCCATACCCTGTCCAACATCCAATATTTTCTTTTTGTGTTATTTGTCACTCTGTTAGGTATGAGGTGATACCTCAGAGTTGTTTTAATTTGCATTTCTCTGATCAGTAATGATTTAGAACATTCTTTTTTCATATGATTGTACATGGTTTTGATTTCTTTGTCTGAAAACTGCCTTTTAATATCCTTTATGATTTATCAATTGGAGAATTTCTTGTATTTTTATAAATTTGGCTCAGTTCTCTTTATATTTGAGAAAGGGGGCCTTTATCAGAGATACTTGTTTCAAAATTTCTTTGCCGTTTTCTGCTTTCCTTCAGATCTTGTTTACATTAATTTGTTGGTGGTGTCATCTCTTAAAGAAAGCATAAACAGCTGTCTTTGGGAGAGTCCCTGCCTCACTGATTAGAAAGGCAGAGTGAAATCCCTAAGGATAGAGGTAAGAAGGTTGCCATACAGTTAGGAAGAACTGGATTTAAGTCTTACTTACCTTTGTCACATCTATGAGATTGAAAATAGGTCACAAGCTGAGAACACTTCTCATTGATGAAGGAAACTCCCAAATTCCAAGTTACAGAAAAGCTGTTGACCTTCATAGGGGGAAGGAGTTCTCTAAATCAATAAAATCACCCACCCCTAAAATTAGGGCAGATGGGTGGTGCAGTGAATAGAGTACTGGGCTTGGAACTGGGAAGACTCATCTTCGTGAGATCAAATCCAACTTCAGATACTTACTAAGTGTGTGAACCTGGCTGTCACTTAACCCTGTTTGCCTAAGTTTCCTCATATGTAAAATGATCTGGAGAAGGAAATGTCCAGAATCTTTGCCAAGAAAACCCCCAAAAGGGCTCACAGAGAGTTGAATGGAACTGAAACAATGCAACAC
This sequence comes from Dromiciops gliroides, assembly GCF_019393635.1. Classification (NCBI taxonomy): domain Eukaryota; kingdom Metazoa; phylum Chordata; class Mammalia; order Microbiotheria; family Microbiotheriidae; genus Dromiciops; species Dromiciops gliroides. The sequence continues at coordinate 144,971,807 of NC_057866.1, forward strand.
CACCACCAGTATGCCTAAAACTATTGTTTGTTATTCTTGAACAGGGACAGCTAGGTGGTGTATATATAGGATAGAGTGCCAGGCCAAGTCAGAAAGACATCAATTCATCTGATCTCAAAAATGTACTAGGCATGTGACCCTGGGCAAGTTTTTAACCCTGTTTTCTTTAGTTTCCTCATCTGTAAAATGAATTGGAGGAGGAAATGACAAATCACTTCAGTATGCTTGCCAAGAAAACCCCAAAATGGGTTCATGAGGAGTTAGACATGACTTTAATGACTGAACAACAACAACATTCCTGAAAAAAATCTGATATCCCAAGTTACATTTCAATCTATCTTAGGTATAGGAAAAACTAGAGTGTTTGGGACAAAGATGGTTATCTCCCTTAGAGTGAGGAAAAAACCCAGGCAAACATTTAAATCTGACAACTCATGAATATATGGGAGAGATAGCTTGTCTGGAGAGAGAAGAATTGATTTTTATAGGGTAGTGAGGGAAAAGATTTTCCACAACTTGTTTCTCACCAAAGTGAGAGACTGGCTAATACAATTTAAAAAATATATATATTTCATTTGTGATATATAATTATATTTTATACATATATCAGATATAATATATACAAAGACACATATATGACATATATAATGTGAATTTTCTACATTATTACATTTATATATACCTGGATGTATTCTAATACATTTAACTTAGTTTAATTCCTTAAATAACTATTTTATAAATAACAAATACATATCAATTTATATAAATGTTTTATATGACAAATTTGTTTAAATATAATTACTATATAAATAATACCTAAAAAACTCATAAATGTGCTATATGTGTGTGTGTGTATAAATACATATAGACCTCCTGTACCCTTCCCAGCACATACAATTAGGTTGACAACCCCGTGTTTCTTTTAGATGTATTGACCATATCTAGTGTCTATCTCACAATGTAAGCAACACTCTTTGCTTGAGACCCTCATCTAGTTAGGCCCTTTTCCCTTTTGTTTCTGAGATGTGATTGTATCACACATCAAATATTAAGGGACCTCAAAATACAGATATTTTTAATATTCCCATACCCTGGATAATTTATATTACTTTAGTATGCAAATACCATGTTTGAAATAAGACTCCCAGAATTTAAAAAAAGCAAATTTTATAAAATATATTTATATCAAGACACCCCCTAATAAAATTCTGAATGCATAATGGCTGCATACAAATCTGCTAAAAGAAATGTTAAATTTGTATTCGAAATGTTATTTGCAAGCACTTAGTTACTAAAGAGGCAATTTATTCGTATAATTAATCAGCAGAACTGTCCCTGAGGATTTTTTTTCCCCTTACTGAAAGATACCTTTTGTTTTTTGCAAGTAGTAAAAACATTTCATCAAAGCTTGGTTGAGTGATTGTTTTTGTTGGTGATTTATTATTATTATTAATTTGCCTGAATAGTGCCTTGAGTTCTTTTATTCATTTTTGCGGTATCTGGAACATACCTTTAATTCTTTACTATTAACAGGTGTTTCCTCTATAGGAAACCATTAGCACTACATTTTTAAACAGTGGAAATCTTTATTTTGATTTCAGGCTCAGATGTTTTTGCTTTTGTGTTTTCTACAGATAGATAAAATACTAAATAATTTACTTGCAAAATATCAAATGCTTTTAAAAAGTAATTATCATACACTAAAAGGCTTTATTTTTTAATCCAAAAAAGTATTAACAATGAATCCAAGAATTGTAAAGCATTGTGGTTGTTGTATTGAAAGAAAAAAAGGACTTGGCACTGGAGGGGAAAAAGAAAGAGCTATGCTATTTTCATTTTTATAAGAAATCTTACATACTAGTCTTTCTTTATCACTCTCAGAAGAGAAGTCAAGAACCAGGTTGTGAGAGATCTAAGTCTCTTTGCTAAAACAAAGAAGTTCCTCTAAAAATATACTTTGAAGAGAAACAGTATAATAGTATTTTCTTTAGTTAATGTGTATAGGGATTGATCATATAATGACAAGTGCATGACTTTTACTAAATGGCTGGGTTGGATTTGATATTACTAGAATGTCATTAACAGCAAAGTTTACTGTTTCAATGCAATAAGCTGATAAAATATAATCACCCTAGAATTCTTTAAATATAACTTAATTATGACATAAACAATAACAACCCTATTTTTTTCTTTTAAAAATATTCATCTTTATATCTCAATAGCTCCCTATCCCTATTGAACCCTTCTCCATAACAAACACAGTCAACTAAACAAAATGATCCATCGATTGCATTTGAGCATATGCATTCCATATTGCCTCCATAGCTCCCAGTCTCTCTACAAAGAGTAAGGTGATATATCCCATTAACTGCTTAACTAGACCAAGGTAAAGAGTTATTTGACATGACAATTCATCAGAGTTTGTAGGTCTGGCTGAAAATAAGCTCTTTGAGAGCAAGAGATGTTTAGATGTTGTATGTATATACCCAGGACTCTGTACAATGTTTGGCATCTAATATGTACTTGACAGACATTTATTGAATGTAATTTAATTTTAATGAGGGGAGATAGGACACAGTTTCTTGTTATATTTGTGTATGTGTGTATGTGCATGTGCATATACACATACATACATACAGTTTTCCTGGCTTTGCTTACTCTTTTCTTTTTTTTCAGTTCAGATGAGTTATGATTCCCATTATTCTCTGAATTATTTCTATATTTCTTTTTCTGGTAGCACAAGAGTATTTCAAATGTTCACTTAACACATTTTGTTTATCTATGATCCAACTGATAGATATCACTTTTTGCTTCAAATTTGTAGTTTCTACAACAGTGTTATAAAAATGTTGGTATATATGTGATTCCCCCACCCCCCCAATTGTGACCTCTTTGGGCTATATGAAGGCTGTGGGACTATTCAATCAAATTATATTAACAACATAATTGTATTCCTGTATCATGGGACCAATTCATAGCTCCACCAACAAGTAATCAGCATAAGGTTGATCTTTTGAGAAGTATAGCTCAGTCAAGATTCTGAAAGACCTTATAATTCATTAATTTCAAATGTTGACTGTATGAGAGAAGTTTAATATCATACAATGGAAGTGTGTGTGGTTATTCCAGAAATGTAACATTAGAGAGGATTGCCGGAAGATTATATCATTGCCATTTACAGCAATTCTGGCCTTTGGAATCTTTAACTGTAGAGCGAAAGAAAACTTTCAAGATTTCAAGAAGAGAATGCATGTCAAGAATCCAACAAATGATATGATATATATCTATTTTTTAAATTATTAAAACAAAAGTTTATAATAATTATTGTAAGCAAGCTAATAATGCATTTCCACGTAAATACCTCCCCAAAAGATTTTTGAATTTAACGTATGCTATTTTATATATGTAAACACCTATTTATTAGCTAGGAGGCAGACAGGTGTTATAATGGATAGAGTGCTGGCCTTGGAGTCAGGACAACCCGAGTTCAAATACTGCCTCACACACTTACCAAAAGTATGACATTGGGGAAGTCACTGAACACCACTGGACTTCAGTTTTCTCATCAATAAAATAGAGATAATAATTTTAACTCACAGAACTGTCATGTGGATCAAATGAGGTAATGCATGCATGCAAACCTTATAGTGCTATATAAATACTAGCTATTATTAGCATTATTATATTATCATCATCATTATAATGCTGCACTTAAATACTTTTTCAGTTTAATTTTGAAATCTATGGAAATCACAAGAAATATAAGTATGAAAATGAGAAGTTTCTGATTTTGAGACAAATATTTTCAAAATGCCTTTTCTAGAGGTTACACTAGGGTCAAACAGAGATTAGAAGAAAATGTCAGTAGTTTCTACAAAAGATAATGAATATTTAAATAAACAACACTGTAGAATTGAAAACAGTGCTATCAAAGAAAGTAGTTTTGTATATACTGTACCTCATATTTTCTAAATATTGTTTTAGGCCCCTGTGGCAGACAACTCTTTATAGATAGTGTCTAAGTAAAAGATGACCAATGCCTAATGTCAGCTAAGAGAAAATTTAAATTAAATAATTTTTCATCAGACATTAGCAACTATTACTAAATGATGTTTCTTAATTTCAAAAAGTGCCTCAAATTGTGTACTTCTTTGAATTTTAAACAGGAATACAGAATCTGTAAATATTTTTGGCTTTTCATGAAAGGCACTCAATTAAATGAAAATAATTGGGCAAGATGAAAAGGTCCTATTTATCTGGATATTTTTTGGTCCTAATGTTTGAAAAGTCCAAGGGATAGGTTCTCATGTAGTTAACAAATAGTTTTCTGCAAAATCAAACTACAAAAAGAACTCTGATTTGTACATTTATGGAAATTATATGTGGTTTTCCCCATCCTTGATTTAATCACCAAGTCTTGTATACTTTGGGATGATATGAAAAACCTATGAAAGATTTTCCTCCTACTGAAATATACCCTAATAATTACTATTTCACTGATTCATTGTACATTACTAAAAGATATTAATTGGAAATTATTTCTCAGCTAGCGCATAAGGTATATTTCAGATGTGTTATCATTATAAACCTTTCATCAATGGATCAAGTATGATTAGAATTACTTTTCCCCTTTGCAAAGTAATCTTGCCTTAAACAAATAAATACAAAACGTAGAGAAGTCACATCAAATACAATGTTTTATTCCATTGAATTAGGTGTAAAAATTATAAAATTCTATCTTTAAAATTTATTGATTCAAAATATGACCTCTCTTCATAATGCCAGGCTACCATAGATTGTTTTCTATTCCTTACTGAAGTTTTCTTTACCACATATACATTTGATCAAAAATGTGTATATGAAAGATTTAAAATTACATAAGCACAGAGATTTCTAATATGAGAACTACTTTCATAATGGTATATCACAACCTTTTTATAACTTAGTAAATTAATCATAGGTAGTTACCTAATATTAATAGAGAATAAATGACTTTGCTTAGCATCAAATAGTATCAAAGGTGGGGTTTCAATTTAGATCTTCTCAACTTTGACTAATGTTCCTTATTTATTATGCCTGACTCTATGATGTATATATGTGGAACCTTCCCTAAAATCCTAATGCCATATGGAGGTCATCCTAGATTCATTAAAGTTAAATCAACAGGAGGGCAGCTAGGTGGTACAGTGGATAAAGCACTGTGTCTGGATTCAGGAGGACCTGAGTTCAACTCTGGCCTCAGACACTTGACACTTACTAGCTGTGTGACCCTGGGCAAGTCACTTAACCCCCAATGCCCCACAAATAAACAAAAAAACAAAAACAACAACAACCCTAAATCAGCAGAGCAAAAACCCTGACAGGTCCCACAATGGGGAAAGTATTTTCCAGTTTTTAAGTAAAGGCCTAAGAAGATTATGTATGCTTGCTGTCCAAGGATTAGTCCAGCTAATTTCTGAGAGCCTCCTTTCCAGACTGACTACATGATGATGCCCCAGGGGTGGTGGCCTCTCTGTTAGCATACCATGGAGGGGTAATTTTTTTGCAGATTTTCTTAGGCTTGGAGCCCCATGGTACTAGTTTGTCCCAGAAAGAGTCTCTCTATTGGTAGATCCCAGGGGCAGGAACTTGTTATTTACCAGTCTTGGGTGGGGCTTCACTACTGCTCAGCAGTGGGGTCAAGGTCTTCCTGGTGGTCTGTGCTAGCTGTGGGGTACCTGGTGAGAGTCCCTACTATGCTGCCTAGACTGCTCACCTGCCCAGGGGATACTGGTTTGTATGAGGGCAGTGTGATGCCCAAATTTAATATGTGGAGAGTTAATTGGGTGACTAGCCGAAATATTGGGGTCCCAGAAATAATGAGGGACCTCTAGGTTCAAAGCACCTTCCCCTCCAAATTGCCTTTTTTTAGATATTTCTCCCAGGCCAATTAGAAAGGAGCCTTACAGCTTCTTTTCCACAAAAGGATCAGATTATATTACTTGGGAATTAATTAAATAACAAAGCTGAAATGAATAAAAATCAAAGATAAGGAAATAGGGAAAAAGAAATACAGATAAATTCTCCTAGCTCTAACCTAAGTCTATACAATCACCAGCTCATTTCCAATTAAGCTAATTCAAAGGAATGCAGGGCTTTTGTGTTTATTCACCACACCTGGGATGTCTGCTAGTTGCTAGAGCCACCAGAAAGGGCAGAGGTGAGAGAAGAAAAAAGCCAGCGTTCTGGAAGCACTCAGACTCCCCTCAGGGAGAGTTCAATCTTCACCCCCCCAAAAGGGGAGGTCCTTCAAAAACTGCCTATGGAGAGGTTTCTCCTTCTGACCTCAGTAGCTTATGCAACTTCAGGGTGGGCCAGGTGTGGCCCCTACCAAATGAGTCAGCTAAATTCCAATAATATTTACCACAGAAGAGCCTCACTGGTGATTTGCCCCAGGCTCAGAGCCCTGCTTCAGGCCTCCAAGTACTGCTGCTGCTGCTCTTGGACCTCACTTCCATATCATCCAGGTAAGTCAGACCTTTCCTGCTGGGCTGGTAAGTAGCTTCCCTGCTCTTGGAATGATTCAGAGGCAGTTTTCTGTTTGTTTGGAGGGGAAACTTGGGAGAGCTCCAGAGAATTCTTGGCACCGGAAGTCCTTTTAGATCTGTTAAGCATTTCCTATGTGCCAGGTTCTGTGCTAAGTGTGACATATAAAAAAAAACAAAAACAAAAACAAAAAGGACAGTTCACATTCTCAAAGCACTACCATTCTAATGGAAAATGGCAACATATAATAATAGGAAGTGGAACAAGAGAGGAGGAGAAGGAAGAAAGAAGTATCAAGGCTCATTGGGAGAAGGTTAAAAGATCTGTAGAATGTGAAGTGGAGTCAGAAGAGAAGAATGAAAGATACTTAACATATTATAAATAGGCAGTCTGAGTCAAACAAATGAGGGGACTAGAGGCTGGAGGAAAAATTTTTTTAAAGGGCAGAGGGGTTGGCAATGTTGACAAGGATTATCCTGATAATTTCAGTTCTCCAAGGCTACTTGGTGAAACTATAGATAATTATATATATGAATTGAAACTCGCTAACCCTGAGCTCATGCTGCACCCCTCCTCTACTTCCCTTGCTACCAGTAATAAGGCTGCACTAGCAAGCCCAAGATCGCAACACAACCTAGCCCTACTCTCTGGTCTCCCTCACTCTCTTCAATGCCACAGAAATCCTGGCACTATTCCCAAGTTTGCTCAGGCCACAATAGCTATCATGGCTCTAGCCTTTCAGAACCAAAAGTGTACTAGTGGTGGTAATCCCATGGCATCAGTACTATAAAGCTCTGAACTTGAGGGAATGGGGCAGGTCATGAGGCGAGAACCCTATTAATGGAGGTGGCACATGCAGGGAGCTATACTGAACTCCACCAAGTCCAGGGGAAAAAACACAATATCAAGCTGGGGTCAGTTCTGAGCAACCAAAAGTCATTTGGGGTAAAGACCACAGCTGGTGAAGTATGAATTGCTGATGCTGAGATCCAACTCCCAAAGGAAACTACCATCACAGGAACATAGACAGAAAGTGAAGAGGGGAAATCAGAAAAGAAAAAAAAAAAAGAGTGAAATGAGCAAAGATATCCAGAAGATGAAAACTAAAAGATCTTGAATATAAGCAGAGAAATCAATAAGTAAAATAGTAACAACAGAAGAAAATAAGGTTTCTGGATATTCTAAATGAATAGACAGAGAGAGATAGACAGGGAGACACACAGAGAGACAAAGAGAAACAGAGAGAGACAGAGACAGAGTGCAGACTTCAAGACACATGGTAGTTGAAGTTTACAATGCAATTCAGAAACAACAAGTTCTAACCGTGATCAGGAGAAAGACCTTCAAATACCAAGGAAAGGACATTTGATTAATGCAAGACTAGAAAATGTAGGAGGTCATGGAATAATGTGTTGTGAAGAGCAATGCAGCTCAGGATGCAACTTAGTGTGACATAAACTGAAAATATGAACTTAACCACACATAACAGTAGATGGATTTTAATAATAAAGTGAAAATATAGCATTTTTAAAAGAAAATAATAACTGAAGAGATTATGTGTTTCTTAAACACTCCAAACAAGAGAAATGCTGGAGGATTGAATAAATGTAGCTGCCAAGGGAAACGATATCAGAAGACCAGTAAGAAACTTTATATATGTGTACACAGAGATAAAAGTTTTTTAGTTTACTTTTCTACAATGAATACCTTGGGAGCCATGATTACATGAGAAATATAGGGAAAAGAGTGAGATGGGACAATTATAACAGCCAAGAATCAGAGAGTAAAGGTCTAGTAAGAACATAATAAAGAGAGCATGAATAATGAAGAGTGAAAAAAATACTTTTTGAAAAGATCCCTCCCCCAAATTAAAATATTTATGAATACTATTAGTTGAATGAGATGAGAGGAAGGAGAGATTCTTCTTGACTAAATGAGAGGGATAAAAGGAGAGAAGAATTATATAATAGAAAAAAAAAAGGTGAGAAGAAGAAACTAATAAGCAAAACCCCAAAGGGAAAAGGGTAAAAATGAAAAGAGCTGTTCAGGAGTGTGGGTAAGAAAGACAATGGGAACAAGGCCACCTTATAAAAAGATTAAGGAAAAGTGACTGAAAGAACATAATATCATGTTTAGAAAAGAAGACATTAAATAAATATTGACCTGAAAATAATAAGAGATATAGAAAATATAAACCCAACTCATAACTTTTAATTGTTAATGGATTAAACAATTTAATAAAATGAAAAAAGAGTGATAGATTGGAGAAGAAAGCAAAAACAGTCTTTTGCTAACAAGAAACAAATTTAGAAAATAAAGATATACATAAAATTGAGAGGATAGAAAAATAACTCTTATGCATCAAGTGAATCCAAATGGATTCATGCTGACAAGGCAAAAATAAACATTCAAATAATAAAAAGGGACAAAGAACTATATTATACTGAAAGAAATCATAGACAACAAACCAACCAGTAGTAAATTTACGTATTCCAAATTCCTTAGCATCAAATTCGTAAGGAAACATTATCTGAGCTATAACATAACAGAATAGATTGATGAATTGAATATGCATTAATAATTAGAAAGCCCCAAAATAAGTAATCCTAAAATAATTACTGAAGAGGAGGTATTAAAAAGGAGAGGGAAAATAAGTAAATTGGAAAAATATATAGAAATGATAAACCTAAAATCTGGTTCTTTGAAAAAAACAAACAAAATCAATAAACTTTTAGCTGTTTTGATTCAAAGAAGGAAGAAATCAAATCAATAGAATAGCAAATGAGAAAGGTGAAATCATGGCAAAATCAGAAAAGAGTAAATAACATTATGTACAGATATATGCCGATAGAACTGAGAATACAAAAGTAACAGGGATATCTTAAAAATATAAAATAATCAAATGATCAGAATGCCTCATAGAGATCTTAAATATCCCCATTTTAGAAAGAAATAGATCTAACTAAAGGGGTTATATAAAAAAAAAAAATCCCTGGTCTTGATGGATTTGTTAGTACCTTTACCTTACAAATAGTTTCTAAAAATTAAGAAATGCCCTACTATAATCATTTTATAAGACAAGTATAGTCCTAATACCTGTTACTAATAATAAGGAAAAAAAGTGGAAAAAATGGTAACAGTCAATGTGGGAGGGGTGGTGGAATTTTAATCACATTAATTATTTAGTAAAGCTGTGAAATGGTATAACCATTTTGAAAAGCAATTTAGAATTGTGCAGATAAAAGTATTAAAAAGGTAATATTATTTTCCCTATTATATAAGTGGTCTTGTAAAACACATTTCTGCTTTAGCTATATTCCAGGGGTAGAAAAGAAGAAAAATGAAAGAAGGAAAAAATATGCTTCAAAATTTGCTCTCTGAATCAACCTCTATTTGGATGAAGAGTATTTTTCATCACAAGTCCTTTGTATTGTATTGATCAGAGTGCCTAAGAATTTGTTATCTTTACAATATTGTTATTACTGAATATAATATCTTCCTGGATAAGTTCATCCCAGTATTCAGTTATGATTGCTAATTGTAGTTCTTTCTTTTCCATTCTCTTGTATTTATCCTTCTCTTTTCTTTACCTTGCACCTCTTTAAATGTTTTGATGTCAACTACTGCCTATTTTGTTTTGTTGTTATTTTTTTGAGGGGCAGGGCAATGAGGGTTAAGTGATTTTCCCAGGGTCACACAGCTAGTAAGTGTCAAGGGTCTGAGGTCGAATTTGAACTCAGGTCCTCTTGAATCCAGGGCTGATGCTTTATCCATTGCACCACCTAGCTGCCCCCAACTACTGCCTTTCTTAATCTACCCTCCTTTATTCTCTTAGTCCCTTTCCTGCCTTTGTTCACCAAGATAAATTTCTATTCCCAATTTGTGCATATTTTTGTATGTGTGAAGCAGTTTATATGACAGTGAGATTAAAGCATTCCCTGCTCCAACCATTTTCCCCTGCATTGTAAAAAGTCATTCTTGGAAGTCTTTTATGAGATTATTTTTTCCCATTCTTCTCCTTTCCACCTTTTCTCAGTGCAATCCTTTCTCAACTGTCCATTTTTCTTTTGAGATCATCCATCCTGACACAATAGACTCATACTAAGTAGACTCTTAATTGTCCTAAGGATAAAAGAGTTCTTATGGGTTTTATGTAACACCTTGCTATTTAGAAATTAAAAAAAAAAACCATTAATTCCTTTATGATTTCTCACTCATGGTATCTTTTTTATGCTTTTTTGAGATTTCTATTAAAGTGCTACATTTTCTATTCACTTGTGCTCTTTTCATCAGGAATGCTTACAAAAACTTCTATTTCATTAAATATCCATTTATCTCTGTAACTTTATACTCAGTTTTGCTGAGTTCTGAGTTCAGGTGGAAAACTTTTTCAAATACATTACATTTATACATTTTCTTTCCAGTAAGGATTCTTTGACACTAAATAATTTCTGAGTTGTAGTAGAAGGCATTCTCACACAATTTACATTCATAAGGAATCCCTCCACTAGAAACTAGCTGATGTACAGTAAGTTGGGTCTTACTCTTGAAGGCCTCTACACATTGATTATATTCTTAAGTTTTCCTCTCATATAAATCTTTTGAAATAGGGTAACTCTGAACTCATGCATAAGGTATTTCAACACACATTATATTGAAAAGATTTTTATCCGGGACGAATTCTCTAATGCTGAGTAAACTGTGCTTTCAATCTAAAGGCCTTCCCACATTCATTACATTCATAAGGTTTCTCTCTAGTATGAATACTCTGTTATCATATGAAATATGAAGCCCCAAAGAAGTCTTTCACACGTTCATTATATACAAATAGTATACATGTGTGTATGTATGTATGTGCATGTTACCCACATATTTTTCCTGAGAGAATTGATAGACAAAATTCAATTGTGGTGGATCTCACTAAGTAGGTCCTAAATTGTTTTCTTGCTTGTTTCAATCAGCTTATCAAATACTAACTGGATCATTTGGAGGAGCTTATCTTCTTTAGTGAAACCCACTACCATTTTCATTTTGTACATTATATTTGAGTATTATTGATAAATTGTGTGTGTGTGTGTGTGTATAGATATCCGTGTATGTGTTTTATATATATATATATGTATATGTATGTATGTATGTATGTGTATATATATGTATATATATGTATATATATGTATATATATGTATATATATGTATATGTATGTATAAGGTTAAAAAACTGGTGATCTTTATCCTGGAAAAAAAAAACACTTTGCTTAGACATGATATCTATCTTCAGGTAAATGAAGGTCTGTCACAGGGATGAGAATAAATTTTGATCTGTTTGACCCTAGGAAAAAGAACCAGAAGCAAGGAATGGATGCTACAGATAAATATAATGAATCCTTATTTAGATTAAATTAAATCTCAATTTAAAAAAAATTTTCAACACAATTTTCATAGAAAAAATTCCTAAGAATTAGAACTATCTAAAAGTGGAATGGGTTCCAATAATAATTAATGAATTCCTAATCACTCTTAAGGATTTCAAGTACTATCTAGATGTCATTTTGTCAGTAAGGTTGTAGAAGAAATCTCGGTTCCGGTATATATTGGACATCGAATTCTGAAATTCAATGGAAAAATGTGGCAAGGAGAAAGCAGCATTCATAATAGTGAGTATGTGAAGACTAATGTAGGTATTTATGATGGACTTTTTATACTGTCTTAACATTAAACTCTTATTTTTAAATGATGTCAGATAAGAAGGAAGTAACCTTTCTCGGAGTGATATTTGTATGTTATTAAAGTTATGAAATTAAAGTCAATGCTCCCTAAGGATTTACTTTGGATGCTATAAGGGGACTAAAATTCTAGCTAGTCTGTCTAAAATATCTAATGAGTGGTCACCAATAAATTATAAGCCTTAGGAAGAGTTTAGACTTTTAAGCATTTATTAAGGAGAATAAGAATTTGGTGAAGAGAGAAAGAGGCCTAGATCCGTTTTAGCTCCACTCTCCACAAGAGTCCAGACAAAAAAGAGCAAGAGCACCAGCCTCACCCCCTCTTCCTCCCACAAGCAAACGTCACTTCCTGATGCCAAAGAAAAGCTGCATGGCCTTCCCTCAGAGGCCTTCTCTTCATGGTGGAGCTTTCCTACAGTAAGTCTCCAGCAGGTGGCATCATTTCAATCGTTACAGTGCCATAAGAAAGTTATTATTTTACATTAAATGCTCTCTTTAAGAAAATATAAAGGTATATACTGCTTTTATGTAAAGATACAAATATTTTATTGGAAAAAGTCGTACAATGATCCTGTTCAATGGGTTTGTTTTCTGAAAATAGAGTTCAAATCACCTAATTTTCATTGTAAGTGACATAATCTCTATTACTTTCAGAAAAAAAACTAATTTTGTTTCTTTGTTTTCTCACTGAAGAACAGATATCTATGTATGGGCTGCCATCACCTGCCTAGAGTGAATGAAATAATTTGAAAAAGGCTAAATATAGTCATTTTCTGCCAAGCTAAATACATATGTACTATTTCCCCACTACTTTGATACAGTTACTGAGCATGGAAGAAATAAAATAGACACATTATGGGGAAAATCAATAAATGAATATATATTAAATACTTACTATGTACCAGGAACTCTGCTAAGCACTGAGAATATGGACGATTAAAAAAATGTTCTTTCCCTCAAGTAATTAACATTTTAATTAAAAAAATAGATGGACATATTTATGAAATAAAGAAAGAGTAGATGACAAAAAAAAAAAAAACCAAACCCTTCAGGGAACAACAAAGTCCTATTTCAGGAAATAGTGCTTAGACTATGATTAGGATGGGGCCCTTTCCAGAAATGGAAATGCACTTTCTGAAGTGAGAGATGGGTAGTGTGTGTGTGTGTGTGTGTGTGTGTGTGTGTGTGTGTATGTATGTGTAACATCAAGTTGTCCATGATGGCTTAATAATAAATCATGTGCAGGTAAATTATATGTTAAAAACCTGAACAAATAACAAAGTGACAGGTTATACAAAGTTCCAAATTTCAAAGAGGCATTTGTATTTGATACCAGTGGGAATAGGGGACCAACATAACTACTTAAGTAAGGGGTGGTAACATAACATGCTTTAGGAAGATCAATTTGCAGCAACATGGAAGGTGGATAAAAATGAAAAGATATTTGAAGCACAGAGGCCATTTAAAAGGCTGTTCTGAAGTGAGAGGTGATGAAGGAATGAACTAGGGTTTTGATTGAGTACAAAGAAGAGGCATATGTGTGGTAGGTTAACAAGAAAAAAATTACAAGATTTGGCAATTGATTGTATGATTGTATATGTGGCATGAAAGGGTGAACACAATCCAAGATGACAATTAGTATGAAAACCTGTAGGACTAGAAGGATGGTGGTGCTCCTAAAAGTAATAAGGAAGTATAGAAGAGAGGTAGGGTTAAGGGGAAAATAATGGGTTCTATTTTTGACTTGTTGAATTTTTAGTTTTCCATAGTATATTAGTTCAAAATGGCTAAAAAGCAGCAGTTAATGTAGGAATATAGCATTGTAGAAAATTTAAGACTAGCTGAATGAGATCTTGGAATCATCTGAAAACTGACAAAATCAGCAAATGGAAGTACAGTGAGAAAAGACTAGCATAAAACTTTGGTGATACCCATAGTGATTGTATTTATCATAGAAGAAGATTTAGCACAGAGACTGAGGAATGGTCAGACAGCTAGGAGGATTACCAAAAGAGAGCACAATCCACCTCCTCTTCTCACCCCTCTCCAAAAAAAAAAAAAAAAGGAAGAAGATAGAGTATGAGAAATACAATGTGGAAAAATATCCTTCAGAGAGATCAAGAAGTATGATAACAGGAAATGTCATTAGATTTGAACATTAACTGAAGAACCATAAATTTCAAAAGAGAAATTTCAGTGAAATGATGAAATTCAAATCAAATTGCAGATAATTTGAAGAGAGTGAGAGGAGAAAAGAGAAAATGAAGGTACCAAACTAAATGGGTGTGGAGAGTAGCTTTTGTAGGAGGATGGAAGATGGAAATTATTTCAGGTGGTCACAGTGATGAGTGGAATAAGGAATTCATCAATGAGTGCTGCATTTCCTGGTTGTGTTTTATGGCTCAGTTGAAATTAAATAACAAAAGCTTATTGTGGATTTAGTCAACCCAGTTTTATTATCAACTCTTTTTTCTATTTAGAAATCCCTGTGGAGGAGTAAAGGAAATAGATGTTAAGAGTAACTCACGGTTAGAATTTGGCATGGGGTGATCAGCAATAATGCAAGGAAATGAGGTACTAGAAAGAAGATAGGGTCCAGTTGAGTTGATAGGATTCGTAATGCAAAAGAGTGTAGCCCAAGTATGAATGAGAGCTTACTTCATACTAAAGAAAAGTGATTGGAGTTTACAATGAGAACAAAGAATAAATTTAGGGACCTAAGACTAAGGGAGAGATGAAAAGATTATGATTTCATGAAAGATATTCTGAGATCTTGAACATTGCAGGGGAAAAAGTGGTGAATGTTGTCAAGATAAATTTTCTGACTGTCCTGAAATGTACTGGATGTAGAAGGGAGGGATAGATTATGAAAGATGAATAATTGCATGCATTGGTAGTTTGGGGATTCAAGAAAACAACAATATGTATATTGGAATGTCATAGAATAAAAGAAAAAACTGGATTGAAGGCAAAGAGTTCATTGAGAAAGGAGGGAAGATGTTCTAGGGATTGCTAGATGATGGCAACTGGAATTTGGATTGGATGATATGTTTGGAGTACCACAGGGTAGTTACTGATGGAAGAAGCAGGGGACTATGAAGTGGCAGTTGAGAATATTCCACTACAACTACAATCACCTCCCCCACAATGACTGGTAAGTCAAGGGATATGGGTAAAAGGGTAACCAATAACAGAAATCACGTCCAGGGACCCAGCATTATCTAGGGTGAGTGGGGTCTAAGATTCCAAAAGATGGGATGAGCAAGACAGATAGCAGTGTAAAATAAAAGGAAGCTTGTTAATTATGGATCAAATATCACAAGGGGGACAGTGGAAGAAGAATGCAGAAATGAAATATGAACTGTAATGGATAGGCTTGGAATGATCAAATGGATAGCTAGGCTTGGGGAGAGAGTTTGTTCTTTACCATTTGGTGATTTGGTGACCCAGGGATGAAGAGAATAAGATGGTAGGAATATGCTAAACATTGGGAATGAATCCAGAATCAAATTTCATATTAAATCATCTCTGCCACTCTTAGGATATCATGCTTGATTGAGCTTATCCTGGCCTTGGCCATGCTGTGGGACATTTATATAACCTCTCAGGGCCTCCCTCTCTGTGGAAAAACTAAGTAGGTGGACTAGAGTATTTTTAATTTTTGCCTCTAAAACTCTACAAAAATCAAATGATTGTCTATCATATGAGGAATGGCTAAACAAATTGCTTCATGAGGGATTGCATATGAGCATAAGTACACTGAGACATTGTTTTTATTAGTTGGATTTTGGATAAATTTTATTTGTTAGGAGGGAAGTTTTAATAACTTGTACATTTGAAAGTGACTATAATATCAATAACCACATTAATAAAACAAATAAATTAAATTATGGTTAACTGGTAATCACAGAATTCAAAAGCAGGCAAAAGTAATTAGGAAAAAACATGTATTAAATAGTTTAAATAGTACATAGTAATTAACTTTCATGTGTCATTTAATGACTACCATTTGTCAAGTAGGAACTAAAGAGATCCATGAAAGACTTAGATGTGTTTTTTCCCTCAATCTCAGAAAATCTGTCTGTTACTGAAATATACAGTAGCTTTCTTGTATTTTTTGAAATCTATGATCTTTCTAAAAACAAGTACTTAGTCTTTTCAGAGCTAAAAAAAATAAGGATTTCAGGGAAAACTTTAAGGTATTTTTATTATCAAAGATATGTGCATGTGTGTGTGTATATATATATATATATATATGTTGATAGTATTTTTTAGTCACAATATGTATTAAAATAAATGGGAAACTAAAAATTATATATATATGAATATATACATATATATGTATATGTGTATCTGTGTGTGTATGAAAATTGTTTGTTTTGTAAACACAACTGAGTGTGAAATCAGAAATCTGGATTTGCATTTTCAACAATGCCAATTACTAGTCAAATTACCTTTAGAAATTTTCAAACTAGGGGCAGCCAGGTGGCACAGTGGATAAAAGCAACAGTCCTGGATTAAGGAGGACCTGAGTGCAAATCCTGCCTCGGACACTAGATACTTACTAGCTGTATGACCCTGGGCAAGTCACTTAACACTCATTGCCCCACCAAAAAAAAAAAAGAAAGAAAGAAAGAGAAAATAAAAGAGAAAGAAATTCTCAAACCGTTCAAGCTTTTTTCCATGTTAAAATATACCTTATATTATTAATTTTGTATTCCCCTGACCATTTTTTCTTTTTCCTCCCCATACCCTTCTCTAGAAATAAGCAGAAGGTAGAAAAAGAGTTCAGTTATATTGTGACTGATTATATAATTAAATATTGAAAATTAAATTGATACATTTGAATTTCAAATTTGAATTGATTGAATTGATAATAATCTCTTTTGTTGACTTTTTTTTTTCCTCTGGTCCCATACTGATTGCAGTTTAAAATTTTAAAAATGTCTTTTTAATTACATCTTCACACTCCACCCATTTTACTCATTCCTTCACTTGACAACCCTCTTAAAGAATTCTCCACTCAATTCCTTGTTTAATTTAATATATTTTTCTACCAAATGGCATGCGTTTGTTTTTGTTTGCATATGTATTTTTTTTTAGTTGTGATGATAGAGAACTTAATAGGATGCCAATCTTTCATTCCTTCATGTTTCTATACTATTCATCTTTGGCACCCCTATTATGTTAGATGCTAAGTTTTTCTCTTTTCTCTTCCTTTTCCCTTCCTGTTTCTTTCTCCTCCTAAGACAATCGAAATAGTACAAAACCATTCACAGGCCCTTTTCAATCCTCTGATATTTTAACATTTCTTATTCTCTTATGGAGTTATTTTATGTTTGGTCCATTCTAATTTTAAGGGTTTTTGCACCATATCTTCTAAGGTATTTATTCTCCTTGATATTCTTTTCTTCCTGTTTGTCATTTTATTTAATATAATATTTCATTTTAAAATTCTTGCTTCCTTTTTCCCAAGTACTCTTATTGTCTTTTTGGATTGACAGTATTTTCTCTTGAAACTCTATTTGGATTTGTTAAGGAGTTATTCGCCTATTTTGGGTTTATGTGAAACACAGAAATTGCAACAAGAACAGAAAAAACATAAACTATCATATATATATATATGTATATAACATTAAAGTTTGGAAAGTGCTTTATATTTATAAAGTAATTTGACCTTCACAACAACTATATAAAGTAGATGTTATTATTATCAACATTTTATAAATAAGGAACCTGAGGAAGGTAGTGGTTACTGAACTTGGTCAGGGATACATAGCTAGCAAGTGTTTGAGGTGGGATTAGAATTTGAAAATTACTCAGGTTTCTTTCCATCCTTATTATTTCTTCATTGTATTTGACCTTTTTATGCTTATTCATATTTCTAACCTATTTTCTTTACTGTGACTTTGTTCTTGGGTTCAATTCTGCTCCCTTTCTGATATTTTTGGATAATGTATGCAGGCCCCTCTTGGTCCCTAATAAAGTAGCTTGCTTGTTCCTCACATTCCGTGGGGATTCCTGAGTTTGGGCTCATCCTCTGCATAGGTTTTGATCTCTTCTTATCTCTTCAGGTATTTAATGTAGTAGATGGGTATATTCCTTTTTGTCAGCCTGACGGGTACCAACAAAGTATAAATGTTTGTGCTTGGATCAGGATTTCTATAATACAGCAGATATTTTACATTTCATGTGCTGCCCTGAACTTTTCTTCTTCCATAGTTCAGTCTATATGTTGCCTCTGTGCTGGCCTCTCCCTGTCTCCTAATTTTGTGAAGTTATGGGCTTCTTGGACTACACACTGGCTGCTAGTTTGTCCCTTCCTCCTCTACTTGGTCCATGCTACTTGCTGGCATTGGCTGCATCTTTTCTGGCCATCTCTTCATTTGTCAGTAGATGCTTTGCTTGATTTCAACTCCAACATCATCTTTGATATGCCCTGCCAAGGATAAACTCATCACCAGATAATCTCATCATCAGAAATTCATCATTGTGGTGAATGCGTCAGCTTTGCTACTCACACCTTGGTGAGTAATTAAATGAAAGTGGCCAGTTTTTTATTTCAAGAACCAATATCTACTTCCTCCCTGCAATAACCTGAGAATCATTGTCCCCATCTTCCATATACGTGAGCCCAGGGTAAAGGAGCAAGTTTTTGGGTAAGAAAAAGGTGGGGCAGGAAGAACAAAGGGAAGGGAAGGGACAAAGTATTCCCCCTCTAATAAATACTAGTACCTGTAGTTGAACAATTTCTCCTAAAATGTATCTGTGCTGTCTTCCCACATTTTTCCCCACTCAAGAAAATGTACCTTGGAAGTCAGGATTGCAAATTAGGACTTTGTATATTTGATTTGACTACAATTCAGTTGACATATCACCTGACAGTAAGAGTGGGAGGAGAGAAAGAGACAGAAAGACAGAATCACAGACAGAGACCTAGAGAGACAGACAGAGACAGAGAGAGAGAGAGACAGAGGGACAACAGAAACAGAAAGAGAGGTGAAATCCATTGGGTTTGGGAATAAAGTTATTCATAGCAAGCACCACCTTGAAGTGAAATAAGATGAGGAAAAGCATTCATGATTTAGAAATTTGGGGGGGGGTGCTATGGGGGGAAGGATTAGGCCAGAAAGAACTGGAACTTATGTTAGGCAAAGCAACCCAAACCTCTCTTGACAGATGTTTTCTGGGAAGCAAGTCCAAAATATTCTTATATTGTACTTCCAATCAAGCCTTAAAAATTCCCCACCATTGCTTTCAGATGGAATATCATCAATAAGCAGACCTTCTGACTCTGAATGTGATATCCTTGGAAGGAAGATTTGCCTAACTAATGGACTTGTATCAAGGCTAATAGCCAAGTTTGCAGAACAAAATTTGCATGACAATATATCAGGTTCAAGGTAATCAGAAAAAAAAGAGTTAATTTACTGAAATTTTAAAATTAATGACACTATTATCCTTCTTTTTTGAAGGAATCACAACGGACATAACTAAATAATTTTTCATCATGCATACTAAGTTTTGTTTAAAATATTATTTTTTCTTTAAGAATTTGAAGGGTTGCCATGTATAAAAGGCATTAGACCAGCTTAGCCCCAGTGGGCAGAATCACATCTGGAGTAATGAGGGGAAGTTGAATTGGCCTTCCTGTAATAGGAAGTAAAAAGCAAACAAAGCACCTATAATTAGAGTTATCCAAAAAGTAAAATGAACTGCTTTGGGAAGTAATAGTCTCAATTCTTAAAGGTCTTCAATCTTAGGTGATCACTTATAGGTATATTGTACAGGTATGTTATAGCAGGGATGGGGGGAGGGGCATGGCTTAGACTAGATGGCCACCAGGTTCTTTGCCACTCTACCATTTAGTGATAAAAGATAGGAATAGATAATAAGTTCATTGACAATTGAGAGGGAGCATCATCCCTTATGGTTGAATACAAATCTTTTGGTCCACAATGGTACCAAAACCTGATATATTGTCCTAGTAGCCTCTGGGAAACTAATTATATGGAGAACCAATTTGTCAAATGCCTTTATAACACCACTTTACCCAAGGACTTATTGATTGATCTGATGAACTAGACAAACAAAAAGACACTTTATGCCATTATTCCCCATATAATAAAATCATTTTTAAATTGTTGGTACAAACCCTCCCTTTATCCCTACAGCTAAGAGTTCCAGGAAAAAACAAAACAAAACCCCATAAGGTCCTGTTTACAGGGACTCTGAGAATTAAATTTTCTAAATGTAATAAGAGCTGCAATCAATCTTTTGCATTTAAAAGAGTTTAGAAGAAGAAGACAAAACCACATAATTCTTGAATATTACTGTTATGTGAACTACTGTCTCTTAGTCCAATTGATTTACAAAAGCTATTGAAATATGAACATGAATCATATTGTCAGAATAAAAAACAACAAAATTCAGAGTAGAAAACAACTCATTTGAAATGTTAATATGATTTTTGAAACTTCTATCCCAAGTACACTTTTGCAAGTTGAAAAACAGCAAGCCTGGCTGATGGGAAAATAATCCTTTCTGTTTGGGAAAGGCCTGTCTGTACTAGAGATTCAACTTTTGGTTGGATAGCTGGCCTAGAACCAACATGTATAATAGTCATTAACTGTACAACCCCATATTCACTCATACCCAGGCATGTGTGCAATTCACTATTTCATGCAGTATAAACATATAGATATAGATATAGATGTAGATTAGATATAGATATGTAGTGTGTATGTATATTTATATGTATGTGTATATGTAGTATATATACACACATGTACATATGTATGTGAAAACATGCATTTGAACATCTATACATATATAAGTATGCATCTTGAAATGTATGTATCAAGCAAAATTGAGCCAGGTCCATTTTAATAATGAGAAGAGCTCCAAATGATCAGATCCACTTGAAATATCAGCTTAGGGAAACTTCTTTTCTTGAATATCTGGATTTTCAGTGTTTCCTCAGTTAGCTCCAAAATTGATATATAGCCTTTAAACCTAGTCCTTATATTTAGTAACTATAAAGGCCAGTCACTGATATGCCAGGGAATGAGGAACCTCAATACCTGTGACTCAAGAAAGAAGAATGTTCTTTTCAAACTTGTGGAAGTCAACAAGGGGAAGTGGATGCTCCCTGGAGTTTAGTCTAGTTTGATATATTGCAGGAGACCTCACATTCATTCCCACAAAGTCAGCCTTTGAGATCAAGATCTTTGAAGCAGGAATACAATTCAGGGAACAGAAAAGCCTCCATAGGAAACTTCACAAAGCCAAAAAACCTAGTTTTAGGGCATTCTTCTTCTTATTAACTAAACCCTCCTTGTACTTGATCTTTTTTTTTTTTTTTTAGTAAGGCAATTGGGGTTAAGTGACTTGCCCAGGGTCACACAGCTAGTAAGTGTTAAGTGTCTGAGGCCGGATCTGAACTCAGGTACTCCTGAATCCAGGACCAGTGCTCTATCCACTGCACCATCTAGCTGCCCCCCTTGTATTTGATCTTGATTCTACATTGCTTGCCTCCAAGGTTATGGACAGATAATGCACATACTGTTTCCTCACATTGCTCAGGAAACATACATTTGAAGCATAAACATATTGAATATCATCTCAAACCTAGGAAGACTGCAGCAAGTCAAAGAGAAGTTACACAGAAGATTAAGAACTAAAGCCAACCATAGCCACATGGGTTCACAAGATCCTTATTCTAGTTCTTTCTCTCTCTCTTACTATCATTTTGTATTTAATCTTGTTGTGGCATAGTGATGCAAACAGATCTAGAGAGAACTCATTATTTACTACTGACCCCTGTTGGTAAATATTCTATGATTAATTTCTTGTGCTTTCCTTCTCTTTTCCATACCTTTAGCATAAGATTGGGAACTGATGTTTCCTAAAGTCTTCCCTGAAGAGTAATTTATTTTTCTGGTGTACAGAAGGCTTTATTTCTTCCTCTTTTTTCCTGATATACAGCAGTTCCTAGGATAAGTAACACAAGCTGTGTCAAGGAAAAATGGCGTGGTGTGCCTTTAGTAGTGAGTTTGGGAAGGTTAATCAGTATATCAATAATATTTATTAAGTACTTACATTTTCTGGGCCTTATGTTGGCTTTGAGGATACAAGTACAAACTATATTTAAAGACTAACTAATTATGCTATCACAGACAATTAGCAATTGGGAAAAACAGCAAATGAGTTCAGAGTATCAAGTTCAACATGTAAATAAGACTGCTCCCTCCAAAATATCAATTTAACAGGGTTTGAAATGATGTGATAAGATGCAACAAAAATAAATTGGAACTATTCCTAAATTTGAAGAGATAGAAAATGTAATCATTATTTTCAACAAAAATAGTTCTGAACTTGTGCAGTTGTCATTTTAATGAATTTAAACTAATCATTTCAGTCAATAGTTTGCTCCAAGCTTGGTTTGCATACCATCTCTCATACTAAATCTTTCCTAATTCTCCTCTACAAGTTAGTGCTCCACCTCTGTAGTCACTTTGTATATGTATGAAGGTATGTATGTATGTGTGTGTGTATATATAGCAGCATGTATATATGTATGTATCTATACATAGATATGTGTATATACATAAATAACCATAACTGTTACCCTGCCCAATATTCCATTTACTTGGATCTATTTTGCAACAACTTACTTGTGCACATGTTATTAGAAAGTTAGCTTCCTGACAGAAGGAAATAGTTCATTTACTTATATATCAGTGTATTAATAAATTTATTTATTGTTTGTCTATTTAACCACTCTAGTATTTATATTACTAGTATAGTGCTTGACAGTAGTAGCTACTTAAGAAATTTCACTACCTTGAATTGAATATATGAATTAACTGTCTATATGCTATATTTCTCCCTTTCTAATAGATTGTAAACTTCCTACTGGCAGGAACTGATATGATTTAATCTTTGTATCTCAGGACTTAGAACAGTTCCTTACACCAAGACACTTAAGTAGTAAAGAATAAAATGCATTTTGAACTAAAAATATTTATAATAAATTAATGAAATAATAATTTTAATACTATAAAATAGTAACTATAATTCTTCATCATTCATGTAACTGATTTAAGTAGGTATAAGAGGTATCAGGTTGTAATAATATTATCTTGCCTTTGTATATATTTTAGAATGAAGGATGAACAACATCAATATTTTAAAAAATTTTTAACCTGCGAAGTAAATGCGACAGATGGTATTATCGTGTAAGTTGTTCCTTCAGATTTTGTTCTAGCCTCCCAGTTACACTGTCTGACCCTTTTAGTGCACCTGCTCGCCTAACTAAATGCCATGAGTCCCATCTTTAGAAAGTGCTACAAAGGCAGGGCCTCGGGGAGAAAATGTTAGCAAGCTGCACTTGTCCTGTGATGCTAGCAAAATGCCATATCATTTAATCAACTGGGGTTGAAAGCATAACAGCTGTAGCCTGCTACAGACAGCTTTTGAAACAGGGGCTTTCAGAACTTCACATCACCCTGACAATTCCTAGTAGATGACAATGAAGCCATTAGTGATGTTTGCTAAACATTTCCACGACAAATAAAAGCTACTGGGGGATTGTGGTTATGACCAGGATCATACTAGGGTGAAGTTATAATGTAGATAACTTTGTCCTCTCTCTTATCAGTTTCCCCCTTTCTCTGTTTTAGATTCATGCTTCCTCTCTCAGCTGTTCAGTGAATTTAGTGTCGCTCTCTGGAGGCTCAGGGACCTCCCTCCAGTGGGGTACCAAACCTGGGTCTGTCCCTTCTGAGCCCCCTCCAGAAATCCTTTCTCTGTATGTCAAAGCTTCCTCATCCTTTGTTCCATTCCCTCAGAACTTTGTTAGTTACCTAAATAGATGATCCAATAAATTAATTTAGGACAGTGTTAATAGGTTAGTGCACTTGCCATAAAATATAATCACGTTTTAATAAGGCCTTCATTATTTTGACCTGAAGAAATGATGAATAATATAAATTTCAGGGATCAGTTTCCAATCCCACACCTATTTGATCATAACTGTGAGAGGATACAAGAGTAGAACAGTGTTGCTGGAGAAATACCTTGTGTCTGCATGATTTCTGGCATGAAGAGATAGATGGGTGGGTGGGTGGGTGAGTGAGTAGGGAGACAGAGACAGACTGACAGACAGACAGTTAGGCAGGCAGGCAGAGTCACCTCAGTGGCTCAATGAATAGATTGCTGGGCTTGAGACTTACTAGTTGTGTGACTCTGGACAAGTTACTTAAACTCTGTTTACTTCACTTTCCTCATCTGTAAAATGGAGACAATAATAGCACCTACACCCCATGGTTCTTATGAGAATCAAATGAAATAATAATTGCAAAGTGATTAGCACAGTGCCTGGAACATTATTAGCACTATACTAAAAGTTAGCTATTATCATTATTACATAGATATAGAAAAATAGAGGATATATGTATACTTTTGCATTTTTATTATTCATTTTCAATATATCACTCCCTTGTTTGTTACTCTGCAGCTCTCTTTTGTAATAAAAACATAAAATGAAAGACAAAAAGGTTAATAAAGCAAACCTAACCAATTATTATTAGACATTCATTTATTCTTCCCTCAATTCCCACACCCACTTAAAATACAGGAAAGAAGGAAGGAAGGAACAAAGGAAGGAAGACAGAAAGGAGGGAGGGAGGGAAGGAGTGAAGGAAGGAGGGAGGAAAGGAAGGAAGGAAAGAGGGAGGTAGGGAAGGAGTGAAGGAAGGAGTGAAGGAAGGGGAGAAGGAAGGAAGGAAGGCCATATCACATCAGCCCAATTAAACAATTTCCCACATTGGTCACATTCAAAAATGTGCTTCTGATTCTTCCTATCCTCCCTTAATCATATTTATCAGTCCTTGGAAAGCTTGGGTGATTACTCTGTGGTTTTAACTTTTCAGAATTGTTTGTTTTAAAAATTCTAATACTAAAGTATTAATTGTTAGCTTGGTTCTGATTCTGCCACCTACTTCCACAATTTTTAAAGCATATTTCTTGTTAAAACGTTGATCCCTGAAGTCATGCCTTACTACTGCCTGGTAGTCTGGACTATTTGCCTTTGCAAACCACTGGCTTTGACTTCAGCCCAGTTTCTGTTTCAGTTCTTTTGTCTTTGTTTGCATGTACAATCCTCTGTACCAAGTCATCATTAAATCTGGTAATATACGCCCTATTCTCTTATCCTATTACCAGTGGAGTTATGGGCATGTGTAGTTTATGGAGAGGGGATGGGAGCACCATAAAAATCATATCTCATTACAAAGCCATCTGATTAGCTATGACATTTGACTCATACTTGTATCTTCCACTGGTGTTGACAGGAAATGAATATATGACTTCAGAGATATATTCAAGGATAGAACCAGAAAAGCAATTTGTCACTAGAATTTGTTCATTTCTCCACCCTTTAAAATATTCCCTTCAAGTTTTAAGCCAATGTTGTAGCAAAATACTCTTCCTTGAATATATTTATCATTTGAGTTTAAATCTAAATGTTTTAGAACATGATTAGATCTTCATATTCTGTCATCAACAATATTGTCTTCAATACATACATTCAACACAATATTCCAGATAGTGTTGCTTGCTTGTCTGTAGTCATCTTTTTCCTTCCTTATCTTGGTAGCTACTTCTCTATGCTTCAGGATTAGCTAATAATGAACCCATCCAGATCCATCCAGATAAGTCCTCTTATTTGTCTCTTCTCTAGTCCCATAATCCAGAAATCTGCACATAAGCAATATAGTTAAATTACTTCTCTCAGTATAAGGACTGAACTGTTATACTTTATTCTCATTCATTCTTTTAATTTTAATTTTATTTTAGCTAATATCATATCACCAGTTTGAAAATGTATTCTTAATCCTTAAATTTCCAAGACTTTGTTTCTATCTAATACAAATTATTTCCCTTCATTGTGTTAAAAAAGTTTGTTTCCTTATATCCAAGGGTTAAGGTAGGAAGCAAAAAAAATTTTTAAAAATGAAGCCAAAACATGTAAATGTAGGACTTTACGATTTTTGAATCCAGTCTCAGTAATTTACTATATATTTGACCATAGAAAAGTCAGTTAGCATCTATCTTCCTTTATTTCCTTATCTCTAATATAGTGGATAAGGTTAGCTCTAAATCCCAGTCTTGATATGAAGATAAAATGAGAGGCAGCTAGGTAGTATGGTAGATAGAGCACTGGGCCTGGAATCAGGAAGACCTGAGTTTAAATTTGGGTTCAAATACTTAGCATGTCACTGGGCAAATCACTTAACCTCTTTGCCTCAGTTTCATCACAGGTAAAATTGGATTAATAATCCCTCCCAGGTATGTTGTGAGCACAATGTCTGACCCATACCAAGAGCTATATAAATACTAGCTTTTATTATTATTAGTGTTAAATATGATGCATCCTAAAAGTCTTAGGGCAGTTTTAAGTTTAAATATCTAATAAATAAAATTAAATAAATGAGAGCCTAAATCATTAATAGCTTAAAACTACCCTAAGACTTTTGTAAAGAGCTTTGTGAGCAGTAAATCACTATATAGATTCTGGCTATTGTTACCATTGCCAATATCATTATTCATGTGTATATATACATACAAACGCATATACATATGTTTAAATACAGATAGATTAGATCAATAGATCAATAGACAAGAGACAGAGATAGATAGATATTCAACATATTTTAGGGTGTATGGGGTGTTGAGGGAAGACTAGCACCTGTGGTGTAAAGGCTTAGAGAGCACTTTTCAGGGCCTTTCACTTTGGGTTTCTGCCTTTCACTCTACCCTCATGTGGCTCCAAGAAGCTGTACCATGCAAAAGAGCCACACCCTGGTAAAACCATTTCAGCAGACTACCTAAATCAGGCTGAAGGTAACCAAAGGGATCAAACCCATCACTGAATTAGGGGAATGTGTACCCTAATTATGTAAAGATGTCCCCTCACAGAAAGGGTGAATAAGAAAAATTTGTTTCAGTGGCCATGAAATCAGGTCAATCTGGCATTCTGTAGATCTTAGAGCCTGGTCAGACATTAAAGACACTAAGGTCATACACTGCATCCTGGGCCATAGCCAGTTGTCCTGATTTTTGTTTTAGGACTGGGTTTTATGACTCTGGAAGAGAAAATAAGGCTGATAACTTTTTATGCAACTCTGTATTGCTTAAATTCAATTTATACACAAGTCATCACCCCATAGTGTTATTAGACCTCTTCAAAAAGCAAGGATGAACAACATTGTTTTTTAATTTTTTTTGGATTTGAATAGACATTTTTTAAAGAAAAGAGTTTATTAGAGTAGAGAAGCTGGTCTTATAATAAGAAAGCCTGTTGAATGGGTACTTCTTATGAAGGGCCTGGCTTTAAAGGGAATATCACTGTTGGGTCCAGTGATGGCTACAGCAAGTAATCAAAGATTATCATATGTTGGGGAGTAAACTTGGTATCTTTCTGGGGAATTTGAACATGAAGAGGGGGTAGGAATGACAGTAGAACCTTTCATAAACAGTGTCACATCTCTTCCCAAGAAGATATGTTTCTTTGTTGTTGTTGTTGAGTTGTTTCAGTCATCTTCAAAACTTTATGACTCCATTTAAGGTTTTTTTGGAATAGATACTGGAGTGGTTTTCCATTTCCTTCTCCAGCTCATTTTATAGATGAGGAAACTAAAACAAACAGGGTTAAGTGACTTGTCCAGGGTCAAACAGCTAATAAGTATCTGAGGCCAGATTTGAACTCGGGCATATGAATTTTCCTGACTCCAGACCTAGTGCTCTATCCACTGTGCCACCTAGCTGCCCCCAAATGGTCCTTTAAGAGACTGTAAACTATAATAAGTAACTCAGAGAGATAAAAGGAAATAAGAGACAGGCTTGGTATGAGAATCAATTAAGCCATATTATAGCAGGAACATTAATGGAAATACATGGCAAGGGGACTTTAAATATATGGAAAGTGGAATATTTTTCTTGGTCTAAAAAAACTGGTTGTCCTCAAGGTCAGTGGAACCATCATACTAGACTGTATCATTTGAATCTCCATTGTACCATATGTACAAAGAGAAAGAGCCCTCATGATCAAATCAAAAAGAGCAGCTTGACAAAACCAAATATATTTGGGAGGGGGGAACTTATAAATAACAAATTTAGAGATATGATTTTCCAATAGATGTCAGTGAGATAAAGCTATCAAGGGGATGGGAAAAATATACTTTTAATCCTAAAAAGCAATTACCAAGGACATCAATAAGAATCAATCCACATGCCAACTTTCTCACCTTTATAAAAGTCTTCATAAGAATAAGCTACATTGAGCTATCAGCTCTGTTTGAAAGATTGTCAAATTGAGACAGTAGCTGTTGTTTTCCCTCTTCAGTTTCTTGTATCCTTTAAGTACCATAAATAATAAATAAATAAATAAATAAATAAATAAATAAATAGATAGACAGATACATAAATAAGTGGAATGGTTTGTGGCATGTAAGGTAAAGAGAACCTGTGGTTTCTCTAATGTCATGCTATGAGGAGGATATTTTAAAAGTATGTGGCCATAGTATGAGAAAAATAAATTATCGAAAGAAACACTGTAGACCTTTGAGAGAAGATGGTAAGTGCATTCTTATATTTAGGAGAGAGACAGAGATACAGAGACAGAGATACAGAGACATAGTGATACAGATGGAGAAAGAGAGACAGAAAGACTGTTAAACAGAGACAGAGAAAGACAGACACAGAGAGATGAGACAGAGAGAAAGAGACAGAGACAGAGAGAGACAGGGAGACATAGAAGACAGAGAGACAGAAAGAACAAATAAGAAAGCTCATATAAGTGTGGAATTGAGCAGAGAGATGAGGGTCTGAGGGTCCATTCTATGAATGG
Source organism: Dromiciops gliroides (assembly GCF_019393635.1). NCBI lineage: Eukaryota > Metazoa > Chordata > Mammalia > Microbiotheria > Microbiotheriidae > Dromiciops > Dromiciops gliroides. Next base: position 145,000,968 of record NC_057866.1, read on the forward strand.
ACAGTAGGGAATAGATGTAAGGGAAGAGAGGTGGTAAAGAGTCCAGAATGGCTTTGAGGATGTGAACTTGGTTTAATGGAAGGATGGTGTTGTACTCACCTTAATAGATAAGGGAGGTTAAGCAGAGGAGTGGGGTTGGGAAGGAGGGAACCTAATGAGTTCTGTTTTGGATGTTATATTTGAGATACCAGTGGAATATCCAGTTGGAAATTTCTAATAGCTAAATAGTCTTGCAGGACTGGAGTTCAGGAGAGAAAAACTAGGGCTCTGTATATGAGTATGAATGTTGCTTGCAGAGCAGTCAGATTTGAATCCATGGGAGCTGAGGAGCAGATGAGAAAAAAACAACGCCCCTGGGTAAAACCTAGTTTATACACTCACACATAATGGATGGAGTGGGAATGATAGTCCAGTACAAGTGAGTGAAAAGTAGGAGCCAGACAGAATAAAACCTTGAAACAGTGTCATTAAACACTAATTTGAGGGATGAGGTGAGAAACAAGATTTCAAGTGGTAGAAAAGTTACAGAAATGGGATGTAATGACAGATTTTTTTTTTCTCCCTAGAGCTTTGACTATGAAGAGGATGAGAGATATCTGTAGAATGATAACTTGATGAGATGGTGTGATCAAGGCAAAAGCCTTTTTTTTTGAGAATGAGGCAATCTGTATATGCTTCTCAAAATTAAGGGGAAAAGCAAACAAAAATATTAAGCAGTTCTAGGCACTGCACTAAGCATTTTACAAATATCTCATTTGATCCTCACAACAATCCTTGAGGCAGATGCCATTATTATCCCCCTTTAAAGTTAAAGAAATTGAAGCGAACAGAGGTTAAGTGACTTTCCCAAGGTCACATAGCCAATAAGTGTCTGAAGCTGGATTTTAAACTCAGGTCTTCCTGACTCTGGGCCCAATACTTTATCCATTGTACCACAGAACTGTTTCTAGGTAGGAAAAAAAAAACCAACAACAACAACAAAAAAACCCAGTAGATTAAGAGACGTGGGAAATTAGGAAGGGCATGGGGATGATCAAATAAGTCCCCAGGTTGCACAAGAGAAGATTGGATTAAAAGCACAATCAGAGCTGTTATCATTTTGAAGAATTACCCCTTCCTTGAGAAAGCTGGGGCAACTTGAGCATGGAGAGCCACCTAGTGGTTTTCCTAGAAATAGCACCTTGAGCACCCAATACCAACTTTCTCAATAGATTAAATACTGGTCCTAGCTGGGTCAAAAATGAATGAATTGTTTAGAAAATATTCGTAATAACTATGTTATGAGGGACAAGAGAAGCTCTTCTTAATTCTTTTTTACAGCAGGTCACATAATTTAGGTCATACAACTTATTAAATTATGAAGAGAATAAAAGATCCTGTTTATTTTGTTTTTCAAAAAATTATTCAAATCAAAATGAAGACTAAAATGTATTTTCCAAAACAATCACTTTTGGAATAGCTTTGTGGTGCAGTGGATAAAGCACAAGCCCTGGAGTTGAAAGGACCTGAATTAAAATCCAGCCTCACACATTTACTATCTGTGTGACCATGGGCAAGTCACTTAACCCTGACTACCTCTCCCCACCCCCACCACAAAAAATGTCAGTTTTTCATGTATAAGTAAAGATCATGCAAGATAGCATCATCTAATAACCCTTCAAGCATTAACATCAAATAAACTGTTTAAAAGGGACATGTTACTGGCAAAGATATTCCTGTTTGCACAAGATACTTTATTAGTTAACATCAAATCCCAGAACATCATGGTCTTTTCCCAGTGATAGCCATTATTACTCAAAATATATTGTCCTAACTAATCCAACAGGAAATTAAATGGTAAAAAATGCCCAAATTCCTAATATGACATGCAATTGAATAATGGCCAAGCCATTATAGTACATACTTGGATATACACAAACACTCACATAAGACCGTGGACAAATAATTAAATAGATTAAGAAAAACTAGTTGGGCTGTGTTTGGAGAATTGTGCTTTTTAAAAATTATATTAACTGTCTCCTGACTGCACCCAACCCCCATACACACACATACATACACATTCAAGTGAGCACACATACACTCAGGAAAAAAAAAATCTTTTTTTTTAAATGCCAGTGATTTCCTAGTGCTCATTCATGGTCACACATTTTGGAACACCTCAGTCTCTGAATCATATCTGTGTGTGTCACAAAGATTAATGGAGAGACACATGAAAGACACAAGTTAATAGAAGCATACTTTCAGTTATGACCAAGAAATGGTACAAAAGATATCGTCCAAGATATCACCCAGAAAAAGAAATGAGCTGATCTTCTAGCAAGAGGGAGAGTTGACAGGGAACTCATGTTATAGATGTACTCACGATGTATGCAAAGAAGACATTTAGTACATAGTATAATCACATGACTCTTGTCCATTATTTTATTCATGAAAATTTTTTTAGTAGACAGCTTTGGTCTAATTAAATTTTAGACAGCTTATATTTCATCCCACATCTATAATTCTCCACCTCTCTGCTCAGAAAAGGTAACATTTCATTATCTTTTCTCCAAGCTTGAGATGATTCATTACAATTACTCAGTGTTTGGTGTCTGAAGCTGGTTTTTGAACTCGGATCTTCCTGACTCTAGGCCCAATACTTTATCCACTATACCACATAACTATTTCTAGGTAGGAAAAAAAGACAGTGGATTAAGAGACATGGGAAATTAGGAAGGACATTGGGATGATCCAATAAATAAGTCCCCAGGTTGCCCAAGAGAAGATGGGATAAAAAGCACAATCAGAGGAGTTAACATTTTGAAGAACTACTCCTGTACCTTGAGAAAACTGGGGCAATTTGAGCATGAAGAGCTCTCTGAATCCTCATCTTAAGTCATTTTCTACAGCACAAGAATATTCCATGGCACATAATACAACTAGTTCAGTCATTCTCCACTCAATGGGCACCCATTTTGTTTCTTTTAAAAAGCATCAAAGAATATATTTGATTGGATATCTATTATTATATACAATCCAACAGTAAGTCTAATTCTACTAAAATATTCAAATGAATACAAAAGTCCCTTAAGTCATGAATTCCTTCCAATAATACACATTATAGCCCATCTATGCAAGCATGTTCTATGCCTCTTTCATTTCAGTCCTTTCACAAATTTACCATGGAAGTTACATAGGTTTTTCTTCTAACATTGTGTATAACAGTGGACCATACTGGCTGTCTATCTCTTATCCCTTGCTTTCTTCATGTGACAAGCTTCTCTTCCCTTTATTCAGACAGTTCTTTGATGTTATCCTTTACTCCTGTTTTTCTTTGGATTTCTCCATTGGTTGAATGTTGTAGCATATGTTATATTTCTTTTATCTATTTCTCTCTGTAGGATGTTCATTTTTAATTCTTCAGAAGAAATTATGTAATGGATCTTCTTATTTAAGAATTGCTCCTTTTTTTTGTTGTTTTTTTGTTTTGAGGGGCAATGGGGGTTAAGTGATTTGCCCAGGGTCACACAGCTAGTAAGTGTCAAGTGTCTGAGGCCGGATTTGAACTCAGGTACTCCTGAATCCAGGGCCGGTGCTTTATCCACTGCGCCACCTAGCTGCCCCCAGAATTGCTCCTTTTTTAACCTTGTTGTTCTAGCTATATTATAATGAAAATGAGGTATTGGTGCACTATAAATTAATTTTTAAAATAAATATGTTTGGAGCAGCTATGTGGAGCAGTGGATAGAGCACCAGCCCTGGAGTCATGAGTACCTGAGTTCAAATCTGGCTTCAAACATTTCACACTTACTAGCTGTGTGACCTTGGGCAAGTCACTTAACCCCAATTGCCTCACCAAATAAATGAATGAATGAATGAATAAATATGTTCCATTATTCCTTATCAAGGACTTTGTTTTTCCCTCGACTCATTTATGTTTTCTTTTAGGTATATTTTTATGTAGATTGATGTAAGCATTGTGTTTACAGATCTTATTTCTGTATATTTTTCTGTGTATAACTTCATATAAACTTTCCCATTTCACTTGAAATTCTTCATTTGCTATTCCCTTTTGTGCCATCCTAATTCTGAGCCATACTGGCTGTGTAGTTTTCAGCAAGTCAATTAATATTTCAATGCTTAAGCTACTTTCTAAGATGATAAGGTGAAAAAACATTTCTGACTCTCATTGATGGAGAAATTTCCTTACCAAGATCTCATGCTAGGATTGAAATCACATGTCCTGGCACTTGCTATTCATATCCCTATTCTTTGTACACAATATTATTCCATTACATCATATACCATAGTTGTTGGGTTTCCCCCCAATTTTTCCCTACTGAGTACCCATTATTTTTAATCCTTTTCTACAATGAAGAGTGTTCCTGTAAATATCATAGCATTTATTGGATGTTTGTTCCATGTTTTTATTTCCTTGAGGGTATTTGTAAAGTCATTGGTGGTTCAAAGTATATGGATAATTTTATTTTCTTTTAAATAGAATTTTATTTCCAATATATATATAAAAACAAATTTTAACATAATTAAAAAAAAAACTTTGCGTTCCATCTTCTCTCCCTCTCTCCCTTTCCACTCCCCACCCATAAAAACTCAAGCAATTCAAAATAAGTTATACATGAGTAGTCATGGAAAACATTCCCACATTAGCTAGGTTGTGAGAGAAAACAGTCAAAAAACCATACAAAACTTCAGATTAAGGAATTGTCAAAGAGGAAGAAAAAAAATAAAATAAATCTGTTTCCATCTTTTTTCATATATTATCAGTTCTTTCTCTGTAGATGGGTTGCAATTTTCATAAGTCCTTCAGGGTTATATTGGATCATTGCCTTGCTGAAAATAACCACATGCTTCCCAGCATATCCTCTTACACTATTGCTGTTATTTTGCGTACAGTACATTTCACTCTGCTTCAGTTCATGTAGGTCTTTCCAGGTTTTTCTGATAGTATCCTGTTCATCATAACCTTCATATAGTACCTTAAACTTGACGGAGAATTTTCTTCATAATAGCCCAGCAAAGTAGGTACCATACATTTTGCCATTATAATCATCATAACTGTTTCCTTCCATCCTATTCCCTTCCCATGATATTTACTCTATTTTCTACCTTCTTTTTACCTATTTCTCCTCAAAAGTGTTTTTCTTCTGACTATCCTCTCCCCCACTTTGCACTCCCTTTTTCACCCTTCCTTCCTTATCCTCTTCCCCTCCTACTTTTCAGTAGGGTTAAATAGATTACTCCTTCCAATTGGGTATGAATGTTATTCCCTCCAGGAGCCCACTCTGATGAAATTACGGTTTTTGAGCTAATTCTGTGTTCTAAATTATTTTTTCCTCCCTCCCTCCTCAACCCTCCCTATGAGATTAAGCAATTCAATATGTCATACTTGTGCAGTAATGCAGAACATCTTCATCTTCCTTGAAAGTGTTTTGCTTTTTACTGCTCTCTCTCCCTCAACCTGCCCTTCCTTCCTTCCTTCCTTCCCTTCTTCCCCTCCCCCCTTTTCTCCCTCCCCTCCCTAAGGGCAAAAATATATTACTATACCTACATGAATATGTATGTCAGTTCTACTTTGAGCCAATTCTGATGATATTAAGGTTCACTCACTCCCCAACTCCTTCCCCCTCTTCCCTCCCCTCTATAAGCTTTGTTCTTATTTCCTTCATGCGAACTACCTCTCCCCAGATCATCTCTCCCCTTCCTCCTCCCCAAGTCTATTCCTCCTACACCTCAACCCTATTTTAAAGATGTCATCATGGGTTAGTTAGGTGGTACCATGGACAAAACACCAGCCCTGGACCCAGGAGGCCCCAAGCCCAAATCCAGCCCCAGACATAAGACACCCCACCCTCTCTGCGCCACAAAGAACAAAACATAAATGCTTTACAGATATCATCCCTTCATATTGAGTTCAGACCTGAGTCTTCTGTGAACTCCTTGCTGAGATTGTTCTTATAAGTTTACATCTTCCCATGTAGGAATGTAAACAGTTTGATCTTTTAATATCCCTCATGAAGTCTTTTTCCTGTTTATCTTTTTATGCTTCTCCAGGGTCTTGTATTTGAAAGTCAAATTTTCTATTCAGTTCAGGTCTTTTCATCACAAATGCCTTAAAGACCTCTTTTTTATTGAAATCCCATTTTTTTCCTCTGAAAGATTATGATGAGTTTTGCTGGGTATGTGATTTTTGGCTGTAGTCTCCATTCCTTTGCCCTCTGGAATATTATATTCCATTTCCTCTGGTCTTTTAATGTAGAAGCTGCTAGGTCTTGCTTTATCCTTATTGGAGCTCCACAGTATTTGAATTCCTTTTTCTAGCTGTTTGCAATATTTTCTCCTTGACCTGGGAGTTCTGGAATTAGGCTATAATATTCCTGGAAGTTTTCCTTTGGGGATAATTTAATCACTTTTCTTTCATAATTCCAAATGGAAAAACAGAAAGCATGGATTATTTTACAATATTTCCATCAAAATTTCATGTGCCTCTCTCTTCACAACTCTTATGATATGCACTGACTAGTCCCATTTAAATAAATTATCTTTGCCAATTTTTATTGTGTGAAGAGGAACATGATTCATTTTAATTTGTAGTTATCTTAATTTTAGTTACTTACATTTTCAGTTTGCAATTCTTGTGAAAGTTGTATGTTCTCTTCTAACTCTGTCTGGCAGAGTGGATGGAGCACTGGGAATGGAGTAATAAAGACCTGAGTTCAAAACTAGCCTCCATTAATGACTAATTGTGTGACCACTGGAAAATAATTTAATCTTTGCTCAGTTTCGTCAACTGTAAAGTGAAGTTAATGATAGTACCTACCTCCCAGCATTGTTGAAAAATCAAATGAGATATTTGTAAACTGCTTAGTAGTTCCCTGTACATAGTTTTGCTAAATATATGTTTGTTTCTTTCCTTATCTGTATAAAAACTTTTTAAACACATAGTCAAAATTATGTTTTATATTTTTTGATCTTTTTGATTTGAATTCTCCCTAAGTCAAAGTTATTAAAGATACCAGATCATGCAGTCCTGTGTTTTGTTATTGTTTGATATTTTAAGCTTATTGGAATACATTTGATGTGAGAAGCTTAGTCAAAATAATTCCTAACAAAAATCTTCCCAGTTTTCCCAGGAGTTCTAGTCAAAAAGGGGTCCTTGCTCTCTTAATTTATATTATTGTGTTTTTCAAATATTGGATTATTGTTTCCCCATGATTATGATTCTTTCTCATCTACTATGTCTTATTGATCTATTTTTAATCGATGTGACAGAATTTTGATTACTGTTTTATAATACCATAAATTCTTAATATTAATACAACTTCTAAGCATAATTTTAGATGAAAGTTGGGCTCTAACTTAATATAAATTTGATATTTGAAAGGGTGAAGTTGACACCACTTTGTCCCATTTTTGCTTTGATAACTTAAGTAGGGGAAAATATGTCTAAATCAATTATTCACTCAAAAGCCTTAAGTCTAATGCTAAAATGCCTTTGAACTGGAATGATGCTGCTAAAGAATTATATTTGCATAGTCCAAGGAAATTTAGCCATGCCTCAGGGATCAACTGTAAATTATCAAGTAGGTAAAAAAAAAATATTCTTTCCAAAAACAGGAGCAAGTGTCTTTTTAGGAAATCCCTGAAAAGGATTCACCTAGAACTAAATAGGAAGAAGAGGCTTTGGTTGTGATCTTGGACAGGTTATCTCTGTCCACTACCCCTCCCCTAGTTTGGCTGGAGGAGAATAGGTCATGCTTCAAAGGGTACAGCAGAGTTTCCCATTTTCCTACTGGTGACCTAACAGAATTTGTGCATATGCTGGTGGCAATGTCTGTTTCAGAATCAAAGTAGGAATGGAATGTATGGAAATTAACTATACTAAAGTGGACATTCTTGAGCACTCAATGAGAGAAAAGCACTTCTAAGAACCATAGGTCATAAATTGTTGGGTTTTTTTGTTTTTACCATATGAGAGCCCACTTCCCCCTCGAATTTGCACATACTTGTGAGAGTGGGTCAGACTCTACTAAAAGTTTTCTACCAACTATTCTTAAAGTATCATATAAGTAAAAAAGCCCTTTCTTAAGGTACTTAGGGATGACTTTCTAAATTATTTTAAACTGTTAATCTTTGGAGGGGAACTAAAGCAGTTACACTAACGAGAGTCCATACTACTTGAATTAAGGAATAAAAGGAGAGTGTGAAGCCACGTAGGTTTGTGAACACATCTTGTTTATGAGACTGGGAGTTGGAGAATCAATATATAGCCTTTATCAGTAATTATTTCATGAGACTTCATATGGCTTTTTTTCTAAGTAGTATAGTGGATAGAAGGCAAGGATTAAGAATTGGGCTAATCTCTCCGGACTATAAAGCCAGGGTGCTGACCCCCTCTGCTCTCACCCACCCTTCGGACTATTCAGATCGCGTCTAGCTCTCCTCTGCCGACATCAGGAGCTTCACTACCCGCTCCACCACCTTCTCCACCAGCTACCGGACCCTGGGTTCGGTCCAAGCGCCCAGCCACCGGGTCCGGCCCGCCAGCAGCGCCGCCGGCGTCTATGCAGGCTATCTACAAACAACCTATTTACACACACACATATGTATATATATACACACATACATATATATGTGTGTATATATATATATACATATATACATGTATATGTGTGTGTGTATATATACATATAGATGATAAATTGGAGATAATCACTAGATAGAAAGAAGTTAGGTGAAGTTATACACAGTGGGTAGAGTACCAGCCCCAGAGTTAGGAGGACCCAAGTTCAGATCTGGCCTCAGACACCGTTAACTTCATTTTCTCCAAATGTAAAATGACCTGCAGAAGGAAATGGCAAACTGCTCCAGTATCTTTGCCAGGAAAACCCTCATTAAATGTGAGAAACAACTGAACGATAATAACTACTACCATCAAGGAGCATTGGAAAAGATGTCCTGTAGGAGGTCATAATTTATTTGGGATTTGAAACAAATAGAGAAGATTCTAAAATGAAGAATTGGGAATGAAGGAGATGGGCAATTATACTGAGGAATATTTTCATTCAAAATAAGAATTACCTCCAGGATCTATTCACGTCATGACATATATTCTTTTGTTTGGTTTGTTTTTGTTTGTTTTTTGGCAGGGCAATGGGGGTTAAGTGACTTGCTCAGCGTCACACAGATAATAAGTGTCAAGTGTCTGAGGCCGGATTTTAACTCAGGTACTCCTGAATCCAGGGCCAGTGCTTTAACCACCACGCCATCTAGCTGCCCCCCATGAGATATATTCTTAGCACAAACTTTAGAAGTCCAGAGTCAGAGTCCCACGCACCTAGGGGACACATATAATACTTGAGAGCTATATTGATGCACCTACAAAGGAAGAGAAAGTCCTATGACTGGGAGGAAGGAGAGTTAGGAAGGAGGATGAGGAAGGTGTTGGGGATGGATGGAAATCAGTTGTTATCCTACCACAGCCTCTTACCTACCACAATCATAAGCACTGCAGTGACAGAAACACAAGCTTGAGTGAGAAGGCTGTGGCAGGATTGAACACCCCCCACACACTCTGCCCCATCCCCTCCTTTAGAAGCACTCTAACCCTTATCCATCTCCTTGGAGTGGTAAAACTATCACATAGTAGGAGCAGAGCAATCTTGGGCTTTCTCAAGTCCTCCTCTCAAAAGTATGCACATCTTCCTCCTTAGTTCTGTAATGATTGGAATGACGCCACCTGCTGGATACTTACTGTAGAAGAGTTCTGCCCATGAAGCGAAGGTCTTTGAGGGCAAGACCAGGAGTCTTTTCTTTGGCGGGAGGAAGTGACGCGGACTAGTGGGAGGAGGAAGGAAGAGACTGGCGCTGACTCTGGGGCTCTTTCCTTTGGACTCTGGTGGAGAGCAGAGCTAGAAATGTGTTCTCCCTTTAATAGATAGGAATCTAGACCTTTCTCTCTCTTTACCAAATTCTTATTCTCCTTAATAAATGCTTAAAAGTCTAACTCTTGCTAAAGCTTATAATTTATTGGCGACCACTCATTAAATAGTTTAGACAGTCTAGCTAGAATTTTAGCCCTTAACAGTTCCAACTCTCCATTTCCCCACAAGAATGTGAGAAGGCAAAATCTTTGGTCAAAGTCATATGACGCCTTTGAGTAGATAACCACTGGGGATGAGATAATGGATTTACTTAAGTTTAGTGAATATACTTTTTTTAGTGAATATACTTTAAAATTTTTTTTTATTTTAAAGTATTTTATTTTTTTCCCCATTACATATAAAGATAGTTTTCAACTTTTGTTTATACAAGCTTTCCAATTTCAGATTTTTCTCCCTCCCTCCCCTTCCTCCCCCCTCCCCTAGACAGCAGGTAATCTGATATATATATATATATATATATGTGTGTGTGTGTGTGTGTGTGTGTATATATATATGTATATATATACACACACATAATAACATTAATCCTATTTCTGCATTAATCATGTTATAAGAGAAAAATCAGAGCAATGATGAAAAACCTCAAAATAGAAAAAACAACAGCACCAAAACAAAAGAAATAGTATGGTTCATTCAGCATCTATACTCCACAGTTCTTTTATTTTTTTTCCTGGATTTGGAGATCCTCTTCTATCATGAGTTCCCTGGAACTCTTCTGTACCATTGCATTGGTGAGAAGAATATAGTCCATCACAGTAGATCAGCACTCAATGTTGATGATACTGTGTACAATGTTCTTCTGGTTCTGCTCATCTCACTCATCATGAGCCCACACAAGACCCTCCAGGTTTCTCTGAACTCCTCCTGCTCATCATTTCTTATAGTACAATAGTATTCCATTGTATTCATATACCACAACTTGTCCAGCCATTCCCCAATTGATAGGCATACCCTCAACTTCCAATTCCTTGCCACCACATAAAGAGCAGCTATAAATCTTTTTGTACATGTGGGTCCCTTTCCCCTTTCCATGATTTCTTTGGAAAAAAGACCCAAAAGTGGTATTGCTGGGTCAAAGGGTATGGACAGCTTTATCGCCCTTTGGGCATAATTCCAAATTGCTCTCCAGAATGGTTGGATCAGTAGTGAATATACTTTTAATGATGAACTAGATGAACATATTGTTAAGGAAAGGACCCAGTAGATAAAGAATGATTGAAGATTCAAGAGGACAGTGATAAATAGGAAGGTCAATCTGTTAGAGAAGACAGAGGGACAGAAGTTGACAGTCAAGGATTTGTGTAAAGGAATTGTTCTTGACAAGGAGAAGGGTGGCCTCTCCATCAGAGACTTGAATACTGAATTTCATATTAAAGGGATGTGAGGCGAAGATAGAGAAATGTAATACATAGAAACTAGCTAAGGAAAAATCCTATCCTCTATATAAAATATGAATTGATCAGTTCCTGAACTATATTGTGACAGTAGACATTGAAGAAAGAAGGAAAGAATATAGTATTCTGAGAATCAAATAAAACCCTAAATATGTCACCATTGATACTTTGTTGATGGCATAATCATTTTGTACATTATACCTTATGATTACACTCATTTTTTTCTATTTTGCACCCTTGAACATATTTCTCTGAGGCAACCTTTACTCATTTCTTACACAAGGTGAGCAATTTAGACTTTTGTCAGAATATACCTAATATTAGACAAACAAGGTGTCCATTAATGAAAATATTCAAAATTGTATCACATTGTCTTTTTGACATTATAAAATGTTTTTCTTTAGGTAAAATGTTTTTCAGTTCATTTTCTTATTATGGAAACTCCATTAATGATATTTTTAACAATGTATCCTTTTTCCCCTCCTTATAAATTTGTTATAGTGTTGAAGGATACAGAGTCCTAGGGAGCATGATGTGCTCAGGCTCTGTCATAAATATCTCAGCTCTTTGGAAGAGATGAAGAGTATCCTATGGCAAATACTCCCTGGGTGAATTTCCTTACCTTGTTTATTATTCAAGTGGCTGTAGTCCCTGAAATGCCATGATGCTCTACATGTTTCTTTTCCATGAAAGATTTAACTATTTTTTTTAATCACAAAATGATACATTTTGGAGAAGTATTCTCAGTTATTTTTCATTTTAGTGGTTTAAAAAATCACAACAATACATAAAACTAAGTTTGTTTCAATAGTCCATTCTGACTCTAGGAGGAAAAGAATTCTAAGTTGCTAATGCATTCTTTTTTAGAAAGTGTGTTGGTAATTGAAGCTTCTGGTAAGAGTTGCTAAAGGTTTATTTGTGATTTTATGGAACTATTTCTATATTTAGGAAGAGTGTACATTTTTGCTAATGTATCTCATGAATGAGTTTCAAATATTTCTCTTTTCATGCTTGAAGCCATAGGAAGACATAGAAATCTCTGGAGAAAAATAAATCCCTACTATGCAATAGTTCCACAGTAACTGAGAAATATTTCTTGAGAAAGAGCATAGTGTGACTTGACATGAAGAGCTCAGTGGAAGTAGATCACACACACACACACACACACACACACACACACACACATGCACGAGCACACACACACACACACACACACATATATACATATATATATATACACATACCAATTTATCTTTAGCATATTTCAAAAAAGCTTTCTAAATGCTTTCCACATGGATCAGTTACTTAAGTGCTAGGGCAAAGGCACTGAAAAATTAATATCCTATTAGGCATTCACCTCAGCATTGAAGATAGAAAGAATGACCCCATGAATTAAAAAAAAAAGCTGAGAATCATTAATTGGGCATTGGCTGAATAAATTCTGTCATATGGATATAATGAAATATTTTGTTGAAAAATTACTGATAGGACACATTATGAAGGAAATTTTGCATGAAGAAGACCACATTTTATGAATGTTATAGTGGGGATTCCATTCTAATACAGGTTAGTCTATATGGTCCCTTCCAAGTAAGCATTTAGACATGACAACATATAGAACAATGAATTTGGTATTAGAAAGCTCTCTGTTTAAATCCAGCTTTAGACAGCAATTTTCTATGTGACCCTGCATGGTAAGTCATTTAAACTCCGTCTGTGTCAGTCATCTTATCTGAAAAATGGGTAAAAAATACTACCTATTTCCTACAGTTTTGAGAATAACATGAGATAATATTTGTGAAGCAATTTGTAAACCTTAAAGCCCTATATAAATGTTGTTTTTGTTATTGTCATTTACAGTCTAACTCATTTTTTGTGCTTCTGTTTCATTATGAAGAAAAAAAGTAGGTAGAAGCAGGAGAAAATATACACAATATCAACAATGATGTAAGCAAAAACAACACTAAAAGATGGCTAAATTTTGATTAGTTGTATTGACTAATCTTAGTTCTAGATAAAAAAATAAGGAAAGAATTTCTTCCTCTCAGCAGGGAGGTGAAGGATTATGTGTGTAGAATGTGCTATATGGTCAGACAGAATCATAGAAGAACATTGAGTTCTTTGCTAAGCTCTTTCTGTTGTTTGTTTTTCAATCTTCTAAAGCAAACATCCTTGATGTGGGTCAGTTTTGCTGGACGGTTTTTCTTTGTTATAAGTCAGGTTTTGATGAAGTAAAGTAGTATTTTTAAAAAGCTAATAAAATGTTAATACTTATATATTCATGTATAAATATATCTATATTCATGAACATATTCCGATTTATCATTATATTAATAAATGATCTGTGATTCATATATATGTATATATACCACTAGACTTATGTATAACATGTATATAATACACACATTATATGCCTTTTCATTGCACGTGCACATGCATGTGTATGTACACATACATATACACACATGCACTGCACATATAGATACACATAAACATTCAAAATGCAAAAGAATAAGACTCTAGTCACACCTTGTAGCCTCATTAGGAAGGGAAATCAGAATTACAATTTTGCTGAAGGAAAAAAAATGATACCTTTAAGGAAGGTATCCCTCTTATTCTATTATACCTTTCACATAGATTATAGCCTACCTACTTCTTTTCAATAAACTAGTCTTGAGAATTTGACAATGAACTCATTTATAGCATCCTAAAAGATAATAAGTTTGAGAAGAGCACTTGTTTGCCCCTGCTGTGCTTTGATTATTCCCTGCTTTCTTAGTAGCTTTCACCTAAGAATTTCAACTTCTTAGTTAAGAAGAAAAAAACAAAACCTAACAACAATGGTTAAGTGCTCTAGCATTATACTTTCCATCATAGAATATGGAACTTTAGAGCTGGAAGGGACCTTAGAGATCACCTGGTTGAAAAGCTTCATTTTACACATGAGAAAACACACCCAGAGAAACAAAGAGATCATTTATTAAGAAAAAAGTCCACAATTTATCCCAAACAATTTCTATTTTATCTCTTATTATAAGAATACAGTAATAGCTACCAATAGAATTTATATATATATATTCATATATATATATATATTCATATATATATATATATGATAATACAAGATAAGATGAAATGGACACATTAGTTATGGATATATTACAAGTCGAAGAACAGGGAATTATGGATAGACTTATGGGTAGGTGAACAATTCACGAATAAACAAGAGAAAGGGAGTAGTGTTAATTATAAAATAGACAACTTTAATTACATTAAATTTAAAATGTTTTATACAAATAAAGGATATGTAGCCAATATCAGAAGGAAAACAGAAAATTGAAAAAAAAAATATATATATATACAGAATCTCAAATAAAGCTCTCATATCTCAAAAATATGAAGAACTTTGCTTAATCTATAGGAAAATAATGCATTGTTTCATTGATAGTCAAACGGTTTATAGTCATATAAAAATCTTTAAATCATTTTTATTTGGGAAATACAAATTAAAACAATCTTGAGCTATCAATTTATACCCATCAGATTGTCTAAAAAGATTGAAAGGTAAAGTAATAAATGTTGGAGGGGATGTGGAAAAATTGTGACATTAATTGACTGTTGGGGGAATTCTGAACCGATCCAACCATTTTGGAGAGCAATCTGAAATTATATCAAAAGTGCTATTAAATTGCATGTACCCTTTGACCCAGAAATACCCTTACAAATTCTGTTTAGCAAGGTGATTAGGGAAAAAGGAAAAAAAACTTTTTGTCCTAAAATATTTCTATCAGCTCTCTTTATGGTGGCAAAAAACTGGGGATGCCCATCAATGGGCAAATGGCTAAACAATTTGTGCTATATGATTGTGATGGAATACTAATGTGCTATAAGAAATTATGAGCTCAATGATATTGGAAAAAAACATGGACAGTCTTGCACAAAATAATGAAGAGTGAAATGAGCCAAACCAAGAAAATATTGTATTTAGTAACATCAATTTTAAGAACAACTTTGAGTGATTATCATTTTGATTATTATAAATACCTAAATTAACTGGAAAAGGACATATGAAGGAAGACACTATCTGTATCCAGAGAATAATTGATAAATAAAAGTATATATCAAATGCTTTTATGTATATACACATATCTAGTGGTAGCAATTTCTAGGGTGGGGGAGAAAGGAAGAAAAAAAAGTTATATGAAAACTTTATTGTATATTTAAAATGAATAAAATATTGTACATAATATATTCACTGTTTCATGTGCGACCATCTTTTGTAATCTATTATGTTAAGAAAATCCTTGTTTCATTTCTGAAGTTCAAAATAAAATAAATTAAATTAAAAATTAATACATAGATAAACTAAATGTGTAGGAAACTTTTTTGATTTTTAAAAAATTTCTTATCCTCTACTGTGCAGTTGTTTTTGTCTTTTTAAAGAGACTAAAACACTAGAAACATCTTACTGATTCTGTCTCCACAATATTTCATATATATTTCATTTTATCTCCACTCATATGCAAGGTCAGTGCCCCCCAGTCCTCCACCCGCCCCACCCCCACCCCCACCCTGTACAGTTCAGTGTCCCAACAACTTTTTCCTGGACTTAATAGTCCATAGGTTCCTAATTGTTCTTGCTGCCTTAAGTTTCTCCCCTTTCTAACTAATTTTCTACTTTTTAAATTTTTTTTTATTTTTATTTTTTTAATTAATAAAGTATTTTATTTTTTTCCCATTACATGTAAAGATAGTTCTCAACTTTTGTTTATACAAGCTTTCCAATTTCAGATTTTTCTCCCTCCCTCCCTTCCCTTCCCCCTCCCTCCCTCCTCTACCTCCCCCCTCCCCTAGACAGCAGGTAATCTGATATAGGTTATATATACATATACACACACATATATATACACACACATATATATATACACGCACATATATATATATACACACATAATAACATTAATCCTATTTCTGCATTAGTCATGTTATAAGAGAAAAATCAGAGCAATTATGAAAAACCTCAAAATAGAAAAAAACAACAGCACCAAAAACAAAAGAAATAGTATGGTTCATTCAGCATCTATACTCCACAGTTCTTTTATTTATTTTTTTCTTGGATTTGGAGATCCTCTTCTACCACGAGTTCCCTGGAACTCTGCTGTACCATTGCATTAGTGAGAAGAATATAGTCCATCACAGTAGATCAGCACTCAATGTTGATGATACTGTGTACAATGTTCTTCTGGTTCTGCTCATCTCACTCATCATGAGCCCACACAAGACCCTCCAGGTTTCTCTGAACTCCTCCTGCTCATCATTTCTTACAGCACAATAGTATTCCATTGTATTCATATACCACAACTTGTCCAGCCATTCCCCAATTGATGGGCATCCCCTCAACTTCCAATTCCTTGCCACCACATAAAGAGCAGCTATAAATCTTTTTGTACAAGTGGGTCCCTTTCCCCTTTCCATGATTTCTTTGGGAAAAAGACCCAAAAGTGGTATTGCTGGGTCAAAGGGTATGCACAGCCTTATCGCCCTTTGGGCATAATTCCAAATTGTTCTCCAGAATGGTTGGATCAGTTCACAGCTCCACCAAAAATGCATTAGTGTTCCAATTTTCCTACAGCTTCTCCAACATTTATTATTTTCCTTTTTTGTCATTTTAGCCAATATGATAGGTGTCAGGTGGTACCTCAGAGTTGTTTTAATTTGCATCTCTCCAATCATTAGAGATTTAGAGCATTTTTTCATATGGGAATAGATAGCTTTGGTTTCTTCATCAGAAAACTGCCTGTTCATATCCTTTGACCATTTCTCAATTGGGGAATGACTTGGGTTCTTATAAATTTGATTTAGTTCCCTATATATTTTAGAGATGAGGCCTTTATCAGAAGTACTGGCCTCAAAAATTGTTTCCCAGCTTTCTGCCTCCCTTCTAATTTTGGATGCATTGCTTCTGTTTGTACAAATTTTTTTTAATTTAATGTAATCAAAATCATTCATTTCGCATTTTATAATATACTCTATCTCTTGTTTGGTCATAAACTGTTTTCCTTTCCAAAGATCTGATAGGTAGACTATTCCTTTCTCTCCTAATTTACCTATGGTATCACCTCTTATGTCTAAATCATGTATCCATTTTGACCTTATTTTAGTATAAGGTGTAAGATGTTGGTCTATGCCTAATTTCTGCCATACTATCTTCCAGTTTTCCCAGGAGTTTTTGTCAAATACTGAGTTCCTATCCCAGAAGCTGGAGTCTTTGGATTTATCAAACACTACATTACTAGTGTCATTTACTACTGCATTTCCTGAACCTAGCCTATTCCATTGATCTACCACTCTATTTTTTAGTCAGTACCAGGTAGTTTTGATGACTGCAGCTTTATAGTAGAGCTCTAGGTTTGGTAGTGCTAACCCACCTTCCTGTGAATTTTTTTTCATTATTTCCCTGGATATTCTTGATCTTTTGTTTTTCCAGATGAATTTTGTTATTATTCTTTCTAGTTCTATAAAATAATTTTTAGGTAGTCTGATTGGTATGGCACTGAATACGTAAATTAATTTAGGCAGTATTGTCATTTTTAGTATATTAGCTCTGCCTATCCATGAGCAATTGATATCTTTCCAATTATTTAGATCTGATTTGATTTGTGTGAAGAGTGTTTGGTAGTTGTGTTCATAGAGTTCCTGGGTTTGTCTTGGCAAGTAGACTCCCAAGTATTTTATATTATCTACCATTTCTTTAAATGGAATTTCTCTTTCTATCTCTTGCTGCTGGACTTTGTTGGTCATGCATAGAAATGCTGATGATTTATGTGGATTTATTTTATATCCTGCTACTTTGCTAAAGTTGTAAAATGTTTCAAGTAATTTTTGAGTTGATTCTCTAGGATTCTTTAAGTATACCATCATATCATCTGCAAAGAGTGATAGTTTTGTTTCCTCCTTGCCTATTCTAATTCCTTTAATTCCTTTTTCTTCTCTGATTGCTAAAGCTAACATTTCTAGTACAATATTAAATAATAGGGGTGATAATGGACATCCCTGTTTCACCCCTGATCTTATTGGGAAGGCCTCTAATTTATCTCCATTGCATATAATACTTGCTGATGGCTTTAGGTAGATACTGTTTATCATTTTAAGGAAAGCACCTGTAACGATTGGAATGACGCCACCTGCTGGATACTTACTGTAGAAGAGTTCTGCCCATGAAGGGAAGGTCTTTGAGGGCAAGACCAGGAGTCAGGAAGTGACACGGGCTAGTGGGAGGAGGAAGGAAGAGACTGGCGCTCAGTCTCGCGCTCTTTCCTGAGGACGCTGGTGGAGAAGGGAGCTAGAAATGTGCTCTCCCTTTAATAGATAGGAATCTAGGCCTTTCTCTCTCTCTTTACCAAATTCTTATTCTCCTTAATAAATGCTTAAAAGTCTAACTCTTGCTAAAGCTTATAATTTATTGGCGACCACTCATTAGATATTTTAGACAGTTTAGCTAGAATTTTAGCCCTTAACACACCCCTATTTCCTAAACTCTCCAGTATTTTTATGAGGAATGGGTGTTGTATTTTGTCAAAAGCTTCCTCTGCATCTATTTAGATAATCATATGATTTTGGTTGGTTTTCTTATTGATGTGGTTGATTATGTTAATAGTTTTCCTAATGTTGAACCAGCCCTGCATTCCTGGTATAAATCCCACCTAGTCATAGTGTATTATCCTGGTGATCACTTGCTGTAATCTCCTTGCTAATATCTTATTTAAGATTTTAGCATCAATATTCATTAGGGAAATTGGTCTATAATTTTCTTTCTCTGTTTTTGCTTTGCCTGGTTTTGGTATTTCCACCATATTTGTGTCATAAAACTAATTTGGTAGAACTCCTTCTTCACCTATTTTCCCAAATAATTTGTATAATATTGGAATTAATTGTTCTTTAAATGTTTGCTAAAATTCACCTGTAAACCCATCTGGCCCTGGGGATTTTTTCTTAGGGAGTTCATTAATGGCTTGTTCAATTTCTTTTTCTAATATGGGTTTATTTAAGGATTTTATTTCTTCTTCAGTTAACCTGGGCAGTTTGTATTTTTGTAAATATTCATCCATTTCATTTAGATTGTCAAATTTATTGGCATACAGTTGGGAAAAATAATTCCTAATTACTGATTTAATTTCCACTTCATTGGTGGTAACATCACCCTTTTCATTTTTGATACTGGTAATTTGGTTTTCTTCTTTCTTTTTTTAATCAAATTAACCAATATTTTATCTATTTTATTGGTTTTTTCATAAAACCAGCTCCTAGTTTTATTGATTAATTCTATAGTTTTTTTGCTTTCAATCTTATTAATTTCTCCTTTGATTTTCAGGATCTCTAATTTAGTATCTAATTAGGGATTTCTGATTTGTTCTTTTTCTAGTTTTTTAAGTTGCATGCCCAATTCATTAATCTCCTCTTTCTCTTTTTTATTCATGTAAGCATTTAGAGCTATAAATTTTCCCCTAAGCACTGCTTTGGCTGCATCCCATAGATTTTGCTATGTTGTCTCATTATTGTCATTCTCTTGGATATAGTTATTGATTGTTTCTATGATTTGTTGTTTGGCCCATTCATTCTTTAGAATGAAATTATTTAGTTTCCAATTGATTTACATTCTACTTTTCCCTGGCTCTTTCTTACATGTAAGTTTTATTGCATCATGATCTGAGAAGGATGCATTTACTATTTCTGCCTTTCTTCATTTGACTATGATGTTTTTGTGCCCTAATACATGGTCAATTTTTGAAAATGTGCCATGTACTGCTGAGAAAAAGGTATATTCCTTTCTATCCCCATTCAATTTTCTCCAGACATCTATCATGTCTAACTTTTCTAATAATCTATTCACCTCTTTCACTTCTTTCTTATTTATTTTTTTGGCTAGATTTATCTAATTCTGAGAGGGGAAGATTCAGATCCCCCACTAGTATAGTATTACTGTCTAATTCCTCTTGTAACTCATTTAACTTCTCCTTTAAGAACTTGGATGCTATACCAGTTGGCGCATACATATTCAATATTGATATTACTTCATTATCTATAATACCATTAAGCAAGATGTAATTTCCTTCCTTATCTCTTTTAATCAGATCTATTTTTGCCTGCACTTTGTCTGAGATAAGGATTGCTACCCCTGCTTTTTTTTTTTTACTTTAGCTGAAGCATAATATATTCTGCTCCAGCCTTTTACCTTTGCTCTGTGTGTATCTCTCTGCTTCAAATGTGTTTCTTGTAAACAGCATATTGTAGGATTCTGGTTTTTAATCCACTCTGCAATTCGCTTCCGTTTTATAGCAGAGTTCATCCCATTGACATTCACAGTTATTATTACTGACTGTCTATTCCCCTCCATCCTATTTACCCCCTTTGTACTTTCCCCCCCTTCTTTCACCCTATTCCTCCTCACCGATGTTTTACTTCTTACCCCTGTCTCCCCCAATCTGCCCTCACTTTTTCTCACCCCCTCTCTTTTCTTTACCCTTTTCTCCCTTGCTTTTGTCCTCCCTTCTATCAGTCTCCCCTTTCCCTTCCCCTTTTGCTTCCCTAAAGAATGAGCTAAGTTTCTTTATCCCAATGAACGTATAACTTATTCCTTCTTTGAATAAAATCTACTGAGAGTAGGGTTGAAACAATGTTCACCCCTCCTTTCTTTCCCTCTATTGTAATAGGTTTTTTTCACCCCTTCATATGATATAATTCATCCCATTCCACCTCTCCTTTCCTCTCCTCCCCAGAGACTCCCTTTTTAACCCCTTAAATTTTTTTTGTATCATCACATCAAAGATAATTTATATTTATACCCTCTGTGTAAAGTCCTTCTCTCTGCCCAAATACATCTACAGTTCTTAAAAGTTATGAGTATTATCTTCCCATGTAGGGATATAAACAGTTTAACCTAATAGGGTAACCTTTTTTTTTTCTCCCCCTCTGTTTACCTTTTTAAACTTCTCTTGAGTCTTGTATGTTGAGATCAAATTTTCTATTAAGTTCTGATCTTTTCACCAGGAAAGATTGAAAGTCCCCAATGTCATTAAATGTCCATCTTTTCCCCTGAAAGAAAATGCACATTTTTGCTGGGTAATAGATTCTTGGCTGCAATCCAAACTCCTTTGCCTTCCCAGAATATTATATTCCAAGCCTTGTGGTCCCTTCATGTTGAAGCTGCCAGGTCCTGAGCAATCCTGACTGTGGCTCCATGATATTTAAATTGCTTCTTTCTGGCTGCTTGGAGTATTTGCTCCTTCACCTGATAATTCTGGAATTTGGCTACAATATTCCTTGGAGTTTTCCTTTTGGGTTCTCTTTCAGGAGGTGATCGGTGGATTCTTTCAATGATGATTTTATCCTCTGATTCTATGATATCAGGGCAGTTCTCCTTAATAATTTCCTGGAATATGGTGTCTAGACTCTTTTTCTGATCATGGCTTTCAGGCAGTCCAATGATTCTCACATTGTCTCTCCTGGACCTGTTTTCCAGATCAGTTGTCTTTCCAATGAGGTATTTCACATTTTCTTCTATTTTTTCATTCTTTTGATTCTGCTTGACTGATTCCTGGTGTCTCATGGATTCCTTATCTTCCAACTGTCTAATTTTAATTATTAAAGCATTGTTTTCTTCAGTGACATTATGCACCTTTTTTCCATGTGGCCAAATTAATTTTTTAAGGCATTGTTTTCTTCAGTGAAATTATGCACTTTTTTTTCATTTGGCCAGTCAATCTTTGTGCTTCCTTTTCCAAGCTGCTGATTCTTTTTTCATAGTTTTCTTGTTTTGCTTTCATTTCTATCCCTATTTTTCCTTCTATCTCTCTCAGTTGATTTTTGAAATCCTTTTTGAGCTCTTCCAGGAAGGCTTTTTTTTCTTGAGACCAATTCACCTTCCCTCGTGAGGCTTCACATGTAGGCAATTTGAGGGTATTGTCCTCATCTGAGTTCGCGTTGGCTTCTTCCCTATTGATACAGAAGCTCTCAATGGAGAGGGCTCTTTTTGCTTCATACTCATTATTGCAGCTTATTTATTTATTTTTTAAGTTGAGGTCTGCTCTGGGGGCACCAAGGTTCCTGTTTTGGGCTTCTCGTGCAGGGGTATAGGTGCTGTGTGACTGGCTTTTTACTCTGTGGCCTTTATAGTGTGTGTAGTTCGCCCCCCCCCCACCCCTTTACTTCCTGTCTAAGTGCTGCATCTGTGTGCCTGGTCGCACCTGTCCTGTTTGTGGCCCTGCCGCTGGCAACTTGCCCTCTCGACTGGTGCAGGTAGGTTTTACCACTGTCCTTCTTGGCCACCAGATTTTTTGAGCCAGGTTCCAGGGGCCTCAGTTGTTCAGCACTTGCCCGACCCCCTCAGCGCTGGGCTGCTGCCCTGTGCTGGGCCTCCCTTTTGCCTGAGTCAGACTGTCCTTTTCCTGAAGTCTTCTAAATTATGTCTGGTTGGAAGACTGTGTCTCTCTGTCTCTTTACAGGTTCTATAGTTTCAGAATACGTCCAGAGGCTTGATTTAATGTTATTTTTGAGGGAACAGAAGGAGAGCTCAGGCAGCTTGCTGTTTCCTCTCCGCCATCTTGGCTCCACCCTCTATAACTCATTTTCTAACTGGAAAACTTATTTATTGAAGGAAAGATTATATAAGTTTCTGTCAACATTTTATAAAAAAGTATGCATTTCTTTCTGATTGTGTCATGAATATCCTCTTCTCTACAACATTTCAGACATGAACTTCTTATATTCCCACCCTGAAACTCAGAAATCACTAGCTAAGAAATTGTGGCTGTGAGGGCTCTCCTGAGTCAGGAAACTGAAGACAATAATAACATTGTAATGGTTCTTAAATTTCATATTATGGATAATCTCATAAATGTCAAGCCCAGGATAAATGCCAATAAAAAAGTGACAATCTGTAAAGCTAGCAGACGCTTCACTGAATTCTTCATTATATGCTCCCAAGTAGCTGTGGCTTGTCTCCACTGTGCACTGATGGCTAACTAAAGGCCCTCTAGTTTCCAGGGCACCTAAACTCTCAAAGATCTCCCTATTTGAATCTTTCCAGGTGGAAAGTAAGGGATTAAACCATTATTCTATTGAATTTTATTACACAACTTCTCCTGTTACCCTTTTTTCTCTCTTAGGTTGTATGTCTTAGATCAAACATGATTATTTTAACATCATAATCTCACCCATGCTAGGACAGTAATTCAGAGATGTATAGATTCCCAAAGAGTAATGGATTACACTTTTGTGTTAGGCACTCTGAATGGCAAGGGGCTGGGATGCTCCTAAATTTTTAACTACTTCTGAGTTTTTTATTCCATTGTCATTGATATTTTGTTTAGTTTTTTAATATATTAACCAGTATACTGATTTTTGTTTTTTTAGTAAGGCAACTGGGGTTAAGTGACTTGCCCAGGGTCACACAGCTAGTAAATGTTAAGTGTCTGAGACCGGATTTGAACTCAGGTACTCCAAGGCCAGTGCTCTATCCACTGCACCACCTAGCTGCCCCCCAGTATACTCATTTTCAACAGGCATTGAATAAACATTTGTGAAGTACTTATTTTATGAAAAGGGACATGTTTTCTACTGGGAATATAAATTTTAAAATTAATATAGATCCTGTCCTGGAAGATCAAACATGACAACCTAAACATCTAAACAAATAGTAGACAGGAAAGTATGTATATTATTTCAAAGGCTAATCATATTATCAATCACTCAATCAAAAACAATCTTTTATTAACTACCAACTACAACTAGGTAGCATACTAGGTCCTAAAGATACAATGACAAAGAATAAGTCAAGTCAACTAGCATTTGTTCATCACCTATTAGGTACCAGGTACTATGCAAATTGCTAGAGATACAAAAAAAGGACCTTTCAAAAAAGTTGCTGCTCCCACAATTTCACAGTCTAGAGGAGGAGACAACATGTTAACAACTATGTCCAAACAAGATATACACTGAACAAAGTGAAACTAATCAACAGGCAGAAGGCATTAAAATAAATAATTTTAAAATAGGAGACAAGTACATATAAATATATATACATACACATATACAGAATATAAATTAAATAATTTAAATAAATACAAAATCATTAAATACAAGTGTGGTGAATAAAAATATATGTGCTGGCCCTATAATTGTCCCAAGTGTTAAGGAATTTAGCTGGGATTTATAATGTATTTGTTACTTAGAAATCAGAGGCTACTGTACCAGTTTGGGGGCATTAAGCATTTATTAAAGTACATTAAATATTAGTAAAGAGAGCACATGGCTCAGAAAGTTAAGAATCCCTACATACCTAGGATAGAGGTGTTTGGGACAAACTGCTTCAGTTTATCCAAATAACTCGAGGAGACCACCAAGTTAAGCAGAGACAGATTTATTACATCCTCATGAGGACGGGCAAAACCCAATTACACATTGAAGTCTTGCAATGATATGCCCGATTCTCTAGGTTTTTATAGTAATTTTGAAAAGGACTGTCCCCACGTACACCTAGGGTGAATGAGCTCACAATCTAACATCCAATCCTGTCTCACC
Organism: Dromiciops gliroides; assembly: GCF_019393635.1. Taxonomy (NCBI): domain Eukaryota; kingdom Metazoa; phylum Chordata; class Mammalia; order Microbiotheria; family Microbiotheriidae; genus Dromiciops; species Dromiciops gliroides. Next base: position 145,025,881 of record NC_057866.1, read on the forward strand.
CAAGATGAGTACCCAGCTCGTGATCCATGTATGGAGACATGTCCAAGAACAAAGGGGAGAAGGGGAAGGGGTACAAGTCTGAGGAATGTCAAAGAAAGAGGGAGGCAGAAATCACTCCCTTACCTGACTACAATTTATCATGACAGGGACTGGGATTCTGACTTGTGAGAGGGGAGTTTTTTATTACAGGCCATAAACTAAGGTGTAGCTGGCATGTGGGAACTAAGCAGAAGTAAAGTAAATAGTGCTAATTGGTAGAACTGTGACAAGTAATAAAACTTACTGGGGGACTGGATATCTCCCAGACCCCATCCCCAAAGTTTACAGAACTGTCCCAAGTCCATTATCTCAACAATAAAACTTAAAGGAGACAGGGAGAATTTGACAAGCAATTAACTTTTAGGCAAAGCAAGAGGCTAGCTATTGGGGGGGCGGGGCTAGGTATCTTTCAGACTCCATCCTCAGAGTTTAATCTGACTCAAATCCATAATTGTCCCACACAGAGGTAAAGAGAGAGCAGCATGGGAGGGGAAGAGCAAACCAAGCTAGTGAGAAACCTCTATCCAGGGTTTTTAACCTGTCTCAGTTAGAGGTGGTCCACCTTGATCCAAGCTAATTGGCTGGTAACATTCAAGTCCATTGACTGAAATGACTTGAAGGTGGACTTAAATTAGCTAACTTCCTTTAGTTAGGTAGGTAGTTTGATCTATATTTCCATTTAAATTCTCCTAACTCTGGGCTGGCTCTGCAAAACCAGCCAGAGTTCCTGCATGTTTGTGTGTATGTGTGGGGGGGGATTTCCTCTGAGGCCCCAAAATACCCTATTATTAATAATTTTCTCATACAAGGTAATTTTATAAAGATAGTAAACTAAAAATAATTATAACAATAATGACTAACATTTATATAATACTTACTATGTTCCAGGAACTGTTCTAGGTACTTTACATTTATTTCATTTGGGAGGTAGGTATTCATATTATCCATATTTTATGGTTGAGAAACTGAGGCAGACAGAGGTTAAGTAATTTGCCCAGGGTCACACAGCTAGTAGATTTCTGAGGCCAGATTTGAAATTAGGTCTTCCTGACTCAAGGCTTAGTACTCTATCCACTGTATCAATTCACTCTTTTTTTTTGTTTGTTTTTTTGGTAAGGCAATTGGGGTTAAGTGACTTTTCCAAGGTCACACAGCTAGTAAGTGTCAAGTGTCTGAGGCCAAATTTGAACTCAGGTCCTCCTGACTCCAGGGCCGGTGCTCTATCCACTGAGCTACCTAGCTGCCCAATGCATCACGTCCTTAAGATATTTGCATTTCCCCTTCTGCTGTCTCTCTATATTACCCTTTAGGTGACCTATAGTTGAATATTTAAAAGTTGTAGTTTTCCATTCCCAATGAAGTCTTTGCATTAGATTGCATGCTCCTTGAGGGTAAGGATTATCTTTTGGCTCCTTTTTTTTTTTTAATCTACAATACTTAGCAAAAAGTCTGGGAAATAGTAGGTACTTAATAAATGTTGGCAGATTGAATCATTCATTAAATTATAATCTAATTGAATTTGGGGGCTTGGTAGCAGAAATGTTAGCAGAAATGGTTATTTCCACTGATTCAGGGAATTGCTGAAGAAGTAATATTCTCTACAAATGCAGAACAGTACTAGTCTTGCACATAGCATTCTCAGTGACTTACTTGCCTGTTGAATTAAGTTAGGTGACTTGTAAAGAATCACAAAGCCAGTATATATATATATATATATATATATATATATATATATATATATATATATATATAAATAAATAAAATTGGTCCCCACACCATATATATATATATATATATATATATATATATATATATATATATATATTCCAAGGCAGGAAACCAGGCCTTCCTTACCAAGAATAACACTGTCCCTTCTACCATATTGTTTATTAAATTTCACCTTCAATAAAAAATTCGAATAAAATAGATGCTTTACATGTTTATGTACATGGATTTTTTAACCTTCAAATCAAGAGTCACCTAGAATTGTTTAGGGAGAAATCCCAAATAAGCAATGTTTAAACATGCTAACTTTGAGAAATATTTTTCTTGTGAAATTGTCACTCTTGTTTTAATTTTATTTTTTCCAATTACATGTAAAAAGAATTTTAACATTTAAAAAAAAATTGAGTTCCAAATTCTCTCTCTCCATCCTACCACTCTACCTGCCCTAATATATATATAATTTTAATTCAGATTGTATGTTTTTTTTCCTCTGAAGGTGAATAGTGTGTTTCATCATAAGTCTTTAAGAATTTTCTTGGATCTTTGTATTGAAAAGAGTAGCTGTCACTCATAGATGATCATGGTATACTATTGCTGTTACTTTGTACAATGTTTTCCTGGTTCTTCTCACTTAACTTTGCAGCTCATTTGTTCATGTAAGTTTTCAAAGTTTTTTTTTCCTGAATGCTTCCTGTTCATCTTTTCTTATAAAATAATAATATTTCAAAACAATCATATGCCACAATTGTTCAACAATTCCCCAATTGATGGATATCCCCTCAATTTTTAACTCTTTGAGGGGCGGAGCCAAGATGGCAGAGAGGAAGCAGCAAACTGCCTGAGCTCTCCTTCTGTTCCCTCAAAAAGAACATTAAATCAAGCCTCTGGATGGATTCTGAAACTACAGAACCTGCAAAGGGACAGAGAGACACAGTCCTCCAACCAGATATAATTTAGAAGACTTCAGGAAAAGGTCAGTCTGACTTGGGCAAAAGAGAGGCCCAGAGCAGGGCAGCAACCCAGAGCAGAGGGGGTCAGGGCAAGTCAGCAGGAGCTGTGGGACACAGCCGAACAACTGAGGCCCCTGGAACCTGGTTCAAAAATCTGGTGGCCAAGGACAGTGGAAAAACCTACCTGCACCAGCCGGGAGGGCGACGAACGGGTCAGGCGGGAACGGATGCCAGGAGAGGGTGCCTGGCTGGCCCAGTGCACCCAGACAGGAAGTGCAGGGCAGGGGATCTCCACACATCATAAAGGCCTCAGAGTAAAAAGCCAGTCACACAGCACCTATACCCCTGCACAAGAAGTCCCAAACAGGGACTCTGGTGCCCAGAGAGCAGACCTCAACTTTAAAAATAAATAAATAAGCTGCAATAATGAGTATGAAGCAAAAACGAGCCCTCTCCATTGAGAGCTTCTGTATCAATAGGGAAGAAGCCAACGCGAACTCAGATGAGGACAATACCCTCAAATTGCCTATATGTAAAGCCTCACGAGGGAAGGTGAATTGGTCTCAGGAACAAAAAGCCTTCCTGGAAGAGCTCAAAAAGGATTTTAAAAATCAATTGAGAGAGGTAGAAGAAAAAATGGGGATAGAAATGAAAGCAAAACAAGAAAACTATGAAAAAAGAATCAGCAGCTTGGAAAAGGAAGCACAAAGATTGACTGGCCAAATGGAGAATAAAAAGTGCATAATTTCACTGAAGAAAACAATGCCTTAAAAAATTCAGTTGGCCAAATGGAAAAAAAGGTGCATAATCTCACTGAAAAAAACAATGCCTTAAAAAATTAATCTAGCTAAATGGAAAAAAAGGTGCATAATCGCATTGAAGAAAACAGTGCCTTAAAAAATTCACTTGTACAAATGGAAAAAAAGGTGCATAATCTTACTGAAGAAAACAATGCTTTAATAATTAAAATTAGACAGTTGGAAGATAAGAAATCCATGAGACACCAGGAATCGGTCAAGCAGAATCAAAAGAATGAAAAAATAGAAGAAAATGTGAAATACCTCATTAGAAAGACAACTGATCTGGAAAACAGGTCCAGGAGAGACAATGTGAGAATCATTGGACTGCCTGAAAGCCATGATCAGAAAAAGAGTCTAGACACCATATTCCAGGAAATTATTAAGGAGTACTGCCCTGATATCATAGAATCAGAGGATAAAATCATCATTGAAAGAATCCACCGATCACCTCCTGAAAGAGAACCCAAAAGGAAAACTCCAAGGAATATTGTAGCCAAATTCCAGAATTATCAGGTGAAGGAGCAAATACTCCAAGCAGCCAGAAAGAAGCAATTTAAATATCATGGAGCCACAGTCAGGATTGCTCAGGACCTGGCAGCTTCAACATGAAGGGACCACAAGGCTTGGAATATAATATTCTGGGAAGGCAAAGGAGTTTGGATTGCAGCCAAGAATCTATTACCCAGCAAAAATGTGCATTTTCTTTCAGGGGAAAAGATGGACATTTAATGACATTGGGGACTTTCAATCTTTCCTGGTGAAAAGACCAGAACTGAATAGAAAATTTGATCTCAACATACAAGACTCAAGAGAAGTTTAAAAAGGTAAACAGAGGGGGAGAAAAAAAAAAGGTTACCCTATTAGGTTAAACTGTTTATATCCCTACATGGGAAGATAATACTCATAACTTTTAAGAACTGTAGATGTATTTGGGCAGAGAGAAGGACTTTACACAGAGGGTATAAATATAAATTATTTTTGATGTGATGATACAAAAAAAAATTTTAAGGAATTAAAAAGAGAGTCTCTGGGGAGGAGAGGAAAGGGGAGGTGGAATGGGATGAATTATATCATATGAAGAGGTGAAAAAAAAACCTATTACAATAGAGGGAAAGAAATGAGGGGTGAAATGGTTTCAACCCTATTCTCATTAGATTTGATTCAAAGAAGGAATAACATATACGTTCATTAGGATAAAGAAACAACTCATTCTTTAGGGAATCAAAAGGGGAAGGGAAAGGGGGGGGACTGATAGAAGGGAGGACAAAAGCAAGGGAGAAAAGGGTAAAGAAAAGAGAGGGGGGTGATAAAAAGGGAGGGCAGATTGGGGGAGACAGGGGTAAGAAGTAAAACGTCGGTGAGGAGGAATAGGGTGAAAGAAGGGGGGGAAAGTACAAAGGGGGTAAATAGGATGGAGGGGAATAGACAGTCAGTAATAATAACTGTGAATGTCAATGGGATGAACTCTGCTATAAAACGGAAGCGAATTGCAGAGTGGATTAAAAACCAGAATCCTACAATATGCTGTTTACAAGAAACACATTTGAAGCAGAGAGATACACACACAAAGGTAAAAGGCTGGAGCAGAATATATTATGCTTCAGCTAAAGTAAAAAAAAAAGCAGGGGTAGCAATCCTTATCTCAGACAAAGTGCAGGCAAAAATAGATCTGATTAAAAGAGATAAGGAAGGAAATTACATCTTGCTTAATGGTACTATAGATAATGAAGTAATATCAATATTGAATATGTATGCGCCAACTGGTATAGCATCCAAGTTCTTAAAGGAGAAGTTAAATGAGTTACAAGAGGAATTAGACAGTAATACTATACTAGTGGGGGATCTGAATCTTCCCCTCTCAGAATTAGATAAATCTAGCCAAAAAAATAAATAAGAAAGAAGTGAAAGAGGTGAATAGATTATTAGAAAAGTTAGACATGATAGATGTCTGGAGAAAATTGAATGGGGATAGAAAGGAATATAGCTTTTTCTCAGCAGTACATGGCACATTTTCAAAAATTGACCATGTATTAGGGCACAAAAACATCATAGTCAAATGAAGAAAGGCAGAAATAGTAAATGCATCCTTCTCAGATCATGATGCAATAAAACTTACATGTAAGAAAGAGCCAGGGAAAAGTAGAATGTAAATCAATTGGAAACTAAATAATTTCATTCTAAAGAATGAATGGGCCAAACAACAAATCATAGAAACAATCAATAACTATATCCAAGAGAATGACAATAATGAGACAACATAGCAAAATCTATGGGATGCAGCCAAAGCAGTGCTTAGGGGAAAATTTATAGCTCTAAATGCTTACATGAATAAAAAAGAGAAAGAGGAGATTAATGAATTGGGCATGCAACTTAAAAAACTAGAAAAAGAACAAATCAGAAATCCCTAATTAGATACTAAATTAGAGATCCTGAAAATCAAAGGAGAAATTAATAAGATTGAAAGCAAAAAAACTATAGAATTAATCAATAAAACTAGGAGCTGGTTTTATGAAAAAACCAATAAAATAGATAAAATATTGGTTAATTTGATTAAAAAAAAGAAAGAAGAAAACCAAATTACCAGTATCAAAAATGAAAAAGGGGATGTTACCACCAATGAAGTGGAAATCAAATCAGTAATTAGGAATTATTTTTCCCAACTGTATGCCAATAAATTTGACAATCTAAATGAAATGGATGAATATTTACAAAAATACAAACTGCCCAGGTTAACTGAAGAAGAAATAAAATCCTTAAATAAACCCATATTAGAAAAAGAAATTGAACAAGCCATTAATGAACTCCCTAAGAAAAAATCCCCAGGGCCAGATGGGTTTACAGGTGAATTTTAGCAAACATTTAAAGAACAATTAATTCCAATATTATACAAATTATTTGGGAAAATAGGTGAAGAAGGAGTTCTACCAAATTAGTTTTATGACACAAATATGGTGGAAATACCAAAACCAGGCAAAGCAAAAACAGAGAAAGAAAATTATAGACCAATTTCCCTAATGAATATTGATGCTAAAATCTTAAATAAGATATTAGCAAGGAGATTACAGCAAGTGATCACCAGGATAACACACTATGACCAGGTGGGATTTATACCAGGAATGCAGGGCTGGTTCAACATTAGGAAAACTATTAACATAATCAACCACATCAATAAGAAAACCAACCAAAATCATATGATTATCTAAATAGATGCAGAGAAAGCTTTTGACAAAATACAACACCCATTCCTCATAAAAACACTGGAGAGTTTAGGAATAGGGGTGCTTTCCTTAAAATGATAAACAGTATCTACCTAAAGCCATCAGCAAGTATTATATGCAATGGAGATAAATTAGAGGCCTTCCCAATAAGATCAGGGGTGAAACAGGGATGTCCATTATCACCCCTATTATTTAATATTGTACTAGAAATGTTAGCTTTAGCAATCAGAGAAGAGAAAGGAATTAAAGGAATTAGAATAGGCAAGGAGGAAACAAAACTATCACTCTTTGCAGATGATATGATGGTATACTTAAAGAATCCTAGAGAATCAACTCAAAAATTACTTGAAACATTTTACAACTTTAGCAAAGTAGCAGGATATAAAATAAATCCACATAAATCATCAGCATTTCTATGCATGACCAACAAAGTCCAGCAGCAAGAGATAGAAAGAGAAATTCCATTTAAAGAAATGGTAGATAATATAAAATACTTGGGAGTCTACTTGCCAAGACAAACCCAGGAACTCTATGAACACAACTACCAAACACTCTTCACACAAATCAAATCAGTTCTAAATAATTGGAAAGATATCAATTGCTCATGGATAGGCAGAGCTAATATACTAAAAATGACAATACTGCCTAAATTAATTTACGTATTCAGTGCCATACCAATCAGACTACCTAAAAATTATTTTATAGAACTAGAAAGAATAATAACAAAATTCATCTGGAAAAACAAAAGATCAAGAATATCCAGGGAAATAATGAAAAAAAATTCACAGGAAGGTGGGTTAGCACTACCAAACCTAGAGCTCTACTATAAAGCTGCAGTCATCAAAACTACCTGGTACTGACTAAAAAATAGAGTGGTAGATCAATGGAATAGGCTAGGTTCAGGAAATGCAGTAGTAAATGACACTAGTAATGTAGTGTTTGATAAATCCAAAGACTCCAGCTTCTGGGATAGGAACTCAGTATTTGACAAAAACTCCTGGGAAAACTGGAAGATAGTAAGGCAGAAATTAGGCATAGACCAACATCTTACACCTTATACTAAAATAAGGTCAAAATGGATAAATGATTTAGACATAAGAGGTGATACCATAGGTAAATTAGAAGAGAAAGGAATAGTCTACCTATCAGATCTTTGGAAAGGAAAACAGTTTTTGACCAAACAAGAGATAGAGTATATTATAAAATGCAAAGTGGATGATTTTGATTACATTAAATTAAAAAATTTTGTACAAACAGAAGCAATGCATCCAAAATTAGAAGGGAGGCAGAAAGCTGGGAAACAATTTTTGAGGCCAGTACTTCTGATAAAGGCCTCATCTCTAAAATATATAGGGAACTAAATCAAATTTATAAGAACCCAAGTCATTCCCCAATTGAGAAATGGTCAAAGGATATGAACAGGCAGTTTTCTGATGAAGAAACCAAAGCTATCTATTCCCATATGAAAAAATGCTCTAAATCTCTAATGATTAGAGAGATGCAAATTAAAACAACTCTGAGGTACCACCTGACACCTATCAGATTGGCTAAAATGACAAAAAAGGAAGATAATAATTGTTGGAGAAGCTGTGGGAAAATTGGAACACTAATGCATTTTTGGTGGAGCTGTGAACTGATCCAACCATTCTGGAGAGCAATTTGGAATTATGCCCAAAGGGCGATAAGGCTGTGCATACCCTTTGACCCAGCAATACCACTTTTGGGTCTTTTTCCCAAAGAGATCATGGAAGGGGGAAATGGACCCACATGTACAAAAATATTTATAGCTGCTCTTTACGTAGTGGCAAAGAATTGGAAGTTGAGGGGGTGCCCATCAATTGGGAAATGGCTGGACAAGTTGTGGTATATGAATACAATGGAATACTATTGTGCTGTAAGGAATGATGAGCAAGAGGAGTTCAGAGAAACCTGGAGGGTCTTGGGTGGGCTGATGATGAGTGAGATGAGCAGAACTAGAAGAACATTGTACACAGTAACATCAACATTGAATGTTGATCTACTGTGATGGACTATATTCTTCTCACCAATGCAATGTCACAGAAGAGTTCCAGGGAACTCGTGATGTAAGAGGATCTCCAAATCCAGAAAAAAAAAAAAAAAAAAAGAACTGCGGAGTAGAGATTCTGAATGAACCATACTATTTCTTTTGTTTTTGGTGCTGTTGTTTTTTTCTATTTTGAGGTTTTTCATCATTGCTCTGATTTTTTTCTCTTATAACACGACTAATGCAGAAATAGGATTAATGTTATTATGTGTATATATATATATATATATATATATATATATATATATATAACCTATATCAGATTACCTGCTGTCTAGGGGAGGGGGGAGGGAGGGGAGGGAGGGAGAAAAATCTGAAATTGTAAAGCTTGTATAAACAAAGGTTGAGAACTATCTTTACATAGAACGGAAAAAAAATTAAAATACTTTATTAATTAAAAAAATTTAACTCTTTGCTACCACAAAAAGAGCTGCTATTAATATTTTTGTACATACAAGTCCTTTTCCATTTTTTTCCTTTGTCTCTTTGGGATAAAGACCTTATAGTGCTATTTCTGAGTCAAAGGGTTTTATAGCCCTTTGCTCATAGCTCATAATTCCTTTCCAGAATGGTAAGATTAGTTCACACAACCACCCACAACTCATTAGTGTCCCAATTTTCCCACATTCTCTCTGACATTTGTTATTTTCCTTTTCTGTCATATCAGCCAATCTGATAGGTATGGGGTGGTAGTTCAGAATTGTTTCAATTTGTATTTCAATAATCAGTAATGATGCAGAGAGTTTGTCCCCATAAGATTATAGATAGCTTTGACTGCTTCATCTGAAAATTGCTTATTCATATCCTATGAGCATTTATCAATTGGGGAGTGATTCATATTTTTTTAAATAAATTTAACTTTGTTCTCTATATATCTGATTAATGAGGCCTCATTCAAAGAGACAATGTAAATTTTTTCCCAATTTTCTGCTTTTCTTGTAATCTTGGCTGCATTTGTTTTATTATGTAAAACCTTTTTAATTTGATGTAATTTAAATTATATATTTTACTTTCTATAATGCTTTCTTTCTCCTTTGTTGATAAATTCTTCCCTTATTCATAAATATGAGAGATAAATTATTCCACACTCCTCTAATTTGCTTATGGTATAACCCTTTATGTCTAAATCATGTACCCATTTTGTTTTGGTTTTGGTTTTGGTTTTTTGCAAGGCAGTAGGGGTTAAGTGACTTGCAGGGTAAGATAGCTAGTAAGGATCAAGTGTCTGAGGCTGTATTTGAAATCAGGTACTCTTGAATCCAGGGCAGGTGATTTATCCACTGAGCCCCCTAGCTGCCCGCCATGTACCCATTTTGACCTTATCTCAGTACACAGAACATGGTGGCTTATACCTTGTTTCTGCAAAACTGCTTTCCCATTTGCCCAGCAATTTTTGTCCAATAGTGAGTTCTTATCCCAATAACTTGGATCTTTGCATTTATTAAACACTATGTTATGGTAGTGATTAACTCCTGTGCATGTTGTACCCAATCTATCCCACTGGTCCACCATTCTGTCTCAGTGCCAGAATGTTTTGATAGTCACCACTTTATAATATGCTTTGAGGTCTGGTTAAGCTGGGTCACCTTTTTTCATGTTTTTATTATTATTATTATTATTAATTCCATTGATTTACTTGACCTTTTGTTCTTCCAGATGAAATTTGTTATTTTTTTCCAACTCTACAAAATACATTTTGGTAGTTGGATTGGTATTTCCTAATTGTTTTCAAGTAGTTCCTGGGTTTGTCTTGGCAGATAGACTGCCAAGTATTTTGTATTGTCTAAAGTTATTTTAAAGGAAATATGTGTGTGTGTGTGTGTGTGTATTTGTCACTCTCTATATATATTGTTTTGTTTATTCTATTTCCTTTATTTTTTCTCATTGCTATAAAAAAGAATTTCTACTTCTATATTGAATAATAGTTGTGATAATGGGCATCTTTTTGCACCCCTGAAGTTATTGGAACGATATATCTTTTTTTTTTTTTAGTGACTTGCCCAGGGTCACACAGCTAGTAAGTGTCAAGTGTCTGAGGGTGGATTCGAACTCAGGTACTCCTGACTCAAGGGCCAGTGCTCTATCCACTGCGCCACCTAGCTGCCCCAAAACTACATATCACTTTAAAGAGAACTCTATTTATTTCTATGCTTTCTGGTGTTTTTAATAGGAATGGGTGCTACATTTTGTCAAAAGTTTTTCTTCATCTATTAACATAATAATGTAATTTCTTTTGGTTTTGTTATTGATACGGTCAATTTTGCTTATAATTCTCTTTATATTGGATCAGTCTTGCATTCCTGGAATAACTCCCTTTTGGTCATATGATCTTTGTGATGTATGTAATCTCCTTGCTAGTATTTTTTTTTAACATTCGTATTGATTAGAGAATTGATCTATAATTTTATTTCTCTGTTTTGCTCTTCCTGGTTTAAGTATCAATATCATATTTATGTCATAAAAATAATTTGGTATGACTCATTCTTTGTTTATTTTCCCAAATATTTTTATAGTATTAGGATTAATTGCTCTTTAAATATTTGGCAGAATTCATTTCTGAATCTGTCTAGTACCAGGGAATTTCTCTTAGGGCGCTCATTGATGCCTTGTTTAATTTATTTTTCTTTGATGGGACTACTTAATATCCTATTTCCTCTTTTATTAATCTAGGCAGTTTATGTTTTTGTAACTATCAATCCATTTCATATAAATTATCAGATTTATTGGCATGTAATTGGGCAAAAGAGCACCTAATAATTGTTTTTTTTTCATTGATGTTAAGCTTACCCTGTTCATATTTGATACTGGTAATTTGCTTTTCTTCTTTCTTTTCTAAATTAAACTAATCACTTATTTATTTACTTCATTTGACTCCTAGTTTTATTTACTTATCAATGTTTTTCTTACTTTTATTTGTTATAATCTCTCCTTTGATTTTCATGATTTCCAATTTGGTGTTTTGTTGGGGAATTTAAATTTGTTCTTTTTCTAGCTTTTTTTTTAAATTTGCATGCCCAATTCATTGATCTTTATTATAATCACATATAATCACACATATATCCTCTAATAACTGTTTTGAAACTATTTCATACATTTTGGTATGTTATCTCATTGTTATCATTATTTTTAATGAAATTATTGATTGTTTAAATGAACTTTTTACCCACTTATTCTTTAAGATTTTATTATTTTCCAATTAAATTTTAATCTGTTATTCACAGCTTTTTATGTAATGCAATTTTATTGCATTCTGAACTGGAAAGGATGCATTTACTATTTCTGCTTTTCTGCATTTAGTTGTGAGGTTTTTATATCTTAATACCTAGTCAGTTTTTGTGTAGGTGCCATGTACTGTTGACCAAAACAAACGAACAAACAAACACAAGTGTGTATCCCTTTCTATTTCCATTCAATTTCTCAAGAACTTTATCATGTCAAACTTTTCTAAGAAGTTTTCACTTCCTTAATTTCTTTCACATTTATTTTCTGGTTAGATTTATCTAGTTTTTAGAGGAGAAAGTTGTGGTAGCAAGATGTACTTTATTTACTTAACTCTTTTAATTAGATCTATTTTTTTCTTTTTCTTTGTCTGAGATCATGGTTGCTAAGCCTATTTGTTGTTGTTGTCATTTTTGTTTTTGTTTTTGTTGTTTATTTGTTTGTTTTTTATCAGCTGAAATCTAATAGATTCTGTCCCATCCACTTACCTTTTCTTTTTGTGGCTTTCTGTTTCAAGTATATTTCTTGTAAACAACATATTTTCGTATATTACATTTTTTAATCCAATCTGCAATCTGCTTCCATTTTATGGAAAATTTCATCCCATTCAAATTCATGGTTATGATAAATAACTTTGTATTTTTCTCCATCCTATTTTCCCTAATTTCCATCTCTGTCTCTGTTTCTTTTTTCTTCTCTTTCCCCCTCTCTCTTTTTATCCTTTTTCTCTTCTAAAATGTTTTGTTTATGATGATTACTTCCTCCAATCTGTCTATGCTTCTATCAGCTCCCTCCTTATCTCCTTCCCCTACTATTTCCCTGTAGAGCAAAATAGATTTCTACATCCAACTGAGTGTGTATGTTACTCCTCTTTCAACCAATTTTGATGATAATTACCCCACCTATTGTCTTCTCCATTGTGAAAGCTACTTCACACACCTTTTATGTGAGGTAATGTATCTTTCTTCTTTCAATGCATCTCTTTTTCTCATTCCTTATTTTTTATATCATCCAAGTCTTGTCAACTCAAATCCATTCCCTCTCTCTATGTATATTTCTTCTAACTTCCCTAATAATGGTAATTTACCTAAGCATCCTTTTTATATGAATAAATACATATACATACACACAGTTTTACATTATTGAGTCCCTTTGATTTCTGTTTTGTGTTCACTTTTTTATGCTTCTTCTGAATCTTTTATTTGAAAATCAAATTTTCTATTCAACTCAATCAGAAATGCTTGAAAGTTCTTTATTTCATTAAATGTCCATTTTTCCCCTGGGAAGATTTTCTTCACTTTTGTTGAGTAGATGACTTTTTTTGGTTGTAATTCAAATACCCCTAGTCCTCTTATCCTTTAATGTAGAAGGTGCTTGATCTTCTGTTATCCTGAATGTGGTCCATGATATTTTGATTCTTTCTATATGGTTGCTTATAGTTTTTTTCAACTCAACCTGGGAGCTCTCAAATTTGACTGTAATATTCCTGGGATTTTTCCTTTTGGGATCACTTTCAGGGAGTAATTTGTGGATTCTTTCAATTTCTATTTTACCCTCTGGTTCTAAGATATCAGGGTGGTTTTCCTTGATAATTTCTTGAAATAAGTTATACAAACTTTTTTTTTTCTTGCTCATAGCTTTCAGGTAGTCCAATAATTTAAAAATCATCTCTTCTTGATCTATTTCCAGTTCAGTTGTTTGTCTAAAGAGATATTTAACATTTTTAATTTTTCATTATTTTGATTTTTGTTTTATTGTTTCTTAAGGTCTTATTGAGTTATTAGCTTCCTATTGCCCATTTCTAAGTTTTAAAGAATTATTTTCTTAAATAAACTTTTGAAACTCATTTTCCAGTTTGCCCATTATGCATTCTAAGGAATGGTTTTCTTCACCAAGTTTGTATATATCCCCATCCCCCAGGCCTTTTTTTTGTTTCCTTTACCAAGCTGTTGATGTTTTTTATGATTCTCTTGTATCATATTCATTTCCTCAAATTTTTCTTCTGCCTCTCTTATTTAATTTTTAAAATTCTTTTTGAATTCTTGCAGTAAATTATTTTAGACCTTAGATCAGTTCACACTTTTCTTGGAGGTTTTCCATGTACTTTGTACTTTTTTGCTTTTGTACTTTTGCATGTACTTTCTTATACTTTGTTATCTTCTCTATTTGTGTTTTGACCTTCCCTGTCACCATAGTAACTTTCAATAGTCAGGTTCTTTTTTGTTGTTATTGCTTGATCATTTTTTGAGAATACTTCTTAAACTCCAACTTTGTATGAAAGTTAGGCTGTGCTCCCTGGGTATAGGAGGTACTCTCTCCAGCTTCAAATTTGTTTTGTTTTTTGCCTATTTGCATAGCTAGTTCTAGGAATCTTTTAGTATTCAATTCTTCCAAGAAATGGAGATAGGATCTAAGGAGAGCTATGGTCATTACTCTCATGGCCTTTGCTATGGTCTGTGAATGAACTCAAATATTCTTTTCCAACCTTGCTGGTGGTGGTTTAGTCACCACTAACACCTTCTACTAGCTTGCCATGGCACAGCCTGCTGCTCTTTGGCCAACGTGCTTTGTCCTGCTGTTGGATTACCAAACCACTTACTACTGCTTGCTTGCCAAGGACTGCCCTGTACTGGACTCTACTACACTCCCACTCTATTGAGATAGACCTTACCTGTCACTTTTAAATCATCTTAGGTTAGGAAATTGTTTCACTATTTCCTTTTTTTTTTTTTTGGTTCTGTCACTCCAGAATTCATTTTGAGGCATTATTTTAAAGTTGTTTTAGGGGACTTTGTGAGTGCTCAGAAGGGTCCATGATTTTCCTCTGCTATCTTGGCTCCAACTTCCACACTCTCTTTTAAGTTAGTTATTTCCCTACATAACTTATTGCCCCATAGATTGTTCCTTAAGAACAGAGTATAAACTTCATTTTTTTCATTAAAATACAAAAAGTCTAAGAAAAGATCCTTTTTAAAGCTTTTTAAAATTTTCTAATAATAAACATTTTTAGTTATAATTTTGAGCTCCAAATTTTATCCCTCCTTCCCTCTTTCCCCTTCATGTTCGCTAAGGTGGTAAGAAATCAGATGTGGGTTATACATGTACAATTATGTAAAACATTACCATATTAATCATTTTGTTTAAAAAAACTTGAATAAAATAAAAAATGAAAGAAAGTGAAAATATCTGAGTTCAAATCCGGCCTCAGACACTTAACACTTACTAGCTGTGTGACCCTGGGCAAGTCACTTAACCCCAATTTCCTCACCAAAAAACAAAAACAAACAAACAAACAAACAAATAACCCAAAAACAACAATGAAAAATAGCTTGCTCCAGTCTGTGTTCAATCGATATCAGTTCTTTCTTTGGAGGTGGATAGTATGCTTCATCATGAGTACTTTGAGTTTGTCTTGTTAAGTCATTCACAGTTCTTCATCAAACAATATTGCTTTCTCTGTGAACAACATTCTCTTGGTCCTGCTTACTTCACTATATAGCAGTTCTTATGATACTTTCCAGGTCCTTCTGAAACCATCTAGCTTGTCATTTCTTATAACACAATAATATTCCATTACCATCATATATCACAGCTTCTAACAAAACATCTTAAATCATTTATTAAGCACTTACTATGTGGAGAAGACCATGTGAAGTTCTGAAAATATAAATAGAAAGGCAAAATAATCACTCAAGAAGTTTACATTCTGATGGGAGAAACAAACCCTACAGAAGATTATAGATGCAAGTAAAATGGAAAACTCACATGATCCTTAGGCTGTAGAGACTAATCAAAGTGTAATGCCTCTTCTTCAATGTTATTTCAAGTGAAAAAATTATATCAATTTCTAAGGTCAAATTATTTGACAATTCCAAAGACCTTTGTGGCAAAGGCTTCCCTTTCTGGGTGTTCAATAGCTGTGATTGTAGAACCTGAAGGAACTTTTGCCTCAGTTCATCTCCATACAAGATGCATCCCAACTGGAAATCTAAGAGCACTGAATTAGAAACAAAGCTAATGCTAAGACTCTTGAATTGAGAGTCCTGGGCTTTCTTCATGATGGTTGGAAAAGAGACAATGGTCATAATTTGAATTGTCTGACACGTGCTATTTTTTGTCTCTCTCAGAACTCCTACTGAAACAGCTTGACTGGCTTGCCTGCCCAATATGTGGCAGTTGGTTGATAGTTGATAAGGATGGCTGTATTCTTTTATATTGTAAATGCTCAGTAGATATTAAAGGAATAAATTAAGTTATAACATTTTTAACCTAATTCTTTTCTTTGGTATATACAGAATAGAAATGGAGTTTTAAAATTTATTTTAGCTAGTGAACTAAACTAATTTAAATATAGATTTTCTTAAAATTTAATTGGTGCCAACTTATATTTCTCATCTATGTTTCACGTTGTCAAAATATTTTTATTTCAGGAACATATTTTCAACTTTTGTATTTTTTAATGTATTGTTTTACTGTCAAGTAACTATTGTCAATTTGCATTATCAATATTAATTTCAGTGAATTTTAAACACAAATGTTCTAAACAAGTCATTCATATTAAGTTATAGAATGTATTATATGACTTTAAAAAATTTATCTTCTGACTTTTGTTTCCTTACATTGTCCTTTTTATGTTTTAGGAATAACATTCCATCTTCCAGAAGCAGACAAACAATAATAGACTGTCCTGCAATGTCATAGGTGTCTTAGAGAAATCTTGCAGGAGATAAAAATGGTTTATAGTGTTTAAACTTTGCTAATTTAATTTTCTTTAAATATGTAATTCATATGAAGAAAATATCTTGGTTATTTCTAAAACTATAAAGCTATTCTTCTAAAATATTTTGTTTTATACTTTTGTCACTTCCCAATAAAAATGCCTCAATGCAATAAGACTGCCTTATAACAGCAAGAACCACCACACAACAACAAAAACTAACAAAACAAACTGACACAAATACTGAATTTAGCAGCATAAGCAAAATTCTAGCCCAGCATACACTACCTTTTTAAGAAGAAGGAAGTCTGTTTCATCCCAGTGATGTTGATTATAGTTCATCTGAAATCTAGTGTTTTGTATTGTTGTTCTTATTGACTTTACTGTGGTCTTTTGGGTATTCCCCTTGTCTTTGTTGTGTTTTCACCAATACCTACTACTGAGTTCATACAAATCTTCACTATTTTCTCTGAATTCCTCATACTCATAATCTCTTTTGCATATAATATTCTATTCCCTTGTCATGCACAATTTTTCAAGCATTTCCTAGTGTTGGGGGACCTAATTTATTTCTAGTTTTTCAGGTTTTTTTCTAATTTTAGTACTACACAAAATTTTGTTCAAGAATATATATATATACATATATATATATATATATACACACACACACACACGTGACTTTCTTAGGCATTGACCTATAAATGTATGACTATCAAAAGATTTCAATGTTTTAGTCACTTTTCCATAGGAGATATTTTAATGTCTTAAAGTCTTGAAATATATATAATTTTGTTGTCTGTGGATAGTTAGATACAAATAAATACCTGTCTTTTTTGGAAGTTAGATATTATTTTCCTAGTTTTCCATCTGTGAGTAATTACATTTCCCTTACCTCCAAAATCATCGGACTGAATTTTCTCTTCACTTAAGATATTTGTGTTTAAAGAGGTATACACCCAGAATATCTAAAGGGGACAGTTGTGAGCCACCACAATTTCATGAATATAATAGCAAATACTGTTTCACCCTCTTAGTTAAAGGTGTATACAAGAAAGGTTTTAAAAGATTTAAAATCTGATTTAACAGTGCTTGACAGCAAGCAAGTCAAAGGAAGAATCAAAGCTGACATATTTAGAACAACCAGTAGAGCCCTTGACTAAGTCAATAAAAAATTGTTAACTTGGATATGTCCTTTGGTGGTTGTCTTGTGAACTCTGAAAGGTGGTTTCCATAATGGATGCATTTAGAATGGGAATGAACTAGCTAATTGTAAACAGCAACAGAAATGACAACAACATTTCATTAAGAAAATACAAGTAAACTGATTGATTCTATGATATTTCCAATAATTGTTTGGAAAAATACTTGGCAGGGGGACAATTGAAATTTTATTAGCCACTAATATTTATGATCAGCTCTACATAAGTTTGACTGAGCTTTTTGAAATTCAATAAAAGTTTGAGTTTTCTTAGTGCAACATAAAAATCTTACAACATAAACTGAATTTAGATCAATAAAGTGAATTTCAATGATCAATAAATTTCCTTTAATGGAAGTGATGATCTTAATCATAATTCCAATTTATAATTAAGGGTAAAGTCAAACATAGTGACTGCAATTTTGGTAAAACAAATTCATGAAAACAAATGAAATCTTCTTGTTGAGGTATGATTATAAATTGATTTTATTTCACAAATGTCAAAAAAACCCACTACTTTGGTCCTGGTATTCCATATCTGACACTATGGTGGACATAGATATCTGAAAGTACTTTGTTTCATGATGTACTAGAAGCTGGTAGAAAAGAATCCAGCTAAGGAAACTAGGGTAAGAATGAGACATCAAAATGGAGATGTCCCATAGTTAAAAGCATTCATAGACCACTAAATAGTAGTGTCATATAATTTCTAAGAGTTTTTAAACAAGATAAAAGATTCAAAATATTGTTAAGAATGAAACTTCTATTAATTATATGGAACAGAATTATCACTTAAGAATTTTGTTTCCTCTAAGTCAAATACTAAAACATCTTTCATCCTAGCCTTTTGTATAGGATTTCCCCAAGGTTATATACAAAACTGGAGAACATAAATATACATTGGGAAATTCACCAAAGGAATTATACCCACAAAACATATTGTTTTGATAAAAACTATGCCTGATTTCCTCATTGTCATTTTATACCATACGTGTAGTTTTGCCTTTATAATATAATGTAATAGCCTAAGAAGTCATCCAGAGATTCAGGCTCTTCCTAATTTTATATTTGTAACATTGGGTTGCTAAAATGCTAGAAGGTTCAGAAGGATATCCTTGGGTTCCCAGAGACTCTAGAGACTCTCCTAGAGAAAATAAAGACTTTGAAAGATCTTCCTAAGATGCTAAAGAATCCCTGGACTAGGCTGTTCACAGATATTCAGGAGAGTTTGGTTTACTTTGAGGTTCCAGTCGCTTTGTGAATGGGAATTGTTTGAAGCTTGTAGCACTATTTGGGGAGGCAGAGAGAGTTGTGATGTTTAAAATCTAAATGTGATTACTAAAAATCTAATGTGTGGTCACCTTAAATTAGAAGCTTATAGCACCAGTCTTTGGGCATTAAGTATTTATTAAAGCATACCAGGTATTAGTAAAAAGAGAACATGTGGCATTCAGAAAGTTAGGAGATCTGTCTACTCTGCCTGCCCCTCCTGCTGCCACAAGCTTGTCCCCACAAACAAAGAGTTTCCCTATTCATTCGAGTGGAAGCTTCCTGTGGGACCAGAAGAGAGGCAGTCCCCCCACACAGATCCAAGCTAATTGGCTATTAGCAATGATTGGCATGACTTACAGGTGGTTCTATGGATATTGACAACTTCCGGATGCTAAGCCAAGACACATATTTGCTAGGGGGCAGGGTCCTGGTTCTCACAGAGGCAAGAGTGAATTGGGGGGCAGCTAAGTGGCCCAGTGGATAAAGCACCGGCCCTGGATTCAGGAGTACCTGAGTTCAAATCCGGCCTCAGACACTTACTAGCTGTGTGACCCTGGGCGAGTCACTTAACCCCCATTGCCCTGCTAAAATTAAAAAAAAAAAAGAGTGAATTGAATACATGAATTGGATTAACATAGATATGTGGTAAAAGAGTGGATTGGAGCTAAAACCAAAATGAAATATCCACAATGGAAGTTAGTGGTAGTGACCTCTCTCTCTCTCTCTCTCTCTCTGCCTGTCTGTCTGTCTGTCTTTATTACATGCATATAAGCATACACAAACATGTGTGTGATATGTATGTATATAAGTGTGTGTTTCCCTTAATTATATGTAGGAAATATGAGGAAGGTCAGTCAATATCACTTCCTTAAAGGAATCTTATTTATCAATGAATGAACCAAGGGATGAATTATCACCATGATATTGCCAAAGTCCAGGCATTTCTTTGCCCACACTGGTTCCTAGTTCAGTATCCCTTGGATATTTGGGCAAACTTTGGTACATAGCATTGGTCAAGGAATAAGGATATCTTTGATAAGATACAAGGAAACAGATGGTAGAATGGAGGGACATAAAAAGGATGATGATACAGATTAGATATACTTGACTAAAATTAGGGATATGAAGCTGGAAATCTGGGAACTTACAGATTTGTAGGTCAACAAAAAGAGAAATAGTTAGGTTGAAAGTGGATATGCTATGCATGAGACTGCCTAGGAAGAAAAATAGAGAAACATAAAAGGAACCATGGACATAGCTCATATAATGCATGGGAAGAATAAGATTTTTTGCAAAGAAACTGTTAAAGATTAAGTAAAATAAGGATATAATTCTAACTTTGGTGGTCATCAGTCTAGATGTAGTAGGTAAAGATATGGGAGAAAATTATATAAACAAGGAAAAATTGTCAAAAGAGAAAATGGTTGAAGACTGTGCATTGGGGAATGGTGATGTAGCCAAAGGAAGAGAAGGTTTCAACAATATGGTCATTGGTAACATTATCAATTAGTAAGAGGCACTGAGTGGTTGAAAGATATAGAAAGGGCTATTTGATTAAAGGTCATTTAAGATCTTCAGAAAATTAGGTTGATGCAAGTGGTAGAGAAATAAGCTTTGCTAGAATGGTTTAAGAAGCTTATAATGGGAGAGGAATCAATGGTAATGAGCAGTGGGTGGTTAGCAGTGAAGTGAATAAAGTCATAGGATAGTTTGAAGTGACATCATTTCAAGATATCCCTATTCATATTGAATGAAACATAATTTTTGTTTGACTTACTGAGGATGGTGGTCTAACAAGTCAATAAAAGATGTTGCGGAGAAAATGAAAATTAAAGAGTTCACAAGACATTTGATCATTTCTATAGAAAATGTGAAAAGTTTGGTTTCACATAGATTAAAAATCGTTGTGTAAGTGGACAATTTACTTTTAAAAATTGTATTCATTTATTTCATTTTATTTCTTTCTCTTATTTTATTATGTTTACTTGCTTTAGCATTATGTCCTTTTCTTTACATATTGATTTACAAGGGTCTATGCCAACTGAGATAAATTATGCAAAGGCCAGTAAAAGACTATATCCCTCTTCTTTTTTTTTCCTTAGTAGATAACAAACTATAAATCCCTGGAGAGAATTTTAGTAAAATTCAGCTTGAAGATCAATTGTTTTATCCCTTTACTAAATTTTATGATAGATTTTCATAAAAACCTAAAGCTTTTAGATTCTAACCATTCAAACAGTAACTGTAAATCCAATAATTTAATCTAGTTTCATCCAGCAGATAGAATCAAACTAATACAGGTATTGTTTTGCAATCATAGAATCATTTTAAATCTGTGGTGACTAAGGAACGATATTCAAAACAATCAGAAGAAAAGTGTTCAAATGTTTTCTCACCAATGTACTTTCATGTTCATGCTAAAAATCATAATCATGTTTTACCATATGAATGTAGAAAGTTTTCATAAATATGTTGTGAAATCTAAAGAAAGTAGCTTAAAAAGTAAGGGATAAGTATCAGATAGACCTCATCTTCCATTTGCAGGAAATCTGGAGAAGGGTTCCCAGAACATTAGATGGACCCCTTGTGTGGGCTTTACTCAGAAAATTATGTGAACACATTTGGAACAGTCTGTAGGTTGACTGATTTACTGAGGATGGTGGTCTAACAAGTAATGTAAGAGTATGTTGTAGTCATTACCATTGGAGTGAACACTCATGGATTAAATTACAAATCTTTACAAGTATTGAAAAAAAAATGAAAAAAAATTCTGGAAGCCCCCGAAGTTTGGTGTTCTAAGATAACTTTATAAGGGGTAGCTTTGAAGCAAAACATAATTTTCTGCACTTTAAGGCAGTATTGTATATACATGTTTATAAAGCATTTGCCAACACAACACAGAATAGATATCTGAGAAACAAAAAATTAAATAGAATCAGTCTATACCAAGAAGATTTCATTTTTGTTTTCATCATCTCAGTTGAATTGAGTTACTTTTCCCTTTGATCAAATTTTTTCAAATATCTTCCATTTAATTTTCTGATTAGGGACTTAGTTTAGTTGAATCTATATGGAAATGGACCATCTACTGTATTTGAATTGGCTTTACAAATAATACTTGGAAAGACTTAAGTGGTTCAATGCTGAGTAAAGTGAGCAGAACCAGTATAGCAATAGTAACAGCATAGTACCAGTACAGTAACTGCAACACTGTGCCACAATCAACTGTGGTAGACTTAATTCTTCTCAGCAATACAATGATCCAAGATAATTCCAAAGGACTCATGATGGAAAATGCTCTCCACATTCTGAAAAATGAACTTAGGAATCTGAATGCAGATTGAACCATACTGTTTCTATTTTTTTGTTGTTTTTTTGTTTTAAGGTTTTCCTCTTTGTTCTGATTCTTTTTTCACATGAATAATGCAGAAATGATGTGATTGTACATACATAGCCTATATCAAATTGGTTTCTGTCTTTAGGAGGGGAGGAATAAAGGGAGGGAGGAAGAAAACTTTGGAATTCAAAATCTTATAAAAACAAATGTTGAAAGCTATCTTTACATGTAACAGGGGGAAAATACCATAAAGATTGAAAATAAAATAGTACTTGGTAGCTAGATGGCATAATGGATAGAATGTCCAACTTGGAGTCAAAAATATCTGAGTTTCAATCATGAGGCAGGCACTAACTGTGTAGAGCTGGGCAAGTCTCTTAATCTTTTTTATGTCTTAGTTTCCTCATATTTAAAATAGGGATAATAATAGACCCTACTTCACAGGATTATTATGAAGGTCAACCAAGTTAATATAAATGAATCATGCCTTATAAAAGTTAAAGGTCTACATAAATGCTAGATGTTGTCTTTAGAGATAGAAAATACATGTAAAACTTTTGACCAGGCAATAATCAGCAGAAGCAACAACAATAAGACATCCTTTACAGATCTGGAAACCCACCTGTCTGCTGTCACTAAGAATACGGCATTATTCACCTGTTTTAGTATTTAGAGTCAGTACCTTCCATGAACTTGATAGTTAAAGTTTTCAGAAACAGATGCTCTTGGGAGGTGTTATTTGCTGCCACTCTGATTTTTTTCATTAAAAATATGTCTCCCCTATGTAATATACAAGACGATTATAATGCCATCAAATTTCTGAAACCAAAGTATTCATTGATCTCTAATAGTATCTTACCCCCTTGCCATTATGTAATTGTGACAGTTTTTAGAACCTCTGTCTCCCAATTATAAAAAAAATTATATTCAATAAGCTAGCCCTTTCTCCAACTTTATTCCTTCCATCTTATCAATTCATATGCCCTATATAAGTCATCCCAGAGGAAACTTGATTTTTACCCCAGAGTTGTGATGACCAAAGATTTAATTACCTACTGACCAACCTGCTTGTGATGTGGCTTTCCATATTAAGTTATCCTGGGTCTTCAAACAGCAAATTCCTAGGGTTGTACTGAACTGCCTTTCTAATTTGGCAAAATATGTTAGTTTCCTTTGAATTCAATTTAATTTACCTCAATTAGATTCAGTTCAACTCAGTTTGATTCTGGAACATGACTGTGCTAGGTTATAGAAATTAGAAAAAGAGGAAAAAAAAACCAAAAAGCAAAATAAGTACCTATCTTCAGGGATTACATTCTATTGGACAGAAACTACATGTACAACACAAAATTTATAAACAGTATTAAAAAGTAATGGGGACTGAGAAAAGTACATATAATTATAGGAGGTGGCAACTGATGTGATTCTGAACAGAATTAGAGATTCCAAGAGATAGAAATGAAGAAGAAGAATATGTCAACAAGGAGCGGTAGCTTTTACAAAGTCATGGGGGCAGGAGGTAGAAGTACCCCAAAGGGTCCATGAATAAATCTTAGGGAATTCTATGAACTTGAATCCGAAATATATATATATATATATATATATATATATATATATATATATATATATATATATATATATATATATATATATCCTAACCTTTAGTTTCCTTTTAAAATAGAAGTATTTTGCATTTAAAAATACTATTCTGAGTAGGGTCCATTGCTTTCAACACATAGCCAAGGGGGTCCATCACACACACACACACACACACACATGTACATACACATAAACACACCCCTTATGCTAAGGGGAACTGCAAATAGGTCAGATAGTCAAATTTGACAAAAGGTTTGAATACCTAATAGTGAATAATGGGAAATATTTTGAAAATACATGTGGTCATATTATAAAAAGGTTTAAATGCTAAAAAAAAATTTCTATTTTATCTTAGTATTCTCCCCCAACACCTCATATAGTGTTTCTGGACATAGTAGACAATAAATGTTTGCTAAATTCAAAGAACTGATAGGTGCTTTCCACTTTATGCCAAAGCAGGGATATTTCATTTTTGCATATTGGGGTTTATAGAGGAAGATAAATTCCAATGCTACTTGATCCCTTCTTCAGAGATGAATGTTGACCTGAAAATGGATTGATTTGTGAAGTACAATAAAAGACTGCTTCTCTAGAGTACTTTATTTGGCCCTTCTTTTATTAAAATTCCTAAGAAATACAACATGTAAAATTATCAATACTATAGCATTTCAGTACTTTGATGGATCAACAGTCTCCTTTATGTGGGCATACCCTCCAACAATATAGAAAATAGGATATCTATACCTCTTCATATCAGGTAACTCTTGTACTCCCACCAACCCTCTCTCAGCAGCCTGCCCAACTTGATGGATTTCTTCCTTTAGGACTTTTAACACTGCAAGAATACCAATGTAGCACATTGGTTGTACATCTGTTATAACTTGTTCTCTCTATGTGACTGGCCCACCTTTTATCCCAATCATCCATCTCCTGGATGATATTTTTTATGCCATAATTTGTCATAGAGAATATGCTGCAGCCTGTTTATAACCACCATATGCTTCAGCATTGTCCTTTTGGTAACCTGCAATTTTGTTTTTCTGAGATTATGAGCTATAGCTATGCCATTCTTGATTCAAATAAATCAAAGCTAATATCAAATGCTCAAGAGGGTTGGGATTGGTTAGTATTTGAAAAGGAAACCTTATGGAGATACCAAGTGCCATATTCCTCCCAAAACCTGATTCCCAGCTTTGACACCGTTTGCTTCAGTGGAAGCAGATCTGATATGGAATCAAAGGATCTAAAGTTGAATCCTGGCTCTGCTACTTGCTACTTGTTTGATTTTTGACAAGTCCCTTTTTCTTTCTGTGCTACCATTTAGTTATATTTAAATGAAGTTAAACTAGCTTATCTGTAAAGTTCCTTCAAGCTCCAAATGTAATACCCTATAATGTTCCATGATTTGCAAAGATAGGGCATCACTAGTAGTATATTATACTACAAAATACTGGTTCTTTTGGGCAGATGAGGGAGAAGCTAAAAAAGTACTAGAATATTTCCTAAATGTAATATAACCAGCTACACATTTTATTTGAAATCTTGGCCCAGTTTATACATAGTGTGGCATAATACTTTACTCTATAGGACTATTCATATATAACAGACTGGATATTAATTCTTCATTGACTTAAATAGACATTCTAAAATTGAAGGAATGGCAGGTCATCAGTATTAGAAAAATAGGACTTCAGGACTTGAAGACTTAAGTAATTCCTCTGCAAGTCAACTTTATATAATTGTGGACTAAAACCTACCTAACTTAGTTTTTAAAGAGAAAATCTCTCAAGAGTCTTTTTGGCCAATGGGATGTGGCAGGTTTATTCAGATATGGCTTAAATACCCCCAAGACACCTCACAGCATTTTACGTTAACTGAAGTACAGAGTCCCTGCAGGACACTCAAGCATGTGGAGATAGAACTCCCATCATGGAGAAAGTAATCATTTAAGAGATTATAAACTCATAGTTTTCCAAGTAGGTTGGATTGTATTTAAAGTACCATGTTCAGAGGACAGCTAGGTGGCACAGTGGATAAAGCACTGGCCCTGGATTCAGGAGGATCTGAGTTCAAATTAAGCTTCAGACACTTGACACTTATACCAGTGTGATCCTGGGCAAGTCACTTAACCCTCATTGTCCTGCCAAAAATAAAAACAAAAAATAAAGTATCATGTTCATTCTTGAGTTTCACATTTTAGGAAGGTCGCTGTCATTTTACAAAGGTCATTGTCAAACTAAACATGAAATGATGCAAAGTGAATATATTAGAACCAGAACACTGTACATAGTAACAGCTATATTGTACAATGACTTACTGTGAGTGACTTAGCTATTCTCAGCTATATAATAATCCAAGTGAATTCTGAAGGAGTTATGATGAAAAATGCTATATGTCTCCAGAGAAAGTACTGATGGAGTCAGAATGCAGATCAAAGTATATTTTGTTTTTACTTTATATTTCTTGGGGAGTTTTTTTCTGTTTTCTTTTACAATATAGCCAATATGTAAGTGTGCTTAGCATAATTACATTTGTGTGTAAACTATATCAAATGTTTTGCCTTCCGAAGGAAGGGGTAAAGAGAGAGGAAGGGAATCTAGAACTCAATTTAAAAAATAAATGTTAAAAATTGTAGATGTAATTGGAAAAAATAAATGCATATGGATATATGTATGAATATATGTACATACATGTATGTGTATATACATATGTATGTATGTTTATAAGAAACATGTTTTAATTAGGACACTGTATTCTGTTTGGGGGGGGTGCAAAATGATACTCTTTACCCTTCAAAATATTTCATTAGAATGTTTGCATCTTGAGAGATTCATCACTTCTCTATTCCCAATATTTAGTATCATGCCTTCATATAGTATACTGGCTCTTAATAAATGTATGGTGATTGATTGTGTTAAGGGCTAAAATTCTATCTAAACTGTCTAAAATATCTAATGAGTGGTCGCCAATAAATTATAAGCTTTAGCAAGAGTTAGACTTTTAAGCATTTATTAAGGAGAATAAGAGTTTGGTAAAGAGAGAGAGAAAGGCCTAGATTCCTATCTATTAAAGGGAGAGCACATTTCTAGCTCCCTTCTCTGCCAGAGTCCCCAGGAAGGAGTTCAAGACCAAGCACCAGTCTCTTCCTTCTTCCTCCCACTAGCCAGCGTCACTTCCTGATGCCAAAGAAAAGACTCCTGGTCTTGCCCTCAAAGACCTTTGCTTCATGGGTGGAACTTTTCTACAGTAAGTCTCCAGCAGGTGGCGTCATTCCAATCGTTACAGTTGAGAAGCTTGCATTTGTTTAAGGGAATGAAAGATATAGAGAGATAAATAAATGCTAACTATATATAATTTCAGGATGGTGAGAGCAGGCATGTATTGTCTCATATAGGCAATGACATCTGATCTATGCTTTGAAGGAAGTCAGAAAGGTGTGAGGAATGAGTACAAACCAACACAAGACTTTGTTTAAATCCCTAGGTTAATGTGTTTAGCTTTTGGAAAATTGAATGCTCAAAAACCCACATTGCACTGTTTTGTTACACAGAATTGCATTTGAATAGGAAACATTTTTGGTCCTCATAATCTAATGCAGCACTTTATTCCTGCTTAAATAAAAGGGCACTTTTCCAATAGAATTTCCTGAAGGAAAGAATCATTGCATTTAGAAAGCTGTGGAAACCTGTCAATAATACCCATGTGTCCTATAAAATGTTTTTATTTCTTTCATGGTATGTTATGCTTCATCAATTTCCTTAATCCGAGCTGCAGTTCACATTGCCATCCTGAAACATCTCACTGAGCAGTAATTTATCTCTTGACTCAGGCATAACAACCACAAATGCAGGTTATTCTGGGAATCTGGATTTGCATTGCATAAACCATATTTTTAAAATCATTTTAAATGAGATTAATTCATGATAGGGAAATTATTCTTCTATTTTTAGATTCAACTTCTAAAAGATGTGATGACTGAACCTTGAGTGTTTGGTTGAGTATAAGACAGAATCTTCATCTGAGGATTAGGGATTTCTGAGAGAAGTACAACCACAAGAGAAATGAGAAGATGCTTCCCCTCTATTTATTGTAATACCTTTTTAAAAACTGGCATTAGAGGAGATTATTACAGATTGTATCTTGGAATTTATCAGCTGTATGCTCCATAGCTTATATTTCTTTCCAATTAGGCTGACTGGTTTAGTTTACTAGGAGATTTACCAATACCCAAGTTCTGGAAAGATATTGATGGTTAAAATGTGGTGGGCAGAATTGAGTGGAGGATTCAAACTGAAAGATCATGGCTGTTCTCTTTACCTAGGAAGAAAGCTTCTCATTGTATATTGTTTCATTGTTGTTGCTGCAGCTGTTTTTACTTTTGTTGACTATACATATACACATTTTTTTTTTCATTTAGGGACGTCTAGGTGAGAATAACTTCCTCTATTTGAAAGATTCTAGCAACATATTATTTTAGTCTTGTCTCAGGAACTGGGGTTAAATGATCTACCCAGGGCCACCCAGTCAGTATGTTTAAGAATTAGGCTTGACCAAATATAATTTTTATGCTCTAACCCTCTTTTATGTACTATGCCATTCTGCCACTTACCTTGTATCAGTATCTAATTTTTTCTTTTTTTTTTGTAAGAGAAAGCAAAGTCCATGTCTAATTGATATGTGTTTTTTTATTGAAATAGGCAAAATAAAATGATTTCATGTTACAGAGCTTCCTGCAACCACCTACTCAAATGCACGTCTTATGTGTTGCCTCAACTCAAATGTTATAAGAAAAAGACCTCCAAAGTGAGGTATGCTAAGTGAATAATAGATCATGAAATACCAAATAATGTGAAATGGGTTTCTTTTAAAAATCTACAGGCTGTGGATTCATTTTTGTGTTTTTTTCATATTTGAAGCAGGATTATTTGTATAATTTAGTCCATGAGAATCCAAGCTGATTTGAATTTTAACAATTGGTGTGTCTGTAACTTTGAGGATTTGACATCATCAATATTTACTTAAAACTATCACACTTGTTTCCTATGGATTCTTTAATTTTGAAAGATACCTGTCCCTAAAACCTCCCCACTATCCTGAAAGCTCTAAGTGTAGAGATTTGACCTATATTCTGTTTCTCAAATCATCTGCTTTTCACAAGAATAGCCTAGTAAAAAAATTCTACAACTACTATTATTGTACAGTGAAATATGATCTCACTTTGCTTCTAAGTTAACAATGTCAAAAATCTTGTCCTCAAAATAAATGCTGGAAAGTATACTTTTCAAAACTAGACATTATAAGAAAATACAGCATAAACTTTCAATATTACCTAAGTTTTTCAGAAAGGTGAAAAAAAGAAAAAATTAGGATGTTACTATAATAAAACCATAAAATTTGTTTCTACTTGTTTTACTACCACTCATCTTATTAGAGGGGCTAAGGTCCAGTTGCTGTCCTTTTGTTGCTGCCTTCCACTGAGCTGTGTGAATGAGAAAAATTTATTTATAATTTGAGACTCCCCCTCCCACAACTATGTCTTTAGTACCTTATCTGTCAAAAAAGAAAAGTAAATAAAAATATGTTCTGAACAGCTAATAATTCATACTTTATTTGAAATTTATAGATACTACATAATATCAGGGAATCAAATAGCAGTCTGTTAATATTATTTTTAATAATGTAGAAGAGATTGATGTGAAAGCTAAAGTCCTATTTAAATAAGTTACTACAGTAGTTCATCAAAGTTTGCCAATTCTAATGATACTAATTCTGAGGCTAATAATATATTATGTCCCCAATCATGTTGTAATTAAAATTGTAGTTTGCTGCCTATTGCAAACCTGTGGTATCTGATTTTATGAAAATTTATTTTATTATGTTAAGAGGGAAAACGACAAAACCTCTTAGTAACACAGATTTGTTAAATTTCCTCTAGGCTAACTGCTAACAAAAATGGTGCCAGTCATGAAGTCATTGAATCCAATGATTTGTACTTAAAAAAATATCAGAAAGTATACCCATTAATCAGAGATATAGCAGTGATCTTTTTGTCCATATTATACAAATATTTCACTTCTTTTTCCTTAACAAAATCATTTTGTTTTGACACATCAAACACTTCCCAGAACATTATGAAGGGGGAAAAAAAAGAATTCCGAAGAACATTCCCCTCCCCCTCAAAAAAAATAGGTTAGCTATGTGATTGTTAACAGAATTTAATGAATATGGGAGTGAATGGGGAGGGGACAATTATGAAATGCTTTTAGTGTCAAGTCACATAGAAAGTCTTCAAGTTTGTTGGTGTGCATTGACCATATGGGTGGCAGTGCATCTTTTTAATGCTATAAAACTATGACCATTTCAGATGTTCAAGCATTTGTCAGTGCCAAGGATTTTGGTGGTAAGGACTACTGCCTTTTCTGAGTCTGTACTTATGAGGACAGCAGCAGTTTCTAGGCAATAGCATCAACATCATGATTACTCCCGTGAAGCATGGCTTGCAAGGCTGGACTGACAATGAGAAAGAAGGCTCACTGTTGCCCTTGTAGTCTGTCCATAAGGATCTAAGGACCCTGACAAATTGGTTAAATCCACTTGATAAAAATGAAACCAAGATTTGGATGTAATGAAAGCTAGAGCTGACTTAAAGCCCAGTCATATGTTTTCACTCAGGTTTTGTTGAAGGAAGAAAGCAGAAATATAGTTCCCTATATTATGTTGTTGATGATGATGGTGGTGATGGTGATGTATGTATGTATGTGTAAGAGACATTTAGTAACTCATTTTTTGGATGGAGAATTTGGAGTCCAGTCAATTCATTTCTTCACCTGTGGATGCATAGTAATAACTTATTACTGATTTTTTTACTCTACCCCAAGAAAGTCCAATGAAATTACTATAATTCTTTGGGTGATGGAGTAGATAAAGTGTTGAGCCTGGATTCACAGAGACCTGAAAACAATTGTAACCTCAGATAGCTACTACATGCATGAAAATGACCAAGTCAGTTGACTTCTGTTTGCCTCAGTTTCCTCAGGAATATTCTGAGGGTCAAATGAGTTCATGTGGGTAAAGTGCTTCTCAAAGTGCCTGACACATATTGCATACATAATAAATTCATGTTTCCTTCCTTCCTTCCTTTCTTGCTTCCTTTCTTTTTTCCTTTCTTTTTCCTTCCTTCTTTCCTTCCTAGCTCTCTTCCTCCCTTTTTCTTCCCTTTCTTCCTTGCTCTATCCTTCATTCCCCATGCCTTTCCTACCTAATTTATTTTCAGTCTAAAATGATACCTATTTGTAGGGAATCCTTCAATATAATTCCATGCCTCCCCATGCACCCATTTACATTAAATTGTTTTGCCACAATCTAAATGGTACAATGTGAATCTGACAATCCTTCTATACCTATGCTGTTTCATAAATTTTTATTGGTTTTTTTTTATGGGCATCAGCACCTTCTCCTTAATGATAACATTTATTCTGTGATCATTTTGCCACAGACATTTTGTTACACTTTGGGAAGTGTTATTATTTTCTTCATTTTTCCCATTGTAAATAAATTCTAGAATTATACCATGGAATCTCTCAGGATTATGTTTAGAAAATGTTGACTTGTTTCATTTTAAAACACATCTACACCCTGATTGAATGTAATGGAAAATCTATGGCCATGAAATATATGAATTAGATAAACAGGCATGTACTTTATGCTCTTGGGCAGAGATAATTATTATTTATGTTGTTATTGTTTTTCATTAGTGCTAATACAATTATTATGATTTGCTTGTCCCATTGTACTATATTTTTATTTCTCTTCCATGAGAGGTCATGTCAGTCACCAAAATGTTAATGGGAGAAAAAAAGAATAACAGCATCATGAGCTAATTCTCTTAGAATTATTTGTGGTAGTTGGAAATCATTGTAATACATTGACATATTCAGAAGCTTCCTATGGAAAGCTCACCATTCTCATCATTAGTGATCCTTGTTTACTATTTTTCAAAACCATACCTCTCTTTGAGAAACTGATACATTACTTTAAAGGCACATTAAAGAAAATTCTAATAGACTAAATTCTATTTTGCTATAGATTTTGATAATCATATTGGAGATTTGTCTTGAAAATATTTTCACAATCACGCTTGAGAAGTCATAAGGCCTACATGTAATACAAAATGCAATATATCAGTGATATCTGTTTGATATTGACACAAATGTTTATTTGTGATAAATTATTTTATATTTATTTTGAAAATTGAAATAATATTGGTAATCTTTTTAAAGAAATTTATCATTGCATATGCTGTATAGTATAATTTATAAAATCATTAATTAAATTATTTGAATATATGCTGTGTTTTAAAAATTATTTGTGATAAATTGTGTTTTCCCTCTCAAATTATTACTCCTTATATATTAATAGTTATTGCACCTATCTTGGGTGTAAGCATTTATTATTAATCAATATTTATATTAGTTAAGTATTAGTAAAGAATTCACCATGTCTCCCTACTTAAGAGCACACACCCAAGAAACAGCATTCCAAGCCAAGGGGAATAGGTCTAGGGAGGGGGCAAAGAGCATGTTAAGATCAAGCCAAGATAGGCAGCCTCTTGTGATGAAGGCTTTTATCCTCTTTTGGTAGAGGCAGTCATTATACACTGATCAAAGCAGAACATCATTCATTTTCATTGGTTGACATGATCTGAAAATGATCCAAATTAAAATGAATTCTATGATGACATCAGGGAAAAGAATGCAAAAGACCCTCATTGAAGTTGCTCAAAGCAAAGTCCATTATCTAGGTGTAGTTTAAGCCCATCAGTCCTTCAATAAGCTAGACAAGGAGCTATCTCCATTTCTTTTGTTTCCTTGGGATCATTCCAGACAGGGCCAGAACTTTCTGGGGTGAAGTTGAAGAGAGCAACTAAACTAATCTCTGGGTCCTCCCAAGAAATCAATTATTAATAATTTGTTTTACAATGTACAAACATGAACATATATATATATATATATATGAAGTATACATCATGCTATAATATAATAAATTTTGAATTGTTACTTTCAGAGTTGAAAAAGATGTTTTCTTTCTTTTTTTTGAATAGAATTTTATTTTCCAAAATATATGTAAAAACAAAATTTTAACATCCATTTTTAAAAAAACTTTGTATTCCAACTTCTCTCCCCCCCCTCCATTTGTAACCCCCACCCACAAGGACTCAAGCAATTCAAAATAAGTTATACATGAGTAG
This sequence comes from Dromiciops gliroides, assembly GCF_019393635.1. Taxonomy (NCBI): domain Eukaryota; kingdom Metazoa; phylum Chordata; class Mammalia; order Microbiotheria; family Microbiotheriidae; genus Dromiciops; species Dromiciops gliroides. The sequence goes on from NC_057866.1 coordinate 145,059,267, forward strand.
TCATGGAAAAATTCCCATATTAGCTAGTTGTGAGAGAAAACAGTAAAAAGAACCAAAACTTCAGATTAAGGAATTGTCAAAGAGGAAAAGAAAAAAAAATTTAATGTGTTTCCATCTGTTTTCAGATACTATCAGTTCTTTCTCTGCAGATGGGCTGCAATCTTCATAAGTCTTTCAAGATTATATTGGATCATTGCCTTGCTGAAAATAACCACATGCTTCCTAGCAGATCATCCCCCACTATTGCTGTTATTTTGTATATAGTACATTTCACTCTGCTTCAGTTCATGTAGGTCTTTCCAGGTTTTTCTGATAGTATCCTGTTCATCATAACCTGCATATAGTACCTTAAGCTTGACAGAGAATTTTCTTCATAAAAGCTCAGCAAAGTAGGTACCATACGTTTTGCCATTATAATCAATCTTCATAACTATTTCCCTCCATCCCACTCCCTTCCCATGACATTTACTCTATCTTCTTTTTACTTATTCTTCCTCAGAAGTGTTTTACTTCTGACTATCCTCTCCCTCACTCTGCACTCCCTTATTTCATCCTTCCTTCCTTATCCTCTTCCCCCCTTTTTTTCCTGCAGGGTTAAATAGATTGCTCCTCCCAATTGGGTATGAAAGCTATTCCCTCTATGAGTCCACTCCAATGAAATCAAGGTCCCTGAGCTAATTCTGTGTAATAAATTTTTCTTCCTCCCTCCCTCCTCAACCCTCCCTATGAGATCAAGCAATTCAATATGTCATACTGGTGCAGTAATGCAGAACATCTTCATTTTCCTTAAAAGTGTTTTGCTTTTTACTGCTCTCTCCCCCAATCTGCCCTTTTCATCTTCCCTTCTTCCCCCCTTCCCTTTTCTCCCTCACCGCCCCCCCCCCAGGGCAAAAATATATTACCATACCTACTTGAGTATGTATGTTAGTCCTTCTTTGAGCCAATTCTGATGATATTAAGGTTCATTCACTCCCCAACTCCTTCACCCTCTTCTACTCTCCTCCATAAGCTGTTTTCTTATTTCCTTCATGTGAACTACCTCTCCCCAGACCATCTCTCCCCTTCTCACTCCCCCAGTTTATTCATCCTACACCTTAACCCTATTTTAATGATGTCATCATGGGTTAGTTAGGTGGCACATTGGACAAAGCACCAGCCTGGACCCAGGAGGCCCCAAGCCCAAATCCAGCCCCAAACATAAGACACCCCACCCTGTCTGCCCCACAAAGAACAAAACATAAATGCTTTACAGATATCATCCCTTCATATTCAGTTCACTCCTGTCTTCTGTGAATTTCTTACTGAGATAGTTCTTAGAATTTGAAAGTATTATCTTCCCATGTAGGAATGTAAATGGTTTGATCTTTTAATATCCCTCATGAAGTCTTTTTCCTGTTTACCTTTTTATGCTTCTCCAGGGTCTTGTATTTGAAAGTCAAATTTTCTATTCTGTTCAGGTCTTTTCATCACAAATGCTTGAAAGACCTCTTTCTCATTGAAATCCCATTTTTGCCTCTCAAAAATTATACTCAGTTTTGCTGGGTATGTGATTTTTTGCTGAAGTCCCAGTTCCTTTGCCCTCTGGAATATCATATTCCATGCCCTTCAGTCCCTTAATGTAGAAGCTGCTAGATCTTGCTTTATCCTTTATTGGAGCTCCACAGTATTTGAATTCCTTTCTTCTAACTGCTTGCAGTATTTTCTCCTTGACTTGGGAGTTCTGGAATTTGGCTATAATATTCCTGGAGGTTTTCCTTTTGGGATCGCTTTCAGGAGGTGATCGGTGGATTCTTTCAATTTCTATTTTAGCTTCTGCTTCTAGAATATCAGGGCAATTTTCCCTCACAATCTCTTGGAGGATGGTGTCTAAGCCTTTGTTTTGGTCATAGTTTTCAGGTAGTCCAATGATTTTCAAATTATTTCTTCTAGATTTATTTTCTAGGTCAGCTGTTTTTCCAAGGAGATATTTCACATTGCCCTCTATTTTTTCATTCAATTGGTTGCAGAAGATGCCGGTGCTGCAGCCGATTCAGAGGCACTGGGGCAAATTCCTCTGGTGGGCACCTGGTGTGTCGGCCAGATTGCTGTGTCAGGCTTTATTCGTGGCCCAGCAAGGCCCCCTGAAATCTGTCTATAGCTGGAGAAAACTCTCAGCCCGTATTTTTGTGTGTTTTTCTGCCCCAAGGGTTCTTTTATTGCTATTTTTGGGGTGATTATATCAGGAGCCCTGTGGGTTTAATGTCTTTCCTCTGCCATCTTGAAAGAGATGTTTTCTTACATATATGTATACAAACTCATGTGAAACCTACTTATATATGTATATATACACTCATGTTTGCATGTAATCACATGCAATTTTTTTTGAAAGGGAAAGAAATATGTACCTGTAAGTTTAGCATAAAAAGCATGTAAAGAGGAAATTCTCTCTACCAATATAAATTGACCCCACAGGTATTTCCCCTTTTCTGAAAAGCAAAAGCCTTTTTTAAATTAAAAGGCTTTTTAGGGGGAGCAGCTATGTTGCCCCTCCTATAGGATAAACTGGATTCAGAGAGGGCCCCAGAGAATGAACTAGAGGTAGTACTCAATAGGGCAAACTGATAGCTAGGCCTCAATGGCAGAATTCTACAAATATTAAACTTTAGGTTGTTGTAAGTTCAGAAGAAACAGACAAAAATGAAAACTCTTCCTACTCTCAAGGATTCATGTCTTAATAGGAGAAAACAAGTACATATCTAAAACCAATGGCCAGAACCCTCTAAGGTATGGAGTTTTACTCTGGAAGTCATCTCTGGGAGTTATAAAACTGGATATACAGAACTATGATTTAGTTCTCTACCCATCATGATATCCAGCTCTCCCTCTTTCTGAAAAGTACCCTACTTTCCCCCATACCCTGGCAGTCCCTGTCTTTATCTGCTCTTATCCACCCTAGGAAGAAGTTCCATCCTGTTAACTCTTCTGATATTGGAGAGGTTCTTAGTGCCTCTCCAATCCAGATTCCACTGGACCCTCTAAACCTCTTCCTTGAGTCTCACAGTATTTCCTTTCCAGAGGCAATTGAAGGCATTAGACTTCTGGTTAAGGACTACCTATCCTCTGGTCTTTTAGTTCCCTGCACTAGTCATAATTCTGATCCTCCCTGTTTGTGTGCTCTTGTGACTGCGTGTCCAAAACCTGAGCAGTGAATGTTCCTGTGATTCCTAGAACACCTGTGGTCCCTAATCCCTAAACTCTTCTGAATCTCATTCTTCATGATTCCACTGTTTACACTGTTGATTTGTGTAGTACCTTTTTTCAGTATGCCCTTTGGTGTGAATTGCCAGTTTTCCCTTTTTCCTTTACCTTTACCTGGGAGGGCATGCAGTACACTTGGGCTGTTCTACTTTTCACAAATTTTGAAAGAAGACCTTGCTGACCTTAAGTTTCCTTTAGGTTCTACCCTCTCCAGTATGTAGATGATTTATTCCTTTGCTCCCTGGATCTCAAATTTTCAAAAGCTGATTCCATTTTTCTAATCTCCTTCCTCAAATGCCATAAAGTATCTTGTTCTCAGGTTCTGAGTTTTTAGGACATCTGATATCAGCCAATAGTCTCTGTCTTGCAGGATTAGAGATCTCTCTACTATCCAAACCTAGTGTTACTATCTCCAGGTGTAGAGGCCTCAACCCAGCCACTTTTCTCCCTGACAAAGGATGAGAACCCTGACCACACTCAGGATCATGATTGTATTAAAATTATTGACTTTATTTTACCGCCCCCCCACCTTCTGCCAAGAGGACCTCCAAGAAACTGAGATAGAAAACCTACATTATTCCTGGTACACTAATGGTTCCTGTCTCCAAAATGATGCTATCACCACCACAGAAGAGATCACTAACCCCTTCCTTTGGCTTCCTCAGCACCACAGGCTGAATTAGAAGCCTTGACTTGAGCTTGTGAATTAGTAAAGGAAAACTAGTGAACATTTTTACAGGGATAGTAGGTATGTGTTTGGGGTGGCACATGATTTGGGGATGTTATGGAAATATCGAGGGTTCCTGAAATCTGGCAACCGCACAATTCTAGAGATTGTTCAACTCTCTTTTCTTGCTAACAGCAGTGACTGATATTAACATGCCAGGACACCTCCATGAAGATTCTCTCCATGCCCAGGTTAATGCTCTTGCTGACCTGCATGCCAAGCAGGCTGCTCAGAAAACTCTAATCCGTATTAGTCTGTCTTCCTTTTATATCTGCTAAACTTTGCTCCAAATTATCATTGACCCCAACAGCATTTGCTGTAGTCCAAAAGACCATGTTCTATCCCATCAAAGATAGGCTAAGACTGGAAGGGTGCAAAAAGGATAAACTCTGTCCTTTGGTATGGGCCAATTAATTGAATGCCCAATCCTTCAGACCTATGATGGAATACCTGCATTCTTCAAGTCTCTGCATTTCTGATAAGCTGCTTAGTTTAGGCTGCAAATATTGGTGCGGACCATTGAGACTTACATGACAATTTGTCTACAATGTGAAATCTGTCCTAAATATAATGTAAGCAAGTCTCTAAAACATCCATAAGTTTCCTCTCCCTGATGCCTCTTTTTCAAGTCTTGCAGATTGATTTTATTCAGCTTCCATCCTCCTCTAATTATATTTGCATTAGTTATGGTTTACATGTTCTCTTATTGGGTAGAATCTTTTCCTTGCAGGAAAACTACTGAAACAGCTGTAGCCAAAGGCTTATTATAAAGGATTTTCCCCACCTGAGGAATTCTTAAAGAAGTTCACAGTGATAAAGGTATTCTTTTACTGGTTCAATTATCTCCCAATTGTTAGCTTCCTGGCCAGTACTTCAACATCTATAGTATTTACCACCACCACCACCACCACCACCACCACCACCACCCCACCTCACCCCACCCATCCTCAGGTGGGGTAGAACTTATCAATGGCATCATTAATGTCATGGGGTGCAGAGCACCCCAGGAGTTCTCTGGGGCACACTGAGGAATCTTGTCCTTGAGAGGCTAAACCAGAGGACAGATACACCTACAGAGATAGGTGGAACCAAATCTGACTGAACTAGCTTTGGATTCCCACCCTTCATTCTGGTCTCCCTTAGCCCTGGGGAGATAAATCTGGGTGTGGCTGCGGCCTTTGTGTCCTGAAGAGAGATCCATAGCCACCCCTCACCCAATTCCTCCAGTCACTGCGGGTGGGGGATAGTCCTCCCTCACTAAAGGAACTTTCCACAGGCAGATGGTCCATCCCCATCAGTCCTCTATAAAAGTACCTGCCAGTCTCCTGTTCTAGGAGATTGGTACCTCTGAGGCTCGTGCTTTGTGCCTATGTCCCTGATATAGTGGGAAAATGGGTACAGGTTGGGGTTGGGGTTCTTGGGAATTCCTCTTTAAAGAATTACACCCTCTTGCACACAAAACTTAGTTAGAACAAGGTGATAGTTTATTTAGGGCCAAGGGAAGGGAAGGGTGGGGGGAAGGGAAACCATGAAAGAAATCCTTGGACTTTTCATGGGGAGATTTGGCATAAAGCACATGGCTCAGAGGTACCAAATCTCCTCGAACAGGAGACTGGAAGGTACTTTTATAGAGGCCTGATGGGGGTGGACCATCTGCCTGTGGAAAGTTCCTTTAATGAAGGTGGACCATCCCCCACTGGTGGTAGCTGGGGGAATTGGGTGAGGAGTGGAGGACGATCCCCCACTAGTAGTGACTAAAGGAATTGGGTGAGGGGTGGCTACAGATCCCTCTTCAGGACACAAAGGACGCAGCCACACCCAAACTTATCTCCCCAGGGTAAGGGAGACCAGAATGAAGGGTAGGAATCCCAAGCTAGCTCAGTCCGATTTGGTTCCTCTAGGCGTTATCTGTCCTCTGGTTTAGTTTCTCAAGGAGAAGATTCCTCGGTGTGCCCCAGAGAAGTTCTGGGGTGCTCTGCGCCCCATGACATCCCCATGAGAAGTCCAAGGATTTCTTTCATGGTTTCCCTCCCCCTTCTTCCCTTCCCTTGCCACTGATATAGTGGGAAAATGGGATACGGGTTGGTGGGAGGGGTTCTTGGGAATTCCTCTTTAAAGAATTACACCCTCTTGCACACAAAACATAGTTAGAACAAGGTGATAGTTTATTTAGGAGCAAGGGAAGGGAAGGGTGGGGGAAGGGAAACCATGAAAGAAATCCTTGGACTTTTCATGGGGAGATTTGGCATAAAGCACATGGCTCAGAGGTACCAAATCTCCTCGAACAGGAGACCGGAAGGTACTTTTATAGAGGACTGATGGGGGTGGACCATCTGCCCGTGAAAAGTTCCTTTAATGAAGGTGGACCATCCCCCACTGGTGGTAGCTGGGGGAATTGGGTGAGGAGTGGAGGACCATCCCCCACTAGTAGTGACTAGAGGAATTGGGTGAGGGGTGGCTACGGATCCCTCTTCAGAACACAAAGGCCGAAGCCACACCCAAACTTATCTCCCCAGGATAAGGGAGACCGGAATGAAGGGTAGGAATCCCAAGCTAGCTCAGTCCGATTTGGTTCCTCTAGGCGTTATCTGTCCTCTGGTTTAGTTTCTCAAGGAGAAGATTCCTCGGTGTGCCCCAGAGAAATTCTGGGGTGCTCTGCGCCCCATGACATTCCCCACTTCTCTATATATAAGGAAAGGGGACGAAGATTCTTCTGAAACTGCTTCATGCTGACCGGGGGGTCGAAGAATCACGGCTCAAGGGAGAGGGAGGAGAGAGAAGTGGAGAAGGCCTGGAATGCTCGGAGTTGTGAGGGGCCCAGAGAGTCCAGAGGCAACACGTAGGCACAGTATCATGAATCCTTGAGCCTAGATGGAACAGACTTAAACAAAAAAAATTAAAACTGACCAGAGCAAAAAGGAAAAGAGACTTTATCAGATCAGGAGTCAAGTGGGACCTTTTTGCAGGACAGGGTGTGGCCTACTTTACAGGAGGGAGTTCAAGCCTAATTCTGTGATAGGCAGTGTCTGTCTACATTAAGGGTCCTTTTATCCCATCCCCACTTTGTGCCTTGATTGCATGCTAGGACCTGAACCAGAGAGTAAGACAGAGGTCGCCCCAAAACCATTCCTAGGCTTGCCTCCTATGTCCAGCTTGGCCATAGGCCTGACACGATGCTGGTCAGGAGAGCAAGCTGCAGAGCCCTGGATTTTTGCTAAGCCGATCTCTCGGGTGCTGCCCTGGGGACAAAGAGGTAGGAGGGCAGGCCTCACCTTCGTGTGGCGTCCCCCACTTCTGTGTTCCGGTTTACTGCAGCTGCCAGAATCTCGGCCAGCCAGAGTTCTGCTGGTAGCAGATGTGGTGATGGCTGCTGCTATTATATGAGCTTGGTCTATGGAGCGGGCACGAGCCATCTTTTCTCTCTCTTTGGCTACTGCAAGGTCCCTGTTATTAAAAATCTTAAAAGCAATGTCAAGGAGTTGTGAGGATGGAATCTGGGGACCCCAGTCTAACTTCTGGAGCTCTCTCCTAATGTCAGGAGCAGACTGGCTGATAAAATGAATATTGAGGACAGTAATTCCTACATCTCTTTGGGGGTCTAGGTTAGTATATTTCTTCAGAGAGTCTGCTAAGCGGCTCATGAAGACAGCAGGATTTTCATCAGACCCCTGTGTTATCTCCCTCACCTTTCCATAATTGACTTGTTTCTTAACCCCCCTTCTCATTCCCTCAACTAGGCAGGTGATCATGTGATTTCTACGAGCCCTGTCTTCCCTGTTATCATAGTTCCATCTTGGTTCTATGACCGGGACAGCTGTAAATCCAGGGACCCCAACCCAATTTCCAACCTGCGAGTGTTCATCCCCAACTTGTACCGCCAGGTCCCAAATCTGTTTTTTCTCATCAGGGGTACAACAGCTAGCAAGAATAATTTGCAAATCGGTCCAGGAAAGGTCAAACTCCAGTGTCACAGACTTAAAGTCATCTATGAACTTTGTGGGGTTCTCTGAGTAGCTCCCCAATTTCTCTTTAATCTGAGATAACCTGCTTATAGAAAAAGGGGCATGCCTTACTGTTGTGCCCTTCCCAATGGGAAATTCCCTTAATGGAAGCAGGGAAGTAGTGGGAGACGCTGGTAAGGACCTGGGTTGGGGAGATAGCTCAGGTGGAGACAGAGGATTGGGCGCAGGGCCCAGTGGGGGAGGGGTGACAGCCTTTGGCTGTGGAGTAGGTGGGGGAGGGGAAACAGTCTTTGGCTGCAGCATGGGTGGAGATGGGGAAAGGGAGATAGCCGTAGGTGACTGCAGATTAGGTAAAGCAGATGGGGTCGGCTGAATGGAAAAAACAGGAGAAATGGGAACATATTGGAGTTCCCCCCCGATTGTAAATGGGGTAGAGCAGGATAGAGGGAGACTGATATCCACTCCCCATGTGACACAGGGAATTGGTTCTGAGATCAGCCGGTGGGCAAGGAGAGGTCTCAGTCATAGAGTGATATGACTGTGGTTGACCCATAGGTACGGAAGCAGGCGGAGAAGGAGTGGAACGAGAAACAGGTAGAGAATGAGTTTGAGGAGGAGGGGAGGCTGAGGTCTCAGAGTAGGTGCCCGAAGAGTTAGCTAATTGCTTGGGCTTTTGGTGATTCTCAACGGGCAAGGGGACCTCATCCTTTCCCTTTGACTTCTGGCTCAAACTCATAAAAGCTGATATGTATGGAATCTCTGTCCATCTCCCTTCACGCTTGCAAAACTTGTCCAATTGCAAGATGGTATTATAATTAAGGGTGCCGTGTACAGGCCAATTTCCTTCACTTCCTAGAGGATAATGTGGCCATAAATTGTTACAAAAATGTATCATACATCTCTTTCTTAGGTTTTTAAGTTCCAGTCTAGTCCAATCTCTTAGGATGCACCCCAGAGGTGAATTTTTCGGAACACTCCCTTTCTGTCCCATAACTACTGTCTAAGGAGAATAGTCTGAACCAAGAGCAGAGAGCTGGTAAGGGATAGACACATAAGCATAAATGTTCTTACCCAGAAACGTGTAGTCTGAGGGTCCTAGCGTGGTTCGGACATCTAGGAGTCCCAGGCTGCTCTCTGCTGTCGTGCAGACGCCGACCTTCTCTACCTCTCTGTGACTCAAACGGGAGGTTGAGTCCAGTGGGAGAGGGAGAAGAGAAACCCAGAAGGTAGGGTCTTACCTCCAGGTTCTGTGCCAAGCGTGGTCCAGACGTCTGTTTGAGCTTTCAGCGAGGGAGGGAGACTCAGGCTGCCCTCCACTGTCGCGTGCGAAAGCTGACCCTCTCTCTACCTCTCTGTGACTCAAACGGGAGGTTGAGTCAGGCGGGAGAGGGAGAAAGGAAACCCAGAAGGGAGGTTCCCACCCCCCAGTTTTGTGTGTTAAGAGGAAAGAGGAAAATCCCACGTCCCTACAACGTTCGGGCGCCAGATGATATAGTGGGAAAATGGGGTACGGGTTGGGGTTGGGGTTCTTGGGAATTCCTCTTTAAAGAATTACACCCTCTTGCACACAAAACTTAGTTGGAATAAGGTGATAGTTTATTTAGGAGCAAGGGAAGGGAAGGGTGGGGGGAGGGAAACCATGAAAGAAATCCTTGGACTTTTCATGGGGAGATTTGGCATAAAGCACATGGCTCAGAGGTACCAAATCTCCTTGAACAGGAGACCGGAAGGTACTTTTATAGAGGACTGATGGGGGTGGACCATCTGCCCGTGAAAAGTTCCTTTAATGAAGGTGGACCATCCCCCACTGGTGGTAGCTGGGGGAATTGGGTGAGGAGTGGAGGACCATCCCCCACTAGTAGTGACTAGAGGAATTGGGTGAGGGGTGGCTACGGATCCCTCTTCAGAACACAAAGGCCGAAGCCACACCCAAACTTATCTCCCCAGGATAAGGGAGACCGGAATGAAGGGTAGGAATCCCAAGCTAGCTCAGTCCGATTTGGTTCCTCTAGGCGTTATCTGTCCTCTGGTTTAGTTTCTCAAGGAGAAGATTCCTCGGTGTGCCCCAGAGAAATTCTGGGGTGCTCTGCACCCCATGACACCACTAAATTAACTACCACCTTATTTTAACTACTTTTGTGTGCAAGAGGGTATAATTCTTTAAAGAGGAATTCCTAAGAACTCCAACCCCTAACCCAAACCCATACCCCATTTCCCCCATTACATTTATGTTCAGCTTGGCAAGTATGGATGATTTGGGTCTGCTATGGCCCAAAGCCCTTTCCCTAGTTCTTCTGAATGCCAAGGCAACCCCTTTTGTCATCATATATAATTTCTTCCTCCAGGGACTCCCTCAACACCAAGACCTCCTTTCTGCCCTACTGCAAAGGATTTACCCAAACTCTTCATCACCTTAATCATCTTGTCTCTCAGACATTTTCTAGAGGCTCAACCATAAATCAGTCTACCCAACCATTGGAACCTGGAGACTGGGTCTATTGGAAAAGGCACCTACACAAGGATTCCCTACAGCCCAGGTGGAAAAGTCCCTACCAAGTCCTGCTGACCAATCCCTCTGCTACAAAACTGAAGCTAGATTGACAACTAGATACACCTCTCACCTGAAGAGAAGCTCCAAATGGAACTCCCGGTAACCTGGAAAAAGAAGCATATGACAGCAGGGTAAACTACTTTCCCAAGACACCAGATGTAGCCTGGGAATCCTGTGTTTCATGCCCCAGCACTACTTTTTGTCATTGTCAATTTCCAGAATTCATCTTGACCAAGAAGAGGGAATGATAACCACAATTTACTTCCAACTGACTGATCCTCACCTATTCCCCATTCCCATGTCAATGAATTGCCTTAGGCTAACCAATCTTTTTCAGTTGCAGACTCTTGATTGTTTCATGGATATCCCAAACAAAACTCTCCCCTTCCTAAGATTCCCAAGCTTGCTTCTTGGACTTTAGGTTATTATGTAAAAAGGTCCATTTACATAAAGTATTTTCTGTTTAGAATTAAGTAGCTTCTATTTAGAGTTAAGTAGCTTTTATCTAGAGTTAAATAGTTTCTATTAGTGAGAAACTTACTTAACCCAAGGGCAGTCATAGCTCCCTTTGTTGTATTACCTCATATAAAACCTGTCCTCAGTCCCCATCTTTGGGTATCCCTAGCAATCTTGCTTTGTGATACTCCAAGTTATAGCTCATCTGCCCAGATTAAAGACCTTATTTCTCCTATATTGATTGTTTCTTTAATTTTAAGGTTGACAATAGAAACCTGATGGATACAAAAAAGTGAAGTTTTAGCCTGAGCATTCAATTAAAATGATTCAGATGAGAGAGAATATTGAGTTTTGGGGAATAAAGGGGAACCATATCAAGTCTTCCTCCTTCAGCTATCTTTACCAAGAATGGAGAACAAGAGCATAATATCATAGATCAATTACAAGAGGAATAGATACAAAATAGTAGAATGATGCTGGTGAGAGGTTAGTTGAAAGGAATGGTAATGGCCATAAAGAGGAAAAGTGTCACAATGAAAAGCATGCTGGATTTTTATTCAAATGACAAATTCAAATCTGCACTGTTGTTAATACCTACATTACATTGTCCAACTCATTTAGCCTCCCTTGGTCTTCATTTGAAAAATGACAACATTGGACTAAATGATCATTAAAACTAGTTTATAATAATCTCTCTCCATAATAGCTAATATATATTTAATAAATGTTTGTCAGTTGATTAATTCCACAATGAAATCTAATATGAAGAAATAAATTATAGAATGTACACGTGTAGTGAGGCCTACCTGTGGCATGGCTTGTCTTGGTGTAGCTTGAATATCTGAATATTGATCATCCATTGAATCTTGAGTATCCAGAATAGACATCTCTAGTCTCCTCCCCACCACCCTTCTCCTAGGTGGATTTTCATGCTTACCAGAAGGGGAAATAGGAGGCTGGGGATGGAGGACAGTTCTCCATTCTCTTCAGAGAGAGAGGATAAAGCTAGAAATCTATTTTTGTGTTCCCTTCAATATTGTTTGTCTAGAGGATGGGATTAGGTAACATGTAACTTTTGATCATTTTGTTATTTTCTAAGGAAGGAGGACTTGAAACTTTATATTCATGGCTTGACCTTTTCTCTTCCTAATACCAGTTTTACATCAAACATACTTAGAGAATAACAAAGAAAAGACTTGATCCAAATCATTAAAAAATGTAAATTACAGAAGGTGTATACTGGAGAATAAACAAACAATATCAATTGAAGGAGCTCTCAAATTGGGAGCAAGGTAACTCAGCTCAACTGAGAGAGTCCCGGACCTCATCTAAGAGCAAACTCCTTAAAGTTTTTAAAGTAACAGACTGGAAATAGTGACATGATAGAGACTATTAGTTCCTGTCATTTCTTTCCATTCATTTCATTCAGGAACCTAAAGTGGAGTTGGCCTCATACATTTTCTCTTTCCAAGCTATAGGCCAGGAACAACTCAATGATCGAAGTAGACTCTCACTTGAAGAATACCCCTAAAGAGGGACTTAATTGGATTGATGAAGGCTAGAGATCTCCATTCTCTTACTATTCGTATACCACTCCTCACAAAGGACAGGGCATTTATCTCCACCAAATGAATTGGCTTAGGAACAGGAACTATGTTTGCACTATGATCCTTGATTATGAAGGAGTGGTTTATGGGGGAGGAGGTTGAAGATCTAGAATCCATATTTCCTCCCTTTCTGGACAAATCATGTTTGCTTTATTTCATAATCTGAACTACTTGAAAAGTACTAATCCCCAAACTAATACTAATCTCTCTCTCTCTCTCTCTCTCTCTCTCTCTCTCTCTCTCTCTCTCTCTCTCTCTCTCTGCTTTATTAATAATGACACATTTCTTTTTCTTATATGAGATCAGAAGATGCCATGTTAATAAAGGTTTCATGCTTCATGTTCTAGGTGAATTGTATTTAGCAGGTACTGGTCAGGGTTGTATGAATTAGAAACATTGCAGCCGAAAGGTGCATGTACTCCTAAAGAAATCTTGTGAATTACAGGAGCATTAACTTAGCTCAATAATATAAAATTGGCCAGGGGACCTCATTTCATTTGTTTGCATCAGAATCTATGCCAACCTTCTGATGTCAATTACTGTAGTCTGGTAAACAAGTCCTTACACCCATACATTTCATATAGTCCCTAAGCGAGTTGAGCTCATCATGTGAGATTAATCTCAATTGAAATCAATTTCTCTAACCTTGTCAAGATGTATTTGAATTAATAGGGGATTTTTTAAGAATGCCCAATGGGTTTTATCAGTTTGAATTTTCAATGTTGGAAAATGAATTTTGCAATGGAACTTCCATTGACATAATTTTGAAATAGAGTTGCTTTTTTAAAAATATTGTACCATTCTTCATTTTAACATTGCCTGGTAGGAACAGAATTCTCTGTGCCAGTATATGTATGTAAGATATTTCTTCAAAACTTTAATTTTGTTTCTTGGTTAAGAGAATTCAATCTCTTAGGCAGCCATGTTTGGCTTTTCCTGAACTCTGATCATTAGCAAGAATATTTGTAAAATTTCTACTGGATAAAAAAAAAATCACAAATGAAGAAATTTTATTAAATTGAGGAAAATGTAAATTCAAATCAACTTTTATCTCTGACAGGGTTAAATATAGAAACTATCACTGCAATGTTAGTTGGTCTTGTACAAAAAACAATGCTTTAGTAAATAATATAGCTGGTATACTAAGTATATGAAAGAAATTAGGATTATTTATAGACCATGTGTTATAACAAAATTAAACTAGAAATGATGATAACAATGATGTTTATGCCTATAAAGACTTGTATACAATTAGCCAATGAAATAAAAAGTAACAGATCATTTACTCCAAATAATTAACTCTAACATTAATGTTCTGATAATTATTTAAAACACTAATAAATAGAAAATGTTTAAAATATTTTCAAAAGGAAAAATTTAAAGTATTTTGAAATGTAGAACTTAAGCTAGTTTTATAAAGAGAAATTAGCTGTGCCACAGTGTAAATCTGATTATTCTCCACAAATTCATCACTAGGATAAAACTGTTTAAAGCTCTTAATGTTATGTGTAACAGCAGACTTCTAGAAGGAACCTTAGAGTTCATTTAATCCAGCTTCCTCATTTTTCAGATGAGGAAGCTAAGATGCATAAAGATAAGTGATGGTCATCAAGTCAAACAAGCAGGTAAGAAGCAACAGCTGGGATTCAAATTTATATCTCCTAAATTTATTTTTCCCCCTTACCACACTGTATTGGAAGGTTTAATTTTTTTTTAACTATACTTGTTGTTGTTCAGTCATTTTCAGTTTTGGCTAACTCTGTAGTAGTTTGCCATTTCCTTCTCCAATTCATTTTACAGATGAGGAAACTGAGACAAACAGGGTGAAGCGACTCACCCAGGGTCACACAGCAAAAAGTGTCTGGGGCCCAATTTGAACTCAAGTTGAGTCTTCCTGATTCCAAGCCCAGTACTCTATCCACTGTGCACCTAGATAACCCTTTTAAGCTTGTAATATACAATAAAATATAAAGAGAGATTGAGCATTGAGGGAAATAGGAAGTAGTCTCTATAACTGCTATTTGTAAATGCTGGTCTCTGTAAATGTGTCAAGGTTCTTTATTTTGCCCTCTAATTTCCCAAGAGATGTAGTCTTATGTCACTAACTGCTTTTTAACTTGTCTAACTGGATGTTCTGTAGGTATCTCAAATGCAACATGCCCCAAACAGAGCCCATTATTTCCTTCCCAATCTTTTCCTTTTCTGAACTTCTGTTACTAGGAAAGACCCTATGGTTTTAGTTATCCAGGTTCACAATTTTGGGGTCATCTTCATTTCTTCATTCACACTCTTCCCAGTTACCCATTTTGTTGCCAAATCTTGTTGTTTCAACCTTCACAACAATACTTATATACATTCCCTTCTCTCTATTCAGACACCCAGTACCCTAATACAGGTTCCTCATTACCCCCTTTCCAGAGTATTACAATAGCATTTTAATTAGTTTCTCCTGTTGAGTCTCTCCCCAGTCTAATTGATCTTCAAATGTCAGTCATTTTCCCAAAGCATATGTATGTCAAAATCACCCCCACTCTAAAAAATCTAGTGGATCCCTATTATTTCAAGGATCACATTATAAAATTCTTAATTTGACACTTAAATTTCTTTATAAAATTCCCCCTTTATTCCTTTCTAGTCTTTTTATGTTTCCCAATGATGGTAAAATTTCTTTTCCTTGTATATGACACTTCATACCTCATGTTGGTGCCTCTGCCCTACCAGTGTCTCCTCAACCTCTACCTTGTAGGCAACTTAGATTCTTTTAAGATTAGATTCAAATACAACATCATGTTTTTGCTGTTGTTTGTCCTTAATTCCCAAAGAGGACCATGACAAAGGACGATGTCATGATTTGCACTGAATTAGGATTTCTGTGAGGGAGGGCTGTACAAGGTCACCAACCTCACTCTCTCCTCCAGAGCCATCTGGGTCCAGTGGCAAGACTTATATCAGGGTGACTAGAGATGGCCCTGGATGTTTGAGGCAATTGTGGTTGTTACTTGCCCAGGGTCATAAAGCTAGTAAGTTTCAGAGGAAAATTTGAACTCAGGCCCTCCCAACATCAGAACCAGTGATCTATCCACCATGCCACCTTGATGGTCCCCCCCACCACCACCCTTTTGTAGAATTTACACAAATACCCTAGCTGCTCATGTCCTTTTCTTTCAGATTGTTTTTATTTATTCGGTTCCAATATTACTGCAATGTAGTTAACGATTTATTCATTGTTGTTCCCATTAGAACATTATAACCCTAGCACTTAGCACAGTGACTAGAAACTGTATTAAAATGTATTTGTAATGTATTCAGAAGATTTGGTTTGGAATCCTAGGTCAGCCTTTTACTAACCTCTCTGCTTCTCAGTTACCTCATTTGGAAAATGAAGGAGTTGTATTAAACAAACCTTAAAGTCCCTTCCAGAAATCTGCTATCCCAGATAATTTGAAGACGCCATGATCAATGTTATTATAATTTTAAGAATAATCAATTTTAAACTGTGGCAGGGCCTATTTCTCTCTACAAAATCCAATGATGACTTAATAAAACAATTTTAACCTCCACATTTCAAAATATATTTCATTTTCCTTTGAAAAATATTTAAAATATGTTTCATTCATTGGTGTTAAATAATTATCAAGTCATTAATTTTAGAGTTAATTATTTGGAATAAATAATCTGCTATTTTTTTATTTCATAGGCATAGTATGTGCATAATAAATGCTTGTTGACTACATAGCAATTTTATTGGCCCATTAGAATGCTTCTTGGTTTCAAGTCTCAATAATTATGATAGCAACACATAGGACTCACTCCCATGTCATGTAAGGGCATAGAAGCAACTACAGGCATGTTATTGCTGGGATACTTTTACACTGAAATTTACCCTCCCTACACTCTGTTTCCCAAGATGGCTTTACCCATTCCTTTAAATAGGGCTATTAAGACTAAGCTAAGAAAATACCATTCCTATCCATATTTGCATCATCCAACTGTGCTACTATTTACTGTGAGAAAATAATTATTAATAATAGATTTCTTGGGGAATTCAGAGATCACTTTCTCAGTCCTTTCTCCCCATCCCTACTCCAGAAAGTCCAATTCTGCTTGAAAAACTTCATCAAATCTCACTTGAGTCAAACCCAAGTGAACAAAAGGAATAGAGATGCATTCTTTTGTCTATATCAGTGAAGGAGGCAACAAGTATGTGAATTTAAATCTGTGTACTGCTAAGGCTGTGAGACCTTTGGCAATGTGTTTACCTGTTCTATTCCTGAGTTCTAACACCCAGGAATTTTCATTTTCACTACCAATTACTGGGTATTTTGCAAAGAGGTATCACAGCCCATGATGAACATTCTCTAGTGTCATAGTTTCTGATTAAATTTCCATATATAAAAATTCCTGATGCACTGACAATGAAATACACCTTCTCTCCTTTTGTTGGTGCACTGATGAATTACACAAGTGGTGTCTGTAAGTGCTTAATAAATGTCTTTTCACTGAGTAGAATAAAGCATGCATTGGCACTCATGACTAATGTATTTGTTTTTCTTGACCTCTTTGTTATAAGGTAGTGGTTTGGGGGAGAATGTTCAGCTGATATATCTATTTTTTCTTAAATGTTTCAATAAAGCATTCATGATTATTAAGTTCTGCCATGGTCCTCTTGAGTCCAAGACAATTGTTGGTCATACCACCAAAACCAACTATCCTTGTTCTAGTTAATTAGTATCCTACCTATTAGAACTGCTCTTTTGATGTATACAGTACTAATTTTGCAGTCAAAACATTTTTGTATGTCTAGTCCTGGGCCCCTATGACCTGTTACTAAGTAAACAAGCACAAAGTAATATAAGGACATTTTTAGATAGAAAGCTAATAAATGTTGGTACTAAGCAAAATCTAGTGGTACAAAAAATACTTGCGGTATATTTTGAAGAAAAATAGGGATTCTGTGAGGCAGATTATTAGCAGAGAATGATTTCTATATATGGAGGACACTTATGCAAAGATAGAGAGGGAGTGCCAGTTTGACTGGAACTGAGAGAAGGAAAGAGATATAGAGAAGAGCCAGCTTATTTAAAGCACTAATATAGCACAGGGTGTCAGAGACAGAGACAGAGACAGAGAGAGGAGTAAGCAATAATAGAAAAATAAAGAAAAATCCAGCA
Source organism: Dromiciops gliroides (assembly GCF_019393635.1). NCBI lineage: Eukaryota > Metazoa > Chordata > Mammalia > Microbiotheria > Microbiotheriidae > Dromiciops > Dromiciops gliroides. The sequence continues at coordinate 145,076,978 of NC_057866.1, forward strand.
CATAGTCTATAATATTGTAATTCTAATTTTATTTCTAAATCAAAATGCTGCAGTAAGACAAATTTCTCAATTTTGTTGCATTGCAAAGCTATAATGTATTTTAATAAAGAGGATATGTTAATAATTTTGAAATATTTTCTTAATAGTAATGCAACTTGGAAAACGACTAGGGTTTATGGAAGAAATTTAATATAAATTAACCCCTAAAAGGGAGGTAGACTGAAAAATAAAAATGGAAAAGGAACTGAATTTGAGACCAGAGCACCTGAATTCAGATCCTTGCTTGCACTACTTATTTATTATTTGTGTCAATCTGAGCAAGTCACTTGATCTCTTTGGGACACAGTTTTCTCATCTCTAAAATGGGGCAAGTTTACACATGAGGTCCCTTTCAACTTTAAATCTATAATTGTTCATTTGTATTATGTGATCAATCATTTTACACACTTTCCCATTTTACCATAGCATCTTGAAGCAAGCTTACAGAATGATGTCACATCAATGCTCTGGCCATATGAGGAGAGGCAGTAGAATATCCTGCATAGCACTATGGACTTTGATTCCTATTTCACAATATATGCATGTATGGGATCCTAGATGAGTCCCTTAACTTCAGTCTCTTAATTTCTAAAAGTGAGGTAATGGCACTTATTGCACCTATTGTAAAAATCAAAGCATTATGAAAACTTTAAAGTGATAGATGAATCTCTGTCTGAATAGCTTCATTGTATCAGATAATGAATGCTCCTTTGCTTTGAGAATAGCATGTAAATAAACTGCTTAAAATGTCCTGCCCCTGCAGGAGTGTAATACTAAATCTTTCAGTCCAGTTGTAAATAGGGTACTTCTCTGACTTTCCTTTTTCTAGAGGTGACTGGGGAATCTTTTCAACCACAATTTTTTGTAGCTAGAAGGTATAGAGGTATATTAAAAGGAGAGGAATTTTATTATTGTATGCACATTTTCTAGTCTTTTTATAAGGAGTTAGGCATGGAAGGCTGCTGGACTTGATGACAGCTTAGTTCATTCTCCCTTAATTCCCCCTTTAGATCCCCAGGGAATTTTAGGCAGATAGGGAACATTCTATTTGTTTTTGTTTTTTGTTTGTTTTGGGGGGTTTCTTTCCAAAAGGAAAAGTGGGCTGCCTGGCTACTATAGAATATCTGCCACCTGGTGGAATTTAACAGAACTGAAAGTACAGTTGAAATTCAAATGAATATACTATTTTCTACCAAAGCAAAAATACATTTTTAAAGAATCCACAACAACAACAACAAAAATTAAAAACTGAAGTTTAGAGACATCTACCGGATGGGTATTAACGTGAAAAAATGGATAACATAATTCTTGTTTTTCATCTTCAAATATGTTTTTTTTTTTTAATCTTCAAATACTTTTGAAAAGACCTTGGACAAAAGACAGTTCCCCTGAGTGGCCTATGCATATTGTTCTTTCCTACTTTTTTTCCCCCACAGGCTTTCTCTAAAGACTAATTAAATAATCAGGCTCAAGTGTTCTGCAGCATTTTGAAACACCAGCAGATGTTTCTCATGCTGAGGCATGACCATTAATAGGTGTTTCCACACCCCAACCTTGTTCTGCTCAATGTCCTTTTCCCTAGCCTGGCATTGGCCAGATTACAGTACAAAGCAAACAACCAGCTGTCCTTCAGAGCTGTAAGGGAAGTGCTAAAGCACAAGCAGAGCATATAACCAGAGGGCTTTTCACAGAAAATCCTGCCTGGGGTCTATTGGTGTTTGTGGCTTTGCTGTTTCCTCTCCAGTCTTTTTTTTTGTCTTCAAACTGGTAAAATATCACAGGAGATTATTGTGTGGAGTTCTGTGTTTGTGCTCATTTTGACACTAAATTTATTTTTAACATTTTCTTGCTGTACTGAATCAGAATTTCTTTGGATTTTTTAATTGACAGAAATATTTTTTTTCCTAATTAGGAAACCTCCTACTTTGGTGGTCTCATGTTTGTTTATTTGTTTGTTTGGATAGAGTATTGCCTTTGGAGACAAAGTGGAACCTCTGACTCAAGCTGGTTGTGTGACTAGGGGCAAGTCACTTAATTTCTCAGTGATCAGAGGCAACTTTCTATGACAATGAATTATGGATAGGTTGTAGATCTACATAGTTTTTAAGAAGGAAGTAAGAAAAATGCAAACCATAAACAGAGGAAGAACCGATGGTATCTAAATACAGATTTAAATAAAATTTTATTTGTTAGCTCCTCTTTCTAAAGTTATTTTGTCTATTTTCTTTCACAACCTGACTAATATAAAGATGTTTTGCATAACTGCATATGTATGACTTATGTTGAATTGCTTGATTTCATAGTGAGGGTTGAGGAAGGAGGGAAGAAGAAAACTTAGAACACAAAGTTTCAAAAAATTAATGTGGGGGGGGGCAGCCAGGTGGCACAGTGGATAGAGCACCGTCCATGGAGTCAGGAGTACCCAAGTTCAAATCCGGCCTCAGACACTTGACACTTACTAGCTGTGTGACCCTGGGCAAGTCACTTAACCCCAATTGCCTCACTAAAAAAAAAAAAAAAAGGAAAAAAAGAAAAAAAAATCAATGTGGGGACAGTTAGGTGGCGCAGTGGATAAAGCACTGGCCCTGGATTCAGAAGGACCTGAGTTCAAATCCAGCCTCAGACACTTGACACTAGCTGAGTGATCCTGGGCAAGTCACTTAACCCTCATTGCCCCACCAAAACAAAAAAAAGCAAACCAAAAAATCAATGTGAAAAAAATTGGATTTTTTTTTTACATGTAACTTGGGGAAAACTCTAAATAAAATGAAAATTTAAAGAGAAAAAAAGAAAATAAATTCTAGTCTTTGGAGGGATGGTGATGAATTCTACACAAGGGATAATGATTAAAATGGTTTTATTTCTGTTTTATGACTGAAATTAATTTATACCTGAATCACAGAGTGTGAATTTCACCTTTAACCCCACCAAGTCTTTCCCATCAAGTAGGAAGACTAGAAAAACAGAATATTAATGTGGGGTGGAGGATGTTCTTGTAACTGTGATGTTTAAAATCTATATTGTGTGATCACCTTAAATTAGAAGCTTCAGCACCAGTCTTTGGGCATTAAACATTTATTAAAGCATAAAGGTATTAACATGGAGCTCAGAAAGTCAAGAAAAGGTCTATCTAGCCTAGAGTTCCAGCCTGGTTGGGTTCTTCCTCAAGTCCTCCTCCATGAGCCTGCCTTACTCAAGAAGCTGATTGTGGAAGCCTTTTATGGGTCTGGAACAGAGGAGGTCCTTACACACTGCTTCAAGCTGATTGGTTGGCATCATCCAAATCCATTGGCTTTGAAGGTGTTCTCAAATTGAGTTCACAGTCTAGCTTCTGAGAACAATATCTTCTTAAGGGCTAGCCAGGTGTGATTACAATCCAGTTAACTTGAAGTAGGCCAATCAGCAGTCAATCACTCTCACTTGATTAAATCAGTGTAGATTAATCTCCAGGTGGGTCTTTGAGTATCTGCTAAATCCCATTATTTTATCACATAACCTTGGAGAAACACTGGGTAATCATTAGCAGACTAATTATGTTTTGGTTTTTTTTTTTTCCAGACTGTCTTTTTTCTTGATCTGGACTGATGCTGGACAACAAATTGGGTAGGTTAGAAAGGGGACAAATGGAGGGGAATTGTGGCATATCCATTGAGCTCTTTTTTCAAAGGCCAACTAGACATTGGGTCAAGGAGTAAATCATCAACTTCCAAAGGGAGTAGGAGTTTGGGGGACTAAGCAGAATGTCCACTGAAAAGAGGGTCACAGATTTAGAATTGGAAGAGATTGAAAATATGGCATACTGCACAATGGCTTAGTAACCACCAATCAGAAGAACAGTAGGTGAAAAGATTTTATAATTCTTTTTTTTTTCTTTCTGGGGAGAGAAGGAAAGCCAGAAAGGTACCCTTTCCATACCTGGACATAAGGTTGAATATTATTCTATTTAAACATGACCAATGTTCTCAATCAATTTGAATGAATTGACTGGTCAACTTGTAACTTTCAAATGTTGGTCTTAGTATGAACTGAGGGCATGAATTCAGAGTAGCTATGCTCCAATCAGAAATGGTACAAGTCATTGTAATTTAAACCAATTTCAAACAGGAAGCTGAAAGGAAAAATCACAATGAAGGCATCTGTAATTAATAATATATAATGGTACACAGATTGTAGGGCAGCTAGGTAGAAGTGTAGATAAAATGCCTGACCTGGAGTCAGGAAGACTCATCTTCATAAATTCAAATCTGACCTCAGAAACTTATTAGCTGCTTGACCCTGGGCAAATCAGTTAATTCTGTTTGCCTCAGTTTCCTCATATGTAAAATGAGTAGGAAATGCCAAATCACTCCAATGTCTTTGTCAAGAAAAATAGAAATAAAATTGCAAAGTTTTGGACATGTCTGAAAAAAAAAGTCAACAACAACAACAACAATAAACGTGAATTACTTGATCAAACAGTAACTTTGGCATAGTTAAATTCTAGTAAAACATATGTGCTTTTCTTGACTCTAGGCAGATTCTAAACATCTGAACAAAGTCAAATTGCTAATATTATGTCAATTGAAGACTAGATTTCTTTTTTCCTTTTCTTTTTTTTTTTTTGGTGGGGCAGTTGGGGTTAAGTGACTTGCCCAGGGTCACACAGCTATTAAGTCTTAAGTGTCTGAGGCCAGATTTGAACTCAGGTCCTCTTGAATCCAGGGCCTCCTGAATCTACTGCACCACCTAGCTGCCTGAGGACTAGATTTCTTGACATACAAATGTTTCATTGTGTTTTTTTTCTGTTGTGTTTTTAAATCCATGCTTATTAAGAATGAATTTCTGAGGAAATGTGCAAAAGTTTTAGCTCTCACAGAACACACTTAGACAACTACTAAAGATAGTTCAGAGACTGCTGGAGTGGAACGGATAAAGTATAAAATTTCAAAGATAATTCAAACTCACAATAGAACAAGTTTAGTCACATCAAAGTAGAAAGGAAGTGTTGAAAAACAAAAAAAACAAAACAAAAATAATATCAAGAGATTATGAACTATTGCAGCAAAATAGTCTAATTCATCCTCAAGAAATATGTAAGCACCTTCAGGAAAAACTGGAGGCTGGAGGATTTGTTATTGATTATACTGTGGTGAAGTTTTGTTTTGTTTTGTTTTGTTTAATTTGAAAGAACAGTGAAATGACATAAAACAGGTATTAACCATAATTCATGTACTCATAACAAGTTATGAAGAAAAAAACTTGTCATTGGCATGACAATACAGTTTTCAATATTTAAGGTTTTGTTGTTGTTGTTGTCATTTAGTCATTTCAGTATTCTCTGACCCCATTTGAGGTTGTCTTGGCAAAGATACTGAAGTGACTTGCCATTTGCTTCTTCAGTTCATTTTACAGATGAGGAAACTGAGGCAAACAGAGTTAAATTATTTGCCCAGCATCACACAGCTAGTAAATATCTGAGGCCAGATTTAAACTCAGGTCTTCTTTACTCTAGGCCTGAACTCTACACACTTTGTCACTTAGTTCCTCAGAAAAAGAAAGAGATATAGGAAAAAAAGTTATTTTTGTCTTCTGATAGATGACCTCTAAGATCTGTCTCAATTATTAGATTTCATATCTGTTTTGAAATAAACTCAGCATTAACCCCTCCCAAAACAAGAACAACAAATAACAAAATGATATCACCATTTTCAGTCGAATAAGGAAAAATCTTTAAAATCCTAGGAGTCATCATTTACTCCTTTTGATTACCCCCTCATTGATTTACTATGTCCATTCTTGTTGATT